>NC_091826.1:63988807-64678307 GCF_038994185.2 Dermacentor albipictus | reverse complement strand
CATAGAGGCCTAGAGGGCAACGTAGCTGCTGACGAAAGGGCTACATCTGTAGCTTTTTGTGATGAAGACCTCAATATACCTGTACCTTACACAGATCTTAAGCCTTTCTTACAATATAAACTACGGAAATATTGGCAAAGGCAATGGGACACTCAGGTATCCAACAAACTGCACCTAATTAAACCAAAGATAGGCAACTGGATCTCTGAGAAAAAAACAAGACACCAGGAAGTACTGCTCTGTAGATTAAGAATTGGGCATACCTATAGCACCCATTCGTATATTCTTACTGGAACTGACCCTCCAACATGCACTAGGTGTGGCAGTAGGCTTACAGGCCTTCATGTTCTCGTTCAGTGCCCATTATTAGAAATGGAGAGAAAAAAGTTCTTCCCTTTCTTATACCATCATAATGTACCTTTACACCCAGTCTTCTTTTTAGGCAATGAACCTCTATTTAATTTTGAACTAGTTCTCAAGTTCTTAGAAGAAACAAATACCATAGACATTATTTGGCCAGGCTATTTGTAGCACAGCCTCTGCCTAGAGGCTTTAGCTGCAATGAAATCACTCACAGAGCACAAGCCTCGCAGCCCTTGCACTGAAGAGCTCTGCAGAGGCACTGGTGCTGCTATAAATTAACATGTTTTAGTATCTTATCGTTCTCAACGTACTTTTACAATCATAGGACTCACTTTTCATTGACATTATTTTAATAGGTACATATTTTACACCATTTACAGCTTTTACTCGATTACCGACATATTCACCGATACTCATTGCCATCCATCACCAAATGTCATGGCGCTCTTTGGCCATTTCTGGCCCTTGCGCCAAGAAACAATATCCATCAATGCGTACGCAAGAACCAGGGCGCGACGGTTCTGCGCATGCGCAGACGCAGACGTAGGGTCTGCGCATGCGAGGTACCGTCGGCCCTAGTTCTTGTGTACGCAAGCCGCTTGCGTCCCCTAAACTAAACCTGTCTATTGCTTCGCCCGTTGGCCGATACTGCGATATAACTTCACGCAAGTTCGCTCTCTCTCTGGACGACGCAGCAGCAGCGGCCACATCGGGCTCCGCGTCCTCCTCGGCGTTGTGGCCCGGGGTCGTTGATGTGCCTCGGGCCGAGCTCCCGTGCCGCGACTGGGACTACGACCTGCCCCCGGACGTGCTCACGGCCCTGAACGAGTGGGACCTGGTGTGCTCCAACGCGTGGCTGGTGCTCGCGGCGCGCCTCTACACCTACCTCGGAGGCGTCGTGTGCGCGCCCTTCCTCGGCAAGATGGCGGACAGAACGGGTCGGAGGCCGGTCCTGCTCGCGTGCGCCGTGCTCGCGGTGGCCGCCGCGGCGTTGACCGTGCGGCCGCACTCGTTCCTGCAGCTCATCCTGCTGCGCATGGTGGTGGCGGGCTCGCTGAACGGCTTCTCTCTCGTTTCCATCGTTCTTCTGTTCGAGGTCACCTATGAAGCCAGCAGGTCGGTGATTGTGCATTTCTTTTTTTCAAGACGAACAGGCGCGATGTTCCAAACGTGGCGGCCATGACGTCAGCGGTCCTTTTTGTGACTGCCGGCAGTACAGCGAAAGCACGATAGCCTTCCAGTGGGGTGCAATATGAGCGCCACTTATCTATAGACTTCTTTTTTTTAATGGGCGCTGCTGCACCATCTAATTGCGTAAAGCTCCCTTTATTAATAGGGGTCTGCCTGTTTTAGCTGGGATGGGAGAGTGCTTTATGTTACATCCCATGTTATATGCTCGGCGGCACTCGACGCGGTGTCTGCTTTCGGACTCGCCTTGTCTGCTTGATACAACATGGCGTCTTCTGCGTTAGAAACGGCTTCGTGAGACGTACTGAAGTCATCTCACTCGGTGTGGCCGGAGTTTCCGCTGCCGGTAAGGCGCACGGAGCAGATCGACGAAGGGCGTTGACTCTTTGCACATCTGCAGCCACAACACTTTCGACCGCACCACGCCATAGTAGCTTGTTGTCGATGGTGACGCCCAGGAATTGAACATGAGTGGCACGAAGAATTGAATGCCCCCTGATATTCAGCGTCAGACGTGTTGACTTGCGTCTCACTCCCGGGAAAAGCATGAAGGCAGGTTTTTCTGCTGATAAAGATAGGCCAAGCGTCGATAAGTGGCGATCGATAGCGGAGATTGCAGCCTGGGCTATCCAGACCAAACGTTTGTGTCGGTACCCCGAGATCCAAATGCAGATGTCATCTGCGTAGATGGACATTTGAACTGCCGTCCGACCTACTTTCAGGGCATCTGGAAGGCTGGCCATGGCAACGTTGAAAAGCAAGGGAGATAGGACACTTTCTTGTGGGACGCCGAGGGGAAATCCGTCGCTTGTGACTCATTATACTTCCGAGCTTAACTTGGACACATCGATCACTGAGAAATTCATGGACGAATCGAAGAGCATTTCCCGAGACGCCCATGGCTCGGAGTCCGTTGATGATGCCTGTATGAAGCACACAGTCGTATGCCTTCACAACGTCCATAAAGATGGCGAGTGTGGAAAGGTCGTCTACGCGATGGTGCTCGATATGGCTTAGTAGATCCAAGACACTGTCCTGGGCACTCAACCGTGGACGAAATCCGGTCATACATGATGGCAGTCTATTTCCTTGCTCAAGATACCATGTTGACCTCGTACATATTAGTCTTTCCATCAACTTTGATACGCATGATGTTAGCGATATTGGCCGATATGAGGTGAGGTTAGGAGGATCCTTTCCGGACTTGAGCACTGGCACCACCCATGCTGTCTTCCACGCTTCTGGGATCTCTCCTGTGCTCCAGACGTGATTAAATATGTCCAGACGGGCTCGTTTTTGTTCATACGGCAGATTTGTCAGCATCTGATTGCTGATCAAATCGAGACCCACAGCACAGCGTCTTCTTAATTTGCTAAGCGCCAAATCCACCTCACGAAAGGTGAACGGCGCATCCATGGTATGAAATGCTTCAGACAACAGATGGTTCGATACTCGTGCTGATCTGCCAGATGTGTATACGTCTGCAAAATCTTCAGAAAGGGTTTGTAAATCTTTTCCTTGCTTTAAAGCAAGTGCTTCGAATGGCCTGTGTAGGCGAATCTTTCCGGATAGGCTCTTCATTACTCCCCATATCCTTGTCATGGGAGTAAACGCCGGCAAACTCTCACAGAAATCAGCCCATTGAACTCGTCTTAACCTTTTTGTGTGACGACGGATGACAGCGTTTATCCTGTTGTATTCAGTTTTCGCAGATGGATTTCCCGTTTTTCTCATTAGTTTTCGCTCCGCTCTCCTACGCGCTGCGCAGAGGTTGTTTAGTTTCAAATCAAGGGTAGGGAAATGATCTGGCAGTTTCAACATTGAGGTAGCCACTCTTTTGCTCCACAGCACATCTGCGAACAGCTCACCAGGGGAGTCATCCAACGCTTCTCTGTATGTGTCCCTGCGTGTCACAGCACAGAATTGTCGCCCAGCAGTGTGAAATCCGGTGATGTTGGTGAAGATCGGAAAGTGCTCACTGCCCATCCTATCTGGGGCCGTTGTTGACGATACGACAAGGTCTGTAGAATGGATCACGAGGTCTATGGCTCTCCATGAATCTGGTAGTCTGAAGAAAGTCGGTTTGCGATCGTTCGCGATACATAAGTCAGCAGCATACGCGGCTGCGACACGTTCCTTGCCTCGGGAATCTGCAGTCTTATCTCCCCAAAGCGAATGATGTGCGTTAAAGGTGCCACAGAATATTCTAGGAGAAGGGCAACGAATGCAAAGGTCCTTTATAAACGCCTCCATGGAGACCTTCCTGCGCGGTCTTATATACACCGACACCGCACTGAGTTTTCGTTTTTCTAGGCACACTTGCACAGCGGTGACTTCCAAGAAGGTAGAACAAAGGTCTTGCACTGGTAAGGTGACGTGAGGTATTTCTCGCCTGATGTATATCACCGCACTTCCATTTGCAAATGATGGTATACTCGCATTAGCATGTCTGATGTACCCTGGGATCGTGTTTGCATTTGAGAGAACGGCCTCCGAAAGGGCTAGAATTGGCATAGGTATGTCTCGAAGGAAAAGGCTGAGTTCAGAAAGACGCTGTAGAATACCGGCGCAGTTCCATTGCATTATTAAGGGCACTTTTGGACGACCGAATGGACCAAGTGGGCGAGAAATTGTCGCTATGCTACTGAGGGTATGTGGAAGTAGAGCAGAGTATTACTGACTCAAGAGCCAGCACCGCTTCCAGCATATCCTTCGTTTAACTAGTAGGCATGTTCGCGACGTGGGAACGTAGTGCCGTGAACAAAGCGCGTATCACATGATGACAGTGTTCCTGCTGACTGTTTCCAAGTGGTGCTTTTGCTTTGTGTCATCGTATCTTAGGATCGGCATACATGGAAGCCTGCGTAACGCTGTTGGTGAGTCGTACACACTTGAACGTGCTTTTGAGAGGTGTACACTTACAGGATATTTCTAACTACTCATTCTTTTTTTTCTTAATATGAGTGTTCTAGGCATGTGAACCATAGAAAAAATACTGGGAAATGCCATATAGCGCTCTGAATAATCTAATTATAATACTTTTTCTACAGCTATTCTCGGTTTTATTTTCCAGGAGGTTTCCGCGTTGTGACGTCAGGAGGGAGTACGTGGTCACGTGAGAGCAGGACATTGCGATTCTTCGACACTCGCCCAGGCTCACTTGGTGAACTCCCACGCTGCTGCTTGTCATGAGGCCGATGCAGGAACATATCAGGCGGCCGAGCGAGCCGGAGCTGGTGTCAGAATCTCGCAATGTCTCACTTGAGCGTTGTCCACGTCGTGACGTCACCACACGACAGAGGTGATACCGAAACTGGTGAAGATTAGAGAGCAGATGAGTATACCTGATATTTCAGTTGACATCAAAAGAAAAAGAAAATGGAGCTGGGTAGGTCACTTAATAGGGAGGACGGTCTGCCGGTTGTCTATTAGAGTTATAGAAGGGCGTGCTAAGGGAAGGTAAGCGCAGTCGAGGACACCCGAGAATTATTTGGTGTGATGAAACGAGGAAATCTGCAGGCATAACTTAGAATTAGCTAGCGCAAGATAGCGGTAATTGGAGATTGCTGGGAGTGCCCTTCATCCCGCGGTGGACATAGAAAGCCTGCTGATGTTGATGATGATTATGTAAAAGCGCAATCTTCAAGCCGCCGTCCACTAAGAGTCCCAGACCGATCCAATTGGAGAGGTATTGCCTTGGCCTCCCTCCCCGCCTTCTTAGATTAGCACTTCACCTCTCCATGACCCGCCTCCCAGACCTGTACAAATAGCTCTTCTGGAAAGATGTTGAGCCCACTTGAACAGTTGTCTGTTGAGAAGAGAGCTCCCCTTCAAGCTACGCTTGATTCGCTCCTGCCAGAAGTCGCACTGCCATTTCGACACTTAATGGCTCGAACATGTCGCGACAAGCAGCGAAAACGCCTATCGATGTGGCCTCACGTCTAGACTCGAACGAGTGAAGAACTCGATAAAGCTGCCGCGGTGTAACGCAGGACTGACTACCTCTGCGGGGCGATGGCAGCGAGTATTATCTGCGGCTGGGCTCCTTGCCTTCTCAGCGCCGCCGAGCATGTGTTCAACCGACGAGCGCTGGCGTTCGCCTTCCTCGTTCCGGTCTCCCTGCTACTGACCAGCTTCCAGGCCGTCCGGGAGTCCTCGCGGTGGCTGCTCGTCACCGGCGGCGTCGCCGACTTCATCGACAGGCACAATGCCACGTCCCCTCATGGAGGAGGGCGTCGCTCCGACGTCGAAATGGACCGTGGCGCTGTACGGCGGCTACGTGATGCCAGGGCCGCCGCGACGGCCGAAGGACATCGCACCACGGAGGCGTCTCTGCAACCTGGCAGCGCTGGAAGCACGATCGTCCTGCCCGGATTTGTGGCGAGGACCGCGTCGCTGTCGGTGCTCTTCTTAAGCCAGATCGTCATCATGAACGAGACGTCGGAATGCGGCGAACCGGAACGGGATTTGTCCTCGCCAGCTCCGTCCTCCTGGCGGGCGGTGGTCCTGGTGATCCCGCGCGCCGTCAGCATCCTGCTGGCGGCTCGATTTCTGCGACGCTGCGAGCGCAAGAGGGCGCTGATGCTGGGTCTCCCGCTGAGCTGCGCCGCCTTCGCGCTACTAGCCCTCGTCGAGCTGGCCCTCCCGAGAGGCGACTCGTACGTCTACGTCGTCGTCGGCGAGCTGGTGTTGGCCTCCGCGTTCGCCAACCTCGCTTTCGCCTGCGTCTACAGCCTCGAGCTGTACGCGACGGCCGATCGCGCCGCAGGCTTCGCCACCGTCTGCTCGTCGGGCGTTCTGGGCGGCGTTGCGCTGATGAGCCTCTTCGAGAGCCAGGACCCGGCGGTGCGGAAGATGCTCGGCCTGTCGCTGGCCATCGTGGCCTTGCTGCTGGTCGAGCAGCTGCCCGAGACCAAAGACGCCCGAGTGCCCGACGCGTTGTTCGACGCCATCTCGCAGCTCAAGCGCTACAGCATGTCGAGCTCGTCGAAGAGCTTCGCGGAGCCGCGTCCATCGACCGACTCTGGCTGTTTGCCCCAGGGGAAATTATTCGCGACTTGCGACTGAAATCCCCGGAGTATAAGATGTGTCACACCGTCGTTTCAATTTCGCGATCTGATGGTTGAAATTTTAAACGTACGTAAGGAATTCCCGTCTGTTGTACGTGTCACCGCGGTAGTGTGTTTCTTTTTTCCTTTTACGTATTCTTTACCTCAGCTCTGTATCTATGTTCAGCGCTCAAGCACGAGTGGGAGGCAAACTTCATCCGTATTGACACGTAATAGCGGTGCAGCAAAGGATGCTTGCTGTGACTTGTCTGTGCGCCGAAGAGCGTGCGAACTAAAACCTTTTAGTTGTGGAGTTCTCGACGCTTGCCTAGAGCCGCAGAGACATTTATGCAGGGCACCACTAGCTTCTAAACCACAGCCCTGGTTTATGACGTTTTTAGCATGAGTTGTATCCTCTTTGCTTTGGTACCTTGGTCAAGAACCCCCTTCACGATGAAGACAACCGGTTTCGCTGCATGCGTGAAGCATTGCGCAAACGGTTTGTTTTCAAGCAGGTTTCGTGTCATACGCGCGTCTTATTGTCAGATTTAGTATTTCAAAATATATTTGTGCGCCTATTATGCCAGCGTCAGATGCATATTAGACCCTTTGTGTTGAAGCTTAGGTGAGGACGCACAAGCGCGCGCTTTCCGTTGCGTCCACAAGGTCGCTCACTACTTCACTGGAAACGCAATGAAGAATAAACTTGAATTTCTGTATTCCATAAGAAAAAAGGAGATATTATTATGTAATCGAGAATTTCCGTTAATCGTACACTGCTATTGCAGACCTTTTTGTGGCATCCTTCTGGCAGGAGTAAACAAAGAGTCTACGAAAGCAACGTCAATAGAATAGCCACAGTTGAGAGTTTAATCCTTTCCGCAATACTATAGTGCGTGCATCGTATCATCTTAATCAAAAATAAAATATTGTATACACAAGACATGCGCACGCACAGACACATGCACAGAAAGACACACACGCACAGACAGACAGACAGACAGACAGAGAGACACAGACAGACAGAGAGACACAGACAGACACACACAGACAGACAGACACAAATTTGTGTGTGTGTGTGCATGCCAGATCGCTTTTTCGGTATAGGGACTTCTTTTCGTGTTTAACATTATTAGTGTCACTGCTTTATTGTAGTTAGGTCGGGCGGACTTATTAGCATAGCTGTTGAACGAAGTTATGCATTTCAATTGTGCAGCTTTGCGAACAAGGGCAGTAGTAGCTTAATCATAACATGCACTGTGGCAATTCGTGGGGCAAAACAATGTCAACAGCGAAAGAACGAAGGGAACACGCAGAGTATGCCCACAAAGTGCAGCGTATTGGATGCCGAGTCCGAGTCAAGTAGGCCTCGTCTTTGAGTCGGCCTAACCACAAAAGGAACCGTGTGATGTCCAAGTCCTCCTCTTCGAACGTTGGCTACAGCCTGAGCCGCCTCTGCAGCTCTTCTGGCGACTGTGCGCTCACTTCAAGTGATGATTTTTCCTACGATCTTGTTGCCTTCTATTTGGGTCCAGCTCCGATTTTGGCACTGATATCGCGTTTCGCGCAACATGAATGATGTTCGCTGTGATTGGCTGCCCTGGGCTCTCTTAATTTCTTAGTGTGTGCGAGGTATTTCTCGATACGAAAATCTTGACAACTTTATTAAACCTCCTTGAAACATCGCGTAATCGATGAAGCAAAGGAAAAAAAGAAACGTGGTGGCATCGTACCAATCGCGTGACTCACAACATCACGGTGACACCTCAGCAGCGTTGCGTTGAATTGGTTTCCAAGTTTAGGAAAAGTTGTTGAAAGAAGGATTAGGACAATGCGGGGGAGGAATAACATCAATAATTTATAGCTCTCTTATTCTGTATTGTACTGAAACTACTATTCTATTGTGTCCGTTTCTACAGGACTAATTCACATCCGTGGATTTTCCACGGGGCGCTGCAAGCTTATCTGACCGAGGTGGAGCAGCCGTCGAGTGTGAGTGTTTTTTTCTGCCACGTCATCACAATACAGCGTCGCTGCTGTTGGCAACGTCATAAACAGTCAGCTGGGTCTCAAGTCACGCTGACGTCTCAAGAAACCCTCGTCGCACCGCAGGTTTAGCGCGATAGCGTTAAGAAGGAGCGCGTGTCGCCGAAAATCCGGCGTCACGCGTCGGCGTCCAGCGTCGGCGTCCAGCGTCCGCGTCCGGTGTAGGACGTCGTTTCGGCCAAAGCTGCGGAGCTCCATTTGCAGCGGCGGTGCCCAGCACTTCCCACCAGTATGTTATGGGTATGTTGGGAGTATAGAAAGACCGTATTCACAAGGTATACACACGCAGAGTCAGTGTACTTAAAAATCGCTAACCAGCAACAACATGCAGCAGCCAGCGTCTCGCGATCTTCTTTTTCCTTCCTCTTCTGTTATCCTTCCGTAATAATAATTTTCGAACCGCCCGTACCCGGGCCCTCCATGTGAGGCAAGAAACGACTGAACTAATCGAATTTCTCAAGCTTACATACGTGGAAAAATCTTAAACTATATGACGTACGCACAACCTACACTCGTGATAGCTCTCGGATTGTAATTTGACTATACGACAAAACAGAATTCTGTTACGCGAAAAGTTCAGCAAACCCTTGTTTCAGCGTTTCTACCATTCACAGACCAGCCGCGGCATCCGCCGTTTGCGCGAGTGTCTTGAGGGCCGCGGGGTGGCGCGCTCAGTTCCTTGCAATAACTGAAGCTGCAGGCGCTCGCCTCATTCGCATCGCGGCCCACACGATAGGCGACGTTTGTACCACAAAGCCCGCCTTCGTGCATAGCGTTCGTGGCTAGCGTTTCCCAGTAGAGAGAGAGAGAGAGAGAGAGAGAGAGAGAGAAAACATTTATTCGAACCATCGAGGTGGTTGCTCTTGAGATCGAGTGGGTGGTGTCCTCATTCCAGGACTCCACTGGCCATGGCTGCTCGACGTACTTGCTGGACGAGAACTTCTTGTCCCGTCAGGGTATCGCCGGTTAGCTGTACCTCCCACCGCTCAAATGACGTGCTATGCGTCTTTTAGTGTTGAAGTTTGCCCCCGCACCCCCACGATATGTGGAAGAGTGTAGGGCGTGTGTTGCCGCACCAGGGGCAGATGCCGCGATATGTATGTGGGAACATTTTACTGTATTTGTGTAGGTTAGAAAATACGTTTGTCTGAATAAGTCGGAGAGCTACGGCATCTTCAGTGCTGATCTTTCTGTGAGGCGGAAAATAAATCCTGCGGTTGAGTCGCTGGATCTCGAGTCGCTCGCAGTAATTGGACGGCAAGGGCATGAAGGTAAATGGTGGGGATTGATGAGACGATTCGTCTTGCCCCGCTCGGTTGATTAGCGCTCGAGCTAGGGCGTTCGCCCTCTCGTTCCCCTCCAGACCCGCGTGGCCCGGAGTCTACGTGATTTTATGGTATTCTTGCAGCCTCGGGCCTAGAATCTTAGCCGCCAGCAGCGGTGTTCGTCCGTTGGTAAAGTTACGGCAGGCCTGTTGCGAGTCGGTAACGACATGGACTTGCCTGCCTACCCTATCTTCTTGGTTTATTACCAGCGCCGTGGCTATGGTCTCAGCCGCAGCTGAGGTCTCTGCCCTTGCGGAGGCCGCGAGGGTCAAGGAGTTGTTTCTTCCGTTCACGGCGGCTACCGCGATGAGGCCCCCTACACGGTACGCCGCCACGTCCACGTATATGTTACGTACGGGTCACCCTTGAATTGTCGGCGCTGTCTGTCGACGCGAGCCTTGCGTCGTCCTTCATGGAGTCCATGGCTCATGTGCTTCGGTATCGGGTTCGCCTTGATCTTGCCTCTGACCTCAGGCGGGAGTGATCGTTAGCCATCGAGGGCACGGAGCTCCGTTGCCGTTCCGGTCCGGTGGAGGATGGCTCTGCCCGCCGCTGTCTTCTGTGGTCTGGTCTTTTGCGAAGCCATAACCGCGCCCGACAGCTCAGCGAAGGTGTTGTGGATCCCGAGGGCCGCTAACCTCTCGTTTGAGGTGGTTACAGGGATACCCAGGGCCGTTTTGTACGCGCCTCTGATGATGGCATCGACTTGTTCATGGTCGCGTTTGTTTAGCGAGTGATAGTGATACGGCATGCTATACGTCATTCTGATGATCACCAGAGCCTGGACGTGGCGAAGCGTGCCCTCTTCTCGCATGCCCTTGCGGCTTCTAGTAATTCGCTTTATAATCCGCGAGATCTGGTTGGTGGCAGACCTTAGGGTTTGGATGGTGTGGGAGGCTTTCAGGTTGCTCTGGATCCAAAAACCCAGAATCCTAGTCTTATTGCCTTCCGTGATCTTCTGGCCCTCAAGATAGAGGTCGATAGGGCCGGGGGACTTGTAGATTCCTCCTCCGTGCACCCGGATCACCTCGGACTTTTCTGGCGCACAACGCATCCCGCTCGCTGCCGCAAATCTATCCACGGCCGTCGCGGCCTCTGGAAGGGTCGCCTCTTTTCGCGCTAGGGAGCCCTTGATGGCCCAAAGCGTGATGTCGTCTGCGTACAGGGCGTAACCTAGGTCGGGGATCTTCCGCAGCTCTTTGGTCAGGATCACGACGTTGAATAGTATCGGGGACATTATCGCCCCTTGCGGTGTTCCTTTGTTCGGCACGTCGATCGTATCCGATCGAGTCTGTCCTATTCCGATGGTTGCCGTCCGGCCCGTCAAGAGCGATTTAACGTAAAGATGTGCTCCCCGCAGCTGATGTCGTTCAGTCCCTTGGGAATGGCCTCGTGAAAGATGTTATCGAAGGCCCCTTTTAGGTCGAGTGCGAGCAGGAGATGCTCTCCTCCCTTCGGGGTGCCCTTAAGAACTTCTTCCCTTAGGATTAGGAACGCATCTTGCGCAGAAAGTCCCGGCCTGAAGCCAAGCATGGTGTGCGGGAAGAGGTCACCGTTTTCTATGTAATGTTGGAGGCGGGTTTCGATTACCCTCTCGTACAGCTTGCCGAGGCACGAAGTCAGCGAGATGGGACGCAGGCCGTCGATCGCGGGCTTCTTGCCGGGTTTGGGAATGGTCACGATTTCCGCGTGTTTCCACTCGTTCGGTACGTGGCCCTTGCTCCAGAGTTCCTCGTTTAGGTATTCGATGAAGTTCTGGATGTGCATCGTGCTCAGGTTTCTAATCATGGCATTGGCGATTTTGTGAACTCCCGGAGCAGTGTTGCACTCTGAGGCTCGTGCCGCGGCATACACCTCTTCCTCCGTGATGGGAGCGTCCAGTTCTGGTCTTGGTTCTCCGTCATATTTTAGGAGGCAGGGTTGTATGGGGTCGCTACCAAGGTATCTGGTTTTTAGGGTGACAATCAGATCCTGGTCGTTTCCGGGGAACTTGTGAACGATTTCTAGGAGCGTCCGACTGGTTGTCGATTTCGCCTTGTCGGGCTCGATCAGGCAACGTAGGATGGCCCACGTCTGCGCCGTACTCAGGGTACCCTTATGCGAGGTGCAAAACTACCCAATTTTGCTGCGTCAGCTCGTTTGCGTAATTTCTGGCTTCGTCTGTTATTTTCTCGATTCGTAGACGTAGCTTCCGGTTTAACCGCTGTCGCTTCCACCGTTTGAGGAGGCCCTCACGGGCTTCCCACAGGTGTAAGAGCCGGCGGTCGACTTCCGGCGTCTCGACCGTGCGCTCGATGGTTTTAGTGGTTTGGATGTGGGCGTCCCGGAGGTGCTGCATCCATTCCGCTATGTCCGTTATACCGTTTTCGGGCGCGGGGTACTGCCTGAATGCCTCGCAGTCTGTAAGCCTGATTTCGCCAATTGTTCTCTTGAGTTTCGGCGTGGATACCGAGATGCTGAGGATGTAGTGATCACTGCCCAACGTTTCGTCCAGGTGCGCCCATGAGTATTCCCTTACGTTTTTGACAAATGACAGGTCCGGAAACGTGTCTCGACTTGCACTATTGCCTACTCGGGTTAGTTGGAGGAAGTTGGTTATCAATTCGAGGCCAATTTGGTCAACCGCATCGAGGAGCGACCTCCCCTTTTGAGTGTCTTGATGGTAGCCCCAAGTCGTGTGTCTAGCGTTCATGTCTCCCACCATTACCAGCTGGTTGCCGCCAGCGGCTCACACTCTCGTAAATGATGTTGCGGAAGTCGTCTTTCTGAGCCCTCAGTGGACTGTACAAATTCAGGATGAAAGTGCTACGTCTACCCCTCTTCTGCGGGAGGACTTCCACTAGCACATGATTAATGTCATGATGTTGATAATGCTGTCCCACGGCCGTAACCGTTTTGTGAAGTAAAACCACGACCTTCGGTGATCCCGCGTGTTTAATTACGTAGTAACCCTGCATGCATATCGGCAGGTTCCCGACCTCCTGAAGGCAGATGACGTAGGGGGGGTATAGGTGATTTCGGATGAAAAGTTGGAGTGAACTTGCCTTCTTGTAAACATCACGGCTACATATGCTCAAGTTGCCGGGAGCCGTGAGGAGCAGTCAGGGACTTTGCAATGCTATCGCGTTCCACTCTTAAAGGCGAAGCTTAAGCGTCCTCCCATTCTTTTCTAGCAACACAGGACAAATGCGTTGGCTATTTTTGGCGATTTGTTTTGTCGGCAAGCTAACTCATGATAGCCGACTCACTCATGCCAACCCGTGAGTCAGTTGGCTAGCGGAGTAGAATTTCGATTAGGTTGGGTCGAAGTAATGGGGAGGGGGGTGGAGAGATCAAAGCAAAAAACCTATTTGTTAGCGGCTGTGAGGGTGCTGTTTATTTTGCCAGCCTGTGCCAGTAACACAGGAAACGGAGGACAAAGCGCAGTGCGTGGGACCTGTTTCCCGAACGGAACTTAAACGAATTTGAAGTGCGTTGAACCAGATCCGAACAAGCGAACCTTTTTCTGTTCGACATAATACCATCGTAAACGTCACGAATGTCACGTCATGCTTAGTACACCCCGTTGTCTTTAGCTTTTGCTTGAAAAATGATGCCATGGTGCTTAAGCTGCTACTGGAAACTTTCTTCAAAGCCTAGATAGAGGTACGCGAAGTACTGTGTGGCTTACAGTATATAGCACACTCAAGATAGAGCGATGAGGAGCAATGAAGGTTTCAGTGCTCAATCTTTGCGTATACATGCAGGGATGTAACTAACATATTCTTGTTCCTTTTCCCTAATGAAATGGCGGAACCCACTCTGGACGATCGGCCATGAACGGGGCAGTTCTAAGTATAGCCTGTGACTGCCATGAAGTCTCAATCCACCCGCCCCCCCCCCCCCCCCCCCTAGTCCAAGGCGCATGCGTCGCGTAATTTGCCCTCGTATTTTGTCAGTAAACACCTACAGTCCCATCAAATCCAATCCAATCGACCGGTATGCAAGTGCAGCACGAAAGGTCCGGTGGCAGCAAAGAGGACGAAGACGCTGACTGTGCACAGGATGGCCAACCCGACTGGTTCGCCTTCTCAGACGAGGGTTTTCATCATCCCCGCTCTCAGCGGTCACCTGAGGCTATTTCCCTGCCGCTTGCTCTTCAGCGTGCTTTCAGTGACAGCCGCCGTGACAATTGCCGTTGCCGTCGTCTCACTCGGAGTGTACCGGGTGAGCCGCAAGGGCTACCTGGTCAAATCAAGCTCGGCGCCTCCTTTCTGTTGCCCGGAAGACGTTCGGGAGGTGGTGCGATTCCTCAACAGGAGTGGCGACCCCTGCCACGACTTCTACGCTCGGGTCTGCACCAACGGTCTGAGGTTCAGGCTCTGGAAGCAACTGGCCCGCGAGTCCGAGCGCGAGCAAATGGTCGTCACGGGCCGAGTGCCGTGGCGCCTGCGAGAGGCCAAGGGCACGACGTTCCTCACTGCCTACTACAAGACTTGCACCGAGGCCATGCGTCACAAGGAAGGCTTCGTCTCGAACCTAGCCCAAGTCCTGGCGAGGGAAACGCACCGGTTCCTCGCCAAGCCAGACTCCTGGAACGCCCTTGGCTACGCCGCCATGGTTTCGCTCAAGTACAAACTTCCGACAGCCGTCGAGGTCAACTACGAGCCGAGGGTTCCGCTCGCGGAGCTGACCGTCGCCACGCTCTGCTCACTCGAACCTTTGCATCCGGCGATCCTGACCTCATCCGTCAGAGCTGTAGCGGAGCTAGGCATAGCTTCGGTCACGCCGGACGGAGTGAAGGCGCTGATCGGCAGCGTATGCGGTCGCTTCATTTCGGAGAACAATAACTCGAAATGGCGCGCCACTGGCGACGCCTTGAAACGAACGCGTTGGCACGTGGATGGCTTGCGATTCGCCTTGGCTTCCGTGGGCTACACCATGGACGTCAACACTCGTATCAGCGTGAAGGGCGTCGCAGGAGTGTTGGCAGTCCACGACGCTTACGCGGACTGCGACAATCGCGAAGCCGACGGTGACAAGGCGGCCTACTTGCTCTTCCACAGCGTCGCGAGCGGGACGTACGAGTTCTACAAATCGTACGCCGGCCAGCCGGACCGCGTGCGGGAAATCTGCAAGGCCAGCGTGCAGGACGTCGGGGAAGTGTGCGACATGTTCGCGGCCGAATACCTGACGACTCCCGAGAAGGAAGACCGGCTGCGTGATATATTCGCAGCCGTCAGAGACACCGTGTACCGCGAGTGCCGCGCGAGCCGCATCTTCGACGCCGAAGACGATGACCGTCTCGGAGACTTCTTCGCCAAGCTGTCCCTCAGCGCCACCGCGGAAGCGAGCCCAAGCACCGACGTGGCGCTGATGCCCACACCCATCTTTGCCAAGAACCTGTTGAACGGTCGCGCCTATGACTTCCACGCCCGAAGAGACAGCCAGCAGGGCACTAAATTCCTAAAGTTTCCGAAAGCACGCTACATTTGGATTCCTCCTGTTATGCTTGACATGATTCGCACCGGCCCGGCGACGGGCTCGGAGATACCTAATATGGCGGCGCTCGGGTGGTTGGTAGCACAGGCTGTTTGGGAAGTGGTTCTCAGCGGTCATTTGTGGTTACCGAAGACCGAGGCCGAGATCAAACGCCTGTGGTCATGCTTCAACCCCGAGGAGAACGGAATGAACGAGAGCGTATCGGTGCCCCTCGTTCTGGGCTTGTCGTCTGCGCTTAAGTCCTTCAGTCGTCCCGAGTGGGACCAGGCGCGGCCAGCTGCGGGTCGGCTGAAAATGTCACACGGAGAGATTTTCTACATTTTGGCCTTCTTGTCCAGATGCCCGTTGGATACAACTCCTCAAACTGTACGCGAGCTCAACGAGGCACTGATGTACGCGGGAGACTTTGCGTCGGTGTTCAGCTGCGCGGCCGACTCACCGATGGCAGAGAAGTCTCGGTGCTCCTTTTAGGCCACGCCGGCACCCGATGGACTATAATGCCCCACTGGAGCCTGACGCTTTAGCGTACTGATAATTGACACCGCTTTTACTTTTTTCTGGCCGAGTAAAGCACTCTAGCGATCGGTGTGCTTCTTTAAATCTCTCTGCCGCAATATTCCTGCATTAGATTATAGGCCTCGATTGTTCATAGACCCGATACACATCAAATGGCGCGTATGTTACGTCCATTCATTTAACTACTAAAGGAGCACGGACAGTCAAAGGACAAACGGACATACATACATACAGCAAACCGAGTGAAGTTCCCGAAAAATCTAATTACAATGAAAAGGTGATTCTTGAAGGTTTTCATTTATTTACTTGTGTAATGCTCGCATGAATGTAATTGTCCGCCTGCCCACCTGCTCACTTGCACGAGTCAATAAGTTAATTATTAACCTGATCGGCGTTCAAGATTTCTCTCTCTCCAGCCTACCCTTGCTCTTGCTGATGACCGACGTGACTTTTGTGGGACTGTAATGGGTAGCCGTAATCATTTACATTAAAAAATAATGGTACTGGAAAGGTAATCGGTTACCTTTTTTTTTCTGTAACGTGTACAAATCTTATACCTTGGTCTATCGTAGAGACATCGGCCCCGTTTGACCGACCTACACTCTCCCACACCTTAGCGGGATTTGGCACACAACTCTGCTTGCGCGGACAAGAGACTGCTTCACGTGCCTTTTCCCGCGTATGTACTTTTCCCTTTTTGTCGTTGACGGGAGCCCACAATTTGGAGAACTTGCAAGGCGCGCTGAACACGAGGTCAACTCCATGTTTCTGGCCTATCCTTATTTAAGTTGTATGATGTGACATGAACATGCAACATCACTACGTAGTTCCTCGGTTGCTTTCTTTTTTTGGCATGCTTGACCCGTTGGGATCCTCTTTGAGCTCTTGAAGCAAGGAACAGCTCACAGTTACGAGAGCATTGGAGGGGAAATCCGAGCTGGTAAGATGCATAAGGTGATGTTCAAAGCTATGGCCAGCCTTGTGCATACAGGACTTTGGCAATGCTGAGTTGGGGCATTAGTCCGTCCCTCGTGTCACCAGGTTTGCATGGGAAGAGTCCTATGGCAAGGCGCGTTTTAGATTGGCATGCATATAAATTTTCGGCTAAAGTGGTCGTCCTGATCAAAAACAGACAAAGGAGCAAAGAAGCAAGCAAAGGAACAAAAAAAGAAAGAAAGAAAGAAGCAAACAAACAAAGCTAGGTTCAAGAATCGATGATAGCCCTTTTTTGTAAGTTTAGTGGTAGTAGACGACAGCGAGTGGGAACATCTGTTAAGATATTGTGAAATCCTATTATTCACAATTCGTGTGTTTTCAAGATGCCTGCCTAAAATTACGAGAATGTCGGCCACATATCTCACTGTTTTCAAAAATGCATTGCCTCAATTTCAGGCATAAGATGGTGGTGAAAACCTGCTAAAATTTTTTTTGAGCAGCTTGTGAGATGCCGCCTGGCCTCTCTTTTCGCGACAATTTGTTTTTTTTTTCGCTCAGCGCAGTGATCAAATGCAACCCCAACTACTCCCAGACTCTACAGCCTTGTACTGCAGCAATTTTGAGCTTTTGATATCACGCTGGCGTACCAGGCGCACATAGGAGCCAAGTAATAATAACTGGAGTATTATCTTGATAAAAGCTTATTAGGTTCCAAAGTAGTCAACCCAATCCGCTCTCATCAACTCGTTGTCACGGTCGATTGCGTGATTCCAACTGTGTGCAACTGTGTTGCCCCTAATCTTGAAAGCCAAGGTTGCTGCTCAAAGGCTGTCTTGCACCATTTTTGTGGCACACAGCGTCTCGTTAATCTAGGTATGCGGGTCACTGCAAGATTACTATGACAACTCGGGGCTCGGTATCGTCCAACTGCAGTGGAAATCGTGATTATTTCACGGACTTCTCAATCTTCGCGCCTCTGGTTTCAAACGTTTCTAACGTATGGATATTAGCATCTGGGCACTAGCATGGTCATTGGGATTCCTTGCTTCTATAACGCCGCACAGTACTTGCAATTTTCAAGTCGCGCAGCCGTTTGTAGCCAGAGGGACGAGCTTAAGGCTAACTATATACTGCAAGCCATTTCCACGATGGCCAAAGTGTCAAACTTGCTGATCACCATATACAATAGTGCTACGGCTTTCTGCAGAAAAATTTCGCAGCAATCTGTCGTGGTTGTGAGCAACCGTGTTTCCACGCGGTGCTGTAGTTCACTTCATGAAAGGCCCTGTTTGTGACACGGTTGCATCTCTGCTTCCAAGCCAAACGTCATTCTGTGGTCCGAAATAAGAACTGAAACCTCCAAGCCCAACACGATTTGCATTTCCTTGAAAAGGTGCGCTGATGACAGCCACATTGCAACGAAAATGCAAAAAAATGTAGATGAATATGAAGACGAGAGAACGCTGGCCATTGTTGGGAGTCGAAAACTATATAACAATGCATGTTCTTTGTGTAATTTAATCCATTTTCTCGTTCGGCATAGATTAAAAAAATGTTGTCCGTTGTTTGCTGGCCTTCCCCACTTTGCGAGACATATTTTGCAGAAAAATCAAGTGAGCACGTGAATGCTAGATTATTATATTACGGAATACTTTATAAAAGACATTGCAATATATTTATTACAGCCGGTTGCCTTGTATCGATTTGCAACGAATTCTAAGGACGACACAAGCTTCCAGATATGCGTTCCCAAAGTTTGCGACGATTGCATTGGTGTTCAAGCAACATTTAAGCTTCAGTGCACAAAGGCGCGTTTTCTTTAAAAAGTGGTTCAAGTGTGCATTTTAAGTGCGCTTATCTCAAAAGTGGTTCTAGTTTCACGCTTTTTTCCACGTTGATGTGCCTTGTGAAATCGCTGGCTTTATTTCGTGTATTGCAAAATGTGCACAGAAGTAATTAGTCGGCGGGTTAATTGGTGAAATTTTGTTAGTTGGTCAGTTATGCGTACTGATTTTCCGTGTAACGTATACCACTTCGAGTATTCCAGATATAAAAAAGTAGATTTGCGCTGAATGCCACGGCTGATTTGGAAAAATTCTGTACACGCTGAAAAAGTACGGCAGCATGTTGCACTCTTGTAGCACGTGAAGGCGATAGCTGGCTGCATACTTGATGATGCGCCTTCACGCATTGTCGTGTTGCTGCTTTCGCAGTTCGGATTCTTCTTATCGTTTTCGACGCTTAGCTGCGGCTTCCCGCGCTCGTGTAACAGGGTCAGACTCGCGTCAACGACGTTTCTCTTTGACTTTACGCTGCATCCTCTCAACAGGGGAGGAGTAAAATGTGATTCGTTGTGATTCATCTCCACCCTCGGTGTCCGGAATGGCCGTTGGGGGACAGGTGACTGAACGGGTGGCTTAGGTTCGAAGGACGCAGACGCTGATGTGCGAGCGAACAAAACTTGTATTTGGAAATAATTTACGAGGTTCAGTTACAAGATTTCATGATTTCGTCAGTACATCGGTTACAAAGAGCACCTTGGCTTGGACCACGTAGGGCGACCCTATTTCGGTCGAGTCGGTGGCGCTTAGCAGTGAAGTCAGGGTGCACAACCCCCGATCGGAGCGCTGCGGCCGCATTTTCGAGACCCAGCGCTCGGGCCAAAATGTTAACAGGCGAATTACTGATGGTTGGTTTCCCGACTGGAGAATCCGTTCACCAGTCCTTGCGTTTGTGAGAACTTCCATGCGTGAGTGGCCAGTCGAGCAACCAATCATCTCGGGACATTTTTTTTAGTATAGTTCATGGCATTCAATCTTCGCCCAAGATACACGATATACAACAACGATGGAGCGAGGGTCACGCTAGCCATACATGTCGCAAGTTCCGAGAAACGGCACGTCAGCACAGCTGGTGTAACAAGGTGCTGACAAGCAAAGCGCATGCGCAAACCCAAACGCTAGCAAACGTCGGGATCATGCTGCCAGTCCTCGAACACGTGCGCCACGCGACCAGATTCCCAGGACCCGAAGGCCATGTGGCGCCTTACGCAACCACTTGTTTGTGTGTCATGCTGTCACTGAGGTGCACAGGATAACTGTCCACCCTCCGACGCCGGCCCCGTGTCTGAACCGTAAGTCGAAGAAAACAGTCTTTTGTCGCCTCGGATCCGAGACAAAAACCGTTGGCTTTCATGCGGCTCTAAGGAACCGCGTGGTTGCACACCCATAAAAAGTAATGGTGGTCGCGCATATGGTGGGCATCACGTGATGTGCACTGTCCGTGTCCAGACCCGAACCACGCACTCTCCAAGGTCACCCGCCAGAGAACCGCTGCGGATGTCAGACGCGCAACGGTGTCGTTTGTCGCAACGAGCTCGTCGAGACGCCAGCCCACTGCCCAGATAGCCCGCGCCGGGCTTTTCGGTTTGTTTTTTACTGCCGCTCCCGGCGGGTGACTTACAAACAGGATTTAACTGTATGCTGTTCTGTGTGTTGTGTGGGTGATTTCAATGAACGTATGCACTGCCCGCTTCACCTTGCTCGAGCGCTTCTAGCCTATGCAGTACGAGAGGGATGAGCGAATGCATTTTCTGCTTGCTTAATGGGTACGGACAATTGCTGACGACGACAGTTATTTGTGCCATTGGGCCTTACGACGCGTTTTAATGGCGAAAGCCTTAAATGCCTCATCGAACCGTTGCCTTGAGAACGCGGCGTGCGGTATAGTGAGTGATATGGGCTCACCTCGTGCACACACGTGCTCGTGCCGCTGCTGGCGCGTTCGTCGTCTTCCGCAGCTCGCTCCGATGGCGCTCATCATGATAATTAAGATAGTTAGTTCAGGCACTCGAACCCACGACCTTCTGTGGGAGCCGCACCCTCGACTATTGGTGTTAGTGGAACCCGCTGCCTTTGGTGTTAATTTGGGCGAAGTTAAGAGGAAGCTGTAGCTCGGGTGCTCGTATCTAAATACATGTAAAAGGAGAATTCGTGTTTCTCAGCAACCACTGCACCGAATTTAGCGAGGTTTGTTGCATAAAAAAAACTTAACGTCTAGTAACTCTTTGTTTCGAATTTTCGATTTAGGTCGTGAATATTTTAATAAAAAATGGCAAAAATCGAAAATTTTACGAAAACGAAACTATCAAGTTTACAACTCTAACGCAACGATGAAAAATGATACAATTCTGTCACTTGCATCCAATAGTACATCTAAAGTGGACAAAATCGATATGTTACACATCAATATAAAAAATTGAGTAATATGAAAATACAGGTTTTGCAGAACCCTTGTACACAACGTAACAAATTCACGTAAGATATAAAATGGCACATCAAATTTGTCCGCTTTCAATGATGTAATGGAAGCCATTTGCAGAACCGCGATATCTGTTTTTCACGCAGAGCTATTAATTTTTAAACTTCGTGCTTCCATTTCTTTCACACCTTCGAATTTCTTAAAAATTAAGAAATTTCAAGCTCTAAGTCGAAATTCCGCTTCCAACAGTGACTATAATTTAGGTTTCTTTCTCAAATGCGACAAATTTCATCAAAATCGGTCCGAGGCTTATCTCAGAAAAACACTCTTGCGTTTTACATGTATTTGAATAGGCTGCGTCGGAGTTGGGCCCGAGCTAAAGCTTCCTCTTAATACGGCACAGTTATATAATGTAGCGTCAGCCAAGGCACACGAACGCACAAGAGCTTTGGTACGAGAAAAGTAGTAAGAAGTAGCAACGCATTCGAATAAGAATGTCGAGTAATTTCATGAATGTCTCTTGAGCGCGCAGGCTTGCCTTCACCGTCTTTGGCTTATGTTAACGTGACTGTCAATTTTCAGTGCCATCAAGTGTGTGGGCCACTTAAGTCGTTCACCTTAACAAAACAACTGGTATACGGGATGTCCTAAATATGACGCATCAAGATTTAGGAAATGCAAATGCCGAGTAGCTGGACAGAATCAAAGTAACGTTGTTTCACGTTGCTTGGAGATACTCAGATTCTTTTCTTCCGCCTAATGTTTACATATTTAGTCCTAATTAATCAATCAATTCCTCGAATATTATAATTACGTGAAAAGTGTCAACGAGAAAATTGTAGAGCGACAGTAAAAAACACCCGATACAGCTCTCTATTGGTGAGTACGCGCTACACAAATGTGTTTTTCCGAGTGTGAAAGTAGCCCGTAAATACACACAAAACGACAGTCGTTCATCTGCGCGAGTCCCATCCATTTTCGTCCTATGCTCTTTGGCGCCATACCTCCCGCCTTCTTTTTTTTTACTAGATTCTATAAGGTTCGTGTTATTGTCACCACCGACAATAGTACTATACCGGCTGCCACAACAAAAGTAAAGAAATCGAACTGACATGATTGTTTGTAAACTGATTCTATTTAGCAGCGCTAGCGATATTACCGGCACTTCGTGTATCAATTAGAACAAAGAATTCTGAGAGTGTGGTATTTTAGGATCATATTTCACGCGTGGCAGCATGCTTTAAGTAATAGGGTTCGTATTCTGCAAACTTAGCAAAGTGTATTGAAATAGAGACCTCGTATCACTTCGTTAAATGACATTACACCATTTTAATCACACAGCAAAGCTTCTTCCTTATATATGTAAGAGCGACAGAATGTTAAAGCATGAAAGAGGGAACTCATATTTTAGAAGGGATTACTTTAGCTGCTGAGGGAGCAGTAATGCGAAGTACTGCAGTGTGGAATTGACGAGAAATCGCTACAAGGTCTCTTAGAGCGTATGGCAAGAGGGCGGTTACTGTGTTGCTCCCTAACGAACACCTTTCTGTTTGCCATACCAAGCCAGAAGGCTTGGCTCCCACTTTGTATGACATAAAAGCCGCTTGCGTTTGGTTATGTTATCGGTGTTACAGAAGCACTTTTTCAAGATACGAATCCACGTTCCACTGCAAGTAACTAATCCTACGCATTTTGGCTAGCAAAATGCACAAAGAGCCTCGGAATTTCGTTAAACTTAGCCGATTGCGGATGAATAATTTGCTAAACGGAAACACGTAACTATCCTGGTTTTTTGAACGTGCCGCTCGTTCTCAAACTTGTCTATACCGGAAGAGTCGTTGTCAACGTGAAGTCCTCACTTTTCAGCTATTTTTCCAAGGCACTGGTCCAACAACCACATTGTCCCGGATCATCGGCGCAGAATACTGTCCCACAGCGAAGACCGTCGTCCTTGGTGGCCTAATATGAGCAAGCATGGCTGTAGGCAACACATCTGCAAACGACTGGGCTGACAAATGTCGCCGTGTTCGAGGTGGTATGGCGTACCGATTGGTGTGACTGCTCCCAGCCACAATGTATCTGCTATCGTTACAATACATATTAAAGGTCTTGCCTCTCAAGGTAGTAATGTGGTTAGAAAAATTTTCTTAACTTCTTGCTTGGATGTTAGTGTTGTGCGAAGCTTCGAGAGATGGCAGTTTGTTCCAGTACTTAATACCCAGAAGAAGAGCGTTAAATCTTCCATAATGAGTTTATTCCAAGAAGTAAGAAATTGTTGTCAAATGCAAATATTGTATAGTTTGGTAAGAGTAGATGAACTAAATATATGTAAGAACACTTCATGGTTGAGCAGGTGGCATATTAGTGATGCCAATTTGTGCTAAAGCAGACAACGTATAGTGGTACACTCTTAAGCAAAGTTACACCTTTTTGCCACGCAATGATAACCGTCGTTTGTGTTGTCCGCATTTCCTTTGTTTAACGCGGCGAGCCCGGTACTTCCCTGTAGCGAACGGCATGCGCGTTATCAGCATGACATATAACATTCCCGACAGGAAAGTAGCGGGCGCGGCGTTTTCAATAAAGGAAACGCAAGCAAGGCAGGTGACGATTATTGTTGTGTGGCAGATATACACCACAAAAGGGTGTACTTTTGCCTAAGAGTATAGCATGCTTAAACAATTGAAAATTAATACTGCGGGGGGTCACATATCCACAGAAGTTGATAATCCTCATTGCTTGATTTTGGAAATGTTGGACATATAATATTGAAATATGTGAAATGCGTGATATATGTGTGTTTCCACAAACTGAAAGGCAATATTGTAAGTGGAAATGTGTTAATGCGTAATAAATGAAAGTTCTGGTGCGTTGCTGTACATGGGGGCGTATTGGAACTTTAAACTAAAAAGTTTGTTCGAGACCGTGTTAGCACGTAAGTTGGACTTAGGATGGCAGTCCAACGAGAAGCCAATAAACATTAGCTCAGATGAAGGTCAAAGACCACCTTCAGAGCAACAGCTGCGCTGGCGGTTGTCGATGGTCACGACGGATGGCGAAGTCTGCAGTGGACCGCCGGCATCGGACGTGCCTGGATTTGCTTGATCAAGCATGGCCCGTGGCTATATATACGAAGACCCGAGCGGAGCTACAGAAAGGACGCGCTTCAGGAACCAAAAGCACCTCGCACGACTTACAAGGAATCGTTTAATTCCATGATGGAGGCAAAAGGGGTAGCGCATCAGAAACCGAATAAAAGACGAACTCGGACGACACACACGTTTGGCGCTAGGAGCGCCAAACTGGTTGGGTGAATAAATGACTGCCCGGCTGCTGCAGTTGCTAACATCTGTTTACGCGATGAATAAATGGATCTTTGCAGATTACGTTTCCTGGGGAAAAACGTAAGTCTATCGCCCCTTAATATGACCACGAAGGCAGTTCCACTAACTTCTTTGGAACGCACTGGTTGGACGTACAAATGGCTGCCCATGGATTGGACTGATGACGCCTATTCGCGATGAATAAATGGATCTTTGCAGATTACGTTTCCTGGGGAAAAAAGGTAAGTCTATCGCCCCTTAATATGACCATGAAGGCAGTTCCACTAACTTCTTTGGAACGCACTGGTTGGACGTACAAATGGCTGCCCATGGATTGGACTGATGACGCCTATTCGCGATGAATAAATGGATCTTTGCAGATTACGTTTCCTGGGGAAAAACGTAAGTCTATCGCCCCTTAACATGAACACGAAGACAGTTCCACTAACTTCTTTGGAGCGCACTGGTTGGACGTACAAATGGCTGCCCATGGATTGGGCTGATGACGCCTATTCGCGATGAATAAATGGATCTTTGCAGATTACGTTTCCTGGGGGAAAAAGTAATTCTATCGCCCCTTAATATGACCGCGAAGGCAGTTCCACTAACTTCTTTGGAGCGCACTGGTTGGACGTATAAATGGCTGCCCATGGAATGGACTGATGACGCCTATTCGTGATGAATAAATGGATCTTTGCAGATTCCATTTCCTGGGGAAAAAAGGTAAGCCTATCGCCCCTTAATATTGCGGTGCAACCAGTTTCCCAACCTTCTTTGGAACGCACAGGCTGGGCGAATAAGTCACCAGCCCATACTAGTACACATACTGACGCCTATTTGAGTGATTAAAATGCATATTTGAAGATTCAATTTGCTGGTAAAACAAGAGGTTAGCCTATCGCCCATTAACATGTCGGCGAAGCCAGTTCTACTAACTTGTTTGGAACGCACTGGTTGGGCAAATAAATTATTGCCCATGCCTGTGCACGTACTGATGCCTACTTACTCGGTAAATAAATGGATATGTTAAGATACACCACTTTCCGGTGTGGGAGCGTACGGGTTTCAGAATCACCCGAAGCGACCTGGGTCCCAGTACCAACACCTGTACAGCTTTTCATCCAACGACTGGTGATGCAGACGCCGGATTTTTTGACCCAGGTCTTTGCGTCGCATCCATCTCGGCTCTTCATCAACGACATTTGGAGGCTCGACACCCGCATCGCTGTGATTTTTTTTCAGCGATGTAGGCCCGTCGATTCGAACCATCGTCCTCTAATGGTGCAAGCTGAATGAACACTTTAGCCAGTCGGCTACATGTCATTCTTTTATTTTCAGTTCAGAAATAATAAAATAGGCCTTTCTCTGGACACCCGACTGGATGCAAGAGTAGGCGAAATGCGAAAACATCCGCGCACTTGGATTTAGGTGCACGTTAAAGAGCCTCAAGTGGCCCAGATTATTCCGGGGTCCCCCACTACCGCGTGCCTCATAATCAGATCGTTGTTTTGGCACCTAAAACCCCGTAATTTGGAGGTAAGAGCAACAGTCTCGAAACATGAGCAACACAAGCAAATAGCCTCACGGGTCTATTTGCCTCTGCCGATGTGACCACTCCGCATCTCTTACTGCCGATTGCAAGCGCTCCCGGACGAAAAGTTGGACCATGATGCTGCGCGTGCGAGTATATTTGAGACCGTAGGCATCTGTGAGACAGTGCGAACTATGGGAGGGAGCATCACGTCACACAGCCAGCCTTGGCAAGGGAACGCTTGAAACCCCAGGGGTGGCCCGACACGTGGCCTCTTGCGTCGAGAGGTCAAGATGACTGGGCAACAAATGAGATTTGTTGAGACGTCTGGTTCCAAGTAGCTATCCCAGTAGTTCTTCCGTGCGCGCTTCTTCAGCTACCCTGCCGTGGCTCTGTCTGCACAATGGGAACATTACAACGAACCGCGCACTTTGAGATGCGATCATGCGTTGAGCCACCAGGTTCGTCTTCAATCGCGTTGCGGTATGCTCCCTCCTACCTTTATCTTCCTCCATGATGCGAAGGCTCCTTTGCATCGACGTCTGTAGGAAGCAGTGTGCTTCCGAGTAACTACAGAAGACCCAGACGCAGAAACAAGAACACCGGATGCCCCGAATACGTGTGATAGGCAAGGATCGCACGCCGTTCGCAAACGCCACCTAGACACCACAAGGCCCATGCATTCTACTTTATGACGCCATGCTACTATGCCCGAAATTCCCTTTGTCAAGCTTGGCGTGAGGAAATCGGCGACGTCGAAATCACCGTTTGCTTACTTTGCACCATCCCTAATAGGTTCTAGGGACTCGGGGCAGGTACTATGAGGTGATGGATCGGAGTGCACAGGCCTCATGCAATCTAGGTGGCGTTGAGTTCGCCCTGCCACCTGACATTTCAAAATTGGAAGGCTCATCTAGCCAAAGCGCAGATACCACTGAACGTCTCACCGCCGCCGCCTCACGTTGACCACGAGTAAGCTTTAACCAGCATCATACGCACTCATGTATACACATGCACAACGCAAATACATAGCGAAATCGCAAACGAAGCAGCTGCAAGAAATATAGCGCCGCCAAGTGCCGGATAAGGGAACCAATTTGGCAGGGGAGCTAGTCGAATCTGGACCGTGCCACTGAAGAAACACAATTCCATTCTCACACCCCCTTTTTTGTTAAGGTATATAGCCAACCTATCGCAATAAGCGCCAGAAAAAACCCTCAAATTCTGTACTAAATTCTTTTAGGGGTTCGAGCAACCCAGAACTGATATATGCGGCCGGGAACTGATATATGCGGAGAACGAGCGCTTTCGAAGCACTTCATTTTTCGTCAGGAAAATGATATTTTCAAGGGCTATAGGCTTAGCGTTTTTTCCATTTTAGGGGGAAAATTATTCTTTGCCTAATCGTTCAGGTATCGCATTAAACGGCATCTGGGCGTGCCCGAGAACTGAGATATGCGGAGAACGAGCGCTTTCGAGGCAGTTTATTTTTCGTCGGAAAAATGATATTTTCATGAGCTATAGGCTTAGTGTTTTTTCCATTTTAGGGGAAAAATTATTCTTTGCCTAATCGTTCAGGTATCGCGTTAAACGGCATCTGGGCATGCCCGGGAACTGATATATGCGGAGAACGAGCGCTTTCGAGGCACTTTATTTTTCGTCGGAAAAATGATATTTTCATGGGCTATAGGCTTAGCGTTTTTTCCAATTTAGGGGAAAAATTATTCTTTGCCTAATCGTTCAGGTATCGCGTTAAACGGCATCTGGGCGTGCCCGGGAACTGATATATGCGGAGAATGAGCGCTTTCGAGGCACTTTATTTTTCGTCGGAAAAATGATATTTTCATGGGCTATAGGCTTAGCATTTTTTCCATTTTAGGGGAAAAATGATTCATTGCCTAATGGTTCAGGTATCGCGTTAAACGGCATCTGGGCGTGCCCGGGAACTGATATATGCGGAGAAGAAGCGCCTTCGAGGCACGTTATTTTTTGTCAGAAAAATGATATTTTCATGGGCTTAGCGTTTTTTCCATTTTAGGGGAAAAATGATTCTTTGCCTAATCGTTCAGGTATCGCGTTAAACGGCATCTGGGCGTGCCCGGGAACTGATATATGCGGAGAACGAGCGCTTTCGAGGCACTTTATTTTTCGTCGGAAAAATGATATTTTCATGGGCTATAGGCGTAGCGTTTTTTCCATTTTAGGGGAAAAATTATTCCTTGCCTAATCGTTCACGTATCGCGTTAAACGGCATCTGGGCGTGCCCGGGAACTGATATATGCGGAGAACGAGCGGTTTCGAGGCACTTTATTTTTCGTCACAAAAATGATATTTTCATGGGGTATAGGCTTAGCGTTTTTTCCATTTTAGGGGGAAAATTATTCTTTGCCTAATCGTTCAGGTATCGCGTTAAACGGCATCTGGGCGTGCCCGGGAACTGATATATGCGGAGAACTAGCGCTTTTGAGGCGCTTTATTTTTAGTCGGAAAAATGATATTTTCATGGGCTATAAGGCTTAGCGTTTTTTCCATTTTAGGGGAAAAATTATTTTTTGCCTAATCGTTCAGGTATCGCGTTAAACGGCATCTGGGCGCGCCCGGGAACTGATATATGCGGAGAACGAGCGGTTTCGAGGCACTTTATTTTTCGTCACAAAAATGATATTTTCATGGGCTATAGGCTTAGCGTTTTTTCCATTTTAGGGGGAAAATTATTCTTTGCATAATCGTTCAGGTATCGCGTTAAACGGCATCTGGGTGTGCCCGGGAACTGATATATGCGGAGAACGAGCGGTTTCGAGGCACTTTATTTTTCGTCACAAAAATGATATTTTCATGGGCTATAGGCTTAGCGTTTTTTGCATTTTAGGGGGAAAATTATTCTTTGCTCAATCGTTCAGGTATCGCGTTAAACGGCATCTGGGCGTGCCCGCGAACTGATATATGCGGAGAACGAGCGGTTTCGAGGCACTTTATTATTCGTCACAAAAATGATATTTTCATGGGCTATAGGCTTAGCGTATTTTCCATTTTAGGGGGAAAATTATTCTTTGCCTAATCGTTCACGTATCGCTTTAAACGGCATCTGGGCGTGCCCGGGAACTGATATATGCGGAGAACGAGCGGTTTCGAGGCACTTTATTTTTCGTCACAAAAATGATATTTTCATGGGCTATAGGCTTAGCGTTTTTTCCATTTTAGGGGGAAAATTATTCTTTGCATAATCGTTCAGGTATCGCGTTAAACGGCATCTGGGTGTGCCCGGGAACTGATATATGCGGAGAACGAGCGCTTTCGAGGCACTTCATTTTTCGTCAGAAAAATGATAATTTCATGGGCTATTGGCTTAGCGTTTTTTGCATTTTAGGGGGAAAATTATTCTTTGCTCAATCGTTCAGGTATCGCGTTAAACGGCATCTGGGCGTGCCCGCGAACTGATATATGCGGAGAACGAGCGGTTTCGAGGCACTTTATTTTTCGTCACAAAAATGATATTTTCATGGGCTATAGGCTTAGCGTTTTTTCCATTTTAGGGGGAAAATTATTCTTTGCATAATCGTTCAGGTATCGCGTTAAACGGCATCTGGGTGTGCCCGGGAACTGATATATGCGGAGAACGAGCGGTTTCGAGGCACTTTATTTTTCGTCACAAAAATGATATTTTCATGGGCTATAGGCTTAGCGTTTTTTGCATTTTAGGGGGAAAATTATTCTTTGCTCAATCGTTCAGGTATCGCGTTAAACGGCATCTGGGCGTGCCCGCGAACTGATATATGCGGAGAACGAGCGGTTTCGAGGCACTTTATTTTTCGTCACAAAAATGATATTTTCATGGGCTATAGGCTTAGCGTATTTTCCATTTTAGGGGGAAAATTATTCTTTGCCTAATCGTTCACGTATCGCTTTAAACGGCATCTGGGCGTGCCCGGGAACTGATATATGCGGAGAACGAGCGGTTTCGAGGCACTTTATTTTTCGTCACAAAAATGATATTTTCATGGGCTATAGGCTTAGCGTTTTTTCCATTTTAGGGGGAAAATTATTCTTTGCATAATCGTTCAGGTATCGCGTTAAACGGCATCTGGGTGTGCCCGGGAACTGATATATGCGGAGAATGAGCGCTTTCGAGGCACTTTATTTTTCGTCGGAAAAATGATATTTTCATGGGCTATAGGCTTAGCGTTTTTTCCATTTTAGGGGGAAAATTATGCTTTGCCTAATCGTTCAGGTATCGCGTTAAACGGCATCTGGGCGTGCCCGGGAACTGATATATGCGGAGAACGAGCGCTTTCGAGGCACTTTATTGTTCGTCGGAAAAATGATATTTTCATGGGCTATAGGCTTAGCGTTTTTTCCATTTTAGGGGAAAAATTATTCCTTGCCTAATCGTTCAGGTATCGCGTTAAACGGCATCTGGGCGTGCCCGGGAACTGATATATGCGGAGAACGAGCGGTTTCGAGGCACTTTATTTTTCGTCGGAGAAATGATATTTTCATGGGCTATAGGCGTAGCGTTTTTTCCATTTTAGGGGGTAAATTATTCTTTGCCTAATCGTTCAGGTATCGCGTTAAACGGCATCTGGGCGTGCCCGGGAACTGATATATGCGGAGAACGAGCGCTTTCGAGGCACTTTATTGTTCGTCGGAAAAATGATATTTTCATGGGCTATAGGCTTAGCGATTTTTCCATTTTAGGGGAAAAATTATTCCTTGCCTAATCGTTCAGGTATCGCGTTAAACGGCATCTGGGCGTGCCCGGGAACTGATATATGCGGAGAACGAGCGGTTTCGAGGCACTTTATTTTTCGTCACAAAAATGATATTTTCATGGGCTATAGGCTTAGCGTTTTTTCCATTTTAGGGGAAAAATTATTCCTTGCCTAATCGTTCACGTATCGCGTTAAACGGCATCTGGGCGTCCCCGGGAACTGATATATGCGGAGAACGAGCGCTTTCGAGGCACTTTATTTTTCGTCAGAAAAATGATATTTTCATGGGCTATAGGCTTAGCGTTTTTTCCATTTTAGGGGGAAAATTATTCTTTGCTCAATCGTTCAGGTATCGCGTTAAACGGCATCTGGGCGTGCCCGGGAACTGATGTATGCGGAGAACGAGCGCTTTCGAGGCATTTCATTTTTCGTCAGAAAAATGATATTTTCATGGGCTATAGGCGTAGCGTTTTTTCCATTTTAGGGGGAAAATTATTCTTTGTCTAATGGTTCAGGTATCGCGTTAAACGGCATGTGGGCGTGCCCGGGAACTGATATATGCGGAGAACGAGCGGTTTCGAGGCACTTTATTTTTCGTCGGAAAAATGATATTTTCATGGGCTATAGGCTTAGCGTTTTTTCTATTTTAGGGGAAAATTATTCTTTGCTCAATCGTTCAGTTATCGCGTTAAACGGCATCTGGGTATGCCCGGGAACTGATATATGCGGAGAACGAGCGCTTTCGAGGCACTTTATTGTTCGTCGGAAAAATGATATTTTCATGGGCTATAGGCTTAGAGTTTTTTCCATTTTAGGGGAAAAATTATTCCTTGCCTAATCGTTCACGTATCGCGTTAAACGGCATCTGGGCGTGCCCGGGAACTGATATATGCGGAGAACGAGCGGTTTCGAGGCACTTTATTTTTCGTCACAAAAATGATATTTTCATGGGCTATAGGCTTAGCGTTTTTTCCATTTTAGGGGGAAAATTATTCTTTGCCTAATCGTTCAGGTATCGCGTTAAACGGCATCTGGGCGTGCCCGGGAACTGATATATGCGGAGAACGAGCGCTTTTGAGGCGCTTTATTTTTTGTCGGAAAAATGATATTTTCATGGGCTATAGGCTTAGCGTTTTTTTCCATTTTAGGGGAAAAATTATTTTTTGCCTAATCGTTCAGGTATCGCGTTAAACGGCATCTGGGCGCGCCCGGGAACTGATATGTGCGGAGAACGAGCGCTTTCGAGGCACTTCATTTTTCGTCAGAAAAATGATAATTTCATGGGCTATAGGCTTAGCGTTTTTTCCATTTTAGGGGGGAAATTATTCTTTGCTCAATCGTTCAGGTATCGCGTTAAACGGCATCTGGGCGTGCCCGGGAACTGATATATGCGGAGAACGAGCGCTTTCGAGGCACTTTATTGTTCGTCGGAAAAATGATATTTTCATGGGCTATAGGCTTAGCGTTTTTTCCATCTTAGGGGAAAAATTATTCCTTGCCTAATCGTTCACGTATCGCGTTAAACGGCATCTGGGCGTGCCCGGGAACTGATATATGCGGAGAACGAGCGGTTTCGAGGCACTTCATTTTTCGTCAGAAAAATGATATTTTCATGGGCTATAGGTTTAGCGTTTTTTTCCATTTTAGGGGGAAAATTATTTTTTGCCTAATCGTGCAGGTATCGCGTTAAACGGCATCTGGGCGTGCCCGCGAACTGATATATGCGGAGAACGAGCGGTTTCGAGGCACTTTATTTTTCGTCAGAAAAATAATATTTTTATGGGCTATAGGCTTAGCGTTTTTTCCATTTTAGGGGAAAAATTATTCTTTGCCTAATCGTTCACGTATCGCGTTAAACGGCATCTGGGCGTGCCCGGGAACTTATATATGCGGAGAACGAGCGGTTTCGAGGCACTTTATTTTTCGTCACAAAAATGATATTTTCATGGGCTATAGGCTTAGCGTTTTTTCCATTTTAGGGGGAAAATTATTCTTTGCATAATCGTTCAGGTATCGCGTTAAACGGCATCTGGGTGTGCCCGGGAACTGATATATGCGGAGAACGAGCGGTTTCGAGGCACTTTATTTTTCGTCGGAGAAATGATATTTTCATGGGCTATAGGCGTAGCGTTTTTTCCATTTTAGGGGGAAAATTATTCTTTGCCTAATCGTTCAGGTATGGCGTTAGACGGCATCTGGGCGTGCCCGGGAACTGATATATGCGGAGAACGAGCGCTTTCGAGGCACTTTATTGTTCGTCGGAAAAATGATATTTTCATGGGCTATAGGCTTAGCGTTTTTTCCATTTTAGGGGAAAAATTATTCCTTGCCTAATCGTTCACGTATCGCGTTAAACGGCATCTGGGCGTGCCCGGGAACTGATATATGCGGAGAACGAGCGCTTTCGAGGCACTTTATTTTTCGTCAGAAAAATAATATTTTTATGGGCTATAGGCTTAGCGTTTTTTCCATTTTAGGGGAAGAATTATTCTTTGCCTAATCGTTCAGGTATCCCGTTTAACGGCATCTGGGCGCGCCCGGGAACTGATATATGCGGAGAACGAGCGCTTTCTAGGCACTTTATTTTTCGTCGGAAAAATGATATTTTCATGGGCTATAGGCTCAGCGTTTTTTCCATTTTAGGGGGAAAATTATTCTTTGCTCAATCGTTCAGGTATCGCGTTAAACGGCATCTGGGCGTGCCCGGGAACTGATATATGCGGAGAACGAGCGCTTTCGAGACACTTCATTTTTCGTCAGAAAAATGATATTTTGATGGGCTATAGGCATAGCGTTTTTCCATTTTAGGGGGAAAATTATTTTTTGCCTAATCGTTCAGGTATCGCGTTAAACGGCATCTGGGCGTGCCCGGGAACTGATATATGCGGAGAACGAGCGGTTTCGAGGCACTTTATTTTTCGTCACAAAAATGATATTTTCATAGGCTATAGGCTTAGCGTTTTTTCCATTTTAGGGGGAAAATTATTCTTTGCCTAATCGTTCAGGTATCGTGTTAAACGGCATCTGGGTGTGCCCGGGAACTGATATATGCGGAGAACGAGCGGTTTCGAGGCACTTTATTTTTCGTCGGAGAAATGATATTTTCATGGGCTATAGGCTTAGCGTTTTTTCCATTTTAGGGGGAAAATTATTCTTTGCCTAATCGTTCAGGTATCGCGTTAAACGGCATCTGGGAGTGCCGGGGAACTGATATATGCGGAGAACGAGCGCTTTTGAGGCGCTTTATTTTTCGTCGGAAAAATGATATTTTCATGGGCTATAGGCTTAGCGTTTTTTCCATATTAGGGGAAAAATTATTTTTTTCCTAATCGTTCAGGTATCGCGTTAAACGGCATCTGGGCGTGCCCGGGAACTGATATATGCGGAGAACGAGCGCTTTCGAGGCACTTTATTGTTCGTCGGAAAAATGATATTTTCATGGGCTATAGGCTTAGCGTTTTTTCCATTTTAGGGGAAAAATTATTCCTTGCCTAATCGTTCACGTATCGCGTTAAACGGCATCTGGGCGGGCCCGGGAACTGACATATGCGGAGAACGAGCGCTTTCGAGGCACTTTATTTTTCGTCAGAAAAATGATATTTTTATGGGCTATAGGCTTAGCGTTTTTTCCATTTTAGGGGGAAAATTATTTTTTGCCTAATCGTTCAGGTATCGCGTTAAACGGCATCTGGGCGTGCCCGGGAACTGATATATGCGGAGAACGAGCGCTTTCGAGGCACTTTATTTTTCGTCGGAAAAATGATATTTTCATGGGCTATAGGCTTAGCGTTTTTTCCATTTTAGGGGGAAAATTATTCTTTGCTCAATCGTTCAGGTATCGCGTTAAACGGCATCTGAGCGTGCCCGGGAACTGATGTATGCGGAGAACGAGCGCTTTCGAGGCATTTCATTTTTCGTCAGAAAAATGATATTTTCATGGGCTATAGGCGTAGCGTTTTTTCCATTTTAGAGGGAAAATTATTTTTTGCCTAATCGTTCAGGTATCGCGTTAAACGGCATCTGAGCGTGCCCGGGAACTGATATATGCGGAGAACGAGCGGTTTCGAGGCACTTTATTTTTCGTCACAAAAATGATATTTTCATGGGCTATAGGCTTAGCGTTTTTTTCCATTTTAGGGGGAAAATTATTCTTTGTCTAATGGTTCAGGTATCGCGTTAAACGGCATGTGGGCGTGCCCGGGAACTGATATATGCGGAGAACGAGCGGTTTCGAGGCACTTTATTTTTCGTCGGAAAAATGATATTTTCATGGGCTATAGGCTTAGCGTTTTTTCTATTTTAGGGGAAAATTATTCTTTGCTCAATCGTTCAGGTATCGCGTTAACCGGCATCTGGGTATGCCCGGGAACTGATATATGCGGAGAACGAGCGCTTTCGAGGCACTTTATTGTTCATCGGAAAAATGATATTTTCATGGGCTATAGGCTTAGAGTTTCTTCCATTTTAGGGGAAAAATTATTCCTTGCCTAATCGTTCACGTATCGCGTTAAACGGCATCTGGGCGTGCCCGGGAACTGATATATGCGGAGAACGAGCGGTTTCGAGGCACTTTATTTTTCGTCACAAAAATGATATTTTCATGGGCTATAGGCTTAGCGTTTTTTCCATTTTAGGGGGAAAATTATTCTTTGCCTAATCGTTCAGGTATCGCGTTAAACGGCATCTGGGCGTGCCCGGGAATTGATATATGCGGAGAACGAGCGCTTTTGAGGCGCTTTATTTTTCGTCGGAAAAATGATATTTTCATGGGCTATAGGCTTAGCGTTTTTTCCATTTTAGGGGAAAAATTATTTTTTGCCTAATCGTTCAGGTATCGCGTTAAACGGCATCTGGGCGCGCCCGGGAACTGATATGTGCGGAGAACGAGCGCTTTCGAGGCACTTCATTTTTCGTCAGAAAAATGATAATTTCATGGGCTATAGGCAGCGTTTTTTCCATTTTAGGGGGAAAATTATTCTTTGCTCAATCGTTCAGGTATCGCGTTAAACGGCATCTGGGCGTGCCCGGGAACTGATATATGCGGAGAACGAGCGCTTTCGAGGCACTTTATTGTTCGTCGGAAAAATGATATTTTCATGGGCTATAGGCTTAGCGTTTTTTCCATCTTAGGGGAAAAATTATTCCTTGCCTAATCGTTCACGTATCGCGTTAAACGGCATCTGGGCGTGCCCGGGAACTGATATATGCGGAGAACGAGCGGTTTCGAGGCACTTCATTTTTCGTCAGAAAAATGATATTTTCATGGGCTATAGGTTTAGCGTTTTTTCCATTTTAGGGGGAAAATTATTTTTTGCCTAATCGTGCAGGTATCGCGTTAAACGGCATCTGGGCGTGCCCGCGAACTGATATATGCGGAGAACGAGCGGTTTCGAGGCACTTTATTTTTCGTCACAAAAATGATATTTTCATGGGCTATAGGCTTAGCGTATTTTCCATTTTAGGGGGAAAATTATTCTTTGCCTAATCGTTCACGTATCGCGTTAAACGGCATCTGGGCGTGCCCGGCAACTTATATATCCGGAGAACGAGCGGTTTCGAGGCACTTTATTTTTCGTCACAAAAATGATATTTTCATGGGCTATAGGCTTAGCGTTTTTTCCATTTTAGGGGGAAAATTATTCTTTGCATAATCGTTCAGGTATCGCGTTAAACGGCATCTGGGTGTGCCCGGGAACTGATATATGCGGAGAACGAGCGGTTTCGAGGCACTTTATTTTTCGTCGGAGAAATGATATTTTCATGGGCTATAGGCGTAGCGTTTTTTCCATTTTAGGGGGAAAATTATTCTTTGCCTAATCGTTCAGGTATCGCGTTAGACGGCATCTGGGCGTGCCCGGGAACTGATATATGCGGAGAACGAGCGCTTTCGAGGCACTTTATTGTTCGTCGGAAAAATGATATTTTCATGGGCTATAGGCTTAGCGTTTTTTCCATTTTAGGGGAAAAATTATTCCTTGCCTAATCGTTCACGTATCGCGTTAAACGGCATCTGGGCGTGCCGGGGAACTGATATATGCGGAGAACGAGCGCTTTCGAGGCACTTTATTTTTCGTCAGAAAAATAATATTTTTATGGGCTATAGGCTTAGCGTTTTTTCCATTTTAGGGGAAAAATTATTCTTTGCCTAATCGTTCAGGTATCCCGTTTAACGGCATCTGGGCGCGCCCGGGAACTGATATATGCGGAGAACGAGCGCTTTCTAGGCACTTTATTTTTCGTCGGAAAAATGATATTTTCATGGGCTATAGGCTCAGCGTTTTTTTCCATTTTAGGGGGAAAATTATTCTTTGCTCAATCGTTCAGGTATCGCGTTAAACGGCATCTGGGCGTGCCCGGGAACTGATATATGCGGAGAACGAGCGGTTTCGAGGCACTTTATTTTTCGTCAGAAAAATGATATTTTGATGGGCTATAGGCGTAGCGTTTTTTCCATTTTAGGGGGAAAATTATTTTTTGCCTAATCGTTCAGGTATCGCGTTAAACGGCATCTGGGCGCGCCCGGGAACTGATATATGCGGAGAACGAGCGGTTTCGAGGCACTTTATTTTTCGTCACAAAAATGATATTTTCATGGGCTATAGGCTTAGCGTTTTTTCCATTTTAGGGGGAAAATTATTCTTTGTCTAATGGTTCAGGTATCGCGTTAAACGGCATCTCGGCGTGCCCGGGAACTGATATATGCGGAGAACGAGCGGTTTCGAGGCACTTTATTTTTCGTCGGAAAAATGATATTTTCATGGGCTATAGGCTTAGCGTTTTTTCTATTTTAGGGGAAAATTATTCTTTGCTCAATCGTTCAGGTATCGCGTTAAACGGCATCTGGGTATGCACGGGAACTGATATATACGGAGAACGAGCGCTTTCGAGGCACTTTATTGTTCGTCGGAAAAATGATATTTTCATGGGCTATAGGCTTAGGCCCAAACAATGAAACGTTCCTTTCCTTCGAGCGCTTCCTAACCTTACGTGAGGCCTCCTTACAGCGAAGGACCAATGGAGGAAGCAAGCATACTCTGAAAGCTCCCTTCACCCGTCCTCACGTAAGGAGCGGTTGCCGCCATGCCTGGGTTCGAGATTATCTCTTAAAAGCTCTAGGCGAACACCAGAACACCACTATTCAATAAAAAAGGTTGTATCGTCGCACAATCTCTAAGTTGATGAGCTAATATAGAGAAGCGTGGACGCTATTTTTTAGTTTTGTTTACTAAATCTAAAGAAGCAGTGCATTACAGTGCGAAACGATGTGCTCCAGCAACGCTGGCACGCCGGCGTCGTGCAACGCCTAGCAACGCCTAGCAACGCTTCCATGCCGCACGCGTGACTGAAACGAACGTGCCTGGCAAGACGTACCGTGCTCGCGCTTCTCCGAAGGTGGGCGACAGCACGCACGTGCAAGCAAACGTCACGTGGTTAAGCAGTGAGGCGAAGCGCTCGTTCAGGGCCAGGAGCGGCGTAAGGACGCATGAAGGTAGCTTGGCCCAAACAATAAAACGTTCCTTTTAGGGGTGTGCGAATATTGAAATTTTTGATTACGAATCGAATAGGAATAAGGCGAAGAACTCTCTTCGAATATCGAATCGAATATCCAATACATGAGTAGTATTAAAAAATTGCAAGAGAGGTAACAATAGCTTTACTACCCTTTTAAAAATAACATTGCATTCTACAAGGTTGCTTCAAATTAAAGAGGTACTCAATTATAGATAATGGACTCAGGTAATGCCCTCAGTCAGGTAAAACGCTTGTTACAGATTGTCGTGAAGGAAAATTAACTGCTCAATATGGCCAGAAAGTAAACGCTCTCTATGCACTGTCACATTTCTACCGGTAGAAAAGACTCTTTCACTAGGAACTGAAGTGGCAGGGATCGCCAAGTACTTCCGGGCAGTGCACTTAAAAGCGGGTACCTGAAGAGGCCAATGGACTGCCACCACTCACAAGGATTCGTGCCCCTTTCCAGAAGAGGCTTTTGCGCGTAGTCTGTAACTTCCCTCTCAGGGGCACATGCCAAATGTGTCTTCTCTTTGTTCATCACTAGATCGTCAAAAGCATTCCATACACTCGATGCCACCAGTGGACACGAAGTCGACGCTGGCACGGTGGTGTCCCCACGGTGTTCCACGACGGCTTCCTGGAGCTCCCCTGTCACAAGGTTTTTCAGCCAGATCATCTGACCAGATGCCTGATGAACTGTGGCCATAAAGCGCGGATCAAGAAACATGCCTAGGCCGGCCACTTCATCAAATTTCCACTCCGCACAAAGAGCCTTGATACATTTTGAAACAATGTTAGCAAACCCTGAGTTGCCTTTGCAACCTTCAAGGCAAGGGCATTCCAAAAATAATTGGAATTATAAAGCTTGGTGAAAAAGAAACCGAAACTGATCATGTCTCAAATGCCTGAAGCAGATAGACTGAAACAGAGCATACAGATAATGAGCGGATCATGCGAAGTTCTCAGTTAATAAACATGTTCTTAGGAGAATGCGGAGCAAGTATACAATTGGTTAATTGCTCAATTATTCGCAGTCTATCCGAATATTCGCCGTTTCCACCGTTATTCGGCCGTCCTCGGATATTCGTGAATTTCCGAACATGCATTTCTCGAATCGAGTACGCTTCGAATATGGAAAATATCCGATTCGTATTCGAAATTCCGAATATTCGCACACCCCTAGTTACTTTCCTTCGAGCGCTTCCTCACCTTACGTGAGGCCTCCTTACAGCGAAGGACCGATGGAGGAAGCAAGCGTACTCTTAAAGCTCCCTTCACCCGTCCTCACCTAAGGAGCGGTTGCCGCGTACCTGGGTTCGAGATTATCTCTTCAAATCTTTCCGCGAACACCATTATTCTATTAAAAATGTTGTATCGTCGCACAATCTTTCAATTGAATAACTAATATAGAGAAGCGTGGACGCTTTCTTCTAGTTTCGCTTACTAAAGTTAAAAAAAAGTTGCGCATTACAGTGCAAAACTTGATGTGCTCCAGCAAAGCTGGCACGCCGGCGTCTTGCAACGCCTAGCAACGCCTAGCAATGCTTGCATGCCGCACGCGTGACTGAAACGAACATGCCTGGCAAGACGTACCGTGCTCGCGCTTCTCCGTAGGTGGACGACAGTGCGCATGCGCAAGCGAATGCCACGTGGTTAAGCAGTGAGGTGAAGCGCTCGTTCAGGGCCAGGAGCGGCGTAAGGACGCATGAAGGTAGCTTTGGAGCTACCTTATGCTGAGGAAGCACCAAGGAAGCCTTCACCGAGGGCCCCTCAGTAAGGAAGCTTTCAGAGTGACATAAGGTAGCCTCACCGCAATGAAGGCTTCCTTAGTGAGGTAAGGAAGATTTCATTGTTTGGCTTCTTATGCTGAGGAAGTACCAAGGAAGCACCAAGGAAGCCTTCACCGAGGGCGCCTCAGTAAGGAACCTTCCAGAGTGACATAAGGTAGCCTCACTGCAATGAAGGCTTCCTTACTGAGGTGAGGAAGATTTCATTGTCTGGCCCTTGGAGTTTATTCCATTTTAGGGGAAAAATTATTCCTAGCCTAATCGTTCACGTATCGCGTTAAACGGCATCTGGGCGTGCCCGGGAACTGATATATGCGGAGAACGAGCGGTTTCGAGGCACTTTATTTTTCGTCAGAAAAATGATATTTTCATGGGCTATAGGCTTAGCGTTTTTTCCATTTTAGGGGGAAAATTATTCTTTGCCTAATCGTTCAGGTATCGCGTTAAACGGCATCTGGGCGTGCCCGGGAACTGATATATGCGGAGAACGAGCGCTTTTGAGGCGCTTTATTTTTCGTCGGAAAAATGATATTTTCATGGCTTTTCATAGGCTTAGCGTTTTTTCCATTTAAGGGGAAAAATTATTTTTTGCCTAATCGTTCAGGTATCGCGTTAAACGGCATCTGGGCGTGCCCGCGAACTGATATATGTGGAGAACGAGCGGTTTCGAGGCACTTTATTTTTCGTCGCAAAAATGATATTTTCATGGGCTATAGGCTTATCGTTTTTTCCATTTTAGGGGGAAAATTATTCTTTGCCTAATCGTTCACGTATCGCGTTAAACGGCATCTGAGTGTGCCCGGGAACTGATATATGCGGAGAACGAGCGGTTTCGAGGCACTTTATTTTTCGTCACAAAAATGATATTTTCATGGGCTATAGGCTTAGCGTTTCTTCCATTTTAGGGGGAAAATTATTCTTTGCATAATCGTTCAGGTATCGCGTTAAACGGCATCTGGGTGTGCCCGGGAACTGATATATGCGGAGAACGAGCGGTTTCGAGGCACTTTATTTTTCGTCGGAGAAATGATATTTTCATGGGCTATAGGCGTAGCGTTTTTTCCATTTTAGGGGGAAAATTATTCTTTGCCTAATCGTTCAGGTATCGCGTTAAACGGCATCTGGGCGTGCCCGGGAACTGATATATGCGGAGAACGAGCGCTTTCGAGGCACTTTATTGTTCGTCGGAAAAATGATATTTTCATGGGCTATAGGCTTAGCGTTTTTTCCATTTTAGGGGAAAAATTATTCCTTGCCTAATCGTTCAGGTATCGCGTTAAACGGCATCTGGGCGTGCCCGGGAACTGATATATGCGGAGAACGAGCGGTTTCGAGGCACTTTATTTTTCGTCTCAAAAATGATATTTTCATGGGCTATAGGCTTATCGTTTTTTCCATTTTAGGGGGAAAATTATTCTTTGCCTAATCGTTCAGGTATCGTGTTAAACGGCATCTGGGTGTGCCCGGGAACTGATATATGCGGAGAACGAGCGGTTTCGAGGCACTTTATTTTTCGTCGGAGAAATGATATTTTCATGGGCTATAGGCTTAGCGTTTTTTCCATTTTAGGGGGAAAAGTATTCTTTGCCTAATCGTTCAGGTATCGCGTTAAACGGCATCTGGGAGTGCCCGGGAACTGATATATGCGGAGAACGAGCGCTTTTGAGGCGCTTTATTTTTCGTCGGAAAAATGATGTTTTCATGGGCTATAGGCTTAGCGTTTTTTCCATTTTACGGGGAAAATTATTCTTTGCTCAATCGTTCAGGTATCGCGTTAAACGGCATCTGGGCGTGCCCGGGAACTGATATATGCGGAGAACGAGCGCTTTCGAGGCACTTTATTGTTCGTCGGAAAAATGATATTTTCATGGGCTATAGGCTTAGGGCCAAACAATGAAACCCTCCTTTCCTCAGTAAGGAAGCCTTCATTGCGGTGAGGCCACCTTATGTCACTTTGAAAGCTTCCTAACTGAGGCGCCCTCGGTGAAGGCTTCCTTGGTACTTCCTCAGCATAAGCAGCAAAACAATGGAATCTTCCTTTACCTCACTAAGGAAGCCTTCATTGCGGTGAGGCTACCTTATGTCACTCTGAAAGCTTCCTTACTGAGGGGCCCTCGGTGAAGGCTTCCTTGGTGCTTCCTCAGCGTAAGGTAGCTCCAAAGCTACCTTCATGCGTCCTTACGCCGCTCCTGGCCCTGAACGAGCGCTTCACCTCACTGCTTAACCACGTGGCATTCGCTTGCGCATGCGCACCGTCGCCCACCTGCGGAGAAGCGCGTGCACGTTAGGTCTTGCCAGGCATGTTCGTTTCAGTCACGCGTGCGGCATGAAAGCATTGCTAGGCGTTGCTAGGCGTTGCAAGACGCCGGCGTGCCAGCGTTGCTGGAGCACATCAAGTTTTGCACTGTAATGCTCAACTTCTTTTTAACTTTAGTAAACAAAACTAGAAGAAAGCGTCCACGTTTCTCTATATTAGCTATTCAATTTAAAGATTGTGCGACGATACAACATTTTTAATAGAATAATGGTGTTCGCGGAAAGATTTGAAGAAATAATCTCGAACCCAGGCACGCGGCAACCGCTCCTTAGGAGAGGACGGGTGAAGGGAGCTTTCAGAGTACGCTTGCTTCCTCCATCTGTCCTTCGCTGTAAGGAGGCCTCACGTAAGGTTAGGATGCGCTCGAAGGAAAGGAACGTTTTATTGTTTGGGCCAAGCTACCTTCATGGGTCCTTACGCCGCTCCTGGCCCTGAACGAGCGCTTCGCCTCACTGCTTAACCATGTGACGTTTGCTTGCGCATGCGCGCTGTCGCCCACCTTCGGAGAAGTGCGAGCATGGTACGTTTCGCCAGGCACGTTCGTTTCAGTCACGCGTGCGGCATGGAAGCGTTGCTAGGCGTTGCTAGGCGTTGCACGACGCCGGCGTGCCAGCGTTGCTGGAGCACATCACGTTTTGCACCGTAATGCGCTACTTCTTTAGGTTTAGTAAACAAAATTAGAAAAAAGCGTCCACGCTTCTCTATATTAGCTCATCAACTTAAAGATTGTGCAACGATACAAACTTTTTTATTGAGTAGTGGTGTTCGGGTGTTCGCCTAAAGCTTTTAAGAGATAATCTCGAACCCAGGCGTGGCGGCAACCGCTCCTTACGTGAGGACGGGTGAAGGGAGCTTTCAGAGTATGCTTGCTTCCTCCATCGGTCCTTCGCTGTAAGGAGGCCTCACGTAAGGTTAGGAAGCGCTCGAAGGAAAGGAACATTTCATTGTTTGGGCCTTAGCGTTTTTTCCATTTTAGGGGAAAAATTATTCCTTGCCTAATCGTTCAGGTATCGCGTTAAACGGCATCTGGGCGTGGCCGGGAACTGATATATGCGGAGAACGAGCGCTTTCGAGGCACTTCATTTTTCGTCGGAAAAATGATAGTTTCATGGGCTATAGGCTTAGAGTTTTTTCCATTTTAGTGGGAAAATTATTCTTTGCCTAATCGTTCAGGTATCATGTTAAACGGCATCTGGGCATGCCCGGGAACTGATATATGCGGAGAACGAGCGCTTTCGAGGCACTTTATTTTTCGTCAGAAAAATGATATTTTTATGGGCTATAGGCTTAGCGTTTTTTCCATTTTAGGGGGAAAATTATTCTTTGCCTAATCGTTCAGGTATCCCGTTTAACGGCATCTGGGCGCGCCCGGGAACTGATATATGCGGAGAACGAGCGCTTTCGAGGCACTTTATTTTTCGTCGGAAAAATGATATTTTCATGGGCTATAGGCTTAGCGTTTTTTCCATTTTAGGGGGAAAATTATTCTTTGCTCAATCGTTCAGGTATCGCGTTAAACGGCATCTGGGCGCGCCCGGGAACTGATATATGCGGAGAACGAGCGCTTTCGAGGCACTTCATTTTTCGTCAGAAAAATGATATTTTCATGGGCAATAGGCTTAGCGTTTTTTCCATTTTATGGGGAAAATTATTCTTTGCCTAATCGTTCAGGTATCCCGTTTAACGGCATCTGGGCGCGCCCGGGAACTGATATATGCGGAGAACGAGCGCTTTCGAGGCACTTTATTTTTCGTCGGAAAAATGATATTTTCATGGGCTATAGGCTTAGCGTTTTTTCCATTTTAGGGGGAAAATTATTCTTTGCTCAATCGTTCAGGTATCGCGTTAAACGGCATCTGGGCGTGCCCGGGAACTGATATATGCGGAGAACGAGCGCTTTCGAGGCACTTCATTTTTCGTCGCAAAAATGATATTTTCATGGGCTATAGGCTTAGCGTTTTTTCCATTTTAGGGGGAAAATTATTCTTTGCTCAATCGTTCAGGTATCGCGTTAAACGGCATCTGGGCGTGCCCGGGAACTGATATATGCGGAGAACGAGCGGTTTCGAGGCACTTTATTTTTCGTCACAAAAATATTTTCATGGGCTTGAGGCTTAGGCCCAAACAATGAAACGTTCCTTTCCTTCGAGCGCTTCCTAACCTTACGTGAGGCCTCCTTACAGCGAAGGACCGATGGAGGAAGCAAGCATACTCTGAAAGCTCCCTTCACCCGTCCTCACGTAAGGAGCGGTTGCCGCCATGCCTGGGTTCGAGATTATCTCTTAAAAGCTTTAGGCGAACACCAGAACACCCCTATTCAATAAAAAAGGTTGTATCGTCGCACAATCTCTAAGTTGATTAGCTAATATAGAGAAGCGTGGACGCTTTTTTTTAGTTTTGTTTACGAAACCTAAAGAAGCAGTGCATTACAGTGCGAAACTTGATGTGCTCCAGCAACGCTGGCACGCCGGCGTCGTGCAACGCCTAGCAACGCTTCCATGCCGCAGGCGTGACTGAAACGAACGTGCCTGGCAAAACGTACCGTGCTCGCGCTTCTCCGAAGGTGGGCGACAGCACGCACGCGCAAGCAAACGTCACGTGGTTAAGCAGTGAGGCGAAGTGCTCGTTCAGGGCCAGGAGCGGCGTAAGGACGCATGAAGGTAGCTTGGCCCAAACAATAAAACGTTCCTTTTAGGGGTGTGCGAATATTGAAATTTTCGATTACGAATCGAATACGAATAAGACGAAGAACTCTCTTCGAGTATCGAATCGAATATCGAATACATGTGTAGTATTAAAAAATTGCAAGAGAGGTAACAATAGCTTTATTACCCTTTTAAAAATAACATTGGATTTTACAAGGTTGCTTCAAATTAAAGAGGTACTCAATTATAGATAACGGACTCAGGTAATGCCCTCAGTCAGGTAAAACGCTTGTTACAGATTGTCGTGAAGGAAAATTAACTGCTCAATATGGCCAGAAAGTAAACCCTCTCTATGCACTGTCACATTTCTACCGGTAGAAAAGACTCTTTCACTAGGAACTGAAGTGGCAGGGATCGCCAAGTACTTCCGGGCGAGTGCACTTAAAAGCGGGTACTTGAAGCGGCCAATGGACTGCCACCACTCACAAGGATTCATGCCCCTTTCCAGAAGAGGCTTTTGCGCGTAGTCTGTAACTTCCCTCTCATGGGCAGATGCCAAATGTGTCTTCTCTTTGTTCATCACTAGATCGTCAAAAGCATTCCATACACTCGATGCCACAGTGGACACGAAGTCGACGCTGGCACGGCGGTGTCCCCATGGTATTCCACGACGGCTTCCTGGAGCTCCCTTGTCACAAGGTTTTTCAGCCAGATCATCTGACCAGATGCCTGATGAACTGTCGCCATAAAGCGCGGATCAAGAAACATGCCTAGGCTGGCCACTTCATCAAATTTCCACTCCGCACAAAGAGCCTTGATACATTTGAATCAATCTTAGCAAACCCTGAGTTGCCTTTGCAACCTTCAAGGCAATGGGGCATTCCAAAAATAATTGGAATTATAAAGCTTGGTGAAAAAGAAACCGAAATTGATCATGTCTCAAATGCCTGAAGCAGATAGACTGAAACAGAGCATACAGATAATGGCAACTCAGGGTTGCAAAGGCAACCCTGAGTTGCCTTTCCAACCTTCAAGGCAATGGGGCATTCCAAAAATAATTGGAATTATAAAGCTTGGTGAAAAAGAAACCGAAACTGATCATGTCTCAAATGCCTGAAGCAGATAGACTGAAACAGAGCATACAGATAATGGCAACTCAGGGTTGCAAAGGCAACCCTGAGTTGCCTTTGCAACCTTCAAGGCAATGGGGCATTCCAAAATAATTGGAATTATAAACCTTGGTGAAAAAGACACCGAAACTGATCATGTCTCAAATGCCTGAAGCAGATAGACTGAAACAGAGCATACAGATAATGACCGGATCATGCGAAGTTCTCAGTTAGTAAGCATGTTCTTAGGAGAATGCGGAGCAAGTATACAATTGGTTAATTGCTCAATTATTCGCCGTCTATCCGAATATTCGCCGTTTCCACCGTTATTCGGCCGTCCTCGGATATTCGTGAATTTCCGAACATGCATTTCTCGAATCGAATACGCTTCGAATATGGAAAATATTCGATTCGTATTCGAAATTCCGAATATTCGCACACCCCTAGTTCCTTTCCTTCGAGCGCTTCCTAACCTTACGTGAGGCCTCCTTACAGCGAAGGACCGATGGAGGAAGCAAGCGTACTCTGAAAGCTCCCTTCACCCGTCCTCACCTAAGGAGCGGTTGCCGCGTGCCTGGGTTCGAGATTATCTCTTCAAATCTTTCCGCGAACACTATTATTCTATTAAAAAATGTTGTATCGTCGCACAATCTTTAAATTGAATAGCTAATATAGAGAAGCGTGGACGCTTTCTTCTAGTTTCGCTTACTAAAGTTAAAAAAAATTGCGCATTACAGTGCAAAACTTGATGTGCTCCAGCAACGCTGGCACGCCGGCGTCTTGCAACGCCTAGCAACGCCTAGCAATGCTTGCATGCCGCACGCGTGACTGAAACGAACATGCCTGGCAAGACGTACCGTGCTCGCTCTTTTCCGCAAGTGGGCGACAGTGCGCATGCGCAAGCGAATGCCACGTGGTTAAGCAGTGAGGTGAAGCGCTCGTTCAGGGCCAGGAGCGGCGTAAGGACGCATGAAGGTAGCTTTGGAGCTACCTTATGCTGAGGAAGCACCAAGGAAGCCTTCACCGAGGGCCCCTCAGTAAGGAAGCTTTCAGAGTGACATAAGGTAGCCTCACCCCAATGAAGGCTTCCTTAGTGAGGTAAGGAAGATTTCATTGTTTGGCTTCTTATGCTGAGGAAGTACCAAGGAAGCACCAAGGAAGCCTTCACCGAGGGCGCCTCAGTAAGGAACCTTTCAGAGTGACATAAGGTAGCCTCACTGCAATGAAGGCTTCCTTACTGAGGTAAGGAAGATTTCATTGTCTGGCCCTCAGCGTTTTTTTCCATTTTAGGGGGAAAATTATTCTTTGCCTAATCGTTCAGGTATCGCGTTAAACGGCATCTGGGCGTGCCCGCGAACTGATATATGTGGACAACGAGCGGTTTCGAGGCACTTTATTTTTCGTCACAAAAAATGATATTTTCATGGGCTATAGGCTTAGCGTTTTTTCCATTTTAGGGGGAAAATTATTCTTTGCCTAATCGTTCACGTATCGCGTTAAACGGCATCTGGGCGTGCCCGGGAACTGATATATGTGGAGAACGAGCGGTTTCGAGGCACTTTATTTTTCGTCACAAAAATGATATTTTCATGGGCTATAGGCTTAGCGTTTTTTCCATTTTAGGGGGAAAATTATCCTTTGCATAATCGTTCAGGTATCGCGTTAAACGGCATCTGGGTGTGCCCGGGAACTGATATATGCGGAGAGCGAGCGGTTTCGAGGCACTTTATTTTTCGTCGGAGAAATGATATTTTCATGGGCTATAGGCGTAGCGTTTTTTCCATTTTAGGGGGAAAATTATTCTTTGCCTAATCGTTCAGGTATCGCGTTAAACGGCATCTGGGCGTGCCCGGGAACTGATATATGCGGAGAACGAGCGCTTTCGAGGCACTTTATTGTTCGTCGGAAAAATGATATTTTCATGGGCTATAGGCTTAGCGTTTTTTCCATTTTAGGGGAAAAATTATTCCTTGCCTAATCGTTCAGGTATCGCGTTAAACGGCATCTGGGCGTGCCCGGGAACTGATATATGCGGAGAACGAGCGGTTTCGAGGCACTTTATTTTTCGTCACAAAAATGATATTTTCATGGCCTATAGGCTTAGCGTTTTTTCCATTTTAGGGGGAAAATTATTCTTTGCCTAATCGTTCAGGTATCGTGTTAAAGGGCATTTGGGTGTGCCCGGGAACTGATATATGCGGAGAACGAGCGGTTTCGAGGCACTTTATTTTTCGTCGGAGAAATGATATTTTCATGGGCTATAGGCTTAGCGTTTTTTCCATTTTAGGGGAAAAATTATTCCTTGCCTAATCGTTCAGGTATCGCGTTAAACGGCATCTGGGCGTGCCCGGGAACTGATATATGCGGAGAACGAGCGCTTTCGAGGCACTTTATTTTTCGTCGGAAAAATGATAGTTTCATGGGCTATAGGCTTAGAGTTTTTTCCATTTTAGGGGGAAAATTATTCTTTGCCTAATCGTTCAGGTATCGTGTTAAACGGCATCTGGGCATGCCCGGGAACTGATATATGCGGAGAACGAGCGCTTTCGAGGCACTTTATTTTTCGTCAGAAAAATGATATTTTTATGGGCTATAGGCTTAGCGTTTTTTCCATTTTAGGGGAAAAATTATTCTTTGCCTAATCGTTCAGGTATCCCGTTTAACGGCATCTGGGTGCGCCCGGGAACTGATATATGCGGAGAACGAGCGCTTTCGAGGCACTTTATTTTTCGTCGGAAAAATGATATTTTCATGGGCTATAGGCTTAGCGTTTTTTCCATTTTAGGGGGAAAATTATTCTTTGCTCAATCGTTCAGGTATCGCGTTAAACGGCATCTGGGCGTGCCCGGGAACTGATATATGCGGAGAACGAGCGCTTTCGAGGCACTTCATTTTTCGTCAGAAAAATGATATTTTCATGGGCTACAGGCTTAGCGTTTTTTCCATTTTAGGGGGAAAATTATTCTTTGCTCAATCGTTCAGGTATCGCGTTAAACGGCATCTGGGCGTGCCCGGGAACTGATATATGCGGAGAACGAGCGCATTCGAGGCACTTTATTGTTCGTCGGAAAAATGATATTTTCATGGGCTATAGGCTTAGCGTTTTTTCCATTTTAGGGGAAAAATTATTCCTTGCCTAATCGTTCAGGTATCGCGTTAAACGGCATCTGGGCGTGCCCGGGAACTGATATATGCGGAGAACGAGCGCTTTCGAGGCACTTTATTTTTCGTCGGAAAAATGATAGTTTCATGGGCTATAGGCTTAGAGTTTTTTCCATTTTAGGGGGAAAATTATTCTTTGCCTAATCGTTCAGGTATCGTGTTAAACGGCATCTGGGCATGCCCGGGAACTGATATATGCGGAGAACGAGCGCTTTCGAGGCACTTTATTTTTCGTCAGAAAAATGATATTTTTATGGGCTATAGGCTTAGCGTTTTTTCCATTTTAGGGGAAAAATTATTCTTTGCCTAATCGTTCAGGTATCCCGTTTAACGGCATCTGGGTGCGCCCGGGAACTGATATATGCGGAGAACGAGCGCTTTCGAGGCACTTTATTTTTCGTCGGAAAAATGATATTTTCATGGGCTATAGGCTTAGCGTTTTTTCCATTTTAGGGGGAAAATTATTCTTTGCTCAATCGTTCAGGTATCGCGTTAAACGGCATCTGGGCGTGCCCGGGAACTGATATATGCGGAGAACGAGCGCTTTCGAGGCACTTCATTTTTCGTCAGAAAAATGATATTTCCATGGGCTATAGGCGTAGCGTTTTTTCCATTTTAGGGGGAAAATTATTTTTTGCCTAATCGTTCAGGTATCGCGTTAAACGGCATCTGGGCGTGCCCGGGAACTGATATATGCGGAGAACGAGCGGTTTCGAGGCACTTTATTTTTCGTCACAAAAATGATATTTTCATGGGCTATAGGCTTAGCGTTTTTTCCATTTTAGGGGAAAAATTATTCCTTGCCTAATCGTTCACATATCGCGTTAAGCGGCATCTGGGCGTGCCCGGGAACTGATATATGCGGAGAACGAGCGCTTTCGAGGCACTTTATTCTTCGTCAGAAAAATGATATTTTTATGGGCTATAGGCTTAGCGTTTTTTCCATTTTAGGGGAAAAATTATTCTTTGCCTAATCGTTCAGGTATCCCGTTTAACGGCATCTGGGCGCGCCCGGGAACTGATATATGCGGAGAACGAGCGCTTTCTAGGCACTTTATTTTTCGTCGGAAAAATGATATTTTCATGGGCTATAGGCTTAGCGTTTTTTCCATTTTAGGGGGAAAATTATTCTTTGCTCAATCGTTCAGGTATCGCGTTAAACGGCATTTGGGCGTGCCCGGGAACTGATATCTGCGGAGAACGAGCGCTTTCGAGGCACTTCATTTTTCGTCAGAAAAATGATATTTTCATGGGCTATAGGCGTAGCGTTTTTTTCCATTTTAGGGGGAAAATTATTTTTTGCCTAATCGTTCAGGTATCGCGTTTAAACGGCATCTGGGCGTGCCCGGGAACTGATATATGCGGAGAACGAGCGGTTTCGAGGCACTTTATTTTTCGTCACAAAAATGATATTTTTCATGGGCTATAGGCATAGCGTTTTTTTTCCATTTTAGGGGGAAAATTATTCTTTGCCTAATGGTTCAGGTATCCCGTTTAACGGCATCTGGGCGCGCCCGGGAACTGATATATGCGGAGAACGAGCGCTTTCTAGGCACTTTATTTTTCGTCGGAAAAATGATATTTTCATGGGCTATAGGCTTAGCGTTTTTTTCCATTTTAGGGGGAAAATTATTCTTTGCTCAATCGTTCAGGTATCGCGTTTAAACGGCATTTGGGCGTGCCCGGGAACTGATATATGCGGAGAACGAGCGCTTTCGAGGCACTTTATTTTTCGTCGGAAAAATGATATTTTCATGGGCTATAGGCTTCTCGTTTTTTCCATTTTAGGGGGAAAATTATTCTTTGCTCAATCGTTCAGGTATCGCGTTAAACGGCATCTGGGCGTGCCCGGGAACTGATATATGCGGAGAACGAGCGGTTTCGAGGCACTTTATTTTTCGTCAGAAAAATGATATTTTCATGGGCTATAGGCGTAGCGTTTTTTCCATTTTAGGGGGAAAATTATTCTTTGCTCAATCGTTCAGGTATCGCGTTAAACGGCATCTGGGCGTGCCCGGGAACTGATATATGCGGAGAACGAGCGCTTTCGAGGCACTTCATTTTTCGTCAGAAAAATGATATTTTCATGGGCTATAGGCGTAGCGTTTTTTTCCATTTTAGGGGGAAAATTATTTTTTGCCTAATCGTTCAGGTATCGCGTTTAAACGGCATCTGGGCGTGCCCGGGAACTGATATATGCGGAGAACGAGCGGTTTCGAGGCACTTTATTTTTCGTCACAAAAATGATATTTTCATGGGCTATAGGCTTAGCGTTTTTTCCATTTTAGGGGGAAAATTATTCTTTGCCTAATCGTTCAGGTATCGCGTTAAACGGCATCTGGGCGTGCCCGGGAACTGATATATGCGGAGAACGAGCGGTTTCGAGGCACTTTATTTTTCGTCGGAGAAATGATATTTTCATGGGCTATAGGCGTAGCGTTTTTTCCATTTTAGGGGGAAAATTATTTTTTGCCTAATCGTTCAGGTATCGCGTTAAACGGCATCTGGGCGTGCCCGGGAACTGATATATGCGGAGAACGAGCGGTTTCGAGGCACTTTATTTTTCCTCACAAAAATGATATTTTCATGGGCTATAGGCTTAGCGTTTTTTCCATTTTAGGGGGAAAATTATTCTTTGCCTAATGGTTCAGGTATCGCGTTTAAACGGCATCTGGGCGTGCCCGGGAACTGATATATGCGGAGAACGAGCGGTTTCGAGGCACTTTATTTTTCGTCGGAAAAATGATATTTTCATGGGCTATAGGCTTAGCGTTTTTTCTATTTTAGGGGAAAATTATTCTTTGCTCAATCGTTCAGGTATCGCGTTAAACGGCATCTGGGCATGCCCGGGAACTGATATATGCGGAGAACGAGCGCTTTCGAGGAACTTTATTGTTAGTCGGAAAAATGATATTTTCATGGGCTATAGGCTTAGAGTTTTTTCCATTTTAGGGGAAAAATTATTCCTTGCCTAATCGTTCACGTATCGCGTTAAACGGCATCTGGGCGTGCCCGGGAACTGATATATGCGGAGAACGAGCGCTTTCGAGGCACTTTATTTTTCGTCAGAAAAATGATATTTTTATGGGCTATAGGCTTAGCGTTTTTTCCATTTTAGGGGAAAAATTATTCTTTGCCTAATCGTTCAGGTATCCCGTTTAACGGCATCTGGGCGCGCCCGGGAACTGATATATGCGGAGAACGAGCGCTTTCTAGGCACTTTATTTTTCGTCGGAAAAATGATATTTTCATGGGCTATAGGCTTAGCGTTTTTTTCCATTTTAGGGGGAAAATTATTCTTTGCTCAATCGTTCAGGTATCGTGTTTAAACGGCATTTGGGCGTGCCCGGGAACTGATATATGCGGAGAACGAGCGCTTTCGAGGCACTTCATTTTTCGTCAGAAAAATGATATTTTCATGGGCTATAGGCTTAGCGTTTTTTTCCATTTTAGGGGAAAAATTATTCCTTGCCTAATCGTTCAGGTATCGCGTTTAAACGGCATCTGGGCGTGCCCGGGAACTGATATATGCGGAGAACGAGCGGTTTCGAGGCACTTTATTTTTCGTCACAAAAATGATATTTTCATGGGCTATAGGCTTAGCGTTTTTTCCATTTTAGGGGAAAAATTATTCCTTGCCTAATCGTTCACATATCGCGTTAAGCGGCATCTGGGCGTGCCCGGGAACTGATATATGCGGAGAACGAGCGCTTTCGAGGCACTTTATTCTTCGTCAGAAAAATGATATTTTTATGGGCTATAGGCTTAGCGTTTTTTCCATTTTAGGGGAAAAATTATTCTTTGCCTAATCGTTCAGGTATCCCGTTTAACGGCATCTGGGCGCGCCCGGGAACTGATATATGCGGAGAACGAGCGCTTTCTAGGCACTTTATTTTTCGTCGGAAAAATGATATTTTCATGGGCTATAGGCTTAGCGTTTTTTCCATTTTAGGGGGAAAATTATTCTTTGCTCAATCGTTCAGGTATCGCGTTAAACGGCATTTGGGCGTGCCCGGGAACTGATATATGCGGAGAACGAGCGCTTTCGAGGCACTTCATTTTTCGTCAGAAAAATGATATTTTCATGGGCTATAGGCGTAGCGTTTTTTTCCATTTTAGGGGGAAAATTATTTTTTGCCTAATCGTTCAGGTATCGCGTTTAAACGGCATCTGGGCGTGCCCGGGAACTGATATATGCGGAGAACGAGCGGTTTCGAGGCACTTTATTTTTCGTCACAAAAATGATATTTTCATGGGCTATAGGCGTAGCGTTTTTTCCATTTTAGGGGGAAAATTATTTTTTGCCTAATCGTTCAGGTATCGCGTTAAACGGCATCTGGGCGTGCCCGCGAACTGATATATGCGGAGAACGAGCGGTTTCGAGGCACTTTATTTTTCGTCACAAAAATGATATTTTCATGGGCTATCGGCTTAGCGTTTTTTTCCATTTTAGGGGGAAAATTATTCTTTGCCTAATCGTTCACGTATCGCGTTAAACGGCATCTGGGCGTGCCCGGGAACTGATATATGCGGAGAACGAGCGGTTTCGAGGCACTTTATTGTTCGTCGGAAAAATGATATTTTCATGGGCTATAGGCTTAGCGTTTTTTCCATTTTAGGGGAAAAATTATTCCTTGCCTAATCGTTCAGGTATCGCGTTAAACGGCATCTGGGCGTGCCCGGGAACTGATATATGCGGAGAACGAGCGGTTTCGAGGCACTTTATTTTTCGTCACAAAAATGATATTTTCATGGGCTATAGGCTTAGCGTTTTTTCCATTTTAGGGGGAAAATTATTCTTTGCTCAATCGTTCAGGTATCGCGTTTAAACGGCATCTGGGCGTGCCCGGGAACAGATATATGCGGAGAACGAGCGCTTTCGAGGCACTTTATTGTTCGTCGGAAAAATGATATTTTCATGGGCTATAGGCTTAGCGTTTTTTCCATTTTAGGGGAAAAATTATTCCTTGCCTAATCGTTCACGTATCGCGTTAAACGGCATCTGGGCGTGCCCGGGAACTGATATATGCGGACAACGAGCGGTTTCGAGGCACTTTATTTTTCGTCACAAAAATGATATTTTCATGGGCTATAGGCTTAGCGTTTTTTCCATTTTAGGGGGAAAATTATTCTTTGCATAATCGTTCAGGTATCGCGTTAAACGGCATCTGGGTGTGCCCGGGAACTGATATATGCGGAGAACGAGCGGTTTCGAGGCACTTTATTTTTCGTCGGAGAAATGATATTTTCATGGGCTATAGGCGTAGCGTTTTTTCCATTTTAGGGGGAAAATTATTCTTTGCCTAATCGTTCAGGTATCGCGTTAAACGGCATCTGGGCGTGCCCGGGAACTGATATATACGGTGAACGAGCGCTTTCGAGGCACTTTATTGTTCGTCGGAAAAATGATATTTTCATGGGCTATAGGCTTAGCGTTTTTTTGCATTTTAGGGGAAAAATTATTCCTTGCCTAATCGTTCACGTATCGCGTTAAACGGCATCTGGGAGTGCCCGGGAACTGATATATGCGGAGAACGAGCGCTTTTGAGGCGCTTTATTTTTCGTCGGAAAAATGATATTTTTATGGGCTATAGGCTTAGCGTTTTTTCCATTTTAGGGGGAAAATTATTCTTTGCTCAATCGTTCAAGTATCGCGTTAAACGGCATCTGGGCGTGCCCGGGAACTGATATATGCGGAGAACGAGCGCTTTCGAGGCACTTCATTTTTCGTCAGAAAAATGATATTTTCATGGGCAATAGGCGTAGCGTTTTTTCCATTTTAGGGGGAAAATTATTTTTTGCCTAATCGTTCAGGTATCGCGTTAAACGGCATCTGGGCGTGCCCGGGAACTGATATATGCGGAGAACGAGCGGATTCGAGGCACTTTATTTTTCGTCACAAAAATGATATTTTCATGGGCTATAGGCTTAGCGTTTTTTCCATTTTAGGGGGAAAATTATTCTTTGCCTAATGGTTCAGGTATCGCGTTAAACGGCATCTGGGCGTACCCGGGAACTGATATATGCGGAGAACGAGCGGTTTCGAGGCACTTTATTTTTCGTCGGAAAAATGATATTTTCATGGGCTATATGCTTAGCGTTTTTTCTATTTTAGGGGAAAATTATTCTTTGCTCAATCGTTCAGGTATTGCGTTAAACGGCATCTGGGCATGCCCGGGAACTGATATATGCGGAGAACGAGCGCTTTCGAGGCACTTTATTGTTCGTCGGAAAAATGATATTTTCATGGGCTATAGGCTTAGAGTTTTTTCCATTTTAGGGGAAAAATTATTCCTTGCCTAATCGTTCACGTATCGCGTTAAACGGCATCTGGGCGTGCCCGGGAGCTGATATATGCGGAGAACGAGCGGTTTCGAGGCACTTTATTTTTCGTCACAAAAATGATATTTTCATGGGCTATAGGCTTAGCGTTTTTTCCATTTTAGGGGGAAAATTATTCTTTGCCTAATCGTTCACGTATCGCGTTAAACGGCATCTGGGCGTGCCCGGGAACTGATATATGCGGAGAACAAGCGCTTTTGAGGCGCTTTATTTTTCGTCGGAAAAATGATATTTTCATGGGCTATAGGCTTAGCGTTTTTTCCATTTTAGGGGAAAAATTATTTTTTGCCTAATCGTTCAGGTATCGCGTTAAACGGCATCTGGGCGCGCCCGTGAACTGATATATGCGGAGAACGAGCGCTTTCGAGGCAGTTTATTGTTCGTCGGAAAAATGATATTTTCATGGGCTATAATAGGCTTAGCGTTTTTTCCATTGTAGGGGAAAAATTATTCCTTGCCTAATCGTTCACGTATCGCGTTAAACGGCATCTGGGCGTGCCCGGGAACTGATATATGCGGAGAACGAGCGCTTTCGAGGCACTTTATTTTTCGTCAGAAAAATGATATTTTTATGGGCTATAGGCTTAGCGTTTTTTCCATTTTAGGGGAAAAATTATTCTTTGCCTAATCGTTCAGGTATCCCGTTTAACGGCATCTGGGCGCGCCCGGGAACTGATATATGCAGAGAACGAGCGCTTTCTAGGCACTTTATTTTTCGTCGGAAAAATGATATTTTCATGGGCTATAGGCTTAGCGTTTTTTCCATTTTAGGGGGAAAATTATTCTTTGCTCAATCGTTCAGGTATCGCGTTAAACGGCATTTGGGCGTGCCCGGGAACTGATATATGCGGAGAACGAGCGCTTTCGAGGCACTTCATTTTTCGTCAGAAAAATGCTATTTTCATGGGCTATTGGCGTAGCGTTTTTTCCATTTTAGGGGGAAAATTATTTTTTGCCTAATCGTTCAGGTATCGCGTTAAACGTCATCTGGGCGTGCCCGGGAACTGATTTATGCGGAGAACGAGCGGTTTCGAGGCACTTTATTTTTCGTCACAAAAATGATATTTTCATGGGCAAAGCCCTCAAGTCCTCAGCAAGTCAAAGTTAAAGATTAACAAGAACAAGAGTGAATTTTTTCAGACAAATGTTGTCTTTCTAGGAAGAGTTTTTGACGGCAAGACTAAAACAACCAAAGAGGAGTCTATACAAAGGATGAAGAAGCTCGTCAAGCCATATGACCTACACTCACTCCGTGTTTTCCTCGGACTCGCCGGTCATTTTCGTGCGTTCATTAAGGAGTACGCTGCAAAGACAAGATGCCTCACCAAGCTGACGCAAAAGGATGTGCCATTTATCTGGAGTGAAGAGTGCGAGAAAGCGTATGAGTACCTTGTTGAAGCTATATCGTCGGATCCTGTGCTTGTGCTACCTGACTTCAACAAGCCTTTCGAGCTCTGTACGGACGCTTCACAATATGGTACAGGGGCCGTTCTATATCAACGAGACACAAAGGAACAGCAAGGACGCCAGCTCAAGGTGATTGGCTATTATTCTTCTACGTTCTAAAAAGCTCAAGAACATTATACGACCACAGAAAAAGAGGCTCTGGCTGTTGTGATGGCACTCCGGTACTTCAGAAGCTACATAGAGGGTCGTCATTTCCGGCTTTTCACTGACAACCGAGCGTTAACCTACCTCTTGGGATTAACCCAGCCCAAGGGCAGAGTGGCGCGTTGGATCAGTGAAATACAACAGTTCACTTTCGATGTAAGCCATCGACCTGGGGATAAGCTTCCTGACGCAGATGCTCTTTCCAGGCTTAGCGCACGCTTAGCGTTTTTTCCATTTTAGGAGAAAAATTATTCTTTGCCTAATCGTTCAGGTATCCCGTTTAACGGCATCTGGGCGCGCCCGGGAACTGATATATGCGGAGAACGAGCGCTTTCTAGGCACTTTATTTTTCGTCGGAAAAATGATATTTTCATGGGCTATAGGCTTAGCGTTTTTTCCATTTTAGGGGGAAAATTATTCTTTGCTCAATCGTTCAGGTATCGCGTTAAACGGCATTTGGGCGTGCCCGGGAACTGATATATGCGGAGAACGAGCGCTTTCGAGGCACTTCATTTTTCGTCCGAAAAATGATATTTTCATGGGCTATAGGCGTAGCGTTTTTTTCCATTTTAGGGGGAAAATTATTTTTTGCCTAATCGTTCAGGTATCGCGTTAAACGGCATCTGGGCGTGCCCGGGAACTGATATATGCGGAGAACGAGCGGTTTCGAGGCACTTTATTTTTCGTCACAAAAATGATATTTTCATGGGCTATATTATAGGGGGAAAATTATTCTTTGTCTAATGGTTCAGGTATCGCGTTAAACGGCATCTGGGCGTGCCCGGGAACTGATATATGCGGAGAACGAGCGGTTTCGAGGCACTTTATTTTTCGTCGGAAAAATGATATTTTCATGGGCTATAGGCTTAGCGTTTTTTCTATTTTAGGGGAAAATTATTCTTTGCTCAATCGTTCAGGTATCGCGTTAAACGGCATCTGGGTATGCCCTGGAACTGATATATGCGGAGAACGAGCGCTTTCGAGGCACTTTATTGTTCGTCGGAAAAATGATATTTTCATGGGCTATAGGCTTAGAGTTTTTTCCATTTTAGGGGAAAAATTATTCCTTGCCTAATCGTTCACGTATCGCGTTAAACGGCATCTGGGCGTGCCCGGGAACTGATATATGCGGAGAACGAGCGGTTTCGAGGCACTTTATTTTTCGTCACAAAAATGATATTTTCATGGGCTATAGGCTTAGCGTTTTTTCCATTTTAGGGGGAAAATTATTCTTTGCCTAATCGTTCAGGTATCGCGTTAAACGGCATCTGGGCGTGCCCGGGAACTGATATATGCGGAGAACGAGCGGTTTCGAGGCACTTTATTTTTCGTCGGAGAAATGATATTTTCATGGGCTATAGGCGTAGCGTTTTTCCATTTTAGGGGGAAAATTATTTTTTGCCTAATCGTTCAGGTATCGCGTTAAACGGCATCTGGGCGTGCCCGCGAACTGATATATGCGGAGAACGAGCGGTTTCGAGGCACTTTATTTTTCGTCACAAAAATGATATTTTCATGGGCTATAGGCTTAGCGTTTTTTCCATTTTAGGGGGAAAATTATTCTTTGCCTAATCGCTCACGTATCGCGTTAAACGGCATCTGGGCGTGCCCGGGAACTGATATATGCGGAGAACGAGCGGTTTCGAGGCACTTTATTTTTCGTCACAAAAATGATATTTTCATGGGCTATAGGCGTAGCGTTTTTTCCATTTTAGGGGGAAAATTATTCTTTGCCTAATCGTTCAGGTATCGCGTTAAACGGCATCTGGGCGTGCCCGGGAACTGATATATGCGGAGAACGAGCGCTTTCGAGGCACTTTATTGTTCGTCGGAAAAATGATATTTTCATGGGCTATAGGCTTAGCTTTTTTTCCATTTTAGGGGAAAAATTATTCCTTGCCTAATCGTTCAGGTATCGCGTTAAACGGCATCTGGGCGTGCCCGGGAACTGATATATGCGGAGAACGAGCGGTTTCGAGGCACTTTATTTTTCGTCACAAAAATGATATTTTCATGGGCTATAGGCTTAGCGTTTTTTCCTTTTTAGGGGGAAAATTATTCTTTGCTCAATCGTTCAGGTATCGCGTTAAACGGCATCTGGGCGTGCCCGGGAACAGATATATGCGGAGAACGAGCGCTTTCGAGGCACTTTATTGTTCGTCGGAAAAATGATATTTTCATGGGCTATAGGCTTAGCGTTTTTTCCATTTTAGGGGAAAAATTATTCCTTGCCTAATCGTTCACGTATCGCGTTAAACGGCATCTGGGCGTGCCCGGGAACTGATATATGCGGAGAATGAGCGGTTTCGAGGCACTTTATTTTTCGTCACAAAAATGATATTTTCATGGGCTATAGGCTTAGCGTTTTTTCCATTTTAGGGGGAAAATTATTCTTTGCTCAATCGTTCAGGTATCGCGTTAAACGGCATCTGGGCGTGCCCGGGAACAGATATATGCGGAGAACGAGCGCTTTCGAGGCACTTTATTGTTCGTCGGAAAAATGATATTTTCATGGGCTATAGGCTTAGCGTTTTTTCCATTTTAGGGGAAAAATTATTCCTTGCCTAATCGTTCACGTATCGCGTTAAACGGCATCTGGGCGTGCCCGGGAACTGATATATGCGGAGAATGAGCGGTTTCGAGGCACTTTATTTTTCGTCACAAAAATGATATTTTCATGGGCTATAGGCTTAGCGTTTTTTCCATTTTAGGGGGAAAATTATTCTTTGCATAATCGTTCAGGTATCGCGTTAAACGGCATCTGGGTGTGCCCGGGAACTGATATATGCGGAGAACGAGCGGTTTCGAGGCACTTTATTTTTCGTCGGAGAAATGATATTTTCATGGGCTATAGGCGTAGCGTTTTTTCCATTTTAGGGGGAAAATTATTCTTTGCCTAATCGTTCAGGTATCGCGTTAAACGGCATCTGGGCGTGCCCGGGAACTGATATATGCGGTGAACGAGCGCTTTCGAGGCACTTTATTGTTCGTCGGAAAAATGATATTTTCATGGGCTATAGGCTTAGCGTTTTTTCCATTTTAGGGGAAAAATTATTCCTTGCCTAATCGTTCACGTATCGCGTTAAACGGCATCTGGGCGTGCCCGGGAACTGATATATGCGGAGAACGAGCGGTTTCGAGGCACTTTATTTTTCGTCACAAAAATGATATTTTCATGGGCTATAGGCTTAGCGTTTTTTCCATTTTAGGGGGAAAATTATTCTTTGCCTAATCGTTCAGGTATCGTGTTAAACGGCATCTGGGTGTGCCCGGGAACTGATATATGCGGAGAACGAGCGGTTTCGAGGCACTTTATTTTTCGTCGGAGAAATGATATTTTCATGGGCTATAGGCTTAGCGTTTTTTCCATTTTAGGGGGAAAATAATTCTTTGCCTAATCGTTCAGGGTATCGCGTTAAACGGCATCTGGGAGTGCCCGGGAACTGATATATGCGGAGAACGAGCGCTTTTGAGGCGCTTTATTTTTCGTCGGAAAAATGATATTTTTATGGGCTATAGGCTTAGCGTTTTTTCCGTTTTAGGGGAAAAATTATTTTTTGCCTAATCGTTCAGGTATCGCGTTAAACGGCATCTGGGCGCGCCCGGGAACTGATATGTGCGGAGAACGAGCGCTTTCGAGGCACTTCATTTTTCCTCAGAAAAATGATATTTTCATGGGCTATAGGCTTAGCGTTTTTTCCATTTTAGGGGAAAAATTATTCCTTGCCTAATCGTTCACGTATTGCGTTAAACGGCATCTGGGCGTGCCCGGGAACTGATATATGCGGAGAACGAGCGGTTTCGAGGCACTTTATTTTTCGTCACAAAAATGATATTTTCATGGGCTATAGGCTTAGCGTTTTTTCCATGTTAGGGGGAAAATTATTCTTTGCCTAATCGTTCAGGTATCGCGTTAAACGGCATCTGGGCGTGCCCGGGAACTGATATATGCGGAGAACGAGCGGTTTCGAGGCACTTTATTTTTCGTCGGAGAAATGATATTTTCATGTGCTATAGGCGTAGCGTTTTTTCCATTTTAGGGGGAAAATTATTCTTTGCCTAATCGTTCAGGTATCGCGTTAAACGGCATCTGGGCGTGCCCGGGAACTGATATATGCGGTGAACGAGCGCTTTCGAGGCACTTTATTGTTCGTCGGAAAAATGATATTTTCATGGGCTATAGGCTTAGCGTTTTTTCCATTTTAGGGGAAAAATTATTCCTTGCCTAATCGTTCACGTATCGCGTTAAACGGCATCTGGGCGTGCCCGGGAACTGATATATGCGGAGAACGAGCGGTTTCGAGGCACTTTATTTTTCGTCACAAAAATGATATTTTCATGGGCTATAGGCTTAGCGTTTTTTCCATTTTAGGGGGAAAATTATTCTTTGCCTAATCGTTCAGGTATCGTGTTAAACGGCATCTGGGTGTGCCCGGGAACTGATATATGCGGAGAACGAGCGGTTTCGAGGCACTTTATTTTTCGTCGGAGAAATGATATTTTCATGGGCTATAGGCTTAGCGTTTTTTCCATTTTAGGGGGAAAATTATTCTTTGCCTAATCGTTCAGGGTATCGCGTTAAACGGCATCTGGGAGTGCCCGGGAACTGATATATGCGGAGAACGAGCGCTTTTGAGGCGCTTTATTTTTCGTCGGAAAAATGATATTTTTATGGGCTATAGGCTTAGCGTTTTTTCCATTTTAGGGGAAAAATTATTTTTTGCCTAATCGTTCAGGTATCGCGTTAAACGGCATCTGGGCGCGCCCGGGAACTGATATGTGCGGAGAACGAGCGCTTTCGAGGCACTTCATTTTTCGTCAGAAAAATGATATTTTCATGGGCTATAGGCTTAGCGTTTTTTCCATTTTAGGGGGAAAATTATTCTTTGCTCAATCGTTCAGGTATCGCGTTAAACGGCATCTGGGCGTGCCCGGGAACTGATATATGCGGAGAACGAGCGCTTTCGAGGCACTTTATTGTTCGTCGGAAAAATGATATTTTCATGGGCTATAGGCTTAGCGTTTTTTCCATTTTAGGGGAAAAATTATTCCTTGCCTAATCGTTCACGTATCGCGTTAAACGGCATCTGGGAGTGCCCGGGAACTGATATATGCGGAGAACGAGCGGTTTCGAGGCACTTTATTTTTCGTCACAAAAATGATATTTTCATGGGCTATAGGCTTAGCGTTTTTTCCATGTTAGGGGGAAAATTATTCTTTGCCTAATCGTTCAGGTATCGCGTTAAACGGCATCTGGGCGTGCCCGGGAACTGATATATGCGGAGAACGAGCGGTTTCGAGGCACTTTATTTTTCGTCGGAAAAATGATATTTTCATGGGCTATAGGCTTAGCGTTTTTTCTATTTTAGGGGAAAATTATTATTTGCTCAATCGTTGAGGTATCGCGTTAAACGGCATCTGGGTGTGCCCGGGAACTGATATATGCGGAGAACGAGCGCTTTCGAGGCACTTTATTGTTCGTCGGAAAAATGATATTTTCATGGGCTATAGGCTTAGCGTTTTTTCCATTTTAGGGGAAAAATTATTCCTTGCCTAATCGTTCACGTATCGCGTTAAACGGCATCTGGGCGTGCCCGGGAACTGATATATGCGGAGAACGAGCTCTTTCGAGGCACTTTATTTTTCGTCACAAAAATGATATTTTCATTTAGCGTTTAGGCTTAGCGTTTTTTCCATTTTAGGGGGAAAATTATTCTTTGCCTAATCGTTCAGGTATCGCGTTAAACGGCATCTGGGCGTGCCCGGGAACTGATGTATGCGGAGAACGAGCGGTTTCGAGGCACTTTATTTTTCGTCAGAAAAATGATATTTTCATGGACTATAGGCTTACCGTTTTTTCCATTTTAGGGGGAAAATTATTCTTTGCTCAATCGTTCAGTTATCGCGTTAAACGGCATCTGCGCGTGCCCTGGGACTGATATATGCGGAGAACGAGCGCTTTGGAGGCACTTTATTTTTCGTCGGAAAAATGATATTTTCATGGGCTATAGGCTTACCGTTTATTCAATTTTAGGCTCGGTGATATTTAATTTTTTTCGAGAAAAATTATTCCGTGCCTTTTCGTTTTATTGTCGCATAAATGGGCGTCAGTGCATGCGGGGGGAGTGATAAAGGCGAAGGACGAGCGATTTCGGTACAAAATATTTTACCTGCCTGAACAATTTATTTTATTATTTTTAGCGAACAACCACGTATCCCAGCAATGAGCGTCAGCATGGGTACCAGCGGTGGCAGTGCCACTGCCACCACCGAATCCGAAAGAAGTTACCGGAATGGCTGCGCCACCATTTTATTGAGCTTATGCCTGTCTTACGAGATGAAATGTGCAAATATGCATTTATTGATCGCGTAAATAGGCCTCAGCACGGGTACTAGCATGGGCAGACGTTTGTTCGCTCAGCTAGTGCTCTTCAACGTTAGTGGAAGTGGCTGTGCCGACATCTTAATGAGCTATGGGCTTACCTTTTTTCTCTGAAAATGCAATCCCAAAATATCCATTTTGTCATGGCGTAAATAGTCGTCAGCACGAGCACTAGCATCGACAGTCATTGATTCGCTCAACCAGTGCAATTGAATGAATTTAGTGGAACTGGCTGCACCGGCATTAGAATGGCCTATTGGCTTACGTTTTTATGCGAAGCACATTACTAGAGCTCAACCCAGCTCCTCAGGCTCGGCGGTGTCGCCTTCAATACCACGTCACACCGTGACGTCACGACAGAGGAGAAACGGGGCTCCAACTCGCGCCGTCGCTCGAGAGCTCAACCCAGCTCCTCAGACGCGGCGGTGTCGCCTTCAATACCACGTGACACCGTGACGACACGACAGAGGAGAAACGGGGCTCCAACTCGCGCCGTCGCTCGCGGCGTCGCCCCTCGCATCGGACGCGGTGAGCGTCGAGCAACGCAGCGTTCGGCGCGACAACGAAATGTGCGCCTGAGCAAGCGCCGCACGCCTGAGCCGACGCCGACGACACCGGCTTTTCTGCCACACGAGCTCCTTAACGCTGTCGCATTAAAATAAAGGCTAGTATGCTTCGCATCCTGGACTTAACCTTAGCTAAGCCACAGCCATTTTTCCCCAAAGGTTGAATGTGCAAATATTCATTTATTCATCGCGTAAATAGTCGCCGGAACGGGCACTAGCATGGGCAGTCATTCATTCGCTGAACCAGTGCTCCTGAAAGGCATTAGTGGAACTGGTTGCACCGACATTAGAACCTTTTTTTCTCAGCAGGTCAAATGTACAAATATCAATTTATTCATGGCGTAAACAGTCGTCCGCACGAGCACTAGCATCGACAGTCATTGATTCGCTCAACCAGTGCTATTGAATGAATTTAGTGGAACTGGCTGCAACGGCATTAGAATGGCCTATTAGCTTACGTTTTTTCCCCAAAGGTCGAATGTGGAAATATCCATTTATTCATCGCGTAAGTAGTCGCAAGCATGGGCACTAGCGTGGACAGTCATTGATTCGCTGAACCAGTGCTCCTGAAAGACATTAGTAGAACTGGCTGCACCGGCATTAGAAGAATGTTGGCTTACCTTTTTTTTTCTCAGCAGGTCGAATCTACAAATATCAATTTATTCATGGCGTAAACAGTCGTCCGCACGAGCACTAGCATCGACAGTCATTGATTGGCTCAACCAGTGCTATTGAATGAATCTAGTGGAACTGGCTGCATCGGCATTAGAATGGCCTATTAGCTTACGTTTTTTCCCCAAAGGTCGAATGTGGAAATATCCATTTATTCATCGCGTAAGTAGTCACGAGCATGGGCACTAGCGTGGACAGTCATTGATTCGCTGAACCAGTGCTCCTGAAAGACATTAGTAGAACTGGCTGCACCGGCATTAGAAGAATATTGGCTTACCTTTTTTTCTCAGCAGGTCGAATCTACAAATATCAATTTATTCATGGCGTAAACAGTCGTCCGCACGAGCACTAGCATCGACAGTCATTGATTGGCTCAACTAGTGCTATTGAATGAATTTAGTGGAACTGGCTGCATCGGCATTAGAATGGCCTATTAGCTTACGTTTTTTCCCCAAAGGTCGAATGTGGAAATATCCATTTATTCATCGCGTAAGTAGTCACGAGCATGGGCACTAGCGTGGACAGTCATTGATTCGCTGAACCAGTGCTCCTGAAAGACATTAGTAGAACTGGCTGCACCGGCATTAGAAGAATATTGGCTTACCTTTTTTTCTCAGCAGGTCGAATCTACAAATATCAATTTATTCATGGCGTAAACAGTCATCAGCATGAGCACTAGCATCGACAGTCATTGATTCGCTCAACCAGTGCTATTGAATGAATTTAGTGGAACTGGCTGCACCGGCATTAGAATGGCCTATTAGCTTATGTTTTTTCCCCAAAGGTCGAATGTGGAAATATCCACTTATTCATCGCGTAAGTAGTCGCCAGCACGGGCACTAGCGTGGACAGTCATTGATTCGCTGAACCAGTGCTTCTGAAAGGCTTTAGTGGAACTGGCTGCACCGGCATTAGAAGAATATTGGCTTACCTTTTTTCTCAGAAGGTCGAATCTGCAAATATCCATTTATTCATGGCGTAAATAGTCGTAAGCACGAGCACTAGAATTGACAGTCATTGATTCGCTCAACAAGTGCTTTTGAAAGAATTTATTGGAACTGGCTGCACCGGCATTAGAAAAATATTGGCTTACCTTTTTTCTGAGGTTGAATCTACAAATATCCATTTGTTCATGGCGCAAATAGTCATCAGCACGAGTACTAGCATCGACACTGATTGATTCGCTCAACCAGTGCTATTGAAAGAATTTGGTGGAACTGGCTGCACCGGCATTAGAAAAATATTGGCTTACCTTTTTTTCTCAGCAGGTCGAATCTACAAATATCAATTTATTCATGACGTAAATAGTCGTCCGCACGAGCACTAACATTGACAGTCATTGATTCGCTCAGCAAGTGCTTTTGAAAGAATTTAGTGGAACTGGCTGCACCGGCATCAGAACGGTCTATTGGCTTACATTCTTTCCCAGAACGTCGAATCTACAAATATCCATTTATTCATCGCGTAAATAGTCGCCAGCACGGGCACTAGCATGGACAGTCATTGATTCGCTGAACCAGTGCTTCTGAAAGTTAGTGAAATTGGCTGCACCAGCATTAGAATGGGCTATTGGCTTGCCCTTTTTCCCATAAGATCCTATTATCAAACAACCTTTCATACGTCGCGTAAATAGTCGCCAGCGTGGGCACTAGCATGGGCAATCATTGATTGGCTCGACCAGTGCGTTTGAAAGAATTTAGTGGAACTGGCTGCACTGGCATAGAGTGAACTATTGGCCTACCTTTTTTTCCCAGATGGTCGAATCCACAAATATAAATTTATTCATCGCGCAAATAGTCGCCAGCATGCATAGTCATCGATTCGCTCAACCAGTGCTTTTGAAATAATTTATTGGAACTGGCTGCACCAGCATTAGAATGAACTATTGGCTTACCTTTTTTCACAGAAGGTCGATTCTACAATCATCCGTTTATTCATCGCGTAAATAGTCGCCAGCACGGGCACTAGCATGGACAGTCATTGATTAGCTCAATCATTTCTTTTGAGAGAATTTAGAGGAACTGGCTGTATCGGCTTTAGAATGGCCTATTGGCTTACTTTGTTCCCATAAGGTCGAATTAATAAATACCCTTTTATACATCACGTAAATAGTCACCAGTGCGGGCACTATCATGGACAGTCATTGATTCGCTCAACCAGTGCTTCTGAAAGAAGTTAGTGGAACTGGCTGCACCAGCATTAGAAGGGGCCATTGGCTTGCCTTTCTTTTTCCAGATGATCGAATCTGGAATGCCCATTTATTCATCGGGTAAATATGCGTCAGCACAGACAGTGGAATTGACAAACATTTATTGCCCCAAGCAATGCTTTCGAAAGATGTTAGTGGAACTGGCTTCGGCGACATTTTAATGGGCTATAGGCTTGCCATTTTTTCCTAGAAGATCGAATCTGCAAATATCGTTTTATTCATGGAATAAATGGGCGTCAGCATGGGCACTAGGATGGACAATCTTTGATTCGCTCAACCAGTGCTTTTGAAAGAATGTTGTTAAACTGGCTGTAGCGGCATTAGACTGGGCTATTGGCTTACGCTTTTTTCTGAAACGATCCGATCTACATATACACATTCATTGCGGAAATAGGCGTGAGCACGAGCACTAGCATGGACAGTCATTTATTCGGTCAACCAGTGCTTTCGAAAGAAGTTTGCGAAACTGGCTGCGCCGACATTTTAATGGGGTATATGCTTACTTTTTTTTCCATGAGATCGAATCTGCAAGTATCCATTTATTCATCGTGTAAACAGGCTTCAGCTATGGGCAGTCATTTTTTTATTCGTCCAACCAGTGCTTTCCAAAGAAGTTAGCGCAACTGGCTGCGCAGACATGTTAATGGACTAAAGGCTTACCTTCTTTTTTTCCAGGAAATCACCAGCATGGGAAGTCACTCACTCATCCTTCGCCTACCGAGCGTTTCCCAGAGACGGTCGATCATGACCAACTCCAACCAAGGCATTGACACTGCCGACGGCGTTCCCACAAATTGCAGCACGCCTCCTCATATTGCCGTAAGATTTGTATCAAGGGCCTCCAGAGATTACTTCTTAAGACCATCCAAGAGGCACCGACTGAATACATCTATACTCGGTTTTAGAAATAACACGCCGGTATACGCGAACAAACACTTGCGTGCAGAGATCAAAGTCTTGCTGTATAAATTCGTACAGGCAGAGCGAGAGAAGAACTGGAAGTCAGCACAGGTGGCCGTCGGAAAGATATAGCGTAAAAGTGAAAACTCTCGAGTACTACGCGTGTCACCTATCGAGGGCCTTAACAGAATAAACTAAGCTTACAATGGCTGAAGGTCGTGAATCTGAGTTGGAAATAAATTAAACGCTTTTATAATGGAACGGCCGTGGTTTATCTAAAATTCAGCTTACGCTGTGTTTTCACGCATAAAAGTGTCCTTCCTCCTGCATTGATTTTACATATACTGTAGACCCGCCGCTGTTACACAGTGGATCTGGTGTTAGCGACTAAGCACCAGGTCGCGGGATCGAAATCGGGGCACGGCGGCTGCATTTCCATAAGGGTGAAACGCGAGAACACCCGTGTATCTAGATTTAGGTGCACGTTAAGGAACCCCCGGTGGTCCAAATTTCCGGAGTTCCCTACTACGGCGTGTCTCTTAATCAGAAACTGGCTTTGGCACGTAAAACCCCATAATTTAATTTCTTAACAAATACTGTAAGCGCAACGCATGCCTGATATTAATCTTCTTCATGTCCAAGTCTCATATCATGCACTGTAAATCTTCCTTATCGGTACATATCATCATCAGCTGCACAGCGTGATCTCCGTGGTGGCAGCTTGAACTCGGCTGGAATAAAATGATTCCTTATAAGTGCTAGAAGGTGCTTTTCGTTCCCCGAGGCCTTTGGAAAGTCCTCACTGGAGATCCGTTAGGGCTGTCGCATATAACATCACGAACCAAGGTCGCTCAAGCGAATCCAGGCACCTCCGACGCCACTGCTCCACTGCAGCCCTCACCATCCGTCGTGGCCATCAACAGCCGCTAGAGCAGCTGTTGCTCTGAAGGTGGCGTTTCACCTTCACCTGAGATAATGTTTCTTGGCTTCCCATTAGACTGCCATCCTGAATTCGACTTGCACGGTGATGTGGTCTCAAACAAAATTGGTTTTAGTTTAAAATTCTAGTACGCTCCCATTTGCAGCAGCACACAGTACTTTCATGTATTTCGGATTAACATATTTGTACTTACAACATTGCCTCTCAGTTCATGGAAACACGTCTTTTCACCCACAACTTACATGTGCAACATTTACAGACTCAAGATCTAAGGATAATCTACCTCTGGTTATAAAACCCACACAGTACTAATTTGCAGGTAATTACGCATGCTACCATTACGTTGTACGCTTCAGCACAAATTGACATCTCTAATGTACCACGTGCTCAACCATGAAGTGTTCTCATATATAATTAGTACATTTAGTTTTACCAACCATACAAATACAAGATTTGCATTTGACAGCAATTTATTACTTCCTCGAATAAACTCAATATGGAAGATTTACCAAACTTTTTCTGGGCATTAAATACTGGACCAAACTATCATCTCATGAAAAAGTTTCGCACACCACTAACCTTCAAGCAAGGGGTCACATGACAGGAACTTTATTTGAGCCCTGAGGAACTGAGATCGAGGGGAGCCGAAGGCTGCGCAAGATCAAGTCGGTGACTCCGCCCGCGATGGGACCGGGAGACGAAGTCCCGCCGCAAAGTCGTGGGCCCTCTGGACAGCCCGATTCAAGCAAGAAGTCAAGAAATTTTGCTAACCACACTACTAGCTTGAGATGCACTTTTAATATACATTGTAACGATATTTATTATAGAGTTTTCATTGGTTTTTTTTCGTGCTATGCTCAATTTCTACCTTTTCTTTTCTCTCTTTTCTTTATAAATGTTTGTTTTCGCTTTTATTGTCTATAATTTATTTGCTCGTATTACGCGTGCACTTCAATTATTGTACACATTTATTGTTCGTAATTACTATGTCAACCTTGTTTACTTTGTTGTCATTGTGAGGTTGCTAATATTACTTTAATTACTATATTGTTAATTACTCACAGGATGTCCCCATTGAAAATTTTATTAACACCGGGACCTGCTCCTGCAATTATGCTTAACGAATAATATGAACTAGAATTCGAAACCATGAAATGCAAGTTAGAAAAGTCAGAATGCGACGTGGTCACTTAGTAACTAGAACGACGCAGACGCATTCATCGTCCACAAGCGATCACTGCGAGTTTCAGCGGAAATTTCAAAGCGTTGCAAATTCTTCTTTTCTTGCGCGTTTCCTGGCCCACCTTGTTCCCCCTCAGGGCAAGAGTGATCATTTTGTCCACTGCACTGCATTCGTCTACGGTGCGTAAACAGATTAAGGCAACCTCCATTTTGCGTGTCCCATCCTCCGTAGCAGGTGCGAGCCATGTTCTGAAGACACATCATGGTTATCAATATCATCATCATCGTCGTAATCGGCACGCCCCAGGGTCACATGTTCCTTGCGAAAGAAGGAGAAGAAGAAAGTGTGAATACCGTCGGCGCGAAGATTGCGTGTCTGCGTCAAATAATTGCGGAATTGAAAAGGTTCCAGTCACGTAAGTTTCCTTCCGCCTATATTCGCCGGTGTCTTTATATTCTTGGCGGCTAGTGCCACACAACTTCCGGCCAATCCCCAAGAGTAAGTCTCACCATTTCAATAAGAGGGAACCAACAAATCAAGCAGGACAGCTGTTTTCTGATGGTTTTACATGCATTGTTTTGCATGCAACCCAGAGCCCTGGTACGCGGCTGCCACTTACGTTACTGTAGTCGCCCTTTTCGAGGTAAGCGGAGGGCGAAGAGACAAGGTGTGCACAGTTCTGGACGGGAGAAGGACGACGCCCGCGCTCTTGCGGGAGCAGTGATGTACTCCCGGGACATGTCACCCAGAGATGACGACGACTACGGCGTCCACTCCTCACGACGTGGAGCCAACGGATTTACACGACGCGACCGGCTGCTCATCCCAGTGCCACGACGCAGGGACACCGACAAGTCAGTGGTTCTATCAGCGTCGGTCACCTCATTCACTGCGAGTTGCCCTATGTTGAAGTTAAATTGTAGGCCTAAGATCGGGCAAAGGCACACCCAAAGAACGCGCAGCAGAACGAGCTATGATTGACTGACTGCCAAGGAAGATTTGTTGGAAAAATATTGGTCTTTTTAATTGGTGAACCAAACTCGCATAGTCCAGAAGCTGCGGCCGCTGATAGCCGTAGAAAAGTAGTCCCAAATAGGTTTGCAACTATGCGTAACTGTAATGTGCAATACCCATTGAATCGGGGTACCTTCCGAGAGCACGAACCAGAAGGCAGGAAACGGCACCACCTACCACAGTGTCTCGTTAGTTGGCGCTTGGCAACGAAAGCGCTCCTTCGTGTCGGAAAATGGGCGAACAAACAAAAGACATCTGCTTGCCTAAGAACGCGGGAAATATTTAAAGAAATGAATTCAGTTTATTTTTTTTCAAGCAATGAGCGCTTCAAAGGCCTACATTTGCTGCAGTAAGGACATTTAGGTAGCGTTTGTAGTTTAGCTGCGTTGTAATGTAGAGAACCGAACCGATGACGTACCGGCACATCGGCAGTGGTAGCAGACGTCTCTCGGCCTAGGTCGCGACGACTAGCTGACGCGATCTTCGAGTAAACGAGGAGAGTGTTTGGTGGGCCTTCTTTTTTTGTTTGCGTGCGTTTTGAGCGCTTTAGCCAAGTCGTCATTCTGGCTAGTCGTTGCGCAGTTTGATGAGTAAACGACACGAAAAAAGGCTGTAGCATGGGTTCCTTTTACGATTCCCAAAAGACGAAAAGAGACGACAAATGTAAATGCTGGAAATGTGCAGCGACGAATGGCAGCCGTCAGGTGCGGACAGAATCTGTGAAGTCACCTTTGAACTTTTCTCGAGTACTTGTACATAGAAACTGCTGCCTTGGCAATGTCTTGCTGCTTTCATGCTGTATTAATATAGAGCGCGAAAAGAAGTAACCACCGGGAAGAAAAGCGGTTCGCGTTTGCTTGATGAAAACTGCACATGATGTGCACGTAGGCAACCCTCTATACTTGACATATGGAATTAGATTACTGAGAACTACGTTAACAGCAGTTTGCTACTATAGGGAACAAGAAATTAAACTTCCTGAGGCATCGATTCATGTCACAAGGACACTTTTGACCGCGGCCGAACCAGACCCGGATAGTGTTGCTACAAGGACATTTATGATCGCGATTTTGCTCAATCCGGATTCAATAATTCGTGATCGAGCTGTTTGATTGCGATGGTAGGTGTCGAGGGCACCCTAAATGCTGGATAAGCTCAAGCGAACATCCGCTCATGTATTTCCGTGGCAAGGCCTTAAGCGAGTGGTGCGATTTCATTATTCCTGTTCAGTGTGGGATCCAGGTGTGTTCACGAGGTTAACATATGCGTTACCGAATCGCACGTTCGGCCACTACTTCGGATCATTTTTTCCAGCCGCCTTTTGAGGAGGTAGTGCTTACCGCAGGCGTAGAGCCTTCTGACAGGTAGCTCACGTACTTGTGCAAATCCATCGCAGAAGATGCCATAGCGCGAGGGAAATGCTTTGCCGACCAGCTCTTTGCGCACGTCTCGCACTTCACTTGACGCATGGCCCGCGGCGTCACGCTGAACAAAACAGGTCAGTACAGATGACAATGTGTGTGTGCTGTCTTGATGTGTGCTGTCTTGTGTTCAGCAATGCCGGTGGATGACCCAGCTTCCCTGAAACGGGTATGCGGAAGCACGGCCGGTCTGCAGTGCTCATTCTGCGTTGCGGGAATCCTCAAGAAAGAAAAAAAAAAGAACCCCGCAGCTGGAGTAAATGCACCAGTCCTTTATTGTCTTCTCGTACCTGCCATGGTAGCGTTGGCTATGTCGGTGAGCTGCTTAACAGGAGGTCGCGGGTTCAAACCCGGCTGTAGTGACCGCATTGCGATGTAAGCGGAATCCCAAAACGCTAGTATACCATGCAACGAGGGCACGTTAGAGAAACCCCAGGTGCTCATTATTAACCGGCGCCACTATACTACGGTGACCCGCCGTGGTTGCTCAGTGGCTATGGTGTTAGGCTGCTGAGCACGAGGTCGCGGAATCGAATCCCGGCCATGGCGGCCACATTTCGATGGAGGCGATATGCGAAAACACCCGTGCACTTAGATTTAGGTGCACGTTAGAGAACCCCAGGTGGTCGAAATTTCCGGAGTCCTCCACTACGGCGTGCCTCATAATCAGAAAGTGGTTTTGGCACGTTAAACCCCATAATTTACTTTTTTTTATACTACGGTGTCGCGACGTTTTGAGATGTTAAACGGCAAGGTAAAATTTGAATAGCCCTGTCGGGACAAGAAGACTGTTTCAGCCGCCCAAACACAATATTGCTCTCCGGTTACAAGTATTCGCCCAAAATTGAGATGTCTTAATTAGATTGGCTAAGCTAGGCCTAGATGACACATTTACATGTACAATGGGTTTTTCTCGTATACCAGGATCCGTTCCTCTCGGATACGCGTTTAAAGCAAGCTCACTTAATCTCTAGCCCAGTCGATATCGGTCGCCTCACGGCCCGCGCAGGGGATGCGGTTCTGACGATGGGGCAGCTGACGAAAAATCCACCTGGAACGAGCACTGCCGGCAGTAATCCTTATAACAACAGTCTGAACGTTGTCCGTGGTCACTCTCTCTGCCAGTTACCGCAGTCACCGGGGAAAAATGGATGCCACCTACAAGCGCAGCAAATTCTGGTGCCTGCAGTAAACTTCTACTTCTCTTCCTTTGTTGGCTTCCACAGGCTGCAGGAAGACGGTGCTTCACTACACGAGTGTGTTCACGATAACATATTACGGCAAGCTGCTATAAGAATAGCATACCAGTTGTTTATATTGCCAATAAAATGTAGTTGTCAGTCAGCGCTACCATACATCTTTGAAGTGCAGTCTTGTTCCCTTAAACAGTGCTGCAACTTACCTTTAGAATAAGCCTTAGTTTGGCAAGTTGGCATGCATTCACAGAAATAACAGATCACTGCTTGTCTTGACCTTTTCTCGGCCAATCTGTCGGCGTCAGATTTTCTCACAGTATTACCTAGAGGTAAGGTGTATGCAAGTTTCCTAACGTGGGTTGTGCCGCCTAGGGAAGGCCAGGAAATGCTTCTCCGAGGCTCCGTCTCGAACTTGGCTCGGCATAAAACGTGGTCACGTCTACACGGATAAACCTTTGTTCAAATAAAATACTGCTATAAAATGTTTTCGTTCTCCAGTTTGACAACTTTCAATAAAGTTTACTTATAGCGCATAAGCAAGCGCTGACAAACAAGAACAGATCGCTAACTATCGCAAAGCTAGCTCAATCCTTATCGTTTGTTCTGCAGTTTTAGCGTCTCGCTGGCCGTTTTCGCGTTCTTATATAACCTTGCTTCCAAGCAAAAGTCTTCATTATTTGACAAAATATGTTTTACGTAGGCTAACAACAAGAACAACAACAACAACAACAACAACAACAACAACGTAAAAACAGCTCTTGATGTGCTGATCTAGTAAAGCACGAACTACTGTGACAGATAGAACGGTGCTAGCCAGGCGCGCCTTCAAGTTGTCTTGCTTGGCTCTGCGAGATTGAAGCAAATCTGGAGGCACCGCATCCAGGCATTCCCATACATACAACAGCGGCACACCGCCAGTTTTCCCTCCAGGTATTATAGTGAGAAACATTAAGGTCTGCGCCTTCCTTGCGCTTACCTTTCTAGCTAATTTCTAGTCACTGTGTTGTACAGTTCCCTAGAGGATCAAGGTGAAGAAGGTAGACATCAGCGGTAGATCGACGCTGAATCTCCTTCCATTTTTAGACCGCTAATGTTCCTACGGGCCCCTTTGTCTTCTGTGCTATAGACAATCACGAGCACATCCCGTTAAACACAATCGAAGGTTTTTGCACAGTAACGTTCCAGGTATCGGGTGACAAAGTCTGAACAATGGCTGCAAAGGCGAGCATACCCATGCATACCCGAGGCGGGTGGTGAGAGTGCTGCGTATGCATGTAAAACTTTCGCGATCGTTTGTGCATTCCAGTCACGACCTCTCCTGCTACTCGTTCGCCATGGTGTTCCTGGTGTTCCTGGTGGTGTGCATGGTCCTCCTTGCCATGCAGGGAAGACTGCAGGGAAAACTGCAGGGGGTCGTCCAAGACGCGGACGCTGCGGCCTCTCCCTTGCATCGTCCCGCCAGCCCCGGGCACGACGGCGCACTAAAAAGTCAGGTTAGACTACTCATTATACGCCTAGATATAAACCCACCTTTTAGGCGTTTCCCCCTGACAATGGGCGGCTTGTGGTAAGCATTTTGACTGAGCAAACCTAATCATGGCTTGCTGAATGTGTTTTGCTTAAGTAACGGTAAAGTGCTGCGCAGTAGGCGATCGAGTGACGAACACTGACTGACTCGCTGAAGAACTCGGCGACAGTATATGTCCCTGGTAGTGGACAATCCATTGCCCGAAGACGGGCTGCAGTGATTCGTGCAAGCAGCCTTAGCTGAAGCAGGCATCGTTAATGTGATAGCGAAAGGAAAGCAGCCCATGTGGGACACAATGAAGGGGATGCTCCTAGTTGTGATAATGGTGGCGTGATTCACTAACTGCAGAGACGGGGGACAGGGGGATCGAGAAGTAAACGACCAAAGGGGGTTATCGACCTGCGGAACATTTTAAAGGAAATGCAAATCGCAGTGTGTATGGTGTCAGAGATTGAAATGTAGAGGTGCGAAATTGAAAAGGCAGTGCTTGCAGCAAACAAGGAGATTTGGACGCTAGCTGAGGCAATGAATTTTATAGACCGTGACGTCAACCGGGAAGCGCACCGAGCCGGCCGCGAAGGCGCTTTGGAGCGTGGCGGGATGCATTTTAGTCAGAGTCTAGCAACACTGGTTGGGCGTCGATTCGCGGCACGGGAAGTAGCTTTCTCAGGCGGACCCCACGCAATCGGGAAGGTAGATTATGTATGGAATGTAGCGACCCACCAATGAGGAGCATAACTGAATCAATCAATCAATTATGATGCTTTACGTGCCAAAACCACTTTCTGATTATGAGGCACGATGCAGTGGAGGGCTCCGGAAATTTCGACCGCCTGAGGTTCTTTAACGTGCACCTAAATCTAAGCGCACGGGTGTTTTCGCATTTCGCCCCCATTGAAATGCGGCCGCCGTGGCCGGGATTCGATCCCGCGACCTCGTGCTCAGCAGCCCAACACCATAGCCACAGAGCAAGCACGGCGGGTCGAGCATAACTGAATAAAAAGGAGTTAGGAAAAGGCGCACAAAGCAAAACTAATGAGGTGGTAAAATTTGTTGCACAAACATGCAGTATGGTCGCAAGCAGGATAAGTGGCTAGAAATTCAAAGGCAGCTGAATGAATCAAAGTGTTAGCGTCTGTGCCTTGAACGGAATGTGACCGGAACAGAGTAGATATAGTTCTGAGGAAGAGAAAAAAATATTAGGATGTATATAAAATGATAGAATAAAAAGAACGTACAGCATAACTGATTAACTCAAGTACGCTAGGTACGATTTCTCACCGCTCATGTACAATGGGGCCGCCAATAAATAATAATTTGTCTTACGTCTATAGGTCCAAAGTAATTTAGTTAACTTAATTATTGTGCTCTACGTGCCAAAACAACAATTTGATTAGGAGGCACGCCGTAGTGCGGGACTCCGGAAATATAAATACCTGAGGTGTTTTTTAACGTGCACTTAAGTCTAAGTGCAAAATAAACAAAAATAATGTTTAACAGTCTCGGAAGAGAACAGCAATTTACAATAGGTAGCGAGGCACTGGAATTTGTAAGGGAATACATCTACTTAGGGCAGGTAGTGACCGCGGATCCAAATGATGAGACGGAAATAATCGGAAGTATAAGAATGGGCTGGGGTGCGTTTGGCAGCCATTCTCAGATCATGAACAGCAGGTTGCCATTATCCCTCAAGAGAAAAGTGTACAATAGCTGTGTCTTACCAGTATTCACCTACAGGGCAGAAACCTGGAGGCTTACGAAAAGGGTTAAATTGAGGACGACTCAACGAGCTATGGAAAAAAGAATGATAGGTGTAACGTTAAGGGATAAGAAAAGAGCAGATTGGGTGAGGGAACAAACGAGAGTTAATGACATCTTAGTTGAAATCAAGAAAAAGAAATGGGCATGGGCAGGACATGTAATCAGGAGGGTAGATAACCGATGGTCATTAAGGGTTACGCACTGGGTTCCAAGGGAAGGGAAGCGTAGCAGGGGGCGGCAGAAAGTTAGGTGGGCGGATGAGATTAAGAAGTTTGCAGGGACGACATGACCACAATTAGTACATGACCGGGGTTGTTGGAGAAGTATGGGAGAGGCCTTTGCCCTGCAGTGGGCGTAACCAGGATGATGATGATGATGAGGAGGAGGATGATGATGATGATGATGAAGTCTAAGTGCACTGGTGTTCTCGCATTTCACCCCCGTCGAAATGCAGCTGCCGTGGCATAGATTCGATGCCGCGACCTCGTGCTTAGCTGCCCAACACCATTGCCACCAACCAACTACGGCGGCTTACACCCATGATATCCACGAATTAAAATACGCTGTGAGAAATAGCTAAAATTTTAATATAATCGACCACCCAGGCCCGTCTTCACGAACGCTTGCATCGACAGTCAAGAGAGGCCCCAACGCGCAGGCAGCGACCGGTAAAGATCGACGCCCCAGACTTTCATCGGCGAACCACCTCGGCTGCGCACCCACATTCGAATGCACCGGAGCGGAGTACCCCGCCTACCCTTCGGCGAGACCGCTCTCTCAGCACCGGCGAGATCTCGCACGTGACGTGAGTTCAGTGTATTAATGGCTGCAACGTACTTTCAGAATGCCAAAATGTAGCGCGCGAAAAACCGAACCAAGCCGGAAGACGTACTGACCGCAGACACACACTGCGCTATTGTCAACAAATTCTTTCTCTGACGCGTTATCATGAGGAGTGTCAAAGCGCAAAAACGTGGAGTATATATATATATATATATATATATATATATATATATATATATATATATATATATATATATATATGGTGCATATATATATAGGTGCATATTTTTCGCAAGGTTCGCTGTGTGCTTTTCAGGACGGCATTCACTGTCGAAGAGGAGGAGAACGGTGGGGCTGAAGCATCGCGAATGCCTTCGCTGCCGCCCTCGGCCGAGACGCCCCCTGCTGGTAGCTACAAGCCCGAGACGGGCGTCGCGGAGGCCATACCGACGCCCTCGAACAATGAAGATCGCAGAGTCCCCACTGACAGCGTTAGACTCCATCCGCTGCCGATCGACGCGCCCCCTGGCAATGGAGAGCGGGACGACGACGAAGGATATGTCGACGGATAGAGTGTCGCCAACGATGACAGCGACCGTGGCGTTTAGGACGGCTATCCTCGCTGCTTCACAAGTTGCACGTTTTTGTCACGCGGAGTACCCCCGCGTTGAATGTAAACATGATCGCCTTCTCTCCAAAGAACTTCGAATAACTAAAGGTTTACATTCAACCCGTTTATTTCATATTCCAGAGTAAAACCTTTGTACTCCAATAGTGTAGAAAGTGTAAAGCGTTGTGTCTGATCCGAAAGGCCTTCGAGTTGCCACCAACGGTAATATACATGTTTCGAAACGACTTCTTCGCAAGAATATTCGTTAAACTACAACGACAACAGCGCAAATTGCAGTGCTTAACATTTTCTAGTACTACACAGTGCTTTATCGAACTTAGGGCCTACGTTTGTGCCACGCTCGTTATTAATTTATTCATTTTTTTTTCCATTCTCCTCCACTTTCGGCGAGATTCGTGCCGTTGGCCGGCAAAACGCGCGGTACTCGGAACTTGAGAAGTAACTAAATTGCCGAAAAAATTGGCGAACGTAACCATGGATTCGAAATTTCAGCCGGTGGTTCTTTTGCGCTATCTACTTGACAGCGCGAAGCTCCAAACTCCATTAAATTACAACCGTCACTCTACAGAGAGAAGAAACAAGTAGTTTTCATCATTCGCGGCTTTCGTACACTTCTATGGCCGATTGTGGGCGTTTGCATATATTGCGTTTCCTGATTTCACATGTTTTTCGCGTTAGTGGTCCTCTCATTCAATATAACTGAACACCTCTCGATGTCTCTTCTACAATTTACCTCGCAGCTTCTAGTGCGAATAAAAGCACTGAAAACGTTGCTTGCCTGTTGTCATGGTTTCGTAGGAGAACTAGATGATTCACGAATTTTTCCTTTAAAGGGAATGCGGGGCATTGCAGGGGTCATGAGCAAAAAAAAAATGGAAATGTGCGAGTTCGTTATTGTTACAACTGAAAATCGCTTAACGCTAATGTTTCGGCTTGCTCGGAAAGGTTAGAACGCTTAGAAAGTTTCGCTGCTCTATAGGAGAACCAAAAAATGGCAGCAAGTTTACATTTGCGGAGGATGGGGGCCACCCTGTGGTTGACGGCTATCGATAGCATTAAGTGTGTAGGTTGTTTAAGGTTTTGTGGATAAATTGCGCACACAAGCGTTTCACAACATTAGAAGTGCTTGACCGAACACGCAGGAAGTTTGCCACTGCCTCGACAAAGTGTCACTAAACATGCCGCAAACTTTAAAGTTTGATTCCCACGTTTGCATATTAATCGGTGTGTGCGAAGTATGCTATTCTTGTTCAGCTACCATTTGCAAGTGCAGAGCATAGCATAAAGCTGGGCACATGTTGACCAGAAAGCGTACCCGCCGTGGTTGCTCACTGGCTATGGTGTTGGGCTGCTGAGCACGAGGTCGCGGGATCCAATCCCGGTCACGGCGGTCGCATTTCGATAGGGGCGAAATGCGGGAACGCCCGTGTACTTAGATTTAGGTGCACGTAAAAGAACCCCAGGTGGTCGAAATTTCCAGAGTCCTCCACTACGGTGGGCCTCATAATCAGACAGTGGTTTTGGCCCGTTAAATCCCATAATTTAGTTTTAATTTAACCAGAAAGCGAGTCGCTCAACATTAAGTTCTGCCTTTCCAGCCCCCGCGCCCTACGAATGACGAAGAAATTGACAATCTAAGGACGACAAAAATTTGGGGTGCCGACGGTAGAAGGACGACGAAGGCTGCAGTCCTTGTCAATTTATCGGCAGCAGAGCGAGTGTCCTGGGCGATGTGTAGGCAGGCAACCTTGTTGGAACTAGCCGATCCATGTAAACACAGTTGTTCGCGCCGCCATTACTTGTCCAGCATCCAAACAATCGCTTCACTAACGCTTCGCGCTTCTCTTGGACTTCGAGATGTGCGTCGGATCGCACGTTTCAGTTAGCGTTTACCGATCCTTACCTGCTCCGGTTCTTTTATTGACAGCATCAACTTTCGCCTTTCACAGGACCTAATTTATCAGAACAAAATTTTTGGGGCGGTTATTTCTGGAAGTAATACGTCCGACATTTGTCCAATCTTTAGAGTAGGTATGAGCAATGTATATATTAGATAAGAATAATTAGATTCCCGCCACTGGAATAGCGACGTCGCTATCGGCGCGCGTGGTTTCCTGCATCGTAATTGTTTGGTCATGTGTACTTTCAGCCAATCATGCCTACGAGGGCGCTTATGTAGCACTTATGTAGCTTATGCAGCACAGTTATCCACCGACGATGACGACGATGGTGGGGGTGGTAATGCTGGCGGTGGTGACGATGACGATGTGTGGCTCTAGCCTTTTACAGGGGAAGAAAGGTGCGCGCGGACAGAGAAACGGGTATTGCGTCGCTGACGTCACGTGGCGGCGGCGGCGGCGGTTGTGGCGACAGTCGTCTGCGAAGCTAGACAGAGGGCGATGGAGGACGCTCGCCCGGGGCTTAGTGGATTGTGCGGTAGGCCTCGAAAGTACTCTACGGCCTTGGATGCTCGCCAAGCGAGAAAAGAGGTGCGAAGCGGCGGGAGCAAGGCGTTCGACGCGAGTGCTACTTTCCCATGCTTTGAGGATGCAGCGTAATTGCGTTCGACTTGTGCTATACATTTGTAACACTTACTGGCGACAAGCACTCTTCACCTTTAGGTAGTGCATTAAGCGCTCGCATGTGTCGTTGAGGAGGTCTACCTAAAACGCCACACCTGTGCTTCGCACTGCGGTTCGGTATGCCTTGCAAGAAGTTCGACCTCTCCGATCGTATAACTTAATGCATTACCAATTGAGTGCGCAGCTGGCTTTCACCTTGACGTGTTACAGGAGTGTAACGTGCTGCCGAACTTTTTCTTTTCACTTATTCACTAATCAGTAATGAATTAATCACACGTCCAACGGATAAAAATCTGTCGTTTCTTCGGTGGCGTCAGGACCGAAGGGCATATCGGTTTCAACAAAGGGATCCGAGGCCGTCGATCAAAATACGAGGCCATCAAAGAGTGGCGGAAAAAAGAAAAAGTGTTGCTCCCAGGCGATTCTCACTCGTCGAACATGAAACGCTGGGGAAGGGGTGAAGCATCGTGTCGCATCTTGCTTGAAGGCCCGTGTCGCGTCGTATCCTGCTCAGCGACGCGTCGTCCTCCGCCCTCGGACACCGTACTGCTCGTGGCGTCGAACGCCGTCTCGCGGACCTTCTGATGCTTCATTATCTGCATGGTCATGATCAGCACGAGCACGGCGACCACGATGGTGCACGAGCCCACGAACACAATCAAGGTCAGTGGCCGGCGACGGTTCCGCAACCCAGGTGCACGAGCAGGACTGATAATCGCCTTGCTGCCACGGGGTTCTTGCTGTTTGCACATGCACACAGAGAGAGAGAGAAAGAGAGAGAAAGAAAGAGAGAACGACAGAGAGAAAGAGAGAGAAGAAGGGAAAGAGAGAAGGAAGGAGAGAATGGGATAGAGGGAAAGAGAGAGAAAAGGAGAGATAGAAGGAATGAGAGAATGGGAGAGAGGGAAAGGGATAGAAAAGGAGAGAGAGAAGGAAAGAGAGAGAAAAGGAGAGAGAGAAATTTATTATGACATGAAAGCTGAGAGGTTGGCCTGAGTCAATGTTCTGACCTGCTACTAAGCATTCGGGAAGGCCAATGGGAGTAAGAGAGAAATGAAAGAGAGGCGTTGATCATGAGGACTAAAGTGGTGGTGAATGAACTTGAACAGCGAAGACTCTTTAAATATTGAAAATACAACTACTAAAATGCTCGTACTTGCTTTCACGCGCTTTGTGGAAGCATTTACTGAGGTGGCGAGGAAAATGGGGGTGGGGTCAGAGGTGGTAGTCGTACAAGTAAGAACCTCAAGAGAAGAGTGAACTCGTGCTTATAAATTTATATAGCTATAATGCTAGGAAAGGTCCTTGTAAACAGAGCGAAAAAAAATTGGCAGGGTTTGTTAGGATACTGCCACAGTACTGCGATATCGTCGTGAGACCCGAAGACAGCTCAAGGATAGAATCGGTGTCAATGTCGGTGCTTTTTCATCGACTGGTACTTTCCGAATGCGATAAAACCGTTTCTTAATCAAAGGGGGACCCCTGCGCTTTAAATATTCTTTTTTATTGCTTGGGAAGATTTTGATGAAACTAGGTGAGCCTGTGTACTTCAATATTCCAATTATACATGTACATTCAGTTTTCTTGTGGAGTTACATATGGTGTATAAAAGAGTGACAACTAAAATGATGCGGAACTATCAGAGTGCAATGCTAGGCGAATGAATGCTCAGAACTAATCCGAATCAACGTTATAGCATGCAATTCTTTAAAATTAAGAAGCCATAGTAGCAGCCCGGACAAATTATTACTTGATGAAAATTTAGATAATAATATTTTCAAATTTCAAAGTTGTTGCACTCTATAATTTTGTATCCTCTCGAACAAAAATAGATATTACGACCGGGCAAATAGAACAAAAGATACCATCAATCTAAAACTGCGACGCCACCAGAAATGCTGTTTTTTAAAAAAAAGCGAAGAAAAACATTTCGCGACATGTTCATGGTGATTGTGGGAAGGGCTAAATCGATCCAGATATGGTACAGACATTCAGTCAAGCAAGAACAAATGCCACGCACCAACCTGGAGCAAAGGAACGCGAAAAGATATTCGGCCCAATATTTCCTGCTTCAAAGAGCAGGGTCACCCCTTTAGAATAGCCTGGTTAATTGCCGAAAGGAGCAGCTACATGCACGTGGACGAGGTCGCCGTCTCTTCACGTCTGTAATGGCGAAATCCGGCTCCCTTTCTCTTAAGAGAAAAACTATGACGTAATTTCCTGCTGCCTGCCAGTTTGATGCTGCGTCCTGGATTTGCTTGTCATCTAGCTCTATTCGCAATGGGCTTCACGTGCGGTTTTCGTTGACTGTGACCGCAGGTCCAAAATAAATAAATGTGTGAAATGTTTTTGGGATGTTTATCGAAGCCTGACGGCAAGATTATAATTAAACCCCGTCTATAGGCTTCCGCCGTCATCTAAGTGCAGATCATTTAGGATCAATATTTAAAAAAATATTTAATAGAATAGTTTGCTATTGAGCTTAAAAAGAAAGTTTGGCAGAACCCGTCTTACGATGACTGTTGATGGTGAGATGATTATCACTTTGAAGCAATACAGCGACGCAAAGTATTGCCACCGTTGAAACGCCTTATGTACGAGGAGCGTGCTGCAGCGGGAGTGCTTTTTCGGGCTTCCCTGTGGACAGTCTGTCAGCTCTGATTGACCCAGATGGCTGCTACAGCCTCCCCGATTGGCCCAAAGTTCCATTAATGCAGAATTAGAGAGTACGACGGAATTAGACTAGGTCCCGAGGTTCCGCTAGGCTTCCAGAAAACTTTGTACATCGCAATCTCCCTTCTGGCTCATTTTTTGTCTGTCACGGAAAACGAATAGCGTTGCAGACATTTTTTTGCTATTGATGTCCCCTGCACAGAAGTTTGGGCTTTCTTCGAGCGGCACTCTTAAGATTTTTTTTTTTTGGGGGGGGGGAATCGAAGGATGATGGATTATTTTTTGGTGGCAAACAGGGGACTCGCCGTGTTGCCATTTAGCACTGGAATGGTTTTGGGCAGCACAGGCCAACATACGGTCGCCTTTGTTGGCGCCAGCTCGCGCCTTACGACAATTACCGTGATCCCTGACTTACTTGTAAGCTCTAACAGGCCAAATCACTTAAATTTATTCGATGATGGGAAATGAAAGCCGACATAAAGAGGCATCGCCATCATTCTAAGACCCATCTTCAGAATGTATAGAATGTACAGTTCAAGCAACGCAGGCACGCAGGCCGTTGCTACTATAGTAAATAAGTGGCAAATAGCCCAAGCTTCACTATAATGAAAGAAAATAATTTAAGGATGCAGACGCAGTGGTCAACAATTTTGATCTTCTGCTTTTCTCTCAAGAGCTCAGGTCTTAAAGGCATTGAAACATTCATTTACAAAGTCGCAGTTTCGCTCGAAAGGCGAAGAATCGATTGTGATAGCAAATTAGTCGATAGCTATACGTAGTAAGGATAGTAGCTTTATTGGCCGTACAATCTTGTAAATATAGACATACTAACTAAATTAACGAGCATGGTGTCACACGCGCAGAAGAAAACGTGAACACGTCTCACTCGATGACCGCGGAAACTCGCTGTCAGAACGCTGCACCGAGCAAACGCGGCAGCAGCAGCGAGCGAATCGACCTTCGTGCTGCTGCTCGCATCGACGCGAACTAAGTCGCGAGAACACAGTGCAGCGCGGACTCTGTACCCGCCGCAGATGGCTTTCAAGATAGGGCGGCCCGGCCAAGCACGAGCGCCCGGCCGGAGTACTGCGCGCCCCCTTCCGGCCTACCCACGAAGCTTCGCGCGCGACGGAAGGCGGCGCGCTTCCTCCGTTGCATGCGCGAGAATGAGCCACGATAACTGGCTCGCCCACGCATGCTTTCCTTCACACATGCAGCATACAGCGCACGGCGACTGTCTCATCGCCCTGATACTTTATACAGAACCTCACGGCGACGGCGACGGCACAAGTGAACCCAGAGTGTCCATATAATGGATATCGCAATAACTACAATATTGCGAACGCGTCAGAACGCTCCTGTTTGTGTTTATAGACTCCTTAATGCATTGTTAGCGATAGGTGTTAATTATGTCGTGGCCAGGGAAACGTTGGACGATTTCAGTCAATACATTTCTGATTTCTAAGCCTCGGGCGCCCTGCTTAACCGCCTTTCCCAGAACCCGCTACGCATCTTTCGTGAAAGCACCCTGCACAAACGCCTAGCAGCTCAGCGTACCCAGTTGCGTACAGCACCACCAGAGGTAGTACCTGGCGGAGGGTCCCCGAAATGAGGAGATGAACGCCGTGACCGCGCTATAGTCGCGCGAATCGGGGCCGTAGCCGACGGCGCGCATCTTGCACACATCTCTCTGATTACTTTCATCGCTCCTGTAGTCGTACAAATTTTTATAAAAGATTGACGGCCTCAATCGAAAATTCGAAGCGAGCAGTCACTAGATTTCAAGTTTTTCTTTTAAATGCAGCCAACCCCGTCAAATTTGGTGCAGTGGTTACCGAGAAAAACTTATTCTCCCTTTACATGCATTTAGATAGGAGCACCCGAGCTAAAGCTTCCTCTTAAATGCAGGTTCTAGGTCTAGTTTATGAAACGCACTATTTTGCTCTCTCCATCAAGGTGTCATTTCAATGTCAAAATGCTGCGGCGTCACGTGAGAACCGTTCCGTTGCGTGCGGGATAACCGACTTACGTAACTACTGACGAGTGGAGAATATATTTCGCTTCCCGATGGTGTGGTCCACCTCGGCTTCGCAGGTGGAAAACGGCTCCCCCGGCGGCTGGCTTTGAGCTCTTCGGCTGGCGACGTCGCTTCGGCATCGCCCCGCGGAATTGGCCTCGCCGGATCCCTGCACAGTGGAAATCACACGAGTTTCATAAATATGCACGGCATGTGCAAATGTTTCGCAAGGAAGCTTTCCCACCTACGCGATTCACCCTCACCCATACCGCTATGCTTCCGCTTGTCTACCGAGCTCTCATGCAAATATGCCCCCGTGCAGAATCTGGAATCAGAGTTGTTCCTTTGCTTGAATGCTACAGATTTCGCTCGAACAGCTTAAGCAGTTGCACAAGGGGATGAGCAAGGCGCTTTGCTAGCATTTGAATAGTATGGACTGTACTAAGAGCTGGAACTTCCTTTTTTCTCCTCCGACTAACCGGACACTCACTTGCACACTACGTTACGAACATCTGCTTCCTTTGAAATGCAGTCCACGAACGGAATTTTCACGCTATTACAATTATACTTAACGTTACAGTCACCCGGATCCAGCATTGAGCATGCATCGGGTGCACTATGCATTGCGTCGCCAACATATGATCATATGATCATATGTTGGCGACGCATATGATCATATGTATACATATGATCGTGTACACAGAGACACTAGTCCAACTGACACAACAAGTGTTTTCGATTTATTGGACAGTCGCCATTGCCTTGTAGAACTTTTCAAATCGATGTAACGTTGCCGACTACTTATACAACATTCTCAGATCTTGTATTCTTCTATACATACATGCACGCGCCTACTTCACAAACAGAGGATATCGCACCTAAAATGAATGCCTAGCAACGCCAACAAACGAATGCCTACAAATGGCCAACTGCATAAGCGTATAACCTCCATTCAAATCATCGTCTTGACATGTCAGGTCTTTAATCAGTTCCACTCTCACAGCAGTTGGGCATGCTTGCTTAGTAGATTACCGATTGACGCAAGAGTGTGTCGTCATTAGGTTTCCAACCACGGTAGCGCTTTTCTTTACACCTTCTATTATTATTGCACGAGAGGACTATCACGAAAAAACAGCATTAATTACTGAAGTGGGCTTCTCCTTACAAAGTTTCTCTGCGCAGAAAAACCAACTTTAGTCGTTCTTTTAACATACTGCGCTCATGGATAACCTGTTAGGCGTATGGAAGTACATAGAAGAAACAGCAACCTGAACAGATCACGCGAGATAGGTCAGTTGATCGCAAGATAAGAGATGTGCCCCTTTCATGCAGATTTGGTGCACTGAAAAGAGCTAATCAACGTGAAAGTGAAAGAAATGGGAAATTGGCTGGCGCCGGGAATTGCTGCACGTCGAAGACTCAAGAAACATGCTGACGTGCGAATCGGTTCACGGTGCTGGTGACATAAAAAATTGCAAGAAAAAATAACACAAATAACACCGTAGAAAGCGTGGGCTTCTGAGGACGAGTACTGTCGCATATGTCTTGCTTCTGTTTCGGTTTGTGTTTTACTTGCTGTTAATTTCCGCAGCATAACTATTACAAACATGTCACACTAAACACTACTCTGGGCGTAATATGAAATAACGGAAGACAATACATTTGCACAATGTCCTGCCTAGTAAAGTTCTCACTCTATTTACCCGTCGTGCACTGCTTGGAAGGACTGTTCAATTCGTATTTTTCTTAGGATAGATTTTGTTATCCGCCTCTATTGCTAAGTAGCTAATAGGTTGTGCCAATGAACAAGACGTCGAGGGTTCGATTCCTGTCCAATGAGGGTGGAGTTTAGAAACCCTACTGCGCTCTATAGAACTATAGGCGGTCGAAGAGAACTATAGGCGGTCGAAATTATTAGGGATTTCTTCGCCATTGCATCTCTCATTGATCCTGTGTTCCTCTGGGACATTGAACTCAATCAATCAATCAATCAATCAATCAATCAATCGATCGATCGATCAATCAATCAATCAATCAATCAATCAATCAATCAATCAATCAATCAATCAATCAATCAATCAATCAATCAATCAATCAATGGTCCTTTTTTCAAACTGTATCTGACACACAGAATTTTTTTATTCTTTTATTCTTTCATCGACTGATTTATTGATGCATCTATGGGCTCTTCGCAACGCAAGTATAATGTACCGTCGATTACTTGAACTTGCGTTAATTTGGGAATACCGAATGAGTAGGGCCTTAGGATATCAGAAAGGGTGGCTGATCGTGCTATAGGCTTAGTTTCCTGTTTTTCCGAGGCGTTTGCCAAGTGGCAAAGTTCTGCGAAGTGCGGTTACGCATAGCCACCTAGGTGAACTGGGTGTCGACGGTGCGCCAGGTTGTCCTTTCCCACCGGCGACTTCGCGACGTTGCAACTTGGGAGCGCTGTAGCTCGGAGCGGCGCCACGGATGTCGATCCCCTCCACTGAACGCAAGCGCACTGGAGTCGATGTCCGACGGGCTTCCGCTGCGCGGAATATGTCTCAATAAGCGCGACGTCAGCTATGGCGATGGCAGTGAATACCATGGCATTATGTACTTTCTATAGCCCAAAGACAAGATCCATGTTTTGTAAACAGATATGAAGCGATAGATGTGATATTTACATTGTCAGGTATAGCACGGCTGTAAAGGGGTATAACTGCCGTAGTGGCTCAATGGAGCCACTACGGCAGGTAGGCAGAGCCACTACGGCAGGTAGGCCAACTGGTGATTGGCGCGAGGTCGCGACTTGGAATCCAGGCGTAGGTGGTCACATTCGTATGTGAAGGAGATGCAAGAACGCCCACGTGCGTTCGGGTTAAACGAGTGCAACATAAGTTGTGCGTAAACTACGACCTAAAACTTCCACCGAATATGTGCCACTTGAGTGCGTTCCCCTGTAAAACCCGCCGTGGTTGTTCAGTGGCCATGGTGTTGGGATACTGGGCATGAGGTGGCGGGATCGAATTCCGGTCACGGCGGCCACATTTAGATAGGGGGCGAAATGCGAAAACACTCGTGGTGCTTAGATATAAGTGCACGTTAAAGAATCCCAGGTGGTTGAGATTTCCGGAGTCATCCATTACGGCGTGCCTCATAATCAGAAAGTGTTTTGGTACGTAAAACCACATAATTTTCTTACCCTGCGAACTTCGAATTGGTAGTTTGCGCTTAAGTCGTCACCTGTTTGATGCTTATCAACGCTGGCAGCGCTGTATAAATTCCACGATAAAAAGAACATAAATCGTGCAGTAAGAGGAGAAAAAAAAAGGCGAAAGGACGCAGACATATTGAACTCAGTGATGGAATCTCAATGGCGTTAAGCTTGTTTGAGTTAGTGAGGAAGGAGTAGCAGATGAGATGCGTACGGCCTCTTAACAACTTTTAGCTCTGTATGTCACAAGCAAGAAGGCAAAGAGAAGGCACACACAGAGACACAAATGGGCAACAGAAAAATCAAAGAAAACGAAATTAAGCAAATCACCGAAGTCGTTCAGTATGACGCGCACCTTTAATATTAATTTAAGGTTGCATGTGTTTAGATATACAGTTAAAACTCGATCTAACGAAACCTGATCTTACGAAGATCCCGATATCTAACAAAGAATGTTACATTCCCCGGCAGGTACCCTTAGGGCGGCGGTGGTTGTTTTCGTTACTCCATGGTTTTATGCAACAGATGCACCAGTCAGTCGGTCAAAATTCATGGCTTAAAAGGCACGGAAAGCTTCGCTTCAAAACGCAAAAGAGACCAACGGCACATCCTGCGTAGTTGCCTTCAGTTACACAATTTCTTCACATGCGACCACTTCTCTTCGCCCCCCCCCCCCTCCGATGCAGAACAAATTACCTGGAAGTGGCGAGACGGTAGGTGCCGGAGCAGCGCTGGGTTTTGGCGATGGCCCAGCCGTCGCGGGAGTGGCAAGCTTCGGTGGCGACATCGCTGGTGACAGAGAGCCACTCCGCTGCGGTGAAATGGTGGCCGCTGGAGAGCCGACGAGCTTCGGTGATGCACCAGATTTCAGCGAGGCGCGTGGCTTGGGTGACGCGGACGGCGCCCGAGCGAAGCTGGTGTCTTCGGGCGAAGCGCCGAGTTTCGCCGCCTGAGGGCCTCTGGCCTTCGGCGAGCCCGTTCCTCCCGTCGCCTTGGGCGAAGACTGTGCGGGCGCCTGTGAGTACGGCTTGCTCGCAGGCGAAGCAGCCTGTTGCGGCGACTCGCGGCCGGGTCTGTTCGAGATGCGGCGACTACTTGGTCTCAGTGGTGGGTGGTCGGCGGCGCCGACCCCGTCTCGGGTTTCAACTGGTGGTGCGAGAGCTTCGCCACGGCGAGTTGGTTGGGGCCTCAGGGGTTGTGGCGAAACGGCTCCCTTTTTCGAGACGGTGCCGTCTTTCGTGAGGCCTCCTCTGGCCATATTGTTTGTTGTTGTTGTTGTTGTAGCCTGTGGCACGTGTGGCTCCTACCCACGATGGGGGATTGGCCAAGAAATGGATGTTTTTCTTCTTTTAACTCTTGTAGCACGTGCCTAATTGTCGTCGTTGTCGTCGTGGTTGCTGTTGTTGCTGCCCGTTCTCGCTGCGGCTGAGGCTGTTGTTTTTTCTAGCTGTTGCCTTCGCAAAACGTGAGTGATTTCATTTTAATAATTTAGCTTGACGTGGCACACACACAACTTTGGCGACGGGGTAACGATCGGTTGGTTTGCAAAAAACATGTGATTAATATGCGAAGTATATGAAGAAAACGAATATTCTGGAGCACACACATGTTATTGAAATGTCAGACTGCTAGGCTATTTTAGTAACGTCAATCGTAACACGGTAATTGAAACAATAACATACAATTACTTTCTAGAAAGTTAGGCAGTGCGAGTCAGGAATGAAATCGCAGAATAACATGCAAACAGGCAGCTGTAGGACCGCGTAGAAGCTTTAAAGGAAAGTAAGACAGGAACATTTACGCCGAGGCCGGCTTCTTTCTTTCTTTTTTTTGAACACAGCTTTCATTTTTTTTTTACAGCAGCCAAATGATCCCAATGTGCTGCTGAAAGAAGAGAAAGAGAGGTGCAGATGGTTATGATAGCTGAGAAACTGGACAAACATTAGAGGAGCTTGTTGTGCTGCAAATGAGCTTGCCACGTCAGTAAAAGAAAGCAAAAATATGGGGTTTTACGTGCCAAAACCACTTTCTGATTATGAGGCACGCCGTAGTGGGGGACTCCGGAAATTTCGACCCCCTGGGGTTCTTTAACGTGCACCTAAATCTAAGTACACGGGTGTTTTCGCCCCCATCGAAATGCGGCCGCCGTGGCCGGGATTCGATCCCGCGACCTCGTGCTCAGCAGCCTAACACCATAGCCACTGAACAACCACGGCGGGTTGCCCCGTCAGTCGTCGGGAATATAACGACAAGCATTCGGATGCTTTTGGGAGCAGAGCAGGTATCCTTGCCTGCGAGATCTTTATTGACAATGATAATAGGAAGCAAATAGTTTTGAGGAAAGACAGGAGCATCGGTTATAGGGAACGGGGCGTGGGCCAATAGGACACCGGTTATGTATCACTGGATATGTAACACTGGGTAGGTGGCGCTCTTTCCCACAAACTTGGGCCTTAATGTGTGTGCGTGTGGTTATGCGCCGCTGTTCAATGAAAAAAAAGGGGGTAAGCGCTGCACAAAACTCAGCCACTCCACGCGCCTCGTTAAGTTATTTAATAAAGACTTGCACATATCACAACTCGATCTCTGTCTCTTTACCACCATCACTATAATCATCACAATAATCATTATAACAACCATCATGATACATAAAAAACTCATGACCAAATCCATCACAAGAAACATTGCTAATCGCATTAATGTCTCCTATCACCTCCGAATGCTGGATGCACCACCAGTTTCATTGATCGAACAAGAGGTGAACTCTGGTAAATATTTGTCAATTTGGGCCAAAATAGGTTTGCCGGTTTAAGCATGGCCACTGCGGCATGTAGCGCGATGCGTTAGAAAGAATACGGGTGCTAGCGAATGAGATATTACAGTCTTAGCGCAGCGTTACTGCTTTGTCGTTGCCGGTAACTGCTGCCATACCTGCGCATGCGCGGAATGTACTGGGCACCGGTGGGCTTACCGGACGGCTACTACCGGTTACCACGACTGCGCAATGACTTGGCATAGCTGAGGCCGCCCACTTCGATTCTAACTTGTTCGTGTTACGCGCTTCCCATCGTCACTGCAACAAATAAAGGGTGAAATACGCCATCACGTAGGCCCAATTTACGACGAGGACGAAGCGCAAGCACTCTTTTATCAGTATTATTGAGATCGGTTGCTCGTTGTGACTCTGCTATGCCTAGAGGGAAGACGTCTAGGCGGGAAAGTGTGTCTAATTACCCCCAAAAGTTGACGCCGCAGCATTGAACATTGGTCGACGCTGGATGTATGGATGGATGGATGGAAGCTATGAGCGCCCCTCCAGAACGAGGTAATGGGCTGCGCCCCCAAGCTCTTGTTATTATATTGCCCAATGACCTACCTATGTTAAAAAAAGGAAAAGAAGGAAAAAAAAACAATCATGAATTCCCATAACCAAACTTTCTGAACCCCTATTGTGAACATTGTTTTTGCACCCCTCGGTTGTTTGTCGTTTCCCTATTTTTCTTCCACCAATCTTCCAATCGCCGCTTACTAATCTCTATTGCGGACACGTTTACTTTTCCCCTGCTCTCGGTGAACCCGACGGCTTCAAGGAGGCCAGAGATGCCTAAATCGACAGCTAGGCAGATAACTTCACATTCTAATAAAACATCATAGTTTTCCTACTTGCGTTATAGTAGCAAGCACATGTTTTTTCTTCCTTCTTATATCTCGCAACGTAACGCTGTGCAGCGCCGTGGCGCCATCTAGTTGGTGTAATTAGACCCACTTTCCGCCTCCATGCCGTCCTCGGCCGGGACTGCGAACTTGTGACCTCGAACTTGCACTCTGGACCGCGAGCTCGCGACGAACTGTGTTCTCACTGCCATTCCGCTAGTCGTCGTGCGTTGCTCGCAGCGATTGACAGTCACCGTTTACACCGCCATTTTCGAGGCCTCTTTCACGCGCTTCTACATTAGTTCCCCTATCTGAAAGGACACCGGCGCACCTTTGATGTCGAACGTGCCAAAAGGTTCCGTAAAGCACAACCCAGCGACATTTGTACAACCTCGCCTGTGTATCTTTCTTCGTTATCAGTTTTCTGGCAATCGCGTTCATAAATTTCCAACCACTTGCGTCTTGATAGCGCGTAGCATCGGCCCGGTTCTGTTTGCCATGGTGATCGATCCAACATACTACCTGGAGGCTCAATGAGAGGGATAATTTAATTTATTGAACGCAGAGAGGTCGGTCTGAGCTAACGAGCTCTAGCCTGCTACTCTACACAGGGGAAAGGGGAACGAGGACATAAAGGTGTGATGAGGGATAATGATGACATAGAAAGAGGGATGCGCAACGGCGAAAGCAAGTTCAACATTCTGATAATAAAGATTCAGAAAGCTCCTTCATGAAGTCACTATCGGGTTCCGTATCTTGTCAGTAGTCACCAATTCAAGTGAACTTAGAGGCGCTTGGACGAAGCTGGTGTGTGGGCCTCCCCTGCGTGAGCAGCACAAGCGCCAACACAGGCACAAGCACCAGCACAGGCTCGCAGGTTATCTTCGAGAGCTTGATAAGCAATCGCGTCTCGGTGCGGAAGTAACAAACCTGGAAATGAGGCGCTTCATTCACCAGAGAAAAAAATGCGCTACAACTACTATCGTGCAAATAATAGGCCGCGCCTATGTCTCGACTTTGCATCGTCAGATATTATACGCTGTCATGTCACACTCCCTCGACACAGCATTTGACCGCAGTTGCTCATATATACTTTTGTACATTGTTCCGTTTGCGTGGTCGTAAAAGCACACCGCGCCACAACGGTGTCAATTTGCCTATATCGAGAGCGCACGCGAGAAAGCAGAAAATTGCGACCACATTCGGAGGCCATGTTTTTCTTAGTTTTTTTTTTAGAGGGACACTTCGTAGTAGTTGCAACTCGGCTCGCATGTGAATAACTGAAATGCATGCGAAAGTACGTAATATCAGCATCCGAACCCAATGTACAAAAAAGAAAAAGAAATGTTGCTTGATTAGCGACGTAGCGTGTCAAAAAAGGCATAGAAACCGCAAAACCGAAGCTGAGCTACGACGTTTTATCTTCCTTGTTCGCGTGTCGGTGCCGATGGTACGTACCGCTCGCGCAGTCAACGGCTTCGCTCGGTTAGTTGCATTTTTCTGCTTTCGTTGAACAACAGACATTCTCCAACAATCTACCATAACCGAAACAAACCACAAAACAGGTCTCCGCGTAATTCCGACGGATCTTTTCTCATATTATTTATTCCTCTTTCTTTTACGTCGACGTCCATAAATCGCACTGATCCCAGGGATCGATGCAACCTGCGACCAACTGGCAGGTCGAAGTCGTAGAGGGGAGGAGAGGGGGGGGGAGGTCAGGGACTGCGATATTCGTCGCATGCGACGGAAGTTGTACTTCCAGAGTGACGAAATTCGCTCCGTATGAAACAAGCTTTACACCCCGAAATAGCTTCAGAATTTTGTTTACGAAACATGTTGCTTACAAAAGGGAAGCGATCAAGAAAATTAGCGATACCAGGTTCACTGAGTTGAGAATTATACTTAGTCCGACCTCAACCACCCGGCTTAGTGGCGTATTGGCTTTCACGTGTGGCTGCTAAGCACGAGATCGCGGGTTGAAATCGCGGTCGCGACGGCCTATTTCCATTGGGGCGAAATGTGAACGCGTCCGTGTATCGGGCATTGGCCGGGCGTTAAAGAACTCCAAGTGTTCGAAACCAAACAGGAGTCGCCTACAAACGCGTGCCTCATATTGATAACGTGGTTGCGGCACGCAGAACCCCAGAATCTGATCTGTTCGACTTAGCGGCACAGTAAACTGCGTAGCTCTATAGCCTTATCATGATTTGTATCCTCATGCTGAAGCATGGCGGGTTGATGTGAGTACCCACCGTAGTTGCTTAGTGGCTATGATGTTCGGCTGCTGAGCAGGAGGTCGTGGGATCGAATCTGGGCCACGGCGGCCGCATTTACATGGGGGTGAAAACACCTTAAATTTAAACCGCAGTCGTGGCCTAGTGTGCAGGGCGTCAGCCACGGCTGCGGTTGGTGGACAGTTTGAAACCCACCGCCGGCACCCACCGATAACAAAAAATAAGATGGGTACAGGCGCTCCCGAACCCGGCGCCCGGTAGTGTTTGGGGTGTACCGCCTGGGGAGTGCACCCGGCTGCCGACTTCCCTAGTTTCGACATGTTGCTCCCTCCGTTTTCGTTGTGTGTTTCTGTTTTCATATAATAATAATAATAATAATAATAATAATAATAATAATAATATCCCCGAGACGTTTTTACTACACCATAGATTGAGGACTCCCTCGACAGCCTTGACAATGTGAAGTACTTTTGTTCTATCGACCTTCATTCCGGTTACTGGCAGATTGCCGCCGACGACATGGACCGCGAGAAGACTGCCTTTATAACGCCCGATGGCTTATACCAGTCCAAAGTCATGCCTTTTGCCTTATGCAATGCTGCAGCTACTTTTGAACGCAAGATGGACACATTTCTGCATGGTCTCAAGTGGTACATTTGTCTTTGTTACTAAGGTGACACCACCATATTGCCTCGACATTTGCCACGCCCCTGTAGCGCCTCTCGCTTGTTCTTTTTGCTTTTTGCAATGCTGGCCTTCAACTTAATTCATCTAAGTGTCACTTCGGCCGCCGCCAAATCACTCTCCTCTGTCATCTTGTTGACTCATCTGCTGTACGCCCAGGCCAAGGTAAAGTTCGTGCCGTGAAGACGTTTCTCGTGCCAGCACTTAATAAGACCCCGGCGCTTCGTGCATAATCTTGCGGAATATCATGAGAAGCCAACTAACACTGACACGAAGGACAACATAGGGGAAATTACTTGTGCTTAATAAATGAAATAAAGAAACGATAAATTAGTGGAAATTAAAGTGGATGAAAAAGCAATTTGCCGCAGGTGGGAACCGAACCCACAACCTTCGCATTTCGCGTGCGATGCTCTACCGATTGAGCTACCACGATGACGTTTGCCCATCCACTTTCTTGGGTATTCTTGTGTACTAGTAGAACCCTGGGAGCGCCACCACTCACAGACCTTGGCGGTGGACGCGGAACGTCGTTTTTGCCGCAGGCGCCACGAGAACGTGATCTTTCTGGGTGAAGGCAACTGGTCAATAAACCCACATATGCTACCTGAAGGCATCAATGTTGCAGGATTCGAGACCCTCGTTATGTAATAAACGAGAAGGAAGAGGGTTAACTGAGGGGCCCGATTTTTATTAGTCATATCATGAGAAGCCAACACACACTGACACGAAGGACAACATAGAAACGATAATAAAGAAACAATATATTAGTGGAAATTAAAGTGGACCCTGCCTTTGTGATCCTGCCTTTCCACGTTGATGGAATGCAAACGGTCAGGAGCAGGACGTCATGATCACTGAAACCAGTAACATGAGTTACAGGCGAGACAATGTCATGGTATGACGTCAGTATAAATCGAGCAATGACGAAGACCCTTGTGTTACACGTGTTGGAAATTCGACGAGTTTTGACAGGGAGAAGTCAGAGCAGACATTTAGGTAAGAAGTAGCTTTATCAGATGCCGGTTCAGAAAGGCGACAAGAGTGTTGCCTCTGCAAAAGTGAAAAATTAAAAACACTTAGTAAAAAAAATGGTATATCTGAAAACTGCAAGAATATTTTATTCAAACAATCGTGAAGCTTTTAGAAACATCAGTGCTACTGTTGGCGGCTGGTCACATGCTCCAGAAATGAATTTCTTACGTTGAACAGTCACACAACGTCACACCGGACAAATAGAAATGAAAAAAAAGAACACTAATATGATTCGCAAACCGCACCTAAAACACCACAACCCGTCCTGCTACTGCAATCGCAATGAAACAGCGTACATTTTTTGTTGCACTGGGATAACTAAGAGCATAAAAGGTCATTGTAAAACCAAGTTTCTGTGAGTACAAGGATGTGCGCATTCCAATCCTCTAAATAATGCACTCAATTTGATTCTTTTTGTGATGGAGACTGCGAATGTTAGTGTAAAGAACATTGCCTTAGTGCTACCACCCCTCGCTCCAGCCTATTTTTCTTGCGACCCCGGCGAGGGTGAGTACCTCTTAAAGTCGAGGCTGACGTTGAGGATGACGTCGGCCCCGTGGCTAGAGAAACTGAAGCTCGCACGAGAACCTTTCTAATAACCTTATATTCGACAGCACTACAGATCCAGACCTTATTATCGTCAGTTTCTTACAGCGCAGGTTGAAGCGCACGTCAAGTCTTTCGCCGAATTCAAGCAGCCTTTCACGAGCGCGACGCGTGGCGGAAACGAAAGTCCATACTGATGTTTATTCTACTGGGCTTCAGCAACGCCCGTTTTGATAGGACGCGCTCTTTAGTTTTGTAGGCTGCAAACTCGACGATTAGTGGCCTGCAGCTACCGGAAATAAAGGAACCAATGGGCACGCGCTATAGAATCAGTTAGTAATTCTATATCGAGCTAGTGAGAGGCAAGCTCGGTAATTTTTTTTTCTTGGGAATGGCCCGATGTTTTTGATAAGCTGTCAGGGACACCAAAGAAAAGCAAGTTGTGACGTGCACGGTCTTCTGCGTCGTTAAGGCGAGTGCGTAGCGCTAAGCCCTCATCTTCCACTTTTCCAGTGCTCCCTTTCCATTGTTCGTAAATTTTCAAAAGCAGCGGTCTGGCTTTCAAATGTTTGCAGATGCTCTTGCATGCCAGAGATGGTGGTGCGTAGAGACCAGCGTGCACGTTTAATATCAGCGATTGCCTGTGGCATGCTGGCTTGATTGGATTTTGTTCGAACACAGCCCTCGCTAGTTTCTTCGGCTATTTTAAGGAGCTCACTCATTGCAGCTTTGCCATCAAGGAGCGGGGTTTCGCTCGCCATCACCGCTCACAATGAGAAATTGAGAATGGAATATGAGTCAAGTAGTGCTCCTAGCCATCGAAGTGCAACAATGAAAGGGTTGTCAGATTTTAAACAGAGAGGGTATACGTCAGGACGACGTCTAACGCGCGCAATAAGCAACATGAAGCATGAGCGCGTCATCCCGCTAGCGATTTCTTGTCCAACGAAGCCTGCATATCCCGCGGAAGCTATTATAGAGAAGACGAATCATTGACAGAAGAATGTTTAGACACCAGTGCGCTGCTGAATAAATGTCGCTGCTGTACTTCCGCCTTAAGCACTGCAAGAATGCAAATATAATGAGACCCCAGTAAATCACCAGGGGTAACCTCAGAAAAAAAAGGAAAAGAAGGAAAATCTTTCATCAGCATAGATTACTTATTGGAAGATGACCGCAGTTCGATGATACTTCTCTTTTTATTAAAGCCGCCCAGCCTAATATTTGACCCCTGCAATCCTCAGATTACGCATTGCCGGAAAGGTCCATCCATTACAAATGATCTGCGTTTTAGAGAGCTCTCGACTTTCCGGCGCTTCCTAAATGCGCGCGCGACGCAATTAGTACATGGCACGGCTCGCAAAGCCATTCATTCAGTGCTTACCCCCCTGAGACAAGCATTGTAGCTTTCTGACGCTCTATATAGACGAGCGCTCCATAATACACACAAATCGTATGCGTACCATGCCGTTGTGTAGAAGACATTGTGGACTGGTGGAACAGCGCTCGAAGTAATTTCGAAATGGCGGTGAGCAAAAGGAAGGCGCGAGCGGCTGCCGGCGGAGAACGATGCAGCGAAGGTGCGCCCGCGCGTGCCACGTTGACTCATCAAGCATATATCATTTTTAGGCCCATAACGTCGGGCAAAGTGCGGCACTGTCATTAATTACCCGTTCTGTTTATACTGTTACGTGTAGAAAGACACAGACGAAAGAGGCTATTTACAGGCTATTTATACCGGACTGGAGCCAGAGCGCCAGGCCGACATTCCCTCGCGCCCAGGGCACAGACCCACTTCGTCGTCGTTCTCGCGGCGTCTCGTCCCTTGAGCATCGCTCGATGATTTCGTAATAATACTAAAGCCCAAATTTCTGTGGCAATGAAGGAAAAGCTAGGGAGGCAAAAGCGCATACAAGTCAGGCGCTCCTGGAAATGGTCCCACATTCTCATCCGCGTATGAGTTCGAACCACTGAAGAGAAAAAAAAGCAAAACACATAATTAGCTTATTTTAAACAGTGAAAAATCACACAAATGCACCATAATTGTTACATATCAGAGATCTTTTTGTTGTCGTCTATCGCGCTTGGGACAATGGGAAACTCTCGCACGTGGAAGCTACGCCGATTCAGTACATCTTCAAAAAACAAAAAGAAACAAAAGAGAAAGGGCTAACCTGGGAATGACTACATGGTACAGTTACACATACGCTGAAGCTTCGCCCCCGTATTATTCCCTTTATTGCCACGAAAAAAGTTATTCGCGAGCACAGCGATCACCATAGCGTTCAACAGTAGTAGCTCGACAGTCCCTGAAAGCTGCGGATAGCGTTGACGCTTTAAAGATAGCCCAGGTTCCCAAACTCTCGGAAACGCCGATTCTTACCTGTTCACGCCTAAAGCGTTCCTTATTGTCGTCGTCAGCCACAGTCACTCCATCCGGTCCCTCCAAACTGTAACACTGCGGCACTGTTGCTGGTAGTTTCACCAGTCGGAATCACTCTCTGCATAACATGCAGCTCCCTGGTGTACCCATGAAGCAGCTCGGCCGCGGTCCAACAAAAAAACAGTCGGCGTAGTCAACTGGCGTGGTATGCGACCTACAGACCTCGACCAAATGTTGCTGTTACTTTCAACTGAAGGCACCTACTCACAGATGGGGGGGGGGGAGGAGGATGGTTGGGCATGGTTCGCAATGCAATCATAATATGAAGTCCTTGCTTCAAACGTTTCTGGCACCATTAATCGGGCAGGGGCATTTATGATTTCGGTCTGTTTAAGGCTTTTCGAAAGAGAAACTATGACCAGATGTACGAAATATCGTCAATGTTTTGGGACCCGAATACAGCCCGAGATGCAGATCATGCATATGAAATTTGGAAAAAAGCCTCGTTTTTAGGCGATTCGGATCGGAATTGTCACGCGCTTTCGGTTGCGTATCACTGTCTGATTATGATTTTGTACACACTTGCTATGTGCAGCTCTTGTATCAAGTCATTCGATGCCAACTTGGGTCACTGTGTATGTGCCACTAAGGCATGCGGATGTCTTTAATGATAAAAAAAAGGAACAACTCCTTTTAAGGACAGAATCGAGCATTCGCCCCACACATTCAAATAACCTCTTCAGAATATGCACGTGCAGCCTTTGCGGTGGTGGCGCTAAATTCATGTCATGATCGATCGTTTATGTTTTTCATACACTCTTGTTATACTATGCCAATATTGGTAGATACCAAGTTTACGAAACGACCATCAGAGCACCGAGACGTAGGCAGCTGTTTCGTGACCTACATGACACGCATGCAGCGATATTCATGTCATGATCAATCGTTCGTGTGTGTCATTAAAATTATAGGGTTTTACGTGCCAAAACCACTTTCTGATTATGAGGCACGCCGTAGTAGAGGACTCCGGAAATTTCGACCACCTGAGGTTCTTTACCGTGCAACTAAATCTTAGTATACGGGCGTTTTCGCATTTCGCCCCCATGGAAATGGTGCCGCCGCGGCCGGGATTCGAACCCGCGACCTCGTGCTCTGCAGCCCACCACCATAGCCGCTGAGCAACCAGGGTGGGTATTTATGTTTGTGTTTGTCATACTATGCCAATTTTGGTACATACCAAGTTAACGGACGACCATGAGAGCAGCAAGGCGTAGTCGGCTGTTTCATGGGTTACATGACACGCATGTCATCATATTCATGTCACGATTGATTATTTATGTTCGTCATACACTCCTGTCATACTATGCCGATTTTGGTAGTTACGAAGTTAACGAAACGACCATCAGAGCACCAAGACCTAGGCGGCTGTTTCGTGACCTACATGCCACGCATGAAATGGTATTCATGTCATGATCAATTGTTTATGTTCGTCATACACTGTTGTCATACTATGCCAATTTTGGTACATACCAAGTTAACGGACGACCATGAGAGCACCAAGATGTAGGCGGCCATTTCATGACATACATGACACACATGTCATGATATCGATGTCATGACCTATCGTTTATATTCGTCGTACACTCTTGTCATACTATGTCAATTTTTGTCGATACCAAGTTATCGAAAGGACTATCTGAGCACCAAGATGTAGGCGGATGTTTCATGGCCTACATGACACGCATGTAATGATATTCATGTTTTGATCAATCATTTATGCTCGTCATACACTCTTGTCATACTATGCAAATTTTGGTACATATCAATTGAACGGACGACCATGAGAGCACCAAGACGTAGGCGGCTAGATAGACATTCTCAAAGTTGCAAATATTCTTCAAGAAGTGCTTCGCATTTAGAACTGAGAAGGATCATTGACAAAGAGTTGCAAATATTCTTCAAGAAGTGCTTCGCATTTAGAACTGAGAAGGATCATTGACAAAGAGAGAGAGAGCGTAAACTTTAATTTCAAATCAGCAAGATTTGAGTCCGGCGTCATTTAGTGGGTCTGGGCACCCGCCGCGGACGCGGTTCCGAGACCTTGTCTCGAAGCGGCTTCCTCGGCTCGCTGGACGGCCCAGAGTTGTTCTGTCAGGTCAGAGCTGAGCAGTGCGGTCATCCAGCGTGACTGGAGGCTGGCGGTGGAAGAGACGGAGGGGTCGGCACTGCCCGACTTGTTTGTTAGGTCCCGACACTCCCATAGCATGTGATTTAGTGTGGCAACCTCGCCACACGATGTGCATCTGTTTGTAGTGTACATGTCTGGATACATGGCGTGCATGAGTCATGGAGTGCATGAGTCATGGAGTGCATGAGGATGGCTTTCGTCGAACGCCCCGGATTGTCTATGATTTGGTGTTTTAGTTGCAGAAGGGCGTCTTGCGTGGAGAGATGTCTTCTGAACCCAATCATGGTGTGTGGAAATAAGTCGTTGTCCTCGAGGTAATCCGTGAGTCTATTGAGAAACGCGTGCTCCATTAACTTGCCCACGCAGGACGTGAGTGAGATGGGGCGCAGGTTTTCCAGCTGTAATTTCTTTCCGGGTTTCGGTATCAGTGTGATATTTGCTTCTTTCCATTGTCGGGGTAGCTTGCCGTGCGCCCAGCACTCATTAATGTATTTTGTTAGTTTCTCGATCGATCCGTAATCGAGATTGCGTAGTGCCCGATTGGGTATTCGATCGGGGCCAGGGGCCGACTTGGTGTTCAGCTTTACGAGGGCCGCCTGGATTTCGGCTACGGAGAATTCCTCGTCTAGGGTGGCGTTGCTTTCTCCTGAGTAGTCTGGATATATTTGCGGTGGCGTTTGGGATATGTAAAGGCGTTCCGTATCCCGTAGGAATTGTTCTTCCGTTCCCCCGTAAGCGTGTATGATTTTGTATATGCCTTGCATGTGTGTGGTCTTCGTGTTGGCGGGATCGATCAGGTACCGCAGTATCTGCCACGTGCGACGCGTGGTGAGTTGACCATCCATCTCCGCGCATTTCTCTTCCCATTGTTGATGTTGCAGGTTAAGCGCGTGCTTTTCTATTTCTTTGTTGAGCTGTGCTATCCGTTTACGCAGTCTCCTATTGTGTCTCTGTTGTTTCCATCGGTGCTGCAGGTTAGTTTTGGCTTCCCACATGTGCAGCAACCGGGAGTCTATTGTCTCGAGCCCAGCTGTCGACGGGATCGTTTGCGTCATGCGCTCGATATCCCACCGCAGTTGGTCGGTCCACTGTTCTATATCTGTGATGTCTTCCATCTGTTGCTCATCACGATGTTTGCGTAGCCGATTCCAGTTGGTGATCTTCATTTGACGACCGGCATTGTGTTCCTGCGGACCGCCTTCTGCTTCTATGGAAATAATGTAGTGATCGCTCCCCAAGTCTTGCATGGTGTTTGTCCAAGTGACTTTGCGTGTGTTGCGCGTGAAAGTAAGGTCCGGCGTCGTGTCAGTGCTTACGCTGTTGCCCTGCCTTGTTGGTGCCGCGGGGTCGGTGACCAGCTCGAGTCCGGCGTATTGCGCCGTTGCCCATAGATTGGTGCCTTTGGGGTGATCGTGCTTGTAACCCCACGCCGTGTGCGCTGCGTTAAAGCCCCCCCCAATGAACAGCTGTTGCCCCTTGGCGATGTCGATTGCCCGTTTGAAGAGGACATGGAAGCGGTGCTGGCGGCATCTGGGACTGCTGTAGACGTTGAGTACGAAGATGCTATTGCGGGTCTTGCGTGGTGGAATTAATTCTACGAGAACGTTTTCGATGTCTCTGATTTTGGTATCGTGTTCGATAACTGTGTGCGCTCGCTTGACCAGTGTGGTGACGTTTGGTTTCTCCGCCTTGCCTGTTATAGACTGGTACCCCGCGAGTTTGGCGGGACCATTCGTTTCCTGCAGTATGATGACGTCTGGGCGTTCGGGGATCATTTGCAGGTATTGTTGTAAGTGCGCTCGTTTGTTTTGGTAACTTCTGCAGTTCCACTGCCATATCGTGTGTTTTTGTTTCGATGAGTGTCGGGCCATGCTTATATCTTGTTACATGTGTTGCGCCGCTTCCCTATGCGACGGTACGATCGTGCTGTTTGCGGCTGCTAATCTCGACAGTCTGAGGTGAACACTCTCCAGGCTCCGCTGGATGGTACGCGTGATGGACGCGATGATAGTTTCCTCGAGATTGCTGAAGCGAGCCTCGAGTGCATCTATTCGCGCGTCGCGTATCGCTGCGCGCGTGCGTTTGGGTCGTGTTGCCTCTGTAAGGGTGGGAGTGGGTCTTCGTTTGGTATCGGGGAACTCGACCTCGTCGTCCTCTATGGGTTCCTCTTCTGTTCCTTGCGTGGCCTGAGTGGTCTGTGAGGGAGCGGGCCTGCGTTTAGTGTCGGGGTATACGACTTCGTCGTCGTCTATTGGTTGTTCTTGAGTCTCATGCATGGCCTCTGTATCGGTACCGCTCTTCACGGCATGCTGGAGTTGTTGTATGAGGTCGTCTTTTTCGCGAATCTGTGTCTGCATGTGTTCTATTTGCTTCTGCAGCGCTTGTATCGCCTGTGTTAATTTAGTTACCTCCGTCTCTGTTTTAGCGGGTGCTTTGTCGCCAGCCTTCGTGGTTGGTGCTCGTTTTCCCGTGACCGCATCTGCCCAGCTCACCTTCTCGGTGGTTTCGGTGTCTCTTGTTGAGGTCCTTCTGGGGGTGCGGCTGCGAGACCGGCGTTGCTGCTGCTGCTGCCGTGGGTTTGGGGTGCGGCTCCGGGACCGGGAGCGGCCTCGGCTGCGGGTCCTGGATCTCGAGCGTGGCTTGCCGGCGGGGCTGGTGGCTTTGGCGGCCGCCTCCGCTTCCTCGTTGGCCCTGTGTCGTTCCCATTGCCTCTTTGTCACGACGTAGGGGGTCTTGTACCTTGCGCGGCAGTTGCGATCCGCTGTCATGTGTGTTCCCCCGCACAGCTTGCAACGTGGGGAGCACTGGTGGTCGGGGCCTGGGTTGAGGGCGTCACAACCACGGCACACTTTGTCCTGAGGATTGGGGCACACGTCCATGCGGTGACCGAGTCTCCCGCAGCAGTGACACATGTCGACTTGCTTGCGATACAGGGTGCAGCGAAGTAGGGCGCCGCCGTACCTGACGTAGGAGGGCACTCGCGGTCCTTGAAAGGCCACTATGACCGTCTTGGTGTTACTGAGCCGTTTGGCTGCCAGGGCGTCGGGGTTGCGGGCGTGAACGATGTTGGTGTGAATGGACTTGGCGTCCTCCTCCAACGGCATTCCCCTGATGATTCCCTTCACCGTGTAGTCGGGGGCCGTCTCATAGGCACTGACCTCGTGGCGGCGATCACCGATGGTGATGGCTTCTAGTTGTCTGTACTTAGCGGCGTGAGTAGCGTGAGGTGTACTCACGACTATGATGTTTTGGCGGTTGTTGGTGCACACCGTGTCCTCCCCTGCTTCTTGCCCCGGTACGTTGGCCGCCCGGTAAATGGCCGACGCGAGGAGCACGGTTCCGGTGGCGGCAACGTCGAGGCCTCCTCTTGGTCGTATCACGACCTTGAAATCACTTCGTGGGAGTAGTGGCATTTTACTGTTCCTGATGACTTGCTGCTTGACGTTACGCTGTCTTTGACGCGAACGCTGTCGGTCGCCGTTCGCTCCCTCGCCGGTGCGGGAGTGGGTTCCGTTCATTGACAAAGAGGCATGGATTTATTTATGATAACAAGGGGCTGTTCGGTGATTGTGCCGCGAAACCCAAAGTGCTGAAAAGACTGCTATTTAACCTACACGACGTTATAGGCGACACCTACGCTATAGGCAAAAAAGGCAATATGTGATTTTCTGAAAAATGGTAATCTTTAGATATCCTGAGAATGATATTCCCTGACGTGGAAGTTCATTGTAGGACATTCGGCAATTAGAGGTATGCAGAATATAATTTAACTTTGGCGGGTCCCGCGGATGAGGCGCGGAGGAAGGAAGTAACTAGGAGGGTGCCTTGGTTGAACGCATTCGCAGCAAAAAGGATCGTCACAACACGTGATCATGTCGTGGTAAGTTTTGGCTTCTAGTGTTTAGTGCCTAGTTTTACTGTTTTAGGACCGTGCTCGGCTCACCATCTTCCGAAACAAGAACAGGTGCGACTGCCGCAGTCCTACGTTGCAAATAGAAGATAAACATATACGTTGCAATATGAAGGACTAAAGTTGCCCTAACAGATCGGGTAAAAAAATTTCACAGAGTGGTTAAAATGGTTGGTCTCGCAGAGTGGTTGTTGAAATGCGTGCGGATTAGCATAAACCGTGAACCAAGCCCACGTGGTAGAGCCTGCAGATTTATGTCAGTTTTCAGAGGGAGAACCAATTATTATGTAACCATTATGCAGTGCGAGAAATTGTATATGCGACGCCTTCACGAGGCAACCAGGCAAAATGGTGCATAGCGAAACAAGACACACTGCTGATTTTAGTGATCACATGTTCTTACAAAGCAAACGGAAATTTCATTTAGGTGTGTTGTGGAGGAACATAAGATTCGGCTTACTCGTCCTACAGAACGCTCGAAAGCGCCACAAAACCTGAGACAGGCGGACCGAATTACTGCCACGAACGCGTTTCACCTTATATCGATCGCCAATAGACGTCGCCAATAACATCCCAATAGATGTCAGGGCTGCTGAGCCCTGACAACCACTTTTCATGTCATGGTGAAGTGCCAACACCAACATAATGATATCAATCTTCCAAACACCCCCACCCCAGCCTCTCTACAGTAGGAGGCCCTCTTGCGCCATAGTGTTCCAAGGGGCAGTGGTCTCCAAAGGGATGTGGTCATCAGTCATTGGAACCCTGGATAAGGGGCTCCGACCGCCATAACTGAACCAATAAACGTTGTTCCTCTCAGTCTCTCTATGTCTCCACCGTCAGGTACTAATAGTGTGCGCGTTCACTTTTTATATGTAAATTGTCGATATGCAACGTGGATAGCACTCGAAGTATGTTAAAAGAGATGTCTCAGACGAGAACATTTGTTAGGGTGTTCCGAGTTTTTAAGCACGCATCCATGGCCTAATGATTTGAGGGTCGGGAACCTGTGCTTAGGGAACTGGGAATCAAATATCAAACATTCAACTTATGTTTGGACTGAGCGACAGCATCCTCTCGGTGTCAATGTGTCTATGTGAAGTGCACTTGCAACAAGTTGAGAGCGCTGAGAAATGGAGACCGAAGGGGGGGAAAAGGCTTAAAAAGCCTCCCTTCAGAAGAAAAGAGAATGGCTTCATGTAGAGTTGTTTTCTGATGGTTGGCTAGTTTGACGTAATTTACTTCCGCAGTTCATTTCGAAGTTTACTAAATTTGCCACTGCGAAAAGGCCCTCGCTACGCTGATTGATTCCGGAATGATTTCTGCGGTCAATCTTGCCGAAATCCCTCGCCGCAATCTAATAAACTGAGTCAAGGAACACGATACTCTGCAAGTGTCGGCGAACAAGTTTTAGCTCGGCATTTCGCAGTTGTTTCAAGCGGCTTTGCCGACTGAAGGGTGATACTTAATAATGCAGAACGATATAAGAGACGACATGAACACTGTAATGCCCAGGTTAAGTTCCAGATCAACAATCACTTTAAAAATTTCGAAAAGATCGCTTACCTTTATTTCTGACCATTGGCAGTATCTGCACCAAAATGCAACTTTATTTGAGTTAGTACATGATTAGCATACTAATTCATACTTAATTTGTTTTCTTGAAAAATTCATGGCTGAATCTTCACTTCGGCATATTGGTAACAGAACTACGGGCTTTGCGCTAAGCTTCCTGGGCTTAGGTCGGCCTTTCGAGGCGTCAAACTATGCGTAGCACATACGATGTGTTGGGCGATACAGGGTTAAACACGAGGATAATGTCATCAACGACGATCTAACCAGAAAAACATCAGCTGGATTCAAACGGGGAGAACTGCTAGAAACGTGTGGAGAGAAATCTCCTCTCGGGAGTGTAGGCGCCTATCTTGCAGATGACGCTAGTGGTAAAATACGGTGCAGTCTCCTCGCTTTCTCAGCATTTAAGAGCTGATATCAGCTCTAACGCTTTGGAGGACGATCAGTGTGAATTACTTTGAATTTTATTGACAAGACGTTCCAAGTCACTAGACGTCGAACGCAGCCATTGTGACATGTGCATAGCCAGAGGAATTGGAGCGATCATTACGAAGCAGTCCGTGCAGTACGAGATCGCCATGAGCACATAACCTCGACCCTGACAGCATTGCAAGATGCAATGTACAACATAGAAAAAAATGAGGGCTGCACACAGTTCGGTTGCTCTGGCAACCCAATCCTTTCCTTTTTTTTAGTTTCCGCTAATTTTTGGAAGATGTGTTGTACGAAACTAGCAAACACAAAAATGCAAGAATGTCCCTCTCAACCCACTGTGCTGTCTAGAGATGTTAGACCGCACGATTCTACCTGATCACAAATGAAGGATCATCGTGCGCAGGCATGAGTCATTAGTACCTCATTCATTGCGCTGTCATTATTCCCTGGGGTGACTCGGCAAATGGGTTCTCTCCATCTCATTTTGAAGTAGCGTGAGCAAACCTTTGTCGCTACAACTGCGTCCTGATGGATGCGTACACACGTAATGTTCAGGGCACTTTAATCAAATGCAGTCAGTTGAAATTAATATCTGGCCGTGCAAAAAAGCAAGAGCGCGGCGTCGAAACGCGAGTGTTTGTATTAAAATGTCCACAGGAAACGAAAGCATAAGCTCACGTTGTTTTTATACAATATACCATAAATGTGAAATGTTGGATTCTGCTAGCTGCCCATTGGCAACAAAGGCAACGGTGTTATCACCGTGGGCCTTATAATAAAACAGTCAGCATATGTTGCACATTGCCGACTGGCGTTTCAATTTTCTAGGATATGTTTTACCTCACTGCTTGCTTACAAAAACGAGCGCACTGATTGTTATCGCCACGCAGACGCGAGCAGATATTGGTATAGACAAAAAAAGAGAAAGTCCAAGAGACTAATAAAATTTTCTACGTAGAAAAAGAGCGAGGGACGTCAATGCGAACTGCCAAGACAAAAAGAAAGAAATGCGCGAATCGACATTGGAAGCGTTTCGAGACAGATATGATATGGAAATCAAGTCACGGGGAAGAAAATATCTGTAGGCTATATTTCATGCAAAAGGAAATGGAAACCAGTACACGTTTCCTGTTTGACTGGGGCCTCAAAATATGGCTCTTAAGACTCATACCGGCTTACATATTTTTTTTATATTGTGCGCAGTTGCCAGATTAAATTTCGGCTTCTTTACCCACTCTTTAAAGTGCATGATTTAAACTTGCTGCTTTCTGTATTCCTTGAACTTAGGACTGCCATGCCACCTGTCACAGAATGAGAGTCACGGAATGTCACAGTCTGCAAACGCACTGAATACGAATCTGAGTGTTTCAGTTTAAACCTCTGACGGCTGTTGACGTCCGCTTGTATGCCTGCTCGCAAGAAAACATCGACTGATTCAAAGAATGGACGCACGAGTGATGTGTAGATCACTAATTTGGCTTTGCTTCTGCAGTGTTGAAAACACTGCGGAAAATATTTTTTCATAGCCAACGACACATGTTTTGTGTAAGCGCTCATTGTCAGGTAAGCGTTCATAGTCATGTTATTGGCAATACGAATTACACGACATTCAATGGCTACATTACCGATCTCTCTGCCACGTTTCTTCATGCCGCTTTTTCGCGATTATTCGCGCTTCATAACGTAACTCGTATGCCTATTGCACTGGTATTTTTCTTCCTTATTCATCACAGTGGATTTTAACTGATCAGCATTTGTCTGCGGGTTACGACACCAACTCTCAACCGCTGCGCACCCCGTCGTTGAAAATACGATTAGTACGCTCAGCGGCATCAGCGTTGGTATTCCTTTCTGATTTGATAGTTATCCCTTCCGATCTGGTATTGAGCCCAGGAGTAATCATGGGTTTGTACTGAGCACCCTGTAACATCATAATTGACTCCTATACGCTAAGCCTGATAAGAGTTGAGCGCACTATTTCCGAGCGCCAGATAAATGTTATTTCAATGCTGAAATATTTAGTGGGCGATGGCCTTTGTAGCCGAACTGATGCCCGAAGCTGTACGTCAGCAGTCGACGTCGCACTGTCAAAACAAGTTGTACTTGAAGCATAAAGGTCGTCCTTCGCGTTGCCGTGTTGCCATCACCTTGGTTTTTTTAGTTGAAGAGCACAACGCTATCCTCACAGACGTTCTTTGGTATTCGCGTCAGGTTCACAGAGAGCACGGAATGCTTCGTATAGCGTTTTTCAAAGGGGTTTCTTTGTCTTCTGCCACGCCGCTCTTGTGCCCTGCAAAAGAGCTGAAAAATATTTTTAATATATATTGCCATCGGCCTAAGTGCATTGACGTAAATGTTATTTAGACCGCGTGAAATATGCTTCTGCGATGTGGTTAGTGTTTCTCAATATACAGAGAAAACAAATTTAAACACGACAATTATGACGTAGTACTTTATCACATCAGTTTCTACAGCCATACAACAGCCTATATGCTCACCAGTTACTCGCGTTTATTTAGCTTAAACCTTAGGCAACCTCTTATCACCATGTCATCAAATGATGGTCACAGTTATATCTCGGGAAAATAGTATGGCCACACAGACGGTAGAGCAGGAATTTTCCGCTGAAAAGTGTCTCATTAAGGCCATAACTCTCAAGGATCATATAATGCGCACATCTAGTTATTAAAAGCAGGGACTGGTAAATATCATGGAATTGGCCTTGACGCATGGCATTCTTTAAAATGCTGTGTACAAAGACAGATTAGCAAGGGAAAGAATGCATGAATGAATGAATGAATGAATGAATGAATGAATGAATGAATGAATGAATGAATGAATGAATGAATGAATGAATGAATGAATGTGTATTGTTTAGTTCCGCAAGGGCCAGGTATGGCCAAAGAGCGCCATGACTGATACTGTTGTGTTAAGCGCTGATTTGTGAGTTGCGATGGTGGGATGTAACATGGCTGTAAAGTGGCCTAAAATCAATCCGTATCATAGAAGCGTAAAATGATATATAGTATAAAATTATAATAGTGATACATATAGTTTATGGATATAGTGCGCATGATGAGTCATCATGGAGCTAAAATGCAAGAATATGGAATAGGCACCTATGCCTCCGGGAGGCCTTTGAGCCCAAAGGCTGGAAGGCAGGTGCTTTCTTTTAATGCAGTTACCGAAGCAGAAACCTCAGTTAACAGGCCGTGCTACGGATTTCCTGGTGATATGACATGAAAACTATGTACATCTTTTACAAATTTGAACACCGATTGATATTTAAAGAGCGGTTCTGTACCTATGATCATTAGAGGATTAAGTGGAATTTGTTGTCGGTATGGTATTGGAAAATGCTTTTTACCATTAGCGTTTAACTCAGGGCATTGCAGCAGGATGCGAAGCACGGTAAGTGGCTCACCACATTTATCACACATGGGTGGATCGCCACCGGACAAGAGGTATGGCTGTGTGCTGTATGTGCGTCCTATCCTGAGTCTGCAAAGTGTTACTTCTGTATGGCGGTTCTTTGGTACCGGCGGCCAGTTGCCAAGATGCGGCTTGATAACATGTAGTTTATTTTCTGTTTCTCAATCCCACAAGCGCTGCCAGAAAGCCCTTAGCTTTTTTTCTTACTGAGGGCTTGAGGTCCATTACAGGGACAGTCGTGGAAGTGTTGGAAGCGTTCGCGTGGACGGATCTGGCTAGCTGGTCAGGCAACACGTTTCCGTCTATCTCTCGGTGCCCCGGCACCCAGCATACCACGATATGCTGCTTGGACGCATAGGTGGCTAGTAATGCTGAGTAAAGAGATACAATGATAGGGTTTTGATATTTTTTTGACAGTTTTCAAAGCGTTTACGACGCTCAAAGAATCTGTGTATATAACTGCCTTTTGGATATCAACTTCTTTAATGTGTTTAACGGCGGCTAATATCGCACAGGCCTCTGCTGTGAAAATACTCATGCTAGAGTGCACAACACCGGAATCCGAAAAAGATGGACCGACCGCTGCGTAAGACACGCGAGAATAACACTTCGATGCGTCTGTAAAAAATTCAGGAGAGGAGTATTTGTGCGGTAATTCGAGGAAGTGCATTCGAATGTGCGCGACAGGCCCGCGCTTTGTAACAGCTACGAAAGATTGTATCACAGTGTATAGGTTGCCACTGCCAGGGCGGGGGCCATATAACAGGGGGCATAAGGTGGTATTCAAGCAGTGGAACCCTTGTTTCTTCAGCTCTGTCTCTAACATGCAATGAGAAAGGCTTTGTCACTGTGGGCCGGTTGCGGAAAAGTTGAGAACTGAGCAAATAATTTATAGTGGAATACGCTGGGTGCTCACTGTTTGCATTAACTCTCAGAAAATACATGAAAGACGAATCTCTGCACATGAAGTGACCTCTTATCCGATTCAACGTAAAGGCTTTCGACTGGGCTTGTTCTAAAGGCCCCTGTTGATAGGCGAATTCCTAAGTGGTGGACAGGGTCTAGCATCTTCAGAGCAGTTGGAGTAGCCGACTGGTAAACTATGGCTCCATAGTCTAGTCGTGTGCGTATGAGGCTTTTATATAAGTTCATGAGAGATTTTATATCACTACCCCAGGTTGTGCGTGACAGCCCCTTTAAGATGTTCATTGTTTTCATACATTCATTTTTAAGATACTTTATGTGCTGTATGAAGGTTAATTGCGCGTCGAAGTTTATGCCTAAAAATTTATGTTCCCTATTTACAGGCAGATGCTCATCATGCAACACAATTTCAGGATCTGGTTGCAGGCCTCTTTTTCTAGAGAAAACGATACATGTGCTTTTTAGTGGGTTCAGTTTGAACCCGTTCTCATCAGCGCATTTGGAGACATTGTTAAGACCAAGCTGGACCTGTCGCTCACAGATTGCGAGTGAACTTGATTGAAATCCTATCTGCACATCGTCAGCATATATTGAATAGAAGATGTTACGTGGTATGTGTAGACGAAGTGAATTAATTTTTACTATAAACAGCGTGCAGCTGAGCACCCCGCCCTGCGGCACTCCAGTTTCCTGTACAAATGTACAGGTAAGCGTCATTGTCAGGTAAGCGTTCATAGTCATGTTATTGGCAACACGAATTACACGATATTCAATGCCTACATTACCGATCTCTATGTCACGGTTCTTCTTGCCATTTTTTTCGATTATTCGCGCTTCATAAAGTAACTCCTATGCCTATTGCACGGGTCTTTTTTTTTCCTTATTCATCACAGTGAATTTTAACTGATCTGCGTTCGTCTGCGGGTTAGGACACCAACTCTAAACCGCTGCGCAAATGTGAAATGTTGTATTCTGCTAGCTGCCCATTGGTAACAAGGGTAACGGTGTTATCACCGTGGGCCTTATAATAAAATAGTCAGCATATGTTGCGCATTGCCGACGGGCGTTTCCATTTTCTGGGATATGTTCGACATCACTGCTTATTTACAAAAAACGAGCGCACTGATTGTTATTGCCATGCAGACGTGAGCAGATATTGGTATAGTCAAAAAAGAGAAAGATCAAGAGGCTAATAAAATTTTCTACGTAGAAGGAGAACGAGTGACGTCAATGCGAACTGCCAAGACAAAAAGAAAGAAATGCGCGCATTGACATTGGAAGTGTTTCGAGACAGATACAAGAAATATTATGCGAATGATATGCAAATCAAGTCACGGGGAGGAAAATATCTGTAGGCTATATTTCATGAAAAAGGAAATGGAAACCGGTACACCTTTCCTTCTTGACTGGGGCCTCAAAATATGGCTCTTAAGTCTCATCCCGGCTTACATATTTTTTTATATTCTTCGCAGCTGTCAGATTAAATTTCCGCTTCCTTACGCACTCTTTGAAAGTGCATAATTTAAACTTGCAGCTTGCTGCATTCCTTGAAAATTGAAGTTTGAACAGTCATGCAGTCTGTCACAGAATGACAGTCACAGAATGTCAGTCTGAGAATGCGCTGCAAACGCAATCAGAGTGTTTCATTTTGAAGCATTTGACGGCAGTTGACGTCTGCTTGTGTGCCTGTTCGCAAGAAAACATCGACTGATTCAAAGAATGGGCGCACGAGTGATGTGTAGATCACTAATGTGGCTTTGCTTCTGCAGTGTTCAAAACACTGCGGAAAAGATTTTTTCAAAGCCAATGACACATGCTTTGTGTAATAGCTCATTGTCAGGTAAGCGTTCATAGTCATGTTATTGGCAATACGAATTACACGATATTCAATGACTACATTACCGATCTCTCTGACGCGGTTCTTCATGCCGTTTTTTTTCGCGATTATTCGCGCTTCATAAAGGAACTCGTATGCCTATTGCACTGGTCTTTTTCTTCCTTATTCATCACAGTGGATTTTAACTGATCAACGTTCGTCTGCGGGTTACGACACCAACTCTAAACCGCTGCGCACCATGTCGTTGAAAATACGATTAGTACGCGCAGTGGCATTAGCGTTGGCATTTCTTTCCGATGTCATGGTCCTCCCTTCCAATCTGGTATTGAGTCCAGGAGTGATCACGGGTTTGTACTGAGGACCCTGTAACATCACAATTAACTGATATATGCTAAGCCTGATAAGAGTTGAGCGTGTTATTTCCGAGCGCCAGATAAATGTTATTTCAATGCTGGATGATTTAGTGGGCGATGGCCTTTATAGCCGAGCTGATGCCCGAAGCTGTACGTCAGCAGTCGATGTCGCACTGCCAAAACAAGTTGTACTTGAAGCATAAAGGTCGTCCTTCGCGTTGTCGTGTTGTCGTCAGCTTGATTTTTTTTTCGTTGAAGAGCACAACGCTATCCTCACAGTCGTTCTTTGGTATTCGCGTCAGGTTCACAGAGGGCACGGCATGCTTCGTACATTGTTCTTCAAAGGGGTTTCTTTGTCTTCTGCCACGCCGCTTTTGTGCCCTGCAAAAGAGTTGAAAAATATTTTTGTTATATGTCGCCATCGGCCTAAGTACATTGGCGTAAATGTCATTTAGACCGCGTGAAATATGCTTCTGCGATGTGGTTAGTGTTTCTCAATATACAGCGAAAACAAATTTAAAGGCGACAACTATGACGTAGTACTTTATGACATCAGTTTATACAGCCAAGCAACAGGCTATATGCTCACCAGTTACTCGCGTTTATTTAGCTTAAACCTTAGGCAACCTCTTATCACCCTGTCATTAAATGATGGTCACAGTCGGACGGTGCGCCTGCGCTAAAACCTTGGTCCCGTGACTACCTCAGCAGCAACGCCCCGAAGACAACGCACGCTATAAAAGAGGCCACACAGACTGCATTGCACAGTTCGGCAGCGGTGCACGCACAGCACGGACCTGATCATCATTTATTCTTTGCCCTCGCAGTGCTACAGATCGCACCAGGTTATCAAGGCCCATCTTCGCCGAAGACTGCCATGCGTTCATCGGACGGTGCGCCTGCGCTAAAACCTTGGTCCCGTGACTACCTCAGCAGCAACGCCCCGAAGACAACGCACGCTATAAAAGAGGCCACACAGACTGCATTGCACAGTTCGGCAGCGGTGCACGCACAGCACGGACCTGATCATCATTTATTCTTTGCCCTCGCAGGTGAGGAATTTTGTGCCACAGATTTTGTAAATACTTGTAGTGCACTGCTGCCGAACAATCTACTGTTGTTGCCTGTGCTATATTGTGCATGTGCTTTTATGTCTAATGGCGGGAAAAGATGCTGGAAAGAACACTGTAAAAGGGAGCGGCGTGCCTTCGGAACAGGACACGACAAAAGATATGCGTGAGATGACAAGGGCTCTCGAGAATTTGAGGCGTGATTTCCGGGAAGAAATGCGGGAGCTAAACAAAAGTGTGTCTTACTGCACTGATATTTGCAATCATGTCAAAGATACCACTAATGAAATCAAAAACTTGAGGCTTGAAATGCAGGAATTGCTTAAACAGAACACTGAACTGAAAGGCGAAAACGCCCGATTATCACGAAGATGTGAAGAGCTTGTGCAATACCAGCGCCTCAATAACCTCGAGATTAAGGGCGTCCCGGATGGAAAGGACCCACTTGCAGTAATAAGAAAAATAGGCGAAAGTGTAGGGGTAACCATTGACACCATGGTTGACATTGACACGTGTCACTATGTGCGTACATTCAATGCTGATGTCAAGAACATAGTTGTTCGCTTTGTCAGACGAAATCAGCGAAATGAGTTGTTATCAAAGTGCAGAAAAAAGAAGATAGACAGCTCTATGCTTGGTCTTGAAGGAACAACCCCGGTTTTTGTGAACGAACACTTGACTCCAAAAAACAAGGCACTGCTTTCAGATGCGATTAAAAGGAAAAAGGCTGCCAAATGGAAATTTGCCCGGACGACTGGAGGCAAGGTGCTTGTACGTAAAGATGAAGACTCCGACATAATTCACATTGCTCATGAAGGAGACTTAGATAAAATCAATTGTTGAAGACTAAATTGAATGTGATTTAATTGCCTTTCCTGTTCATGATGATGAACCCAGAGGAGAACAGCAGATACTACACAGTTGACGCTTTTAATCGTGAATTTTCTTGTGGAAAGTTTTTTTCTGCATTACATGCAAACTGTAGAAGCATTCGACCAAAGGCAGATGACATTTCTGTTTTTTTGCATTCGTTATCAGTTGACTTCAATATTCTAATCTTTACTGAAACATGGCTTTCAGATAACGACACAAAACCAAACTTTCCAGGCTATCGGTCTGAATATCTTTGTCGTAGGCAAAAAAAGGGTGGAGGGCTGGCTATCTACTTTAAGAATACCTTTACTTATGAAGTGTTTAGTGATTTCTCGGTAATGAATGCCGATTGTGAATGTTTGTGCTTGCGTATCGACAAAATAGTGGTGGTCGCTCTTTACCGCCCTCCGCTAGGGCACAAAGGTCGTTTCGTAGAGTTTGTGGACTTACTCTTGGCTTCCCCTGTCTTTTCAAACGCATCTTGCATTATTATGGGGGACATCAATATCGACTTAAGTTCCAATGATGCTTACGTGGAAAATTTTGAGACACTGTTATCTACGTATGGCTTCGCAAACCATATAAATAAACCTACAAGACTTACAAAACAAACTGCCACTGTTTTGGATGTTTGCATAACAAACTTCAGTCCACGAGACATCTCGAGCGGAATATTTTCATATGCTCTTAGTGATCATCTGCCAGTCTTTTTGCTTTTTTCAATCGCTAAGCACTATGACAAGCCCTATATAAACAGAGAAGGTAGACGAGCCATAAACCTTCCAAGACAAAAAGAATTTTTCCACTTGGTCAGTCTGATTGACTGGAGTGACGTTTACAATGACGAAAATGCAGACAGCGCTTACGAGAAATTCTTTTCTTTACTACACGCTTCATACAATGCCGCATTTCCTGTATTACAGCCGACCGGTCGTAATAGAAGAAAACACAAAAAACCTTGGATTAATTCAGAGCTTTATCACCGTATCAAAATAAAAAATAAGTTATTCCAAGATTTTATCCGTTCACGGGATCCAAATACATTCACAGAGTTTAAGAAGTATCGGAATGCTTTAACGACGGAGTTAAGAAAAGCAAAACAGTACTACTATCAGAATCTTTTTGAGAGCATATATAATAATCAGCGACGAATATGGGAGGTTGCAAACTCGCTCACTTCAAGAACAAAAACTAGGGATAGGATTACGCAGCTCGTACTTGATGGTAAAACACTCATCGGTGAACAACTAGCTAATACAATGAACACACATTTTGTGGATGCTGGCTCCTACAATACCATGAGCGAAACTGTCAGCGACGACAGTATGCCACTAGACACCATATTGAATCATTCTCTTTTCCTGAAACCTACTGATCCTAGTGAAATTTCAAGTATAATTGGCAAGCTAAAGAATAATACATCTCCAGGCATGGATGAACTTCGTTCAAATGAAATAAAATTAATATCGCCTTTAATATGTGAAGTTCTTAGCTACATAATTAACCTCACTGTAACAACAGGCGTATTTCCTAAGCTATTAAAAATCGCCAAAGTCACCGCAATTTTCAAAGGAGGTGATACAAACAATTTATCTAACTACCGACCTATTTCAGTACTTCCTACAATATCTAAAATATTTGAATGCGTCATTCATGAGAGGCTAGTTTCATTTCTAGAAAAGCATCAGGTCATAACCCAATGTCAATATGGCTTTCGCAAGCATCGATCGACAGAACACGCTCTCGTACACATCAAAGACAGGATAATTGAAAACATGGAATGTAGAAAATATACACTAGGTTTGTTTTTAGACATTCAGAAAGCTTTTGATTCCATACAGTTTGATTTATTACTTAACAAATTATCAAGATACGGTGTCTGAGGTATTGTACTAGATCTTCTAGATGGCTATCTGAATGATCGTTATCAGTTGGTGAAAATTAATGATGCGGTATCAACACTCGCGAAGTTAAAACAAGGAGTACCACAAGGATCCATATTGGGCCCATTACTATTTCTTGTCTATATCAATGACATTGTCAAAATTGATAGTTCCGCTGAAACCATAATGTATGCTGATGATACCAATGTCTTTTTCTCTTCGCATAACTTACTGACCCTTGAATCCTCTGTAAATGACTACCTTGTGCATCTTTCGAACTGGTTAAGCAGAAACAAGTTAAGATTAAATGCCTCTAAAACAACATATGTCATATTTCGTCCTCCCAACAAACCTCTACACCACAAACTTAACGTGAAATTTGAAAACACCCTTATAAAACAAGTTCAGACACAAAAATTTCTCGGGGTTTGGTTTCAGGAAGACTTGAGCTGGTCAGTGCACGTTAGAAACCTAAGTGTAGATCTTGCCCGCACAGTTGGATGTCTATATAGGATATCTGCGCTCATACCGCTCTGGCTAAAAAAGAACATTTATTATTCACTTTTTTATTCCAAATTAACCTATGGCTTAATGGTTTGGGGCACTACTACGCAATACAATTATACTAAACTAATTACTTTGCAGAAGAAAATTCTGCGCTGTTTGAATCTTATTGTGGTAATCCACAAGACTTAAGAACCGCTCCACTGTTTAAGAAACACGGTATCCTAAAGGCAGACCAGTTATATTATTTAAAAGCGCTGCAACTAATGCATCAGAAGACACTATACGGAATTATGGACTCTGCAAATGCTGAATACCTTTTGAGGCACCGAAAACACCGAACACCAAAAATCCGAACAAATTATGGAAGGCAAACAATGGCGTATCAAATACCTGCGATCTTAAACAAATTTGAAGGCAAGCTAAACTTTGAATGCAAATTAAAAGCATTTAAAAGCCAACTTAGGGAGATATTGTTATCCTGCCAATTTAACTATAGCCAAAATTGAAGTGTTTTTTCATATTTTACTGTCTTCTCGTAAAGGATACTTAAACTATATATAACACAAAATGACTAGTAATTGCTCCTATCTTACTTTTGTGTCGTTTCAAGCAACATTATTCAGTTTCACTGACAGTTATATTTTATTTGTATGCTTTTGTACAACAGCTGTTTGTGCTGATTCATTCAAGTAATTTGCTTAGCGTCCTATTATGTATCATTGTATTGTTTCATTGTATCATTATGTATCATTGTATTATCCTATTATGTATCATTGTATGATTTGTTATGTGTCATTTGTGTGCAACAGTATATGCACTACATTTGTGTATAGGTGTCAAATACTGCGTTTCTTTTACTTTATTTCCTTTGTTTCTAAGATTTGTGTTGTATCTGTAACCGCTGTAGACTGTTTGGGGTCAGAGGCCTCGTCAGGCTCCATTAGCCTTTAGCTTCTGTCCCTACATCAGGCTCTGCTTTCGTCTAATGTTGAAATAAAAATAAAATAAATATCTCGGGAATATAGTATGGCCACACAGATGGTAGCGCACGAATTTTCCGCTGGAAAGTCTCATTAAAGCCATAACTCTTAAGGATCATATACAGCGGACATATAGTTTTTAAATGCAGGGTCTTGTAAAAGGCATGGAATTTGGCGTTGGCGCATGGTATTCTTTAAAGCGCTTTGTACAAAGACTGATTAGCAAGAGACGACCAGAGAAATGAAACTCTGAACGAAAAGTTGTCCTCACCTAATCTGCTCCAGGTGGTCAAAATCTCCGGAGTCCTCCACTACGGCGTGCCTCATAATCAGAAAGTGGGTTTGGCACGTAAAACCCCATAATTAATTAAATTAACCTAATCTGCTCCCTGCAAAAAAGAAAGACATTACTGTGGTAAAATACCATGGTTTAGGTGGGCAAAGCGTAAAAACATAAGTTACTGCAAATTGGAAAGTCCCCGACTTTTAAATATTTTTGGACGCTATCCTGGGTATTTGTTATTGTAACGGTCTCATTACTGCTGCTTGAGATATTTTCTAGACTGAGTGAAAAGAGATGACTTGGTTGAACTTCACGCATGTACCACTCTGGTAATGCTAGACAGCTTCAGGGACACCTAGTTGAGAAGAATTATCCGAGGTGCGAGCCTCATAAGCTTGAGACAGTCAGCGCCTTGAAATTAGTGGATTCTGTGCAGGAACTTCCCCTTGCCATTTTTTTGCGCAACATTGCTCCTTTTCGTATGCCAAAAGTACAACCTTTGAAGGAACACCGAGGCGTTTCGCATTGTTTAATTATTTGACACACACTACATCTCCTAAAGTTCGTGCTCACAGAAAATCACATAGCGGAGCTTGCCTATTTGTACTAAAATTTCCACCGCAGTTATACTGTCATCAAGCAAGATTGATTCGCAGTTCCTTTTTCTCGTGCAGAAGTGTTGAAATTTTATGGACGTTACTTGGTGCTGATCGCCGGCCGTCATTCTCCGGGCTGCTTACTATAGTATTCGTGGTCCGCCGGCTTGAAGTGCACTGCGGTGCCTACAACAGAGTCACTGTATCCTTAAAAAATTTTATACTGCCCGTTTATACACGTAGGTTTTTCCGCATTCCGGCGGAGTGTGATTTACAAGCGGTCAGGATGGTTAATGTGTCTCGCTGCTACCACTCATATTTCCCAAGATTGACCAGCTGGGAGACGGGCAAGTCGGAACAAATGACGTTTGAACGAAGAACAAAACAAAAAAGAGAAAGGATGAAACGCGGTCGCAAGTAAGGAAAGACAAGAATGAAGCGCTGTCATTGACTGTAGGAGCATTTTCTTAGCCGCCTGTGTTTCCGTCGGAATGAAAACCAGTCATATATACAAGAAATAAATGGCAGCATTTCTACCTTAAAGGTCTCAACTAGGCCTACAACGTCTACGCTACTGGCACAACAATCCGACGTTAAGCTGCTTCGGCTTCTTACGACCATTGCATATCACATGGCAGTACTGTTATCGGTCCCATATTCGCCACACAATCAAACCGTACGTGGTGGTCAACGTCAGAAGTTACAAACAACGCTTCGCAAAGTCTTCGCATTTTCACATGGCCTATCCTGCTTTCGGAACAAACATGCATCGATATTTTGGGCCCGATTCTGCTATCCAAGAACAGTAATATATATGGATCACATGCACTGTTGCGGCCAGTTTAAGGGAAGTTTTCATTACATTTTTTTCCAACATACAGATGGAGCATTTGTCGTGCTGGGCCGCCTGAGAAGACCTTCATACACAGAAATCTCCCTCTTGTTCAATGGCGGGTGGCACGGCAAAACGCAAGCCGAGTTAGGTTCGTAAATTTTTGCCCTTTGAACTAAATTTTAAGTGTGGGAGAATAGAAATGGGGGCTAGATGGAATATATAGATTTTGGCGAGTTCTCTTCGTTACTTTGTGCTGTGTATAAAAATGGTTAAATTTCAATTGTACACTTGGCTTCGTCTACCGCGATCGACTGTAATCGGAATGCGAAAGTGCCCGCGAGATAAGAGAATCTTGAATTCTGGCGCCTATCCTGGGAGCTAACAATAATAAGCCACCTTTTAAAAGGTCAACTTTTTACTTAGCAAAATTATTTCTGCACTGAATAAAAACATTAATAACTATGTGGAAATCGACTCCATAGCTGTGACTTGTAAATGAAGAAATAACTCTTCGTTGAAGAAATATGGAAGGCGTAGCCTATGATGCAAATTAGGATCAGATTGTTGCGCCTGCAGTGCTCTAGCTGATGCACTATTTTTCGCAGAAATTTAGCCGTCACTCGCAGGATTTCTCTTCAACAGACACTACTTCATTAATTTAGACTATGTTAGGATATTCCAATCCACACAAAAGGATGACAAATCCAATATCTGATTGGTTACACACAGAGAGAGAACTCAATAATTTAAAAGCAGATAGGCTGGCCTAACCTGGTATACTCTGGCCTTCAACTTAGCTCAGGGAAGAAGGTATAAGAATTAAACAAGGAATAATGTCGTAAAGTGATGAGGGGAGGATGGAGATGAATATGTAATTGTACGACTGCTCTAGTACTTAATAATATTGCTTTCCTTAAAAACTCCAGTTGAGTCTAGTGCTCGGAACATAGTTCATAATAGCCGTCGTAGCTCCTTTTGCCCGCGCCGGCAACACTGCCCGCGCCTGTAACACGCGGCAAATGTCCCTGACAAGCTGTTTTCTGCAGCTGCCGGCTGGCGGCAACACAAGTTTATGCTAGAGTCGTCGCTGCAGCACCTCGCATCCCCATAAGCGAAGGCAAATCATCATCATCATCATCATCATCATTATCATCATCATCATCATCATCATTTAGTGTCCCTTAAGGGCCTTGGGTTTGGGCATTACATAAGGGGAGGGTAGTGAAATAAGAATATATGCGGGGCGATGGTATTAATCAATGAAATATCACAAACATGCAGGCATGTTATCATTGCAAATTTCAATGTCACCATAATTAAATATGACGCAAAACAACGACAACATGTGATGTGTCTGCGTTTGCATTTAGAAAAAAGTTATCTAGTGATATTAAAAGCACAAGAACAAGAATATATAGTGACATAAAAGTACTATATTGAAAGGCCATTTTTTATAAAAACCAGGCAATTAAATGTGGTAAGTGTTATACCAAACGACGTAGATTCCAAAATGCGGTCTTTGCAAAATTTGAGCAAGAACAGTGCAGCGGTAAGCACTAAACCTTTTTTCAAACATTCTAAGCAAAATATGCAGCCCCTTGTGCATCACAGTGAAAGGTTTCCTGGTTTATCACTGATATATATGTCCATTTAGAAAACTTCGGAAAGCTTCCGAGGCAGTTAGTTGACGAGGATGGCCCCAGGTTTCACTCGCAAAGGTCGAGGTACTCGGCGCTGTGAATGGCCATGTGCGAGAAATCTGGATTTGCCCCTTCTAGCGTGGCTTTACCGACATCGTTCATTTGCTGATGTGTAACAAACTTTGACCTCCCCATGGTCGCTCGAGCTTGACGCATTTTCCTCTGACGCACATTCTCACGACGATTTTCCTCTGACGCACATCTTGAAGTTAATCCAATATGTCACCATGACGCTGAGCGCGAACTTTCATCCGTCCCAGGAACTGCAATATCTTTTGCGAGAAGAAGAATTATCATTGCACTACGGGACTCGAACTGACGACCAACAGATTGGCTGTAGAGATATGAAGCTCTCAATTAGTGTGCGATGCTATAGCAGGGAAGAATTTGATTTTGGACAGCACGATCGTGTCAGAAGCTCTCATGCGTTGCTTACACCCAATAGGCATCTGTGTACTAGATATAGCTGGCATCGACACCATCTTCGTGTTGTAGCACGTCGCCGCTTCAGTACGTACTTCAGTCGAATAAGTTTCCTTAAAGACGTGATGTTAATGAATAAGCCCGTTTGCTTTGTAATCATTAGCTCTACCTTATGTCATCTTTCGGCATCGTCTCACGCCTGGTATATGGTGCTGACGTCGTCTTGTTTTCTTCAAGGATGGCATAAGCCGTAATAATGGCGCGGCCCAAATATAATTTCCAGAAAAGCTAAACAAATGAAGCAGCTATAAGGTAAAGTTTTTTTTTGTAGAAACCAGGGGCTGGACCGAATAGGTAACACGCGGCAAAACAATCAAGTCTTTCTACTTCACCGCCAACAGGCGGAACTTCCCCAAATGAATACGACTCACAATTCCTTTATTATTCAAGAGGAGATTGTTGGATCGCAACGGTGAATATTTCCTTTAAAAAACACAAAAGGAAGCAGTCTACGGCTTACTGGGCATTATATTTGACCATCAATTACATCACTGCCTCATGTTTGTTTTTTACTGGCTGGTGATATTGTGCATAGCTTTGGCCACTGCGGATGTTCACAACGAACAGTGTTAATAATTGTAGAGATAGTAATGCCCGCGATGGTTAGTACAGCAAAGGGAGACTTTGGCAAACGTATCAAACTCTTTAAGGCTTCAGACAGAAACAACCACCGAACGTTCATTGTTCGTACCTAAAATAATAGCCGGCTATAGAACAAGCCATCAATATCTGATTAAACGTAGTACGATACGTTTGAATGAATACGATTGAAGGGAAAATGCATGCAGTTTTGTTCACATTATGTAACCATACCGGTGAGGGCATTCAAAACACACGCAGCAGTGTTGTTGCATAAGTGAGTAAATTACGAATGCCCTTTGAACATTGCTTGAACCTCGATGTGGTGTGACTTTCTTTTTGGCTCTACCAGAAAGCCTCCACTGATGATTTCCACACTCCTTGGACGATTATTCTACGTTTGTCCACTTAGGCTTCGTCCGAAAACTTCGTGTTATATTAACCTATTTACGGCCCCGTTATATATGTTTGTTACCAATTGCGACAGATATCAACGTGACAAACGACGAACTGCCCCTGCAGGCATGCTGGCCTTTGTCAATACCGAGCATTCTTCCTGAGCAAGCAGGCGTTGAAAGTGCGGGCCTGTTTTCGTATCGAACAAACAAATAAATATAGGCAGTAGTTTCAAGAAGGGGGCTGACAGATAGAATAGGACACTGTGCTATAAAGTTTGTAAACAGGGATAATGTGCCTCAGAAAGGCTGGCCAGCCTTTCTGAGACGCCTTATCCGTGCTTACAACCAGCACCAGAATAAACGCACACGGAGATAGCATGGCAATCACAACGCGCCTTTTTGTCTACTTTTGTGTTTCCTGCTCGCTTGAGCCGCTGACACGCCATGAAAGACGAAGCCAAAAAATTCATTTTCTTCATCATACGCGATGAGTATGGATTTTAGGCTACGCGGATACCGTAGCGAATCATTTTGTTTAAGGCGTACTTGCGTCACTGCCATGTCGCTGCGCCGTTGCGCTTTTTTATGCTTCAAAATTGTTCGCCGATAGTAGTCTTTAGCATCAGTGGCTACCAGTTCACTGCTAAATCATTGAGAAACTATTTCATGTCTGCATTTCACAACTCTAGAACCTAACAGCTTATTATACACAGACCAAAATTCAATGGCGATTTAGCGGTAAATGCGAGACAAATGCGTTAGCGTTTTACGCTCCACCTCTTTGGGGTTCCGGATCCGTGATTTAAACCGCGTTCATCACATTGTAAATTGTTCTACCGGAGCTCACTCGATACCAACCCAGCTTCTAGGAGGAGTGAAGTTCAAATGACGGGGTTCTGGTCCAGTTTACCTGTATATATGTAATGTTCCAAGCGTGGACCTAGGTGGCTAAGTTGAAGTGAAGAAACACAAAGAATAATAGCAGTGTTGGGACGAACTTGAGAAAACATGTCTTTCGAACGAGTGGAGCATAGCCAAGATTATCTTTATGCTGAAGAATTGAGCAGAAGATTATCTTTCTGCCAAGACACCGCAAAATCTCGTGAAGGCAATAGTATTACCAAAAAAGCGATCGCTCGAGAATATTGCCCATGGACAGAACTCCCCTTATCACTGCCATGTACATCATCGTGGCTGATCGCCGTCAGAGTACAAGTTCGTCGCCAAAATCCACTGCGCGTTCCTTACTACGATGCACAGTTCTGTCTTGTGAGATGACCAAACCTCGGTTACACTGATTTTCATAAAACGTGGGCTCTGCATGATATTTTTTGCGTGATGTGTTATGCAGCGTTCCCACGTAGCTTCTCCATCGCATCGATGACCTTTAAATTGAGACCTTGTACCTAACCAAAGATGCCCTTCAATTATCCCTCTCTATCATGTCATTGAAACGTCACTCAAAGCTGTACGTTGTGTGTAATCTACCAGTCTGTTTTACCAAGGGCGTCTTTCACGAAAGAAGTCAAATTTATGGAAAAACATTCTGCTGCTACATGCAGGCCTCTTCCGTTCTTGTAGGCGTCAGCTGGAGTAACTGTACGTTTAAAAAAGTTACCCTTTCGTTGATCATAATGCCGTTGAGCAATACTCAAGCTGTTCTACTGCTTCAAACATTTCTGTACTGCGAATGAATTGAGCGTGAGCCACCCACGGAGCTTCGTCTATCACGGTAAAATGTAGCGAAATTTCACTAGTAGAACTGAAAGAAGAAGAATGTTGAAAATTGGCTGCCAGAGTGCGCGATCACAATGATTAGCCACGTTTTGCTAACAAACCCACTGCGTTCGGCAACATAATTTGCACACATATCCCACGGAAATATTTCATTATAATGACAATCTCCATGAGACGTTCTAAACAATGGTTCTCGTACCTTCCGACATACGCAGCCATCAAGAAAATGTCCGAGCCAGACAGCCGTAATTTTAACGCGATAGCGTTAAGGAGCTCGTGTTGCAGAAAAGCCGGTGTCGTCGGCGTCGGTGTCGGCGGCGTTGGCCATGAGCGATAAATCGCAGCAGGCATTTACATGAATAAAAAACAACTTGCAAGATGGACTGGGTGGGAATCAAACCAGGGTCTCCGGAGTGTGAGACGGAGACACTACCACTCAGCCACGAGTTCGATGCTTCAAAGCGGTACAAAAGCGCCTCTAGTGAATGCGGTGTTGCCTTAGAAACGAGCTGTTTCTAAGGCTCAGGCGTGCGTCGCTTGCTCAGGCGCACCTTTCGTTGCCGCGCCGAACGCTGCGTTGCTCGACGCTCACCGCGTCCGTTGCGGGGCGCGTAGTCGCTGTGCCGTAGCCCATTGTCTTACGCCCCTTGGCGGGTCGACGGGAACGCTGTCGCGTTCCACTCTTGAAGGCGAAGCTTAAGCGTCCTCCAATTTTTTTATGCCATGTTTCGCGTCGCTTCAACCCTACTGCTACAGATTTAAATATAGAGTACTGGAATAGTCTTCAAGCCATGCACGGTCATCCAAAAAAAGGGCGGTACCGTTAAGAATGAACTGACTGTTATTCAAATCCACCATTCGCTTACCTCTGTTTGTGACACTTCTTATAACCCACCACCACTATGCCGAATACTGTAAAACGTGTATAGGGAGCCCTGGTCCAGTAAGAGGTTTCGAAAGCCTGAAATAAAGTTGTGGCTAAAGCGCACGTTCATTATTACGCCGGTGTGCAAAAGTAGTCTATTGAGCTAGTGCACTAGCGTTGCTAGTGCAAGTATCTTGAAGGGTCAAAGCCAACAACATAATCTGGCCAAAAAAAAGACGGATCTAAAACCTATCACTGCTTCCTTTAAACAGTATACTACTTTAACTGAAATTATTCTTAGATCACAGGGTGCATACGTCAGCTAAATCTCAGCTAAGCTTACAACAGCTGCACCCGTTCACGATACTCCATGCTGCTGAAGTGAATAAACGTTGTTTCCATTTGTACAGCATATTTAGAAGTGCAAGGTGTAAGTATACCGGGAACTTAGGAGTCTTAAGTTTTAAAACATGTTAGCGTCCCTAATACTTGAAAAATATAAGAAAACTAGGCCTGAATATTTTATATCGAAGTTAAAATGTTGCGATTTAGTTTTAATGCGAAAACATTATAAGCCTATGACGTATGCAGCCTATGAGTATGTAAGCCTATGACGTATGCAGCGCGTGTACGACGGGGGGAGGATTTGTTCCTTTAGATCTAGCGTATGACGTATTTTCTCAAGAATTGTCCGTCAACCAGTAAACTTGGAATCGCCGCAGCGCCTGGCCTCGTTCCAGATACAGAAAACACGTCACACGCTCAATCAAAATGAGGGAACCCTCCTACTGTCATACGGGCGCTGTCTGAACACGAAAGTTCAACCATGGTGCTGATTGATTACTTGACATTTTCATGTTCGGGACCAAAACGATATAAAGAAGAAATTAACCATATATATATTCGCGCACACTTCAAGCTATTCTGAAGAGCCGCTGATCCCTTCAGGAGCGTCTTGGTGTTAACAGGTAAGCAAATGTACAACGCCATGATGAGACTGTCTAAAATTATGTATACCAGTGCGTGTTATCATTAGCCGTCTTAAAAGCGGCGCTCAAGGCATATCCCCACTATCTTCAGTGTTTAAGCTGAAAATTTCGTTACGCTCTCGATCTCAACAAAGAAATTCTATGAGTGCCTAACTGCTACTCGGTCTTCTACACCGTAACAATATCATAAAAGGCAATATTTTCATCCACCCGACAGTACTATTGTCTGCTCTAGGTTCAGGTGGACGACAATGTGCTCGTTCGTAAAACTTCCTCTGCATTGCGGATTTTCGCCGAAATGCTTTGATACAAACATGGTAACACCTATATGCGATAAGAAGTGCGGACATATCTTTTTGAGGTCGCGTGGACGGCCTGAATATGTAATATTGACTCCGCCAGCATTAGCAGCTTGATGTTAGAGCTTCCTTCCTTCTGATCAATCTTACAACTGCACTCATGTTATTTAGTTAGCAACCGCACCCTAGCATGTATACATGTTTTAGACAAAGCCAATACTACAAAAAAAAAATGAAAGCCAAGTCTCCAAGAAAAATCCCCTTGCCAAAAATGTTGGCATCAGTGATGTTCCTTGTTTGCCACTGTTGTTCCTTCCATGCCTGAAAGCTTCTGTGGAATCCTTTAATAGAAAACTTTGTTAACTTACAGGCCATCATTGTGCACTACCTTGTAGAGGCTGAAGTACGCCAATCACCAGCACATTTGCGTGTTGCGACGAACGGACTCTGACAACTAAAAAAAAAAAACAGCATGAGATCGGCGTCTGCATGGACCCTCATTGTTGTAGCTGTCGTCCAACTTATACCTGGGTAAGCAGGAGTTTCCTGTCGCGTATGAGCTACAGTGCTTCAAATTTATTGTATGCGCCACATAACAGTGCTATTATAGAAAATGCAAGAAGGCTTACCCTAATAATTATCCATCAGATCTCTTCGTGCAAGCTCGTATACATCTTACACCTTCTCTTGCGGTTGTATTGAATGTATATTCATTATGGCACCTGATCCTTATTTAGCACATTCTTGGATTTAACCAATGTTCATTTCTGAAGATAGCCCCAGCTTAAGTGTGAATAAGGCACTAGTAAAAGAAAAACAGTCAATCAGAACGGCAACCAGTTCTCAACCTGTAGTGTGAACAGTACCTGTAAGCTAGAAAATGCGTCAGTCACGTTGGATACTCCATGCCGATTTCCTTAAAGCAGGTCACATAGCAGCGCTTACTCATTAAATCAGTTCCGCGGAAGCACGCAAGGTGGAGACAAGTACATAAAAGGGAAAAATTGACATCCACCTGAATCATAGCACGAAGCTACAAAGGAAACCCATACGAGTTTCTCAGAAAGAAAGGCTCGCAGTTGAATAAAAATTCGCCCTGGACTGGGATTCGAGCCAGGGACGAAAGTCTTTACGGGGCGTACGCTCTACCATCTGTGCTAACCTCTACATTGCGGGCTTCCGCTGAAGTGATTTGCCATAATCAGTGTCCCACTGCCTGGGGTCCTAGTTAGCTGAGATAGTAGAGCGGCCGCCCCGGAAAGGCATTGGTCCGGGTTCGAGTCCCGGACCAGGACAAATTTTTCTTCAAGTGCAAATGTTTCTTTCTGAGGAACCCGTAGGGGTTTCCTTGTAGCTTTGTGCTACGATTCGGGTGAATGCCAATTGTGCTCTTGCAGAGCAGCGTTAAGCGAGAAAGTTACTTGGCCAGGCACAAGTAGGATTGAAACTTTGATCAAAACGATGTCAACGTAACCGATACAACCACAATACTAAAGCCGTTCTGCGAAAGAGAAAAAAAATTGGCGTTGACAAACAACACAAAATTTGTGTTGTTGGCACCGACAAACAAATTGGCCACAATTTTCGAACTAGCACAGCTCCCTCCCTACCCTGTTGATGCCCCTGTGCGGCGGCACTCTTAATTAGACAAAGCGACTTCCTCATTGCGCTACCCCTGCTTTCTGCTAGTCTCGCGTTTGCAAAAGAAACGTGCAAAAAAAGGATCTCCTGTGGCACATGAGTACTGTTTTGTGTCAGTAATGGTGCCAAGCACCCTATCACTTGACGATTGGCCGGTGACATTTTTTCACAAACCTCTTCTTGCCGTAGCAATATTGTATTGACGAAAGTACTTTTTATCTAGGGAAAGCAAAATACTTGGGTTGGGCAGCTGCGTTGGGTAGAGAAGTTTGGGATAAGAAAAGTGGACTGGTTTGTCCAACCCCTGACAGTCTTAAGAAGCGCGAAAATGCTTGTTCACGTCCAAATTGAAGCTGATTGAAATCTAGAGAAGCGGAAGTAACACTTGGACTAACGATCGAAATGCAACACAAGAATTTAAATGCTACAGTGTAGCGTAAAATAACGACGTTGTTTGAACTGGAGAGAATGGCGTTATAAATATATTTAACATTTGCTTTAAAAAACAGTTGTCCCTCTAACACATGAATAGCGATAGTAACAGCTCACCGCCTTTTTCTGAGCATGTCGGCTGCCATATAGAAATAGCACAATTTCATTACCTATGAATTACGTATTACGTATGCCTTCGTTGCAATTTTAGCCACAGAACACACCTTCTGTGTGGACACATTGTGAAACGACAGGTTCTAAGTCGTTGTAGTACAGCCACAACCACACGAACATAGAAAGCATGGGAGACAAGACAAAGCGCACGTATCATGACAGATAAGCACAAACAAACGCATAAACATCTCAAGCAGGGACGTTGCAGGCCATGCTCATATATATATATATATATATATATATATATATATATATATATATATATATATATATATAGAGAGAGAGAGAGAGAGAGAGAGATAACTAGAGTATACAGCATCGTAAGGTAGAATATTGCCAGGCATGACACGATATTGAACCTCTTTACCTGATAATGGTATCAAACATTTTGTGACACATGCATTAACAAGAGCTACTATGTCTTTAGCTTCTATATAACCAAGCGCGTTGTTTCAGACTTTCTTCCATAACAATAGCTTTATGACAAAGAAGTCCGACACGGCTATGGATGAGACGAATGACGCCTACTGGAAGACGCAACAGTGTAGCCTTAATCAGTCACACCAGGAACAACGTCTAGCCCGTGTCCCACTTGCGTAATGCTGGCGATACGGCTTTGGAGGTCTGCATGGCGCACTTTACATCTTCCTTCTTCGTTAAAGACGGAGCCACACTGCTGGCCTAAGGTGTCGTGAAAACAAACGGGTCGTGATATGGCATATTTAACAGGGATAAGCGGGCTAGTTGGTGGTCGTTATTGGAATGCATCATGTAACCGCACAAAAACAAGGGACAAAGAAGGAACACACAGGACAGGCGCGCCTGTCTTGTGTGTTCCTTCTTTGTCCCTTGTTTTTGTGCGGTTACATGATGCAATCGTGATATGGCTTGAGGCGATTTACGTGCACAGTTTCGCGGCCTCGGCGACGCAAGTCCGAAGGGGGCGTCAGAGGTTCAATGACGCCGTTCACCGGAGACGTTTGTTGTAGGACCCTGTAGGGTCCATGGTATCTGGAGACAAACTTGGAGGAGGCATCTAGTGTCAAAGTTGGAGGCACCCACGACCAAACAAGTGCGTCAGGCGAAAACTAATGGAGGGGGCGCGCATTGTCATGACGAAATTTCTGTAGCGCTTGTTCTTGCGTTGTAAGGGAGCGTGCTGGTTGTCGACATTACGCTGTATACGGGGCGGCTCCGGAAACCGGTGTAGCTTCTGACAATTCGGGATGGCTTTTTCCCATCAAACCTAACCACGTCCATGTGCACTTTTATGTATCTGCCATGTGGTTGAATAAATTCAAACACAAGTCAACTCAATTCAATTCAATTCAGAATAGTGTTAATGGGAGATAACGGCTCTCGGGCGTATAGCAGAAAGAAGGGAGAAAATCCCGTCTTGCTCAAAGTGCCGTATTGTGGGCGTACATGTACGTGACATAGGGAAGGACGGGGTTGGTGTGGTTGGAGGGGATATACGTCGAAAGCATGTCGCCAAGAGTTTGACAAAAGCGATCAATCAAGTTGTTTGTTTGTGGGTAATATGCGGCGGAACCGCGATGAATAACGTGGCATTCAGTGATAAGTTCTTGAATGACATCGGCGAGAAAAGTGCGCCCTCGGTCGTTCAGAAGTTCGCGGGCAGCGCCGTGACGTAGAACGAAGCGTTAAAGCAGGAAGGAGGCAACGTCACGAGCCGTCGCCGCTGGCAGAGCGGCCGTTTCTGCATATCTGGTGAGGTGATATATAGCCAAAATGACTTAGCGATTGCGAGCAGCTGTGTATGGCAGAGGCCCGTAATGGTCTATCCCAACCCGGTGAAAGGGTTGCGTAGGGCACGGCAAAGGTTGCATTGGTCCGGAAGAGCGGCAAGAATCAGGCTTTCGGCGTTGTCATTCTGTTCATCAGGGAATGTACTTTTGCACAAAGGTGCATATACCGCGCCAATAAAACCTATGACCTTGTCTCGTGTAGGTCTTAAAGATACCAGCGTGTGCGCACTGAAGATCGGCGTGAAAAGCGGCGCATACATCAGCGTGGAGATACCGGGGCATTACTAGCAGCCATTTGCGGCCGTCGGAACAGTAGTTACGGCAATAGACGATAACGTCGCGGATGGCGAAATACGAAGCTTCTCAGGGTAGCGCTCGGGATGGTGGATGTGCAGACGTATCAGAGAGGTAATATATCAAAGATGAAGAGAGGTAATATATCAACGAGTTCATTCCTTGCGCTGCTCCAAAGCCATGTCGACAGAAGCTGATAGAGGAAGTGGGTCGTCTAGGACATGGACACTGACAATGTCGGCGTGGACAGGCGAGCGCGAAAGAGCATCAGCATCGGCGTGCTTCTTGCCTGAACGGTAGACAATCCGGATGTCGTACTCTTCGAGCGTCAGTGTGCACCAGGCTAGGTGGCCGCAGGAACCATTAAGGGACGACAACCAGCGACGTGCGTTGTGATCGGTAACGACATCAAAGGACAGGCCGTAAAAGTTAGGACGAAACTTTGTTATGGCCCGGATGGTCGCTAAAGATTCTTTTTGCGCGACTGAATCAATCGCTTCAGCTTTCGTTAAGTGCGGCTTGCTTAAGCAACAACATATTCGTGGTGGCCGGGCTTTCGCTGGGCGAGCACAGCGTCAAGACCAACGCCGCTAGCATCCGTATGGGCTTCCGTGGGAGCAAGCAGTTGGATCGAAATGGCGCAGTATTGGCGATGTTGTGAGCACGCGACACAATGTCGCAAAGTCCTCATCGCAAGCCGGTGGCCACGTGGAAAGATTGTGGTCTCAGCGAAGAAGCTCTGTCAGTGGTGCCATATTCGAAGTGAAATTTCGAATAAAGTGGCGGAAGTACGAACAGAGAGCAATGAAACTGCGCAAATCATTCAGAGACGTGGGCCTCGGGAATTGGTTAACAGCACGTACCTTAGCAGCATGAGGAAGAACGCCGTCTTACGACACAACAGGTCAGAGAATGGCCAGCTTGCGTGCCCCAAAGTGACATTTCTTCCAGTGTAGTGGAGGCCAGCGTCACTGAGACATCGTAAAACCTGCTCCAAGCGATGATGAGTAGGAAAATCTGTGACAAGCAATATTACATGATCCAAATAACACAAACACGTGTTCCATTTGAGGCCTCTGAGAATGGTATCTATCATGCGCTCAACTGTCGCAGGCGCGTTGCAAAGGCGGAATGGCATCAGATGGATGGATGGATGGATGTTATGAACGTCCCCCTTGGAACGCGGCAGTGGCTTACGCCACTAAGCTCTTGCTATTGTACTCCCTAATTTCCTGCTTAGTTTTAACAAAAAAAACACTATAAACTCCCACAACCAAATGATTTGATCCCCTATTGCGAATTTTGCTTTTGTACGTCTCCGCTTACTGTCGTTTCCCTACTTTTGTTCCACCAATCCTCCAACCGCCTCTTACTAATCCCTACTGCGCACATATTTACTTTTCCACTGCTCTCGCTGAACCCAAAGGCTTCAAGGAGGCCCGTGGTGCCCAAATTGACTGCTGGGCAGACCTCTTCACATTCTAATAAAACATGCTCCATAGTTTCCCTAGCTTTACCGCAGCAAGCATATGTTTCTTCTTCCTTCTTATATTTCACTTTTAGTTGCGGGTTCTAAGGCATCCCAATATCGCTTCGAGAAGTAATGAGCTTCCCTTTGAGTTATCATAAATTGTGTCTTTCCTGATTTCGTTGTTTCGTCTTAAGTAGTTACTCATGGCAGGTTTGTTTTCCATTGATGCCACCCATGATCCCTGACTTTCCGCTTTTCGTTTTTTGTTGCTGTGTTGCCCACCCTACAGGCCGCGTACTTGCTGGTAAGCTATCTAGTTCTTTTCCTCCACTGGGAATCAATGTTTTTCCTGTTCAGATGCCTCAAAACTCTCCCAGCCCATTTATTTTCTTCTTTATTCCTCAGTCGTTCTTAATACTCAATTTTACTGCGAGCTTCCCTCACTTCAAAACTAGTCCAGCCCATATCACCCTGCAAAGCTTCACTTGTAGTCTTCCCGTGAGCGCCCGACGCGAGGCGTCCCACTAACCTTTGGTTCTCATCTAGTCCTGATTGTGTCCCTGATTTAAAGCAAACAACAGCATTTTCTTTGCGTGACGGCTGCAGCCAGGCCAATATTATGAATGAGGCAATGTCGAACTGTGTGCATCGGAAATTGCCGAAGCAGAAGAAGAGAAGGGAAGTGCCAGAGAGACGCCTTCTAAGGGGGCGCAACGGTGAAAGAACGGCATCAAGAGGTACTCAAGTTAGTGCCATAGTTCTGCTAGGTGCCAAGGATCCGCATCGTCAAAAGGTCACCACTTACAAGGTACATTGCCAGGAGTGTTTCGAGAAAAAGAAAAAGACCGATGTGTTGTGGAATGTGTGGACGTGGTGGCGAAGGCTTCGGTAAGCGATAGATTCGGACCTAATGTTGATAGGACTGCTAAGTATCTGGTTGAGAACAATCTGCGTGTGGTTCAAGCAGACAAGAAATGATTTCTGGTTGTTGTACCAAATGATTGTTATTGAGAAAAGGCTTTCCTAGCGGTGAACAAGTGCTTTAAGAAATGTGATGTGAATGTAGAAAACGTAAAAAAGAAGGCGGTGGAGCTAGTGAAAATAATCTTACCAAGAAAAGCTCACGTCGCATGTAAAGAACTCAAATGTAATGATGTTGGATATAATTTTTACTTGAAAAACACAAGCAAGGAATTCCGTTTAGGCAAGTGGTGTGCAAGCGAGAGTTTTGGAAGGTTCTGGTCGCGGGGCTCCTGCAGAAAATGTTGGATTCCTTGAAGTACACGCTCCGTACTTACTGAAACACTCTGAAGGCCTTGTGAATTCTCTGGCATCAGATAGTACAAATTGCAGCTGGCGATTAAGCATAGATGTTCAAGATCTCTACTATTCCTCGTCGTGTGGGCCCCTACTGTGCAGTGTTAATGATTGCATAACAAATGAGAACGACGAGGTGACATTCCGCAACAAGTGCGGAATGGCTGCTCACTCCTGTCTTGAACTTGTGCATTTTTATTTAGAAAATACACACGTAGGATTCTGTGATGAAACGTATATGCAGGCAGTGGGTGTCGGCATCGGGTCAAAGGTAGCTCCCATCCTTAGTAGCATTTTTATGGCAAGCATAGACAGAGAGCTGGCAAAAGGTTTAAAAGGCGTAGTATTTAACTTATACAGATATGGTAGATGACTTCTTGATTTTGGGTTGTCATGTAGACAAGGATGCTTTGAGGAATAGGGCAGTAAAAGCCTTTAAATATCTGGGCAAGGCTTGACGTTTACTTCGGAAGTACCGGTAGACAATGAGCTGCAGTTCCTTGATGTCGAGTGAGAATTTCTACCGGGAAATGTGTGTTGGTCATTCTCGCCCCGAGCTGGAAAACCGGTAATTGGCTATACCGCAAGCAATTTCAGGCTTGTGAAGAATGGTATAGTCATTTCATATTTCAGGGCAGCATTGTTGAAGCCATGTTACCACACTGTAAACATTGCCTTTCTTGAGCAAGTTGATCGGTTGACAAAGGCGCGGTACCCGCTCGCTGTGATGCTTGCGTCATGCGCTAGACTAATGAAAAACCTTCAGCAGGATAAAGAGCTATGCATAAGGAATCAAAGGCAGAAAGATTTAGCTTCCAAGGTTTCAGTGATTACATATGTCCATGGCCTTTCGCACAGACTTAGAAAGGTGGCTGCGAGTTATGAAGTAAAAGTGGTGTTTTCAGCTAAAAATAATATAGGTAGTGTGCGTGCCAAGGCAAAAAGTAAGTTCTAAAGTAAGGATGATGCAAAGAAAGGATGCAGTATTAAACATCCGCCTAAGAACCGACATGACGATTGCGCGAAGAACATTGTGTACCAGATTACTACGACGTGTGGCCATGTGTACGTAGGGAGACTGCGAGATGCATTAACACGAGACTAAGGGAGCACTTGTCTAGTCTGAAAGGTCGCCCTAGTACGCATTTGGCAATGCATTGTCAAGAACATGCGTGCTCACCTTATCTTAGAAGCACCGTCATATTGTTTAGGCATAGAAGTCAAACCGCGAGAGAAATTGTGGAAGCTCACGGGATTGCAAAACTAAAGAAAAAAATGCATCAGTCATCCTTCCGTTTCATTGTTAGATAAAAAGAATTCGCTCCTGTCATCATATATTTAACGCATTTTCGTCTTAAGTGCTTGTTTTATACATTTAGCAGTTTTTTGTTGACTGGGTAGCACTGATCCGCGGCATTTTATCCCCAGTGTTATATGCGGTACTGGCGTGTTCTGTTGACTGTATCGCGCGGATCTGTGGGTATTTAAGCAGGTGGTTTTTCGAAAATAAAACTAGTTGTTCGAAAGCGCTCGTCCTTGCTTCGCTCCTGTTCTTCGTCCGCTGTTTATTTTGTGCACAGAGAGTTTTTTAAAAATTAATCTTTTCCAACTAGGCCGACTCGCAGTTATGCTTCAGGATTGATGACGTATTTTTTGGGCTCCTCTAGGACATTTCTAAACAAGGTACTGCCCTAAACAAAGGCACAATGGTGACTGATGATAGCCCAGTTCTAGCATTCTAGCGCCTTTACAGAAAGATGAGGCCTTGGCGCTCTCTTTTAAAAAGAAACTTATGTTTCCTTGTATATCCAGAAGAAACGTTTGTGAATTCCGTGTGGTGAATGGTGGAAAAAAGATTGTTCAAAAATAAGTTGTTGAGATGTGAGGAAATTATATGGTTGAATACTGGACATTTAACGTGAGTGAGAGAAATAGGGCCATATAAATTTGGATAAAATATATTGTTTATATCATCTATAAAAAGAAAAGATGCTACCTAATTTCCGCTCTTTTATAACGTAGCTGCCTATACGAGATTTCGAGAAGATGTAGTGCATATACTTTAGTGCTTTGCAGAAGTTTTATGCGACGCCATTAAATGATTAATATCACTTGAGGAGGAAAGCTTGAGATTGCTAATAAGCGCTCGGACAAAAGGTTGGTCAAGAATGTAGGATCCATGCGAACGAGTTTAACTTCAGAGTATGGTGCTTGAGTGCCAATCGAGTTGGGAGGAAATGCTTGCGCAAACATCTCATTCAATAATCAGGCGCAAGAAACTTTCGTTCACCCAAATTGTTGTTCAGGGTGTGGTGCCTATGGTACACTTGGGCTTCAGAATATTCCAGTAATATTTAAGATTGTTTATTTCTTCACATCAATAGGAATGTCTACTTATAAAGTGTGAATTGTACTGTTTTCAAACTATGAACAGATATTTGTGCTGCGCATGCCGAAGCAGATGACTTATCTGTATAACGGAAGGATTTTGCGCCATGGAACAGCCTGCGTTGCTTATTCGATGAGCCTTTTGGTTACTGATTGTACGATGTGGCGCGAGAAGATTCTAAGACTGTTTTTCGTGGTATTTACCAATATATAAAGTTGGTTGCTTTTACTTTGAAGGATGACGACACTTCTTGTACGGATAGCAAGTGAAAGTTAAGAGTGTATCGTAGCGTCCAGAAGCCAAACAAGCTGCGCCGGGGCAGTGGGGATAAAACTACTGTTTCATTGCACGCGTATACATATATAGGATTCCGAAAGGGATGTGTCTTTTTGTCAATAACAGATAAGTTGTTTGAGTAGAATCCTGAACACATGGCGCATGCGGTTTGACGTACGATGCACTTGCGTGGCACACGTGTAGCACTCGAGCCCAAGATACGATACATCTTCCTCCGTTCGAAAAACGAAACAAGAATCGGGAAAATAATACTAATGAAAATTTTCAGGCACTGTGGTTCAAAGCACTTGCGCGAAGTTTTGGTCGTAGGCCAGACGTTGTGGCGTTCGACGTTGTCTGAGCGACCTCCTTGGGACTGGTGTGGACGAGACACTTATTGGCGCACCGAGATTCGCGGGAATAGGTCGGGCTGTGCATACTGTGTAACGAGGTGTCGACCCGTTTCTTTTCCCTTGTTTCCCTCGAAGTCATCGTCGTCGCCTTCCTGGACGTTGCGTAGGAAGGGCTCCCGGGTCAGTGGCCGATGCTGCCGGTTGCGCCTCAACACTGTGCCGTTTTCTGTGACGACTGTATACGACCTGGGGTGACCACCAGGCTTGAGAACCTTCGCTTTCGTCGCCCATGCACCTTTCTTGATCCGGACCGTATCTCCCGTGCTCAGGCGTGCCATTCGTACCCTAGAGTGGCCTGACTGAAAGCATCGGAGCACCTCGTGACGGTGACTAGGGTTGCCTTGAAAGTCTGGAATTATTGTGCCGAGTCGTCTTCCCATCAGCTGCTCCGCGGGCGATGCGCCGCACTCGAGTGGAGTGGTCCTGAAAGCAGGCAGTCCCGGCCAGAAATATTCTTTCGTTTCAGTCGTTTCCTTGAATTATTCTAGTTATCTGAATATCCCTTTTTGCCAACCCATTAGAACGTGGGTATTCCGGACTAGACGCAACATGCCTCAAACCGTACAGTTGTGAGAGCAACGCAAATTCAAGACATGAAAATCGAGGGCCATTGTCAGAACAAATTTCTATGGGAATGCCGTGCATAGCAAAGATCGCACTTGTTACGTCGACTACTGTTTACGTCATGGTATCTTTCAGCAGTTAAACTGATGAAAACTTTGACAGGGTGTCGTAAAGGCACAAGTACGACCTCCCGCCCTGTCAAAAAAAAATGTCAATGCCGACGCGGCACCATCCGGCACGGAGCGCATCGGCAGAGGCTGTCGAGGTTGGCTATATGCATACTTTCTGCAGATGGAACATGCCTGGACGAACAATATTATGTCCGAGTTCATTCCCGGCCAAAAAAACTAGTATTGCCCTGGCATTGTTCTTGTTTGTTCCCAAAGGCCCTTGGTGAATTCCTTCCAATGTCTCGCGTTTAATGCTTGCCGGAATAACCACTTTGTATTCTTTGAGCAGAACTCTGTTCACGTGTGATAACTCGCCTTCGAATCGCTTACACGGCCCCTCCAAGAATTTTCCAGCGTCTAAACCCCGCAGCACGTTTCTTGGCTGTTCGTCACACGCCATTTCCGCAGTGAGCCGCCGCGATGAACGCTCACTAACAATTGACGAAACTGTACTTACGGCATCTAACTTTACATCGTTGCTGCCTAGGTCGCAGGCCGTTGTCTTGGTTGTGGCACGTGACAGCATGTCAGCCGGCAGGAGCTGCTTACCTGGAATACCTGGAACAAAGTTTTACGGAAGGTCATAATGCCGCAATCTCCGAAAAAATATTTGCAACCTCGGGGCTATGTCACCAATCGCCTTCTGGGAGATAGCGAATAAAGGGCGGTAGTCTGTTTCAGCAGTAAACTGGCGACCCTAGACGAAGTGATTACATCTTTTGCAGCCAAACACCCCTGCCATAGTTTCTTTTTCACTTTGAGAATAACGCTGTTGTGTTTCGGTAAGAGCGCGAAACGCATACGCCACGGTCTTCCATGTGTCGTTGTGACACTGCAACAAAGCGGCACCGACTCCGGACACCTCCTCGGGATGCATCGCTGGACAGTTTTGTTGCTTTGGCCGGATCGAATACCCACAACAAGCGCTCTGTGCTAAGGTAGTCAGATAGTTCTTTCCATTCCTTTTCGTAGTTATCGATTCATTCAAAGACGACATCTTGTCTGATCAAGCTCCTCAGAAGAGCTGTTCTTTGCGCTAGAGATGGAAGAAACTTGCCGAAAACTCTGACGACAGCTAGCATGCTTTGCACCGCGAGGTTGTCTTCTGGGGTTCGCATGTGCTGTATATAATCAATCAGCGTCGGCCTCATGCCTGCTTTATCAATTACATTTCCAGGAAACTCGATTTCCATGGATGCCTACAATGCAGATATGAGGATTATCAGGAATTTCACAGGAACAGTTCGGTTGCCCAGCGTTACTTCCGTTCGGATGACACCAATATGCTTTATTGTGTCTCCACCGTATGAATTTAGCCCCACGCTACTTTACTTCATTCCAGGGCTTGGGCGCATCCTATTGTATATCTCAACGGGCAGCAAGTTGGCCCAATACCGACGGAGTGATTGAATTACACTTTTGACACCACGTATCATAGCGTCCAGGAAGCCAAACATGCTGCGCCGGGGCAGTGGGCGAAAAACTACCGATTTATTGCACACGTGTACGTATTGGGGGCGACGACATACGGAGTGGCCATCTGTCGGAAGCGCCTCCCTTGCGTAGTATGAGGGATAAGGCGGCGCGCTCCTCATAGGTTTGGCTTACGACGCCCAATAAAAACACCACGCAGCAGCTCTCCCGGAGATTTCTGTAAGAACTCTCAAAACGAGGGAAGTGTTTATTGTAAAAATAATAATCTTGGGCCAAGTGAAGGCACATAATCATTTACAGGCGCTATCGCTTTACCGAATATGCACAGTAAGCGCCACGGCGCGCGGTCGCCGCGATGGAGTCTTCCGAACCGGCTCCTTGCCTGAAAGGCAGGCAAACGCTGTGAGCAAACTATGTGAAATGTGTTCTTATAGTGGGCTGTCTGTATAACCGAATAGAGCATCACAGAATGAAGCCTCAATGCAGCGATCGCACGGGTTCGCAGCGACCGACTCCGCGTCTGCATGCATGTCCGCGCACAATGTCTTGCTTTCGCTGCGAGCGCTTCACAACGTGCCATGAGTTTTAGGCCGCATAATATGGGCGTTTGACAGTACACAAGCAACCATTGTTGCGTGGACGCTATCAGAACTGTTTAAAAATAATTTGGTGTCGTCGCGACGATTCAACCTTTCTTTTCTTCTAAATTCTTGTTTGAATATCATTATTTCTCATGTTGCGCCGCGCTGTATCTTTATCGGTCTTCTCAACGTGCGATTTCCCGCTGCTCCTTTTTCGTAAACCAGTACATTAATTCATACCGCAAACATGGCCATATGCCATGCCTGACGAGTGAATCCATTGTTCTGCCAAGGTCGAAACTTGCCGAGCCGCCGTCAGAGGCTCAGTGTGTATTCACGGACGCTGCGCGCGTTCGGCGTGAACGCGGAGGAACGCGGACGACGTGGGCAGTAGCTCTGTGTCATCTTTCGGCGCGTTGACTCATTGGTGCTGCTACAATAACATCAAAATTATCTTTGTCATGTTCTCAGATGCATTTAGTGTGCCTGGTTGTCTGAGTAGAACGACCATAAATCGACATGCACAAGGCATCGTGATCGCTCGTACCAGGCATGTGAGCCAATGCTGACGCAATGTGAAGGAAATAAGTCAGCACGTTGTGAAAATGCAGAAGCCGTGGTCGTTACTAAACTGAACCAATTGAAATAAATGAAAATTGCAAGCAATACTAAGAAAATATGCAGCTTCGGCCGACTGAGCAGAGCGAGAATAACATGACCAGTTTATATATGAGAAATCTTTGAAGAGGGAAATTGCCAAACTGGGATATTAAGCAGGAATTTCAATTAGGAACGCAACTGCCGACAAAACGCCTGGTAAGGAAAGAGAAGAAAGGCATGAATAGACAACTTTCTTGAGCACAAGAAAAAAAATAACCTTCGTAGTAAGTAAAAAAATGAAGACCTCTGAAAGCAGCATTTAGCAAGAAAGAAAGCAGCAAAGTTAGCATTTTACAAGTGAAACAGTTGCATATGAGAACCTGCCACACTGTTCAACATAAATGTATCAGGAAGTACCATTCATAAAAGGGTCACCATACGTGCCCTAAGATACGCTTCTTTCACTAATTAACGGCAGAAAGAAAAAAAAACTCCGCGCAGGAAATGAACTATTTCCAGGGATACTGCCTTCACGTCCTCTGTTTCGTCATGTCTCCTCTCTTGGTTTTAACATAAAGCTTGCTTCATTATTTTGTTTCACCTAAATGTTGAAGTTTTATTTTTTTTGTACACGTGTAATGAAACAGAACCACTGCGTTGCGAAGTGTTGCTGCACGGTGTTTATCAGGTGGAAGACGCTATGAGGGTGAAAACATTCAAGACAGCGTCATGATTACAAAAAGGTCGTATGACTTTCCTAAAAAATTGTAGCTGACCTTGAGTTTCAGTACTTGAAGGTTGATCTTAGTGCTTTAAAAAGTTTAAAAAGATTCAAAATTAAAGCTTCACATATAGAACACTTGGCTGATGATGAAATGAACGCTGTATTCCTCCTTCCTATTCGCACATGTGCGATATCAACAATCATGAACCACTGGATATAATTGCGTTTATTCACAGTGCTCGTTTATACATACGGCGCTTACTCTAGGTGCTTTTTCTAAAATTATATAGCACAATACTTTTCCCTTTCTTCACATTTTATTTCGTCTTGGCTTCTGGGTTAATTTTTATAAGTGCGAGAATTTTTGTGTGTTGGCACTCGCTTGCATAATGATGCCAATTACTGACTACCTTGGTGGTCTGCTTCACAAATGCGAAACAGTTGTACACATTTGTCTGAATGGAGCAGAAAACTTCGATGGATATCTATAGACGCGGTAGCAGATATTTGGCGTATTTCGGGAGTTTCAAAAATTTCATCATTTTCAAGCCTGTGTAATATTTGATTATTAAGTCCATATCGCGCTCGGGTAGTATTTACGTCCTCCTAGCATCTCTTAGCTGGTTATCTGGTGTTCAAATGAACTAAGAAAGTTGATTTCACGTTTCACATTCGTCCATTAGTTATTTTTGCGCTTGATTAACCTTTATCATATCACCCACTAAATCTTACTAGAATTACCTTAGTGGCATCTTCGATTTTGGATAGGGTATTGTCTCTCAATACGTCCTCATGCAGTGTGCCAAAATACATTGACCTTCGGGTGAACAATTATGATCATCGCGCCCTCTTGGCTAATATCATAATTTATAACCAGAACAGCTGAAAATTTCGGCGGACGTTGTGGCACCGCATTTACAAAATTAGTTCAGTTGGTACAGCAGACCTAGCAAATAGGTATGTTTTACGCTCCGTTTAGATTAAGAGGACCATAACTGCATAGTTTAAAGATAATTATGCAACAGTAAATCTGTAAACCTGGTGAATAGCCCGCACATGCTACTGGCCGCCACCAAGAATATAGTGTTGCGAAATAAAGTAGTGTTCAAAATTTCCGAATATTATACGTTTTATAATGACGTTAAGCCGTTCGTTGAAGTACCCACTATACAACCGCGATATACAGCCGCCCGTGTTGCCTTTATGTGTATTCCTTTTGTGTGTGTTAAGTTGCGGCAAAAAACATGTCTTTTAGCAAGCACCAACCATGCCAACAAGCACTTCTGTCGCAATAATAGTAAATAGGGAAAAGCGCTTCGCGATGTGACAGTATGCATCGTGGATAAAGACGATGCTTCAAGTACTTAAGTTTATTTAGATACAAAATTCTTGAGGAATGTTAATGCGTCAAGGTTGTTTCCCCAGTTATTAGCGCAAAGATTGCACTAATATAAAGTATTCGTACATAGTATAATTTGCTTTGAACCCTGGACCATAGTAGAGACATCAGCAGTGCCTCTAATAGTTTCGGTAATAAAAGCACGCGCTGCCTTAATTTCTTTATGCATCCTCCACGAGGAGGTTTTATGAATAAAAAAGTCCAATGAATCAAAAAACGCCATAAGCAACTCGACATATACGGCACAGAAGACTTTATACAAGTGGCGTACGCTTGCTTCATGTTGGTATACAAGCGAAATTCGAAAGTATATTGCGTTCATGTACGTAAAGTTGTAACGCTAACAGCTATGTGCTGCATCAGCTATGCCACTTCGCGTAGCGGCATCTAGTGAATGATGGTTGCAATGAGTGCATACTAGGCCTCAAGTGTGGAAACCACTAAACGTAGGCGTAGCTAAGAACGGCACAAGACATGCGCGCCACGGAGAGATGTGGGAGCTCGGGAAAATACTACTGCCAAGGGAATAGGGATAGCGAAGAGGGGGGGAGGTGAAGAGGGTAAGTAGTCGCGGTGAAGATTTTTTGTGTGGGAAATTGCCTTAAGAATATTCACAAAACTTACCCGCTGAAGCGCGATAAAACAAAGATGTGTGAGCGCCGCCATTCAGGCATTTTTTTCAACAAACATTTTCATGCCACGCATTATTTCGACCAGTTCATATTTTTATGTCAAGCGACACACGGTATTTCCTCAGTGTGGTACATTTTATCGCAAGATATTTAACGCGAGCATTTACCGTTGCACACAAAGGAGCTCAGTGCCCACCCACTCAGTGAAGGATAACCAGCGAAGCGGTGTATGTGTGCACCTTAATGGCGAACTGTACCTCCACCACAGGTCGGCCTGGTATTGCCCTATCTTCGGGATCTGCCCAGATATGGAGAGTGTAGTTAAGGAACATTTCGCCGTGGGCTAGTTGGTTCGACATAATTAACACTGTTGCGCAAAGAGACGTAGGGACAGGACTTGAGCGAAAAAACAACACACTCTGGGGCCATATGTTGTAAATTCGCTCAAGTCCTGTCCCGTCGTTTCTTTGCGCAGCAGTGTTAATTATGGGGAGTGCTTAACGCCGCCTGCTTCACCTCGGGGTCCACCCGACATTGCACTATCTTCGTGATCGGCCCGCGTATGGGGAGTGCTTAACGCTTGCTTCACCTCCTCCGCGAGTCGGTCAGGTATTTTACCGCAACAGCGTTAAGGAGCTCGTGTCGCAGAAAAGCCGGTGTCGTTGGCATTGGCCGTGAGCGAAAATTGGCGGAAGGGAATTCATAAATAAAAGCAGCTTGTAAGATGGGTTGTGTGGGAATCGAACCAGTGCCTCCGGAGTGTGACGCGGAGACGCTACCACTCAGCCATGAGTTCGATTTTTCAAATGGGGACAAAAGCGCCTCTAGTGAATGCGGTGTTGCCTTAGAAACGTGCCGTCGCAAGTTATACTGCGGTGTATATCGGTAATTATGAGCATGTAAATTACAGAAGTCGCAGTTAAACGCGTAGCAAAGTACGTTTCCGCTATATTTCTTCTGCGCGTGGCGCACGCGAGGAGCCATCTTGCGGCAAACACAGAAGACCTCCTCGCAATGTACGGCGCTGCCCCGCAGCTGGCGCGCCCATAGAGTTAGTAGAACAACTCTAGAGGAAAAGCTGGGCCGGAAAAGTGGGAACCTCTAGGGCGCCGCCCTGTTGCTACTGGTCAATGTGGCCAGCGCAATTACTATTGAAAGAGCTGAGAACAAGTACAGGTCACCTTATGCTTTGTCACCTAAAAACGCATGTCTGATGACTTTATGAAGGTGGTGCGTTAATATTAAGTTTATAGAAAGCGATCGCTAAGTCCGTGACTTATGTAAATCACGATGTACGCATTCATGCAATAAAGGATGACGCGAATTTCGGTTTCGAATCTGTTTTTTGGATGCGTAGTAGTTTCGTTTGACATGCGATCGCGCGTCGACATCGGACGCTATGACACACTCGTGCCTTATGTGCCACCGAAGCCCCGAAGTGGTCTGGCATATACCTTCACATGTAAGTAAACAAATGTATCTCCTTGTTGAGAATATCACGCGAGTAGGCAGCTCTTGTGGTACATCACAATCGTTCGAGAAGCGTCACAGTAGAGCATTTTTCTGCATGCGGAGCGGTGTTTTTATTTGCAAGTTTCCCTTCAGTAGGAAATTGCTGGACAGGCGGACCAGCGCACCGCAATTGTATTGCCGAAGCCACAAGCAACTCAAAGAATCTGTTCAATTGTTGCACTATGAACAATCATGCTTCTACAAAGGCCACAGCAGAAAAACAGCCTGATGACCGAGTATTTCTGTGCCACGAAGTAATCAAGAGGCGAGTGCCTAATGCGGACGAAATAGAGTGCATGGAGACTTAGAACGACAGAAAGCTGAGCTAGTTCGTAAGGATTCATTATGCAAAACAGAGGTGAGGCGTGCAGACAGGACACAAGAGTAGAGAAGTGGGCGGCGCGCGTGTTGTTTGCTTGTAAATACTCTACTCTTGTTTCCTGTCTGCACGCCTCACCTCCGTTTTGCATAACGAGTGCATCAACCCACATATTAATAGCTTAGGCGTTTTATTAACTGTGGAATATTTTCAACACTTCCTTGCATGCCATTTCATGTCACAAATTTGTGCAGCGAATCTATTTGCATGATCGACTCCGGGCCTGTGGGACCGTTCACTTGCACTTGATGCTGAGTCTTTTACATGTATCCATAAACTGCAGATATTCACATCAGATCCCTGCGAGCACTTTCAAAATTCCATTATTTTCGACAACAGGCACATATGCAATACTGACATAATCTGGAATACCACTAAGCAGCTGGGACACATTTTTGTTGACCATACTCGCAGGTAAAATAAGTACATCATGTGGACAGCTCCAGCTCATTTTCCTTAAGTCAGTGTGTACAAGGGTTATGCAAAAATAAATTTTTTCTCGCGCACCGATGATTTTGCTGTATAAGCAAGAGAACCCACCACGTTAGTGTAACGTATCTTGTGCATCACACTAATATGTGCTTTCATTTACCAAGTGAGACGAGTTACTTTTATGGCTCATTCAGTCATATCACACTGCAAGCTGCATTCATCAATCTTCAATGGGATTTTGCAAATGTTTAATGAAACATGTTTCAATTTTATGCAGATATGCAATGGAAAGCCCTTCCGTGTGTTCCAAAGGTAAAATTTAAGCTCTAAATTAAAGAAGACATTTCTAGTCAGAAACAAGCAAAAATAGTGAATGCAGAGTATCAGAAGCCCAAGGTACAGAAATTATGAGAAGTGTCGAATGATTTTAAGGAAAGAGTCGTATTTAAAAATGCAAGACCCTTTAGTGGAGGTCAAGCAAGTCAATATGGGTAGAATACTCTGCAAAATTATGCGAGTGAGGGGATGTCAAACAATGGGTCAGGAAATGCATTGTTTTTCTGCAAAACAAAAGCTGATTGCCATTACATAAGTCACTTTAGCATCATGATAAATTCAGAAATAAACCAAAAAACAAGACACGCAAAAATAAACAAAGCATTTAATGATATTTCAGCAGAACTTTTTGTTGGGCTAGTTGGTGCATATTTGGCGCTATAGTACTTCAGCCATTTAATGATGCTCTCTCCACACTGGGATAAATAAAAACAAACACATCACATCTAATGTGGACATATCAGATGCCTTGTGAAACACTAAAGGAACAATTCAGTTTCGAGCTATGGCACTTGCCGCATAGATGTGGGGGGGCCTTGCACCAATAGTGATAGTTACCACTGCATTTAGAAATTGAAAGCATTCGTGCAGACAAGAATGATTCTTTATATTTTTGGCTACCACTTCAAATGCCTCCACCAAGTGTTACAATGCTGCACGCAGCCATACTAAGGATCTCGCAGCAACACCTGCAGGTAAAAAGCAGAAGCAGTCAAAGTGCTGGTGTGTTCTGGACACTATGTTTGAAAACTTCTAGGCAAGAAGAGTGCAAGAAGCAGACATAACTGCATTTATTTCCATAATTCCCCATTTAAATGGCCTTTTCTTTTTGCTTAGACAATGCCTACGCCTAGCCACAGCAGCTCCCTCATACAGACTCCACAAACCAAGAGGCCGTGGAGGCAAATGCAGGTAAGACAATAAGCAATAGCACTGGTATCGACATTCATCTAATTTCTTTTTATTTCATTTAGGCAGCCAGCACACCTCGAACAGCCACCTTGACTGCAGGTGTGTCACCCTAGTCGCCAAGGAAACATTTGAGGGAAAGTGACAGGCAATGTGAACAGCCACTTCTCCATGTAAACAATACTCTTTCTCTCGGATGACTCCTACGCCTCACCACGCCAGCACACTTGTGCACAAAGATGCCGCAGAGGCACGTGCAGGTCAGAGGCAAGAAGCAGTGGCACTGGTGTCGACATTTACCCAATTTCTTTTTCTTACACTGAGGCAGCCAGCACACCTCGAACAGCCACCTTGACTGCGGGTGTGTTAGTTGATTCCTGTTGTACATATGCTCATAATATACTTCAGTAAACTTGAACTTCATAATAAACTTGAAGGCAAATGGGACATTGATGCATTGTATTTTTGAACATTTATTGTACACATACAATATATGTTATACTTTGCAGTGCTACAGAGCGTATTTTGAAGCTTCCCCCTATATTTTGCACCTTTAATTATGTATGTGTTGTGTGGCCCTCAATGCAGTTCATGTTGTAGCAGCTGCTTTGTCTGTGTATCGCACATTGGCTTAAGCTCGTGATACCCACATACTTCTCTCACATATACAAAATAAAGTTCTATGTAGTCCTCAGTGTTACAACAAAAAATTAAACTAAACAATCCGATCGTGGAATTATGTTTACTACAGTGATTCCTACGACAGTTACTGACAATTTAACAACTTGAACTGGTCAATCGGTCCATAGCCGCCTCTATTTTTCAAAAATAAAGGAGGCTATGATCCGTCATGGCAAGGAATTGTATGTATACATAAAAAAAGGGGGTATGTGTGTGTTTGTAGTGGGGGTATAGGATTAGGGCGGTACGAAAAAATGTACCAACACCGTCCTCTAGACCCATTCCGTTGAGGTACCGTAACAAAACGTATTATGCATAAAGTTCATACAACCAACTCTGATATTACTACAGACGCCAGGCGACGCGAGCTGCATTTGTCATGATGCATTCGCGACTGCACCGGATGCCCTCCACTTTATTCTCGTTAATCGTGCTCACTGCGCCGAGGCAAAAGAAAGACAATGGGCGCAGGTGCCTTTAAGGTATCTCGACCTTGCGAGGCACGGCTGCGCGTGCCTGGGGAGCTGTTCGTGCGAACACTCCCTGGCACACACCTGCCTCGGCGGCCCCAACCTACGTACCGTTCTGCTTCGAGCTTTGATCCCCCCACTGTCCCTCGGGTGCCCTGGAGTTCCTGCGCCGCCTGCTCTACTATCATCTCAGGTGCTCTCCTGAGACTTCCGTTTGTCGGTTACATGTGCCCTACAGTTGGATCATTACTTATAATAATAAAAAACCCGATCTATCGTCACGACGATAGATCGCGAATGCGGCTTTTGCAACATACCGCGCCCGTGCGAAGATAATTACGGAACGCCAACGAGGAATCTGACCACAGCTTCGAGCTCGTAACGTCGTCGAGTGACACTCCTGCAACAGGCGTGACCGCTGAAAACCGCATACCGCCAGAAACTTGAACAGGATCATCCCTCGGTTGCATAACTGCCAGCTGTACGGCCAACATGGACCACACCCACACCATCCCGCAACATAGAATAAAGAACCGACTTATAAAGCCCAAACACACGGCTGCACGCACACATCACAACATCACAAGCGAGACGCCATGCTGCTACGCTGCTACTGTTGCCGGATTAAAACTGACTACTGTCACCAAGTTTAGCAAGCATTTCAGGAGCTGGCAACCTCGGCGCGTAGCAACATGGCGGCGCTCTTGAGGTTCCCGATTTTAATGCATGGGCCCTATGGGTAGCTTGTCCTCTAGAGTCAGTATAGTAACTCTATGGGCGCGCCACTCGCCCGTTTCTCCCCTTCGTCTCGTTTGAGCGCATTGGGTCAGTGCGGGGACCGGTGCGAGGATGCCCCAATACCCTTGCGTTTAATAAGTTTTCTCGTTCTCTCCCTTTCCAACTTCCAGCGTGCGTCACTCGAACCCCCGTGTTTAGGCGACGCGGCTCTTCTTTCCACTCACAGCTCGATTCCTAGGTGCAGCGTCCGATGCGGGACGCCTCTGACGTGATCGCTGCGCTGTAGCGCGTCTGGGGGGAAAGCGTCCCCTGCGATGTGTGCCGTGCTGCTAGCCAGGAGTCATGCATCTGCATGGTGCTCCCAAGCGAGATAGAGGACGATCCCATCGAAGCGTCAGCCCCATGATCGTGTCCACCTTCATGGCGCGTCGCGGCCCGGCTGTCCGTGCCGATCACGACGTTTGGCTCGCGTAGATCGTTTCTCCCTCTGAGACACCGAGTTCTTTGGTTCGTTCCGCTTGCTTAGGCGCACGTTTCGTCTTTGTGTGACTCAAGAGTATGCCGAACGAATGAGTGTGCGGTGCGAACGGGGTGCGATAACGCTATCGCGTTCCACTCTTGAAGGCGAAGCTTAAGCGTCCTCCAAGATTTTGCAGCACCTTCGGGATTTTACGTCTACACGCCACACGATCCGGGGTAAACTAGTTCTTAACAGTTTTGCTGCAAAATTCACGCAGAAACTTCTCTGGAAGTTGTCTGAGTACACGTAAGCATAGGGTCTCTTGCTCATCTTCACGCAGCCCAGTGTCATCATAAATCTCATGAAACTTGATTCCACCACTATAACCGACAGCGCTGCGGTGACACGAACTGCTGCGGACGGCAGCGCAAGGCGAATTGATGAGCAAGCAAACTACTGGAGGCGGCAGTGCCAGTGATCATTATAAGCCGTTATCGCGCTCTAGTGCCTTATCCATCCATGTAGTGTGTTCAACCTTTATGAACGCTGACGAACTGTACTTCAGCGGCGGCTGCGTATGGCATGGCCGCGCGGACCCCTATCTTGAAAGTGATCTCCCATGGGGACACAGTACGGAGAATGCCGATGGCTTCGTGCACGCTGTGTTCTCGCCGCTTAGTTAGCATTGAAATGAGAGGCAGCACGATGGTCAATTCGCTCGCGGCTGCGTGCCCTATTTTGAAAGCGATCATCTTACGTGACGGACGGACGGACGTTTTTTCTCGTTGGGTAGGCATGGAAATGCTTACGCATTGAAAATAAAGAAGAACACCCTTAGCGTAGCTTACAAGGCGGAATAAAAGAGATAAAAAAGAGACAGCGCATTTCGCCAGCGATACTTTGAACTACTTTTTGTAAACTTAGGATTAACATGAATCGCTATTGATGGCCTCACCTAGCTTTATATGGTTTTCAAGTCCATTCTTTAGGGAACGGGCTCCATGGCTTTTTCGCTTCCACTTGATCTCAAATCTTCCGCAGCTTTCGTGGTAACATTTTTCCTGTGGTGGACTCTATGGTTGCGCAACTGGAAGCAAGGTTTTCGCTCGCAAGACGGAGGAGTCTGGTATGTGCGCATTGCGTGTGAAGCGGAACTACGAAAAATAGGTAACTGAGGACTGTTAGAAAAGCGCATTCGGTCTATGTTTATCTCTTTCATGGTCACACCCAGCGACGTTGTTGCCCCTGAATGCAGTGATTACATTACCTTTATACACTGCAATGCGCAATCGGCGCGTACTAAACATGACCAGCTCACTACGCTTTTCAATGCATTTTCTTTCCATTTTCAACTTCTCATGATTCCCCAGACATGGCATGTGTCTCAAAACGAAGTTCTATCATATCCAAGCAACAGTTTGATTTTCGAAAAGAAATTTCGACCGGGCTTGTTATACTATCATCAAAGGAATTCATTCTTAACGGTTTTGAAGAGAAAAAATCTAACAATTGGAGTTTTTATTGATTGTTCCAAAGCGTTCGACCATACTAACCATTTCATTTTATTAGCCCTTATACAGTCATATTTAAGACATAGAAAGCAGTACGTCTCAAGTAAATCCCACCAATTACCTCTTCAAAAAATATTGCAAGAAGTTCCGGAAGGCAGCGTTCGTAGACCAACATTGTTCTACATCCACATAAATGACATCGTTCCTATAAGCGAACAAACACACTTCATAATTTACGCCGATGACAGCAGTTTGTTGTTGTAGTCGCAAAGTCTGGTCTACTTTTCAAACCTGTCAAATGACACCCTGAGTAGTTTACTTTAATGGAGCAAAATTAACTGCTTAGAAATTAATGCTACGAAAACAAAAGCTATTCTGTGTTCTCCACGATAGAAAAAAATTCATAGGGACATATGAATTTTTTCTGTCGTGGAGAACACAGAATAGCTTTTGTTTTCGTAGCATTAATTTCTAAGCAGTTAATTTTGCTCCATTAAAGTAAACTACTCAGGGTGTCATTTGCCAGGTTTGAAAAGTAGACCAGACTTTGCGACTACAACAACAAACTGCTGTCATCGGCGTAAATTATGAAGTGTGTTTGTTCGCTTATAGGAACGATGTCATTTATGTGGATGTAGAACAATGTTGGTCTACGAACGCTGCCTTCCGGAACTCGCACATGCTTTGGCAATGTACCGCGTTACCAGAGGGCCCTCTCTCCAGTGAGCCCGAATGGGAAGAAGCCCTCAAAAGCCCGGACCTCAAACTGCAATTCAAGGCCGTCCAGAGGGCCCAAGAACTGGCGGAGCGTCACCACGTTCCCGTCCCGACTTGGGCGTCGCCTACGGTTTCGGCCCAAGGAGCTCGCCGCGTGCGATCTCCAACGGCTTAGACCCCTCAGGACCTCAATAAAGTTCTTGACTGACTGACTAGGGACATAATGTTAAAGCTTGGCGCAGAGTGGGTAGAGCTTGTAAAAACAGTAAAAAACTTTAGAGTAGTTTTTAATGAGTATTTATTGTGGGATGATCGCGTCCCCCGAATTTCAACGTCTTTGGCCAGGGTTTGTTACATACTATGTAAATGCAGGCATCTTTTACCCCCTAAAATTTAGCTTTTCATCTACAACAGCCTTCTTGCTCCTCATAATAATTATTGCAGCCTCGCATGGGGAACCACTTCCTAAACGAATCTTCATAAACTACTAGTCCTGCAGAAAAAAGCAGTTCGCAATAAGATGAATGTCTCTTACGATGCTAATAAAACTGCAATGCATCGCTCCCTTAATGTGCTGTCCGTACAACATTCGTACAAAAGAAAACTTGCTTTAAAGTGCGAAAACAGTCTTCTAGACAACAACGCAGTTTTCTTTGACTTTTGCAAATTAACTAATTAGCGAATATAAATAGTTTTCCTTTGTCGGCGTATCACGACTCTTAAAGGCCCAGCAAACCTCTAAATAAAGGGAAATTTTGGGACACGTATTCCACAATGTCGATCTCTTCCTGTAAGGAGCAAAAATGGATTTATTGGACTCTCGCTAACAGTTTGTCTTATCACTTTAGCAGGTATTCCCTGTGTTTAGGAATTTTCGGAAAGAGTGCGCCGTAATGATGATTTTTGCACACCTTCAAGCATTTCAGATGTTTTGCATCTCTAGCTCTAGGTTGCACTCACTGCCGTGCTTCATGACAAAAAAATACTTCAACTTCATAGACGTGCTAGGAATGTGGTTGATGTGCTTTTCCAGATGAGCTGGTAAAATAACTTGGGCCATCCATTTTATAGCTCAGGGTACTACTTCCGCGACAGGCAAACGTGCCATTTTACTGGTGGCAATACATCGCAGTGATGCTACCGTAAATAAATAGATACGTCAACAACTATCCTATTTCCAACTCTCGGGCGCCCGCGCCCACCCACACATGCTTCAAGATGGCCAGGCCAGATAAAGTGTTCCGCATCTGACAGTTGAACTGCACGAGTTTCACTGCGCGGTAAGCTTCCTTGCAGCAATCCCTCCGCAGTCACGATGCCCAGTTTTACGTAATCCTACTGGAAGAAACTCGCACACACACTCATTCACTCGTTCATTGGTTAGCATTGGTTACCCGGCCCCTTGGGAGGACACGGTGCCGCCACGCTTGTTGCTAAACAGTTGACATGCCTCACCTCACGTACGACCTCGGCACGTACGACGTGGACAACGTCATGAGCAAGGTTCACCCAAGCGACGCGTCGTGCAAAGTGTGTACATCCTCAACCTGTGCATCAGCCCCAGACAGAAAAGTGAACGCTTCAAATGCCTATTCCAGAGAGCCATCCGTATTGCAGGCTCAAACATGCTCGTGATTGCTGGCCAATTAACGCTGCGCATCACGCCTGGGCTTATGTGTATAACACCCCAAGGATACCACGCTGTGGCAGCATGCTAACGACCTTGATCTCACCCTAGTGACGGACAAGGCGTTCCCCACCCGCATCGGCTAGTGCACGCACGGAGACACCACCCCGGATCTCTGCACCATGAAGAACACAGCCGATGTCCGCTGGCCCAATCTCGCGAAGGATATTGGCAGCGACGACCTTATACTAGCCATGCACTTACCCACCGTTGTCAGGAAGCCCAAGTCGTACACGTGGATCGAGTGGGACCTCTTTCGCAAGACTCGCGCCGCATGACTCCTCGAGACCTGGATGGCTCAGCTCAAGGCCGACGTCAGTGAGGCCATGAAAACAGTCAATACGGATATGCCCACTGAGAAGATGGACAGCCGCCTCGACCACTTGCTCGAGGCCAGTCTCTACTGACCCAATCGAAGAGCCAATGTCTCAACCATAGGCTCCGCAAACGCACTGCAGAACTTAGCAAGGCCACAACGGAACACTGCAGCAGCCTATCTCAACAGCAGTATGACGAGATATGTAATTCGGTCAACGAACAGACGCCCAACGAAAACACTTGGAACCTCCTCAAATACCTGCTCGACGACACCAACACCCGCACGAACCAGGGCCACTCACTTACCATAAATGTTCACTAGGCCAAAGGGACCCCATGGCCGGATGACGTCGCCAAAACCCTTGCGCAATAGTACCTACCGATACTCATAGGCCCACCGGCCCTACATCCCGATTACACCGGTACTGACAACACCTTCCTCGGTGCCGACTTTTCCGTCGGAAAGGTGCGGCGGCCTCTCCATGAACTCAACGGCCATTCCGCCCCGTGCCTCGACGGCCTAGCCAGCAATATCCTGTGAAAATTAGAAGACCCGTTGGTCGTGTATCTCACGGAAGCCATCAATGGCGTGCGAGGGTGGGGCAAGTTACTCTACGCCTGGAAACTCGCCCACACGATCCTCATTCCAAAACCGGGAAAGGCGATGCCGATAACCTTCACCCCACGTCACTCATGTCGTGCGTGGGCGTAGCATGTCGTGCGTGGCCGAGCATGTCGTACTCAACAGAGTCAGCCGGTATCTCGAAGACCAAGACTATTTCACAGATCGCATGACCGACTTCCGACGCGGGCTTTCGACGTAGGATACGATGCTACTCCTGAAACATCAGATCATAGACGCCGGGGCAACTTTGGGCACCTGCGCGAGACTCGGCCTCGTCCAGGAGAAGGCGTTCGATAACATCGAGCACTTGGCAATAATTAAGGTGAACGCGGACTTAGGTCTTGGGAGCCGGTTCTACGAGTTTATTCACTCTTTTCTAACCCGTCGCATAGCCATGCTCCTTGCCGGAGACCTCACGTCGGACGAAATCGACCTCGGACAGCGTGACACCCCCCAGGGCTCCGTCCTCTCACCGACGCTGTTCAACCTGGTGATGATGGGGCTCACTGAACGCCTCTCAAAGATAGAAGGCTTTAGTCATACGGTATACGCGGACGGCATCCCCATCTGGTGCTCCACGGGGTCGGACGGTTTTATTGAATCCGCTCTTCCGGAGGCAGTCGAAACCACCGGACCCTACCTCGACCACACGGGCCTAAAGTGCTCCTCCGCCAAATCGGAGCTGCTTCTGTACTGTCCAACACGACAAGGCAACAGGTCCAAGGGGTGGAAACGCCTGACCAAGCGCAACATCACCGTCCGCACCAGAGATGGTCGCCCCACCCCCAGGATCGACTGCATCCGAGTCTTGGGAATGATAATCGAGGCAGGCGGATCAAACATTCAAATGGTCCACAAGCTTACGACAAAGATGGACAGCGCGCTACGACTCATACACAGAGCCGTCAACTGTCACCACGGCCTCAAAGTAGACAATCTGCTATGTCTCGTACATGCGTTCATGCTATGTCACTTTACCTATGCCCCTTCCGGTGGCAGTTGCCAGCCTGCTCCTCGCTTTCCCTTTCCTAATACCTGTGTATATGTTTTCAAAACAAATAATAATAATGCCGCAACAATGCACAAGTTGAAACAATTGGAGCATGACAAGCTCAATCCGAAAGGTAGTGAAGCGGGACCTAGGGCTCCCGATCACCACGCCGACGCATCGACTCCTTGAGATCGGGGTGCACAATACGCTCGAAGAGATTGCTGAGGCTCAGGGGAAAGCGCAGGTGATACGACTGACGACCGCTACGACGGACCACCACATCTTGCGCGAGCTCAGCTACTTCACACCGACCACCCAGGATCCACAGGCGTTTACGCCGGTTCCCCGCGAGTTCTGCGACCTGGTCCCGATCGCACCCATTCCGCGAAACGTACATCCTTAACACAATTGAGGCAGGCGGCTAGCCCAGGTGAGCGCATTCCTCAAGCGCATGGAGAAGAAAGCGCACGATGACGCGTTCGTGGATTCCAACGCCTACCGCGGAAACCGAGCCTTCGCCGCGGTCGCGGTCTCGTTCGTAGCGGAGCCTATAGCAAGACTCACACACGACCCCAAGGTGGCGGAGCAAGGGGCCATAACCCTGGTAATGCTCGACTACAAGCGAGAGGTAATATTCAGCGTACGAGAGAGGAGTCGTCTCCGACCAGGCGTGGCGCGTCCTCCACGGCGCTAATCCGAGCACCCTCAAGCACCACGCCGTTACTTTGTTTACCGCTCACCGGGTCGGATCCCGGGTGCCACTCCCAACCTTAACGAGACAGCCCACGACGCTGCGCGGGCGCTTACTGACCGCACCGTCACCCCTGGGCAAGCGCGTCTCAACGAGTTGGAGGTGAACAAGGACGTCCCTGTAACGTACAGTGAAATCACTAAGCATTTTACCTGGGACGACGTCTCTTTCCGCCCCCGCACCCCAAACTAAACAGGCCGCAGGGCTAATGCTACGCTAGTTACAAACACATGACAACCCTCCCCGTTGCACATAATCTACGGAGACGTCTACCCCGACGACGAGTGCCCCTCGTGTGGCGACCCGGCGACACTCGCACACATGCTCTGGGATCGCAGAAACACTCCGCCCGACTCTACCTCGGACGAGTGGGATAAGACGCTGCGAATCCAGCTACTACAAGACCAGCGATGGGCCGTCCAGCAGGACCACGTAGTGACCGCCAGGTACTCCCTGTCGGTCCCTGAGTGGGAGACTCCCGCTGCGCGCTGATGCGACTCCTGCAGTACCTCAAGTATTGTTTATCCCCTCCAATCTGCAACTATCGCTGCATAATGCGCGGACTCGAAACAGTAGACATAAAAAAGGACTGCCTTAGGACTCATAAATTCTAATACATCGGTTTAAGAATATTTTTGCAATTTCAAAAATTCACGCTTCCTTAATATAAGTACGCTTGGTTGTTTGAAAATAAAATAGATAGCTCTTCCAATAACTGATAGATGTCGTCCTCTTTAGCCAGAAAGCATTTGAATATATCCTAATCATTTCGCGAACGGTTTGAGCAGCTGTCTTTTAATAAATGAGAGCTTAACACATATTCAAGCAGACAGTTTTTTATTATATCGTATTGCTTACAAGAAACGGCTGTGCACTCTGCCAAGTGGTCGTGATAAGAAACTACATTTACGGTTATTTTGTGTTGTATAGCCAACCAGATCCCGAGCCTCTGTTTCTCACTCCATACATTGACAACTGTTCCTACTACGACGCAAGAGAGAAGAGCAAAATACAATATGCCGAGAAGTTCGGTGTTGCTGCTTACTCTGGTTACATCACTGTGAACGCAACTACTCGAAGCAATCTCTTCTTTCTCCTGACTGAAGTACAGGTACGTAAGTCCTGCGCATGTTTTTCTACTCTACACAAGCGTGCCATGTTGAATAAATTCGGAACATACGTAATACTTTTCACGAAAGTGGGTAAAATTAGTAAAATTATTTTTAATAGCTCACTACAATTATATGATTTTAAAGATTCATCCTTAGCGAGCACATATCAAAGATTGCTACTCTACCTTTGTCACGTGCTCAAATTAGTGGCATTAAACAGCCATATCTGCGTTTACTTCGTTGCCCTATCTCTTTCTGACCCATGACCTATTCCCCAATAGGAAAGAGCGCTGTAATGATGGCCCGAATAAGATGGTATAAAAAAAGTTTTGAGACTAGCTCTGTTTTGAAGAAAGTAGTATATTTATGTGCATTCAAACTAGACTGTCAAGACGAAGTGTTTTTTTGTTCTGGGTTTAGTTTCGTTTCACTGAAAAAAAGTTTCATCCCGCTTCTGCTACGTAATGTAAAAAAAGTGGTTATCCGTAAGGGTCCATAGCTGTTCTGGTTCGGATGGAAAAATGTTCGGAGCGAAGTAACCATATAAATATAGTAGTTATTTTTCTCTATAAGTGAGCTGTGAATTCTGAGATCATGTTGAGTGCCTTGAGTCAAGGAACCATGAGTGCTCTCGGAAGCCGCATGTCATCGATTGTACTCGCTAGAATGAGAGGCCGCTGTTCCAATAAAACGAACCTAAACGACGTGAACGAATGATAAAACTTTGGTGACAAACCATTGTACTCGCAGAAAACGAAACGATAAGCTCTTCAGTGTGTCAGCTCTGGGTTTTGCCACGAGGCTGATTAGCAAGCGCACCGAACGGTAGGTTTAGATCAGCGGACAGCTCAACCAGCTATCGCTCGCACAATCGCTGCCTGAGATACGCGCTTATGCGGACGTTTCCTGACGCCGCTTGTTTCGGATTGCCGACTTTCCTCTTTAACCGAAAACCAATAAAAAATACTTCGGTTTCACTCGGAAACAAAATAATCAATAACGTTTCAGTTACGTTTTCATCCCGGTGAAAACTATCGTTTTCTTTGATTATTTTTTTCGTTCTGTTCAAACACACTGCTATTGAGGTTTCTGTCGCCAAAGTCATTGAGCGAAGTGAGTTACCATGCTCTATTCACGCTTTCGAGAAGCTGTAACCTGAAACACCAATGTACATTGTAGAACAAATTAAGGCCGGATATCTCTGAAGTTGTGGTAATCTTAAAATTCCTGTTTAGTAAACATGACCTCACAACTGCTTGATTTCAATGTCGGAATAAGATGTCCCGCCTACATGAATAATGAAATACGTAATTAATGATTCTTTTTGTTCACGTATCCAGATATTTCTATTGTTATGCAGGTAATTTCTGCGTCTTGCATTATTCCATTTGACAAAGCGAAAGACAGTATTTGTAAGATGCTATTTCAACAAAATTTGACCAACTTAAAGAAGAAGACAGGTGCTATATGAATTGGCTGCGATAGACTCTGCGGTGAAAATGAGATTCGTACTTTTCTACGTGACGAAGACGTTATAGGAGACTAACACCCACATGCATTTCTAGGGCAACTCATCTGATGCACCCCTCTTACTATGGACTCAAGGTGGCCCGGGTCTGTCAGCACTGTTTGGTCTGTTTCTCGAGAATGGCCCCTTAGATTTTATTGGTTTTTACTCAAACGAAACCCCAGACATACGCCCCAGAACTAATACCTTACAAAAGAACATGAGCGTTCTCTACCTGGATCTTCCCGTGGGGGCTGGCTTCAGCTTCACAGAAGACGAAAAAAACGGTTACCCAACAAAACTCGAGGACATAGTATTGCACGTGAAGGAATTTTTGACACAATTCATGAAAGTCTTCTCTGAATATGGAAATCGGGACTTCTATCTCGCCGGAGAGTCATATGGAGGTCAGTATTTTTCGTTTCTCTCGTTACTCTTGTGCCTTGCCTTAATGCGTAGAAATAAATTATTCTGGGCTCTAATGGCTCTCTTGCTTTAGGGCTTGGCAATGCGGCACGGATCTTCCAGCCGAGCACATGGTAGCGCCACACGCATAAGCATTGCCTAATCGCTGGCAGCCACAGACAGTAACTCAGAGTGGGGGCAATATGGCGATATCTCCCTGAACAAAGCGTCCACATTCCGGGAGATTGACTATAGTCTGCTTTTAAGGCACTTCGAAAATGAAACTGTTTAGCGCAGTTGCCTTTAACGGGTGAGATAATTAATCACACTCGATTCCGACATAGCCCCTAACTGGAGCATAGACGTCTCTGCCGAGGACAAAATTAGGAAAAGACTAGTGCGAATTAAAAATATTCCCAGTTGCCACTAAGTGGCGGAGGCACTAGAGGTGCATAAATTTTAGCGATATACACGTTTCAAAGATTATATATCTCTTTTTTGCAGTGCGCAGGTTGCCGTATCTGGCGCCCGCTTTTTTATACACATCAACAAACTCCTAGTTGGTAGTAGGCAGTAAAGATTCACGGTATTTTATTTTCTTCTCTGTTAAGAAATATAACTATTCTTAACTGCTGAACTAGCGGTCAATGTGTGAATACTATATTTTTATCACACATATGAAACCTTTTTGCCCTGTGCAACTTTTATCTTTGCACCTTTTCAGCGTTTGAAGGGCCCCGTGAAATAAAGCGTCACCGTGGCATACTTTCAAACAATTTGCTCCAAATGTGGATCGTGCGCTTTTTAGAAAAATATCCCTTAAAAGAACTTGTAGCTGGGCTCGTTGGTAATCAACATTGCTGTCAAGCGCAACACAAGACGCTCACAGGCAGGCACGAAGTCACACACAAATACACCTCCAGAAAAGACAGCCCTCATTTTCCGAGAAGCACTCACTCCAAATGTTTTTTTCCTAATATAGACGACTGCCGCGCATGTGCAATACATGATCAAGACCATTTCTTGCAGAAGACTCTGGGCAAAGAAGGGTTAAGACGTGCAGACACGGACCCAAGACAACACAAGTGGACAACACGAACAGAGTTCGTGTTGTCCACTTCTCTTTTTTTATGTTCGTGTCTGCCTTACGTCTTCTTTGCATTATGAATTCTTACCATTAAGCTCAGCTTTCTGTTGTCCGGAGCCTCTGTGATGCACTGGTGCTTATTGTAACGTGTAAAAGCCGCTTTTTAGGCCATATGTGGCGGCCATTTAATGCTTGTGCCGAGAACACGCGTTTAATCAAACCGTAGTCAACACCTACCACAGAAACAAAACATGTGCAACAAGACGAGCAAATTTGTCTGTCTTATATTTTTTTTACTTCTTGAGCGTGTTCTCTTAATCTGTCATTCAAACACCACTCAGTCGATAACGTGATAACAGAATCCGTCATAATGGAATCGGCTACGCGAGTCTCGTAGCACATTGTGCAAAGTCATTTCCATGCTTCACTTTGTATACGTGCTTTTTGACTTTCTCGTAAGCTGAAAAAGGCGTGTCGACGAAAGCCGACGTAAAACGACAAAAAAAAAAAGATAAAATAAGGTCTTCATGAGAGCGCTGTAATTATGGCGCATTCTGGCGCACAGAGCGCGCTGTGACATAGTATTTTTTAAACTCCGCGGGATTTTCGTTTTTCCCGAATAAAAGCGGCCACGCTAAGTCTATCTCGTTGGAAATACCTGAGTTGGCCAATATTTGTGAAGCTCCACAACTTCCCATTGACGCCTCAACGTTTCAAGCTATATGTAAAATGTTAATTATTTATCTCGGCCAATTACTCAAAAGAAGGACGAGCAAAGCATGGTACTGTAAGTTTAGATAAACGCTAACAACATCCACGCAATTTCTGCTCTGAAAAACGCATAGGTTTTTTGAAAACCTCGGTACAAGTTGGCTGGGACACTCTGTATATTACTATGAGATGTCCGCTGTTATGTTCTAGCTACCAGGCGATCTAGGTTAGCTTTAGTGACCCCTGTCTAGTCATGGTTACAATGAGTACGATTAAAATAGCTGCGAAGTTTAGTTTCTGACCTAGTTGTGTTTTATTTATGTCGGCTAGGAGAGACGTGTGATGCAGGGGGGGGGGGAGATGGAGACAGAGGTAGTGCTTAACGAATAGAGTTAAGCCCTATCATAATCAATTTTTTGTAAAGGCGTTTATTCGGTTCGTAGAGCATCAGCGATCACTGCGGCAGCAGCAGGTGGGGCCTAGCCAGAGAACGAACTGGCTACGAGCCACGCGATGGGCAACGGGGCTTTTTAGGCTGCCGTTGTTCTTCGTCATAATCACTTCCGGCATTGAAGAGTAGCCATTCTGGCGACCTAGGAAGAGGTGACCGGATCATAATACGGCTTCAGCCGGTCAATGTGCACAGTCTGTCGCCCCCGACGACGCAGATCGGGAGATGGTGATGCGGGTTCGACCACGTAATTAACTGGTCATGGTTGAGCAACTCCGTGGTTGGGCTCGTGGTACTTCGGGGGGAGTTTAGACGAAAGGCCAGGAGCAGCAACAGCTGGGACCCAAAGCCGCACGAGTGAGTCGATAGGGAAGGAGTGAGGGGGTGGGCTGACGTTATGGCGCTCTTTTGGCGGCACTGTTGAGCAGACGTCAAAGAACGGGCTAGTTGTCGGCATTTCTCGGCGTACTGAGTGACCGTAGAAACAGGTGAGCATTAAGCAGGGTGCGGCTGGTATGGGAGAACTGTATCAATGGTGCTGGAGGGAAGGCAGACGTAAAGCAGAAAGAATGGTGAAAATCCGGTAGTGGCTTGAGAGGCAGCGTTGTAGGCGTATGTGACGAATGGAAGTACGAGATCTGAGTTGGAGTGGTCAGACGCAACAGACATTGATAGAATGTCACCAAGAGTTCTGGTGAATCGTTCTGTTAAGCAATTGGTTTATGGATTATAAGCAGTAGTAGTGCGGTTAGGAGTGACTGCAGGACGTCCGAGAGGAATACGTGACCCTGATCACTGCGCAGTTCACGAGGTTCACCATGGCGGAGAACAAAGTTGCTCAGAATGAATGAGACGACGTCTTTTGCTGATGCGGCAGGCAAGGCGGTGACTTCAGCATATCGTGTCAAATGACCTACGGCGACAACAATTCATCGATTGCCAGCACCAGTAGATGGAAGAGGCCCGTACAAATCAACGCCAATACGGTCGAATGGCTGAGCTGAGCAGGGAAGTGGCTGGAGAGGTTCGGCGGAGAAATGCGAGACACATTTGCAGCATTGGCAGGCAATGCAGAAGCGTACGTATTTGCGGACCAAGTTGTACATACCTCGCCAATAATATCGTAGGCGAAGCCCTGTGTAGGTTTTTGACACTCCGCCGTGACCACAATGAGGGTGAGAGGGAGTATCGTAGCATAAATCTTGTCGAAGGTGACGGGGCACTACTAAGAGCCATGTGCGGCCGTCATTGTGGTATTTTCGGCGGTATAAAAGTCCGTCGCGGATGGTGAAATGCTGCGCCTGTCACCGTAACGCTTGAGGTACCGATTGGGCGGAGAATTTGGCAAAACTCGAATATCATGACGATCCATGGGTCTTTTCGTTGCTCTGAGGCCATGTCCAGGATGTCAAGTGGTGAGATATCATGTCTGTAGGTAGAAGCACTGCTGTCTGAAGTAAGTGGTAAACGCGAGAAGGGCATCGGTGTCAGAGTGTCTGCGTCCAGAGCGATAGACGACACGGATATCATGTTCCTGGATTTGGAGGGCCCACTGAGCGAGGCGGCCCGACGGGTTAGACAACCAGCAAAGAGCGGAATGATCCGTCACCACGTCAAAGGGTCGACCATAGAGATATGGGCGAAATTTCTGAAGAGCCCATACGAAAGCAAGCACTCCTTTTCTGTTACTGAGTAATTAGCCTCAGGTTTTGTGAGGGAACGACTGGCATAAGTGACCCCGTATTCGGCATTAGTGCTCTTAAGTTGTGCGAGTACGACACCAAGGCCGACACCACTGGCGTCAATGTGAAGTTCTGTAGGTGCGCTTGGATCAAAATGGCGCAAGATCAGAGGAGACGTGAGTAAACGAAGAAAAGTCGTAAAGGCATCCTCGGAGGCTTCCGACCAAGTAGAAAGTTCATTGTCGCTTTGTAGGAGTTGGTTTAGTGGTGCGATCACAGTAGCGAAAATGCGAAGTAAACATCGAAAATAGGAGCATGGGCCAATGAAGCTGCGTAGCGCAATCAAATTAGTGGGCTTCGGAAATTGGGATACAGCGCGAAGTTTAGCAGGTTCAGGAAGAATGCCTTCTTTGGAGACAACATGGCCTTATATAGTCAGTTTCCGAGCTGAAAATAGGATCTTTTTAAAGTTAAACTGGAGACGAGCTTTCCGGAGACAGGTCAAAACTTGATGTAAACGGCGAAGATGAGTAAGAAAATCAGGGGAAAAGACGACAACGCCGTCGAGGTAGCAGAGCCAAGTATTCCCCTACAGACCGCGCAGGATGCCATCTATCACGCGTTCAAACATGGAGGGCGCGTTGCACAGACCGAGCGGCATTACAGTGAATTCATACAAGCCGTCTGGTGTTACAAACGCGGTTTTAGAACAGTCAGCGTCAGCCATGGGCACCTGCCAGTAGCCGGAGTGGAGATCTAAGAAGGAAAAAAAACTCCGCTCCTTGCAAACAGTCAAGAGCGTTGTTGATACGTGGCAACGGGTATACATCATTTCGGGTAATCTCGTTAAGTCTTCGATAATCAACGCAAAATCGTATGGTGCCATCTTTTTTTAACTAGGACGACTGGTTAAGCCCAGAGACTACTAGAAGGCTGAACGACATCACGTTTCAGCATATCGTTCACCTGGTCATTGACAAGGCGTCTTTCCATTGGCGATACTCGGTCGGGACACTGCCGAATGGGTACATGGCTCCCAGTGTCGATAGTGTGCGCAACAGTCATTGTGCGGCCGAGTGACGTTGCTTGGCAGTGTAGAGAAGAAGAGAAGTCCTCAAGCAAGTGAAGAAGTTCGTCGCGCTGCGTCGTCGTGAGGTCACAGTCAATAGCTGGCGTAAAAGAACGCGGCAGTGAGTGAGGAGGCGATGCCTCCGGAGCGGCAAGATAACTCGAGTCATCCATCGTGTCAAATAATCAAGATGAGGCCAGGGGCTCCGCTCTGCCATGGCTTTCACGACGGCGTAAAATAATTGGTTCGGCCGATGGATTTGACACGCCCATGAGAGGTGCCAGTTTTGAACTCGAGGACGGCGAACGGCAGTGGTAGTGAACGGCGGTGAAGTAAATGTTCAGATGGAGCGAAGAGTACTGTTCCGTCATCTACATAGTCACAAGAGATACTGACAGGAGCGGAAGACCAGGCAGGTATAACGGTGTGTTCAGAAATGCCGATTTTGCGACAAGGGTTCTTGTGGTAAGTGATTATAGCGCTCGAAAACTGAAACAGCTTGATTTCCGCGCGGGCGCAGTCAATGATAGCATGATGTGTGGAGAGAAAATCCCAACCTAATATGAGGTCGTGGGAACATGACGGCAACACGATGAATTTTATGATATAGGGGACCTCGTGAATTACGACACGAGCTGTGCAGGTGCCGGATGGCTCGATGTGCTGCGCGTTGGCAGTTCGAAGAGACAGTCCAGAAAGCGGCGTCGTCACTTTTCCTATCTTGCGGCAAATACGGGCATCCATCGCTGAATGTGAAGCAACGGTGTCGGCAAGTGCTAGCGTCAATGTTCCTTCTATTGCTACTTCAATAACATTTTTCGGGGATACGTGAGGCCCTATACATTTCGCTGACATCGCAGTTCTCGCCTCCTGAACTGCAATTTTTATTTTTCCTGGCGCAGAGGGCTCCGCCGACGGTGCATGGGGAAAGGGCGCGGCGGCGAGAAGGTGAACGGCGAGCGGAGAATGCAGTCTCGACGGCAGAAGATTCAGAAGTGCCCGAATAGTTGCGGTGTTGTTGGAAACGTGGCGCATCGACGCACATTGTTGGTAACGTTCGGTGTAAGCAGGCGACAGTGACGCGCTAGGTGTCCAGCATGGCTACAATAAAAACAAATCGGACGATTGTCTTCCGTGTGCCAATGGTGTTGAGGTCGTGCATACTGCACCAGTGGCCGGACGGGAGGGGATACGGGTGGGCGCAAAGACGGGCGAAGGGGACCGTAGGACTGTTTTGCAGGCCTCGTAGTGACTTCGGCGTACGTCAGGGGAGCGGCAGTGAGAGCCTGCTGGAGAGAAGGCGAAATCTGGTCGGCTACCTGCTCCTTGATGACAGATCGGAGAGCGGGCGCCAATGGAGAACGCGACTGGCCGTGTGTAAGTGGAATCAGAGAAAGCTGACGAGCCACCTCTTCACGGACGAACTCCTTGATCTGTAGCAGCAGCGACGTGTTTTTCGGGGCAACAGCCAAGCTCAACATTGAAGTCGCCTGAGGAGGAGATTGGAGGGTGGCTATGCGTTGTTTGCGTAGTTCGTCGAAGCATTGACAGAGACTGACGATTTCAGAGTCTGTCACCAGATTATTCGCCAACAGCATCTGGAAGGCGTCGTCTTCAATGCATTTTAAGATATCGTGGATCTTCTCGGCATCAGCCATTGTGACATCAACGCGGTTGCAGAGGTTGACAACATCTTCTATATACCTGGTAAATCTCTCCCCGCACTGTTGCGCACCACCACGCAAACGGTGCTCGGCACGAAGCTTGTGAACAGCGGGGCGCCCGAATACCTCCGTCACGTTAGTTTTGAAGGCGGTCCACGTCTTGAGATCATGTTTGTTGTTGCGGTGCCACACGCTGGCGACACCGCTCAAATAAAACGACACGTAATTTAGTTTTTTTGGTGTCGTCCCAGTAGTTGTGGATGCTCACCCGATCATAGTCAGCGAGCCAGTCTTCTACGTCATGGTCTTGGGTACCGCTCAATATGGGTGGGTCGCGCTGACGCAACGAGCCGGGGCAGACCAGGGTAGTCATCGGGTAGTGGGTTGTGATTGCGGTGGTCCTTCTGCCGGCATAATGAAGACAGGCTGCAGTGTCCAATTCCGAAGTTCCAGAATTCCAGTTGTACCCAGCGCCTCCACCAATTGTAAAGGGGGTTTATTCGGGTCGTAGAGCAGCAGCGACCAACGCAGCACGAGCAGGTACGGCGGAGCCAGAGAGCGAACTGCGTATGAGCCACGTGATGGCAACGGGGCTTTTTAGCCTGCCCATCTTCTTTGACTCATATTAGGTTATTTATATACATTTCGTCTATTTAATTGGTTGTTCATAATTTCACAGCGCGTGGGTGCACCAGAAAAGTGATTCAATACAACAACAGAACTTATGTCAAAGCATAACGCGTTAGGTTAAGAGTGGGGGGTGGTAAATAGCTGTTTTTAAACTTTAGTTTCCCTAATGGCAATGAGAGGTTCAAGAACATGGTTCCAGTCTACACACTTGCGTCGAAGAGATGAAGAATGATGCAGTTCATGAATGATACGCTCCATGGTAAAAGCAATGCGACATTAGGGCCGGTCGCATAGTTTTGGTTATCTTCGATGCCAAGGGTAAATTAGGCATGAACGGTATCCAACACAGCAGAGGCTTATAGTTAATTTTAAATAACATATATCTTTTAAAATATATGTTTAAGAGAGAAAGGCACTGCTAAAAAATTTCTGCGAAATATCTTCTTGTGCGATTAGTTTTACAAGCTGCGTAGTCAACATACTTGTGCTAATCTAACCTGACAATATTTTATATTTCCAGCAAGGTATTCCGTCGCTGTCGCTCACTATTGGAACTTGATGATGTTGAACGAGTCAAAGCTAAACCTCAAGGGGGTGATTGGAGGCAATGGATTCCTCGGCCCTATATTTGACTTAGCCGACTCCAGTGACTTCCTCTACCAGATGTCGATGGTCGACTCGAATGGACGGGAACAATTTCATCAACGGTTTCAGAAGATGAAACAGCCGGCAGCTTCTGAAAATCCTACCGATATAATGTACGCGCTGATGCTGCTCACCAGCACTTTATTTATAAACGATACGTCGCCTACACTGTTTCAGAATCTCACCCTATACCATGACCACGCAAGCCTCATGTACACCGACAGACCAGTTCGAATGCTATACTGTGCGTTATTTTTAAATCAAAGTGACATCAAAGTATTGCTGCATGCTGGGGCGAACAACACTTTTCAAATCATCAATGAAATTATGCTACAGACTTTTGCAATCGACAGCTTGAGAGATATCAGCACCTTCAATGAACATGTGCTAAACGAATCTAGAGTGCTGTTATACAACGGCCAAATGGACGCACTTTTTCCATCGGTAAACCAACGGGATTATTATGGAAGGTTGAACTGGACGTACGCAAATGACTACAGAAATGCCCCTCGTTATCCCTGGAAACCGTATCAAGGGTACTACGGCTTTGCTGGCTATAAGAAGACGGTGCATAACTTCACAGAAGCTGTCATATTAGGCATGAGTCACTATGGTGCCGCAGAGAAACCTGATGAACCATACTTCCTGATAACTGAATTTATTGCTAACTCATCGAAAGGTGAAAGTGTTTGACCAACAGCTTGAAAGAGTGTAACGCAGGATACAGCCCAACAGCGAAAGGGCCACGAGCTCCAGATGTTACTCAGCATCACACGGAAGTATTTTGGTTGAATAAAACCTTGCTGCAGTATTTTCTGAGTAGACAATCTCAGGTGCCTTGTGCTCAATTTTTCTCTGCTTTTTAAACAAATATTACTAAGACTTGTTTTTTATTTACAATGGCATATCGGCAGGAAGTGGGCCAGCATAATTATTTCATTCTTATTTAGATAGTTGAAATTTAACAAAAATTATGCGCTCATGAGGGATACTCATGCGGACATAAAGGACGCCAACTCTTTCACTTTATGAGAGTAATTGCTAGGGCACGTCATTGCTTAGGTACAATGACGTGGAACAAATTTTTTTACTTTAGTTATTTTATTTCTTAATCGCAAACACAGTAAAAACAAGAGAAAAGCGTACACACAATTCTTTTTGCAGCAAAATTAGGAAAAATGTGGCCATGAGAATACGTTATAAATAGGCCACAGAGGTGCCATACAAAACTAGGAAATGTTATGACACTCGATCCCCCTAATTTCTAGCTTTAGGATCACGCCATGCCTAGGAATATGTCTGTGTATCTGTTTTTGCTGTAGCTGTGCGTTTTAATGTGTCCCGGCATGCTTTCATTCTCCTGAAAAGCACAAGATAATCTTTTTATTTAAACGCTAACCCAAGGCTCGAAGATCTTGTTTGAGAAAAGTTTGTGGGACAAGAAAGAGAATTCGAATTAAAATTACCATTAGGAAAGTGAAAAGGCTGAAAATTGCAACGTCGATTGAATCTGACTTATATACAATAATGATGTCATATGCGCACAGTGAATACCGCAAGCCAGGTGGTAGTTTCTGTAAGGAGGCTTTCACTGTGCAACTGAAGAGAAACGGACTGCCCTTTGGGACTTCCTTCATGACACTGTAGCTTTTTCTTTGTTCTCCATTTCTCTGTAAAAATACTTCCATTTCACTTAAAAATTTCTAAATCCATCAATGCTGACCAGCCACTTAGGTTAAGCTCCAATATGTAGCAAATCAATGCACATGACCTACACTATTGAATGTTGTGTGGTTCTTAAAGTATACTACGATTGCTATATTTCCACAAATTCTTTCCCGTTAGACGCATGTGACAATGCCAAAGACAGCAACCATTGTACATCACCGTTTTCGCTACCGTGTCAGGTAGTCCAAAAGCACATTCGCGTTTTTACACCACCATTACAATCGACTGTTGACTATCTTCTGCATTACTTTACAAAGGAAACTTGTGAAGCCTACGGGCCAAAATGAGCGAAAACAAAGTTTTTGACTCAGACTGGTTTTGGCTGAGTATCGTCTACTGTTTTTGAGGCGTGCAAAGTGGTAGTTAACCTCGCTGAGGCGTTTGAGTATAACGTGTGGCCCAAGATAGTGGGCCAAGAAATTCTGGCACAAGCCGCGCTTCTGTAAAGGCGTCTAGAGCCACACAAGATCACAACGATAAAAATATACAAGTAGGCGAGGGCCGTCGTAGCGGATCTTTGACTGGTCTTGCGAAGCCAGGGTGAGTACCCGATCAAGTCATTGCGCTTCTTGTGCTCGACACTGGACATTGGTAATAGAGTCATTGTCATGAGAGAAGTAAAAAAACATGGTACCGAGCGTGTAGTGAGGCGCACGAGCGTAAATAAAAAAGAACGGTGAGTAACCGATGGTCTCGGTGTCTTGTGCTTTTGAAGGCATAGATGACAAAAGGCAGGAGGACACTCACAGTTATAACGTGCAGAATCAACATACATGGATGTTGGTAATCGTTCTGTTTGTGTGTTCAACCAGGCGATTAGGTTGTGGATGGTATGGCATCGAATGCTAGAAGCTAGCTAAACACAAACGAAGGGTCTCTTCGACAACGTCTGCGGTAAACTATTTTTCACGATCGCTGATTATAATACGACCAGGCCATTGCCGGAGAATTATGAAATATCACAGGAAAAGAGAAACGCCTGCAGGTCATGCAAGTGGCAGCGCTGCCTCTCACAATAACGGCTCAGGTGGTCCACACATACAATAATCCAACGATTACCGTTGGAGGATCGCGGAAACGGGCCCAGAAGATGTTGTAATAAACGTATATTTACAAATATTTATAAGGCGATCAGCACAGGAATCACAGCAGCCAAGATTGTGAGGAGCAGCGTCTTCTTCATCGATGCCAGCCTAATGCAACAGACTTATGTCTCGTGGCATTAACTCCCGGGCGAAAACGCTCGCTCCATTCAGGTAGGCTAGACTGCAGCAGCAACGGGCGAGTTATACAGCTTTAGCGGAGTAACGTGAACTACAACAATCTGGACCGGCGTAGAAGGTAACGTTGGCTTTGCTGGTACAGTACCATACGGCACGTCGGTAACTTGGCGCAGAACGCGATAACGACCGTTGTGGCGTTGTAGAAGCTTCGCTGATAGACCAACTCGTCGAGTTGGGGGCGGGAGAAGCGCTAAGGATCCTAGAGCATAATATACATCCTTATGACGACAACTGTAACGCAACTTCTGTGATGCCTAAGATATCTTAAGGCGGTCATGTCGCATTAATTTGGTGGAGGTCGACGTTCCCCGTACCCGTCATGGAGCTTCGCAGCGGTCGCAACGGCGACAGTGCAACTTCGGCTCCTGCTGGCGGCACTTCATCTACGCAACCGTCTCCGCCTGCAGCCCCGACCTACGTCGCCATTACCCCGCACCTCCACCAAATTAATGTTACGTGTAGCTGACGTACGAGTCTATTTACAATATATTTACACGTAGACGAACGGTGGCAATGATGGCGACGCTATATCAAGCGGTGGCCACGTCGTCTTCCTTCTCCTCAGTGCAGCCACACTGTGGTGGCGGTTCCGTAGCATCATGACGTGCAGCGTTCACCCTTAAAACAGAACCTTGCGCGTACTCCGATGGTTCTTGTGGAGCTGATGGGAGTAATGTTTACATGGGGAGTGCCGGTTCAGGACCAAAAATAAAATAAAACGAGGAACAACGTGCAGTACCGGGACCCCACCTACTATAGGCGAAGGTAAAAAAGGGTAATGTAACATCCCAGTTGTGGTGGTCGGCGCCATTGTACATTGAGAGCATGTCGCTTATGGGGCGATTAAGCCGCTCGGTGAGACCACTTGCCAGAGGATGATAGGCGGTGCTGACCTTGTGTTTTGTGGAACACGAGTGGAGGAGGTCATCGATGACACCGGACAAGAAGTAAGGACCGCGATAGCTGAAGAGCTGACGAGGAGCTCCGTGATGCAGAAATATATCGCGGAGAAGGAAGTCGGCTATATCGGTAGCACAGCTGGCTGGAGGCGCGGGTGTAGCAGCGTGGCGCGTGGCATAGTCTGTAACGACAGCAACCCATTTGTTTCCTGATGCTAATGTAGGGAAAGGTCCGATCAGATCGAGGCCGACGTGGTAGAACGGCTCTACTGGGACATCGCTAGGCTGAAGAAGGCCGGTAGGAAGCGTCGGTGGTCCCTTGCGTCGTTGACACTGTTCGCAGCTGCCAACATACTTCTGCGCGGAGCGATAAAGCCGCGGCCTAAATAACCGACGCCGCACGCGGTCATAAGTGCGCGTTACGCTAGGGTGACCGCTGTGGGATCGTCTTGTAGCTGCTGGAGTACGGTAGAACGCATGTGGGAGGGCACCATCAGCGAGTACGCAAGGTGGTACAAGGCTCCATAATGTGAAGTATATATCCGGAGCGACTCGTCAAAGGCCCTTGAGCTGAGACAGTCGATGATGGAACGCAACGCCAGATCATGCGGCTGTTCAGCGCCAACATGAACAAATTCCGAGAAAGAAAAAAAAAACACAGGCATTGGAGTCAAGGTTGGTGTTGTCGGGCGATTCAACGATATATCGGCACAGGCAGTCCGCGTCCTGATTTAATTGGCCAGACTTGAGCACGACGAAAAACGAGTACTCTTTATTCCGCAAAGCCCAGCGTCCAAGACGGCCTGCAGGATCTTTCAGCGAGCAAAGCCAGCAGAGCGCATGGTGGTCCGTTACTACCGTGAATGGACAGCCAAAGAGGTACGACCGAAATTTGGAGATGGGCCAAACATGGACAAGACATTCACGCTCAGTAATTGAGTAAAATCGCTCCGGGGCAGAGAGTAGGCGGCTAGCATTCGCTATGACGCAGTCACGACCATGCTGGGGCTGGGCAAGGGCAGCTCCGATTCCATATCCACTGTCGCCCATCCGAACTTCCGTAGGAGCAGAAGGGTCGAAGTGCGCTAACAGAGCGGAAGTCGTGAGAAGGCGGATAAGCGCAGAAAGCGTATGAGAACGGCGTATGAAAGCCCTATGAAAAAGGCGTATCTTTCTTGAGACACTCAGTGAGTGGACGTGCGTGCAATTTCAGCATGATTTTCGATCAAGCGACGGAAGTAAGAACATAAGCCAATAAAGGAGCGAACGTCTTTGGTAGAGGAAAGTAGGGGGAAATGTGTCACGGCACGATTTTTTTTCACGGTCAGGTCGGATACCTTCGCCATTAACAAGGTAACCGAGCATTTTTATTTCGCGGCGACCAAAGTGGCACTTGGACCAGCTGAGCTGAAGACTGGCGCTATGGAACTCTTGGAGAATGCCCAACAGGCGCTGAATATAGCTGGAAAATGTCGTTGAAAAAAGAATAACGTCATCCAGGTAACGTAAGCAGGTCAACCATTTCAATCCTAAAAGGAGCGAATCCATCACGCGCTCAAATGTGGCTGGCGCATTGCATAGACCGATGTGCATAACCTTAAATTGGTATAGCCCGTCAGGTGTTACAAATGCGGTCTTTTCGAGCTCCATAGGATCTATGGGAACCTGCCAATAGCCACACCGCAGATCGATGGACGAACGATCGCTCAGTGGAGGCAGTCGCGGGCATATCTTTGCGAGGCAACAGATATACGTCCTTCTTAGGGATGTTGTTTATGCGTCTGTAATCGACAAAGAAACACCAAGTGCCGTCTGTTTTCTTGGCGAGCTCAACAGGAAATGCCCATGGGCTACTCAAGGGTTCTATAATTATTTTTCTGCCATCTTGTCTACTTATTTTTGTATAATCGCCCGCTCAGCAGCAGAGACGCGATGATGAATAGGGTTTGCGTCGCCGGTGTCGATTCGATGCATGACAATCGTTGTCTGGCCAAGGGGGCACTTGTCCAAGTCAAAACATACCGCTACGACGCTAACACACGGCAAAGATCAGCAGCGTGTGCAGGTGAAAGGTCCGCAGTGATCATATAGGAGAGTTCACTGGTGGGCAAGCTGATGGTTCCTGCAGCGCTCGTAGGACGTGAAGGGACTTCGCATGTTAGGTTGGGAATCTGACAGTCGTTTAGGGATGACAACGTTGCAAGCGGAATTCCGGAAGGTAGAACATGTGCGGGTAAGTCGAATTTGAGCGCAGAGAAATAAGCTTCTTTGTCGACAATTTCGAGAACCGTCTATCATAGGGGATGCAACGTAATCCCCGTAAGCGACAGAAGGAGAGGGCGTCAAAACAACATTAGTGGATTGCAGCGGCTGTCGCACAAACTCGGCAGTACACAGTTGCGTAGGCCGGGCAGCAATAGTATCGAGGACAGAAGGGAGTTCGAGTTGAAAGACACTGGCGCCGCAGTCGACAAGGGCTGAATGTGGTTAAAAAGTCAATGCCCAAGATCACGTCGAATCGGCCACTGCTCAAGCAAACTAAACAGACCACTTGTCCAATAGCCAGATATAGTGACGCGGGCAGTGCATGTTCCAATAACGGTAGGTGTGTTTCTATGGACGACTCTTACTGCATGTTGCACGGCATGCATGTTGCAGGACTTTCTTCAGCTTCTCACGAAGACCAGCGCTCATCACAGGGATTTGTGCACCCGTGTCGATAAGGGCCGTAACAGTAACACCGTCGACTTGGATTTCAAGCAAATAAGAGCGGGTAGGGACAGTAAGACGAGGATTTGGAAGAAGAGTCAAGAATGCTGCGTCACCTCCGGGCGCTGCACTGGTTAGTTTTCCGGTGCGTAGCGTCCAGGTTTTGCAGGCGACGGAAAATGGCGTGCTTGCGGCGAAGGCGAGGGGAATCGCCGGGCTTGCGGCAAGCGAGATCGGTGGTCGTGCGGTGATGGCGACCTGCTATACAGATTAGTGCGAGTGTCGACATCGGGCGTGTCCGTCGGTAAAGAGAGCGACGATGTTGCACGAGAGTAGCCTTTAGAACAAGGGTTGTGGGTGCTGTAGCCAGTCGGTGATGTCCGATCGCTCCAGCAGTGCGGCGCAATATGCCCAACTCGAGAGCATGCGAAACATAGTGGGCGAGTGTCTGGCATCCTCTACTTGACGGGATTGTGATATCACGAATAGAGGGGCTGGCCCCTCGGTGCGACTTCTGGAACTGATGGTGTGACTATTGGAACTGGTGGGACACGCACCGTGCAGACAGAGGAGAGTCACAGATTAACGGCTTCCTGTCGAACCATGGTTTGAATCAAGGAAACCGTAGGTTGGTCAGCAGTCGAGACGTCGTGCACAAGATGGTGACATTGCTTCTATTTCATGACGAAGGATACGTGTCAAAGTGTCCGAAGCAGGCGATTGTAAAGTCTGAGGCGGTTCTTCGCATTCAAGGTACCCAAAAACATGCACACTGAGTACAATAAGGCAAGGCGAAAAGTACGCGCACAACATATCAGAACAATGTATGAAAATAATCCCACGTCCAACACAATATGCACGGACGCAGCAGCGTATTCGAACGTACACTCGAACGCCAGTGATGCCCAAAAGAACATCAGGAGGTACGCAGTGGCAATCGTCGATACGAAAGCACAGGAACAATTTACGGCATCCGTCAAGGCAGGTAGTCCGGCGGCTTCCGAAACTTTCGCCGTGGCAATGGCCCTCGCTCATGCAGAACGCACGCAAAAGAGCGTCCCCATAATAACAGACTTACAAGAAGCATGTCGCCTTTTTCTCAGGGGCCACGAGACCAAAACATGTCATTCAATAATACCGACGAAATTTGCCTGTCATCACCGGATTCTATGGTGTCCAGGTCATACAGGCCTTGAGTGGGACGAACTGGCCGATTGGCTAGCCCGAGGTATTATTAACCGGGTCGACTCGATTGGGACGCTCCCAGGTAGGCACTGTAATGACCCCAATCCAACGAATGCCTGGGAGATTCTCACTCATCAGCGTGCAACCAGAAAAAAATACTCTCCCCCTCACCCACAACTCAGTGGAGAGGAAGCCACCAGCTGGTGCAAAATCTAGACTGGGGTATTCCCCAGAATGCGATGTTCCCCACTCGCTACAGGCCCGACTGCCCGTGGTGCGGAGGCGTACCAACATTACAACACATTACTTGGGATTGTGAATCAGACTCGTTCTATAAAACACACCACACAATGGAGCAATGAGAGGCACAGCTATCCAGCTCAGACCTGGCGGGCCAACAATCCTGTATAAGACATGTCAAGCGTGCGGCCGAGGCCAGCGGGGCCTTGGACTAAAGGGTCTCCGACCACTGCACGTAAATCATTTGTCAATAAAAGCTTCTCTCTCTCGCATGATGACGATGCGGTAGAATTGTGGGCGGTGGGGAGGGGTGGTGATTTGCTGCGGAATACGGCGGTATTTTGCTTGTTCGAATCGCTGACACTCTTTCACGATGGCATCCGCAGCAGCACAGTTCCTGAATACCAAGAGGTTAAATGCGTCGTCGGCGATACCTTTGGGTATGTGCCCGATCTTGTCCGCTTCGGACATGTCACCGTCAACATTGCGGCAAAGCGCTAGACTATCCTGAATATACGAAATCTATTATTGAGTAGATGACTGCTCGCGAGAGCGAAGTTCTTTTGTAGCGTCTAGTTGACGACCCAATGGCTTTCCGAACAACCCGTTCAGTTTTTCTTTTCATAGGTCCCAGCTGGTGAGATCGTGCTCAGGCGCCTTGTACCAGACACGTGCAGTTGCTTTGAGAGAAAATACCAGATTTGCCAGCATAAGGGTACCGTCCCACCTGCTCTGTTTGCTTACACGCTCGTACCATGAAATTCAATCTTCAATGTTCACGTCATCTGTGCCACAGAAGGTGCCTGGATCTTTTGGAAGCGATCAGATGACAGACGGTGGGGAAGGCTGCGGCGTGGTAGGTTCTGCCGCTGTGAGTGCTTCAATATCCATCGGCGAGGGAACAACGAGGGGGATACTTTGGAGTTCCGTGCTGGGATGATAATGATGAACAGGCAGCGTACCCCGCACCTCCATCAGAAATGTTGCACAAAACACGTATATTTACAAATATTTGCGAATGAGGTGAGCAGCACAGGAGTCACAAGAGCCAATATGGTGAGGAACCACTTTTACGTCTTCTTCACCGATGCTGGTTTAATGCGACAGACTTCTTTTGCCTCGCAGCAATATTGTGTTCAATTCAGGGTGCTTTATGAAGTAACTCGCACGCATATTGCATTAGACCGTTTCCTTATTAATCACCACAGTGAATTTTACCTTGTGTACGTTAATTCGGCAAGTACGACACCAATTCTTTAACCGTTACGATCCCGGTCATTCAACATTATATTACTACTCTCGATAGCCTTTGTGATGGCAGGAATTTTTGGTTCGACGGTTAGTCATATTCATCTGGCATCGGGCCCTCTGATGATTATGGTTTCGTACTTTATTCTCTGTAACGTTGCAATTGTCACTGCTACGTCTTTTTCAGCGATGCTGGTTTAATGCGACAGACTTCTTTTGCCTCGCAGCAATATTGTGTTCAATTCAGGGTGCTTTATGAAGTAACTTGTACGCATATTGCATTAGACATTTTCCTTATTAATCACCACAGTGAATGTTACCTCGTGTACGTAATTCGGCAAGTATGACACATATTCCTTAACCGTTACGATCCAGGTCATTCAACATTCTATTACTACTCTCAATAGCCTTTGTGATGGCAGGAATTTTCGATTCGATGGTTATTCATATTCATCTGGCATCGAGCCCTCCGGTGATCGCGGTTATATACTTTACTCTCTGTAACGTTGCAATTCCCTGAAGCATGCCACTCCTCATAAGATTGGAGCGTAACATTTTTGAGCTCCAGGTAAAGAAATGTTCCTTAAGTACCGGGAAATCTGGCAGTTGTAACCAAGCCGATTACCGAAGCAGTGCAGTCTGCGTCAGCGATCGACGTCGCACAGCCAAAACAGCTGGTCGTCCTTTTCGCTGTCGTGTTGTCGTCATCATATTTTTTCCTTGCTGGAGAGGGCAGCATTCTTCTCGCATTTTTACTTTGTGTTCATTTCAAGTTGCCAGAGGGCGTAGCCTGCTCCATATAGTGCTCCGTCAAGATGTCTTACTGCTCTACGGGTGCGCAATATTTGTGCGCTGCGGAAACGTTTCTTTTTCCTAATAAACTATCGTCAGCTTTAGCACACTTGGCGTAATTATTATGCAAACCATGCCGGTATATGCACAGTCGACATTGTTTGTGTTTCTTATTATACTTAGAAATAGAACAAATAAACTAGACAGTCCTGACATGTTATTTTTTATCATCACTTGATGCAGCCAAGCGCCAGGCTATGTGCTATATTCAATCATTTGCGTTTATTTTATTTATATCTTAGGCCGCCTCTTATCGGCACGTAAAATGATGGTCACGGTTAAATTTGGAGAATAGTACGGCCACAGAAAATGCTAACGCCTGAATTTCCGTTGGAAATTCCTATTAAGAGGAAGCTTTACCTCGGCCACTACTCCAACGCCGCCTATTGAAATACGTGTAAAGTGCAGAGTGCTTTTCTCAAATAACCCCTGGGCTTATTTTAACGAAACTTGGTGCACTTCAGAGAAAACCCTCAATTATGACATCTCTCAAGCGAAACTTATGTTTATGGCGTTGATCTTTTTACAAAAATTCACGAAACTCGCCTTATTATTTACTTATTTATTTATTAGGACCCGCCGTATACGTAATTTCCTCCGAACTCTGCCACACACTACGAAAGGTTTTGACGCCTATCTCCGACTTCATTCTTCGAACCGAGAACGCTCACCATATTAAGCCTCTCGCTGCCTGTACTGCTCGCGTTTGGATTCAAGAGCTACTATATACCGTCGAATTCGTCGTGCTGCGCTCGTGTTCCCATGACATTATATTAGGCTGGGATTTCCTTGCAAATAATAACGCCGTTAGTGACTGTTGTCACGCCGAACTCGAACATTCTGCACTTCCCGACCTTGATACTATCGAAAACGGCCCTTCTAGTGCAAAACTGGTTGTGTCCGAAGACAATGCCGTCCCTCCACGCTCTTCCCTGCTTGTGCTGGTGTCGTGTGCCGCTATTTCTGATGGCACAGTTCTCTTTACACCCTCTGAGGTGTTCATTCGCCGCCGATGTTCTCCGCTGCCCTTAGCTCTCCTTACTTTTCACAGTGGCGTCACGAAAATAGTCGTCGATAATCCCACGGCCTGCCCTTTACCGTTATTTCACGGTGAATGCCTAGGCCTCGTTCAACCAGTAGACACCTTTTGTATCTTTGACGCTGCCACCGTTTCTACTTCTGCGGACTTTGGCGCACTTACTTGTGACCCAGCGATTGATCAGTCACTCCTCGACGCTTTCCACTGCTCCATCGACGATGCAACGTCATGTTCAGAACGAAGCCAGCTTATTGTTCCTCTGCAGAAGTTCAGTGCTTCTTTCGACAGCCATGATTCCGGTTTGGGCCCCACATCTACCGTTTTTCACTAGGTAGATACCGGCAGTCATGTACCTTTACGGCAACGCCCTTACCAAATATCCTCGTCTGAGCGCCACGTCACTGACCACCAGTTTGCTGACATGCTCAAGCGCGGCGTTGTGCAGCCTTCCAAAGTACCTGGGCACCACCGGTCGTTCTCGTTGAGAAAAGGGATGGCTATATTAGATTCTGCGTCGAGTATCGACGTCTGAACTAGATAATGCGCATGGACGTTTACCCGTTACCACGCATCCATGACGCCCTTGACTGTTTGCAGGAAGCGGAGTTCTTTTCTACGCTGGATTTACGTTTCGGATACTGACAAGTCTCTTTGGTACCATCTGATCGGCCTAAAACAGCACTTGTAGCACCTGACGGATTATACGAATTCATCGTAATGCCTTTCGGCCTGTGTAACGCTCTAGCCACTTTTGAGAGAATGATGGATAATATTTTACGTGGCCTCGAATGGAACACATGTCTGTGCTACCTGGATGACCTAGCTGTCTTTCCCGCTGATTTCCGAACACATCTCAGCCGTCTCGAGTACGTTCTGAAATGCCTTATTGACGCGGGACTTCAACTCAACTTAAAAAAATGTCGTTTTGGCGCCCGAAAGCTCGGTATTCTTGGCTATGTTGTATCGCGAGACGGCGTCCTTCCCGATCCAGCCAAGATCCGCGCTGTCACCGACTTTCCACAATCAAATAAGTTAAGGGAAGTTCAGAGTTTCCTTGGTTTATGCTCGTATTTCCGACATTTCATTCGAAATTTCCCTTCCATAAGTGCATCCCACACAGCCCTCCTAAATGGCAACAAAGAACTTTCCGCTTGGTCGTCCGCCTGTGATGCCGCCTTCACGAAATTACGCCACCTGCTAACCTCGCCACCTATCCTCCGCCACTTCGATCCTGCAGCCCCTACAGAGGTCCACACCGATGCCAGCGGCTTCGGACTCGGCGCCGTACTCGAGCAACGAAAAGAGGGGTTTGATGAATATGTCGTTGCCTATGCGAAGCGAACTATAATAAAGGCCGAGGCATATTACTCTGTTACAGAGAAGAGTGTTTAGCCATTATTTGGGCCCTTGGAAAATGCCGTCGTCATTTGTATGGTCATCCTTTCGATGTCGTTACTGATCATCACGCCCTTTGTTGGCTGCCTACCCTTAAAGACCAATCTGTCCGACTTGCTCACTGGGCCTTTAAGCTACAGGATTACGAAATCCACGTTCTCTACCGTTCCGGCCTGAAACACACGGACGCTGACGCCCTTTCTCGCTCACGGGGCTCCGCTGACTGCGCTTGCCTATCCGCCCTTGAGCGCACACTTACGTCTCATGCACTGCGCAACATGCCGTCGGAGCTGCACAAGGATCCCTGGATAAGTGCTCTCATCAGCATCCTTTCTGATCCATCAACCTCTTCACCATCTTGCGCCCTTCGCCGCCAGGCTGCCCACTTCTGCATTCGCGGCGGCCTTCTTAATCGTCGTAATTACGTCTCTGACAGTCGTAAGTACCTTCTTGTGATATCCCGCCATCTGCGTGACGTTATCTCCGATGCTTCTCACGCAGACCCTCAGTGCGCGCATGCCGGCCTCTTCAAGACCTGTGCTTGACTACGCATCCGATTATATTGGCTCGGCATGTATAACTACAGCCGAAAGTTCATTCGCTCCTGTGCCCAGTGCCAACGCAGAAAATTACCTCCCGGACAAGTCTACCCGTCACAACCGCTTCGCTGCTCTAGTCGGCCCTTTGATCGTGTTGGTATAGACATACACGGACTGGTGCCCTCCACACCACCAGGCAACCACTGGATTTTTGTTGCAGTGGATCACTCGACCCGCTTTGCTGAAACAGCCTCCCTGCCGGCTGCCACCGCTCGCTACGTCGCATCATTTCTTTTTCATTTCCTTCTTCGCCACGGGGCCCCTCGCGAACTTCTGAGCGATAGAGGCCACGCCTTTCTTTCCGATGCTTTGAAGGCACTACTCGACGATTGCCGAATCGTCCACCGCACCAGTACAGCATACCATCCGCAAGCTAACGCCATGACCAAGCGCTTCAACCGTACTCTTGGCGATATGCTCTCGATGTACGTCACCTCTGATCATTCAAACAGGGACCAAGTTCTCCCTTTCGTGACGTATGTGTACAGTGCTGAGGCTCAAGGAACTACTGGATTTTCCCCGTAATCTCGCCTATACCAACGAGAACCGAGAACGAGAATTCGCAATGAAACCCCACACGTTGTTTTTAGCACAGGTCCGACGCACTGCAATGTCTTCTGATGCCGAATTCTGAGGACTTGGAAACACTATTTGTAACTCAACCCATTAGCAACTGTACACACGAACTTGGACGAGGGAAGATCAAAATATCACTGTTTCAAGAACTAGCCCCAGTTAGAGCGCACTGTAGCTACATTACTGCGAATAGCACAAACAACAGCAATATTTTTTCTTCCTGCTAGTATAGGCAAAGGTAGGTACTTTCAAATTTATTTTCATTCTGGTACCTGTGACACTATTACAAATGGCAGCGCATCCATACTACGGATGTCATTGGCGACGTCACTGTGATCTACCTTTTATATTCTTACAATGGGTGTGGAGCTAGTGATGACTCGTTATTTAGATGGTGCGCTAACGGATGCATTTCTGCATTCGCTCCAGCGGCACGGGCCTCCGCCGTCTTTCGCCGCATAGCGGCCCAGATTGTCGCATATTTCAATGGTGCGTAAAGTGCATCCTTTTTGTCTGCTTTAAGGTTTTATTAGGTGCTGTGCACAGAATGGAGATGCTATTGTAGTTTGAAATTATAAACAAATAGGTAAACAAACGAAGCGTGGAGTATACAGAGTTGAAAAATTTATACTTGTGGTCTCTTAGTCTGTAAAAATATAGATGGCCTATAAATAAAGAACCTGGGCCTGTATTCACAACAAGCTCGTACGCTATAATTTATTCGTTAAGTGCAAAGATAACCCAATCCTTATGCTGGACATATTATTTGCGCGAGTGATCGATCAATGGCAAATAGCACCCACGAACGATATTTGCTAATTCGGCTCCTGCTTACTAAAGTCGCCAAATTTGAACGTTTCTTTTAAATGCACAAATAGAAAAAAATGAATGGTTGCCGAACAGAACGATTACTCCGTTCCGATGAATTTAGATTTATTCTTCTGAACTATACTTTCCTTTTAAGTAGTTTGAACGGAACGAAAAGAAATGAAGAGCAATAATTAGTGAAACATTGCGAGCTGTAAAACTAGTTGTGTTTCACGCTCTGTCCGCTGTAGTAAGACGAGTTGGAAGCGAGCCCTCTACGTATATTATGTTGAACATTTTCTTCGCGGTGCAATGTTCGTGGTAGCTCTATAATCACGCTCATTTATTATCTACCGCAGGGCGGGTATACATTTATCCAGTTGTCTGCAGCTGTATTGAACCACAGGCTGCCAGCCATTCTTTTGCTCGTGTTTCCCTTCATAACGCTGCCTTCGCTGTCCTTCGTCCTCACTTCTTATGTATTGCACTACGACCACGTGTTATGTGCTCTGTGTGGGCCTATGAAAAGGGCGTTGCAAATTTGCATCCATGTGCGGCTGAGTTTGTCGCGCTCATCAGTGCATGGATATTTAATACTACAGCGTACTCCGTAGAAGCTCACCAATAGTAAATGTTCTGTATTTGCATGTTTGTTTCAACAAGTGTACTTCTAGAATAATTTGCCACTTACAAAAAAGGTTAGTGTGTTTTCTTGATTTTCTGATTGGTCGTTCGACGGGCATCCTGCCAAGCTAATATGCGCTTTTGGCTTTGAAGGGACCTGGTTTTGCCTGACGATAGTTATTACTTATCAGGATTTGGGGATCTTTTAATTGTGTGCTACATAACGCAGCGGGCGCCTAATCCATGCCACAAAGTGAAACTGGATTTCATGGGACATGCAATTTAAGAATGATACCTATTAACTGCAAGTACTAGAAAGTATTGCAGGCGACGGCCGTCGTAGCCAAGCTCGCGCATGCTGGATCCCGATTTAGTTAGGCATCCGCCAACGTTGCTTTGCTAGAGCAGCTTGGACACACCACGCAAAAGGTCGTCCTCCTTGCTGCCGCGTTGCCGTCGTCATCGTGTTCCATCCCTGAGCGCAGCGCGCTTTTTCAGAGAGGTTCTACGAGTTCGCGTCAATTCCCCCAGAGGGCCTAGCATGCTTGGCAGCTCACTATAGGTAGCACACATGGAAGGTGATGTCTTCTGCTGTCGCCGTCAAAGTTGCTGTGCAGAGCCCAGGCCTTTTCATTTTTTTTTAATATAGTGACACTGACTCATACACACTGGCCGCCATTAAAATTCAACCTCGAGGGTATACGTAAGGCCTGCTTGCATGCTCGCTCGAGTAGAGCACTCTTGAAAAGCGGGGAGGCTGGCAACGTCCGCGTGACCTTTAAGGGGGAATGTGCGCCCGGCCTGGTCGAATACAAAGCACCTTGGCATTTTGTGGCTGTCTGCGAACTCGTTTGTGGAGTGGAGGGCCGGCTTTACGGAAGGAGAGATAGAGAGAGAGAAAGAGAGATAGATAGATAAAGAGAGAGAGAGAGAGAAGAGGGGGGGGGGGAGGGAGGCGACTGCGAGTGCGCGCCAGTGACGCGCGGAGGACAGTGAAAGGTGCACAGTATAGCGAAGGCATTTGTTGTGAAACGAACTTGAAGGACCTCTTACGGGCTGAGTGCGAAGGCTGTATGGTGGCGGCGTGTACCGCTATTAGCCCCGAGAACGAACGCGAGCGGCGCTGCGAGCGCCGCTCGCGTGACGTCAGGGCACGGACTCGCGCCTGTCGTCTGCTACAGTTCGGGCGTTGTCCGGGCGCTTTCTGCGGTGTTTTCGTTTGTTCGCCCTCGTTCTCTCTGCTTGTATACTTATGGTGGTCGTCTCAAATATATTTTTACGACGTCTTCCTTTGCGAACATTTATTCAAAGAGCTAATTTCTTAGACAACAACGCAGCTCTCGAAGGCAACGCTTCAGTGCCAGCCGAAGCGACTCAGACCAGCCCATTGTGGGTTTTTCATGCGCGGATAGACAATCGCAAAAGCATAGCCTATAGGAATCCAGTTATGATACCATACTTGCCGCGGTGCAACAAGTATGTCACAAAGCTGGCTATATATGACTTCTACAGCAGTTACGTTGATTTTATTCCGCTAAAATAGGTTTGCTCACGACGAGTAGTTCATGGTATAATATCGAATTTTTGCATTTCCTCACAGAAACGCTCGGCAGTAGCACGGGGACTTAACTAATACTGGAGCTTAGATTCTACACGCCTCACTTGCTTCTTTAACTGCCTGTCAACATTAGGCGGTTCTTCACGTGTCTATTTTTTTTTAAGCGGCGGAAATTTGAAGTAAAGTTAATGAAGGCTTGCAGCTATTTACAGAGTACAAATAGGAATGTACCAATATATATTTCCTTTTCCGTGTTACACGTTCAACTCACCTCTTTAGGGCGCGTTTGTTAATGATTAATAATGCAAGTTATGTTCCTCTTTTTTGTCTATATTACCAAGTGTATATCATTTTTTTTTCAATGCCGCAGTGTGTTTTGCATTGTTATTGTGGAAATATTTCACTGTCTTTCATATATTGTATAACTGCAATGTTTTATGGCCACTATATAAATGTAATTTATATGGCGCTTGATGAGTTACCCCATGCAGCCATATTGTACCTAAGGGGGTGAGGTTGCCTCAAGCCGCGTCTGTGCGACTTTTTTCCCTCATCCACCTCCACTTACCACTCCTCTGTACATGTGTGTGTGTAAATGGAAATTAATAAATCAAATCAAACTCACTTGAGAAATTTACTGGTGCTTGCCGCTTGAGGAATATACATGACGAATCTGTTTGGCGAACGGACACAGGCTGCTCGGCCCAATGTTTTTAGTGAAGTATGCCTGCTGGACCGCATAGCTGCAGCCAAAAGAAGTCGAAGCGTCAATGATTAGTAGTATGGGACATATTGAAGATATCGAAATTCCCCCGGTGGAGGGTCAGATATCAAGTGAAGGTATATGCAAGGCTTGTGGTGCTTTCTTTATGAATGTTTGCGATTGGATTGGAGCAAACTTAATTTGCCTGCAAGGTTCTCTTTTATGTACCGACGAAGCGAATAGTTATCCGTTTGTATAATTGAATAACGCTGAATCGAGACATGGTGAGACAGAAGGTGCTTGAATTTTCCTTTTGTATACAGGAAATCTAAGCTGCGGTGTAGTAGCTTGAGAATACTTTAGCCATTCCAGTTGGCGCTGTAAAAAACATGCTTTATGGTTTTAATTCGAAGTTGTAGTGAACTGATGGGTTTCGCGAACATAGCGTGCCTCGCCATACGGACAGTCGATTGCTACCGTTACGTGATCAGGGGTGTGCCATATTGTCGATAAAGGCTACTGAGGGCCACTATGAAACATTTCATCACTTTCAATTGAGTGGCTCTCGATCTTAACAACGAAACTTTTCTCTCAGGTGATTGCTACTATGGTGTTTGTGAATTAACTATGTAAATACTCTACATGACGCGCCGTCGTGTTAGCAGCCAAGAGCAATTCGTTTTTTGGAGGCCTGTTTCAGAGGGGGATGAAAGTAGCAGCAAACTTTTTTATAAGAAATGCGCGCCTATTTTTTTACGCATTAACGAATGGCCGTATTTCAATAGAACAACACACCAGAGTAATAGGAATCATGATGAGAGCTTCGCTGGGCAGTGTCTTTCTAAAATCAGATAACATGTTGACGCCAATTACCAAATTTTTCTTCCACGTAAAACGCAATGCCTCTCATAGCTAAATACTAAAGGAATGTTAAATGTTTAGCGAAGCATCATACACAACATCGCGCGTTGAATTTGCAGATATTCTTTTTTCAGTCAAGATTTACCGATAGACACGGCGCATATATGCATCGCAAAACCTAGTAGACCCCTTTAACGCTACTTAGCTTGCGATATCCAAGCCGCAAAGTTTCTCGACTCACACGCTTTTGAAGAAGAAACTGTGGTTAAGGTACGGCAGCTGAAAGAAGCCGACGTATTCTTCAATACGTTCAGCTCGAGCCACCCATACCCCAAGCATACACGAAGGGAACGAGCGCGCGCGGCAGCCGAGCGAGCCGGAGCGAGCGGCGTCCTGGCCGTGACGTCACTCGCGAGAGGGCGCCACTCATAACTCTCGGGGCTAATAGTGTCCTAAATGGCAGCCCTACACATCGAAAGCATATACTGAGCGCATTCGTCATGTTTTGCTGCCTATAGAGTTGCAAATATATATTCTCTGGCAACAGATGCCTCGTTATCTTTGGCGACGGCCAAGATCCGCCACCTGCGAGCATTAACCGGAGAACCGGGAGAGCTGACCGTCTTCGCACGGGTGGGAGGGGTGAATGGAAGAACCAACCTCTGTGAATTTGACTGCATGTTTATGCGATGACTTGTGCATTCTCAATGTACAGCCAAAGAGAATAAACGTGCTGGCGCAGCTTGGTGGATTATCAGTTTGTAGAGGCAATAAGCAGCCTCAACGTCCGCTGTTGAATTATCTTTGTAGAGTTTGTTGCTATGCTGCAGCGCTTGTCATTGTCTTTACAAATGGTGATGATGATGACAGGTATACACGAGAATGAACGCGGCTCTGGGCGGCAAGAAACACGACTTGCAGCTGGGAAATTCAATGAGCACAATCACTGTAAATGATCACATCACACGCATCTCTACTTTTTATTGATAAATTTGAGAAAACAGCATGACACTGAACACACAGTCATGACTTATCATGAAAAAGTCTTATCCACAAATTAGGGACATATTTCATCACAGTGTATAATACATTACTTTGGTATGCTTTAGTTGCATTTTTGCGTTCAATTGACAGAATTATGATATCGCTGTCTAAGTTGAGGTAAATAATTATAAAGTTAATAATTGTGTTCCTGCTTCTTTGCAGGAATGCCCATTTGAACGTTTTCTTTAAATCAACAAACCCTACTAAATTGCTAAATTAAGATGCTAAAGCTTCTTTTTAAAGCGCAGCATTATAGGGCTGATACAAGAAGAAGTCTTACTTTAAGCACAAGGAAAAATGAGCAAACGTAGCAGAAAATCTTCCAAGGGGATAAAATCAAACATTGTTGGAACAGTAAATGTGGAAGAGGCAACTAGATAATGCTTAGTGACACGAGAGAAATGCATCTGCGATGAGAAATAGTGAACTGTCGTATTTTAATAGTTCAGTGTCCTAACCAGACAAATTGGAGCGCTCACTGTGAAGCACTTTGTGCAGCCGTAGAAACAGCTACGAGCAACAATCTTGACGGTGGAAGCGTCACAAGATTCAATGTACCACGCGGAAACAACGGTGGCTGCGCTGAGCTTGGTTGCTCCTGCATCTGATTTATTTTTACGTATTTTTTTGTAAGAACTCTTGCAGGGAGTTTCCAACTGCAAAAATACTTCATGACGGTAGAAATGTCTTGAGTACTGTACTCTGAAGATGAAACCTTAAAAGATGTTCGTGGCCTGGAAAGGAAGTTGAATTGAAATTACATCCTAGCGTTCTACGCGGCCAAAACGACGATATAGTTATGAGGCACGCCGTAGTGGGCGACTCCTGAATAATTTTAACCACCTGACGTTCTTCAAAATGCTCCTAATGCACGGTACAAGGGCGTTTTTTAATTTTATCCGAAATTTTATCCCACAAGCTCGGGCTTAGCAGCGCAACGCCAAAGCCACCACCACACCACGGCAGGTCAGGCAAGCAAGCTGAGGTAGTGAAAAGGGCAATCATCATATTTACACCGACAGGGGAGGTGATCAGTATAGAGAAACCAGAAAGAACAAGATATCAGCATATCAAAGGACGATGCCTCAAGAAATGTCAGCGCCTGGCATTAGCAGAGTAAACAAAAAGATCAGTCTCTGAACGCAGAGCTTGCATATTTTTTTTCCTCGAAGAGCACGAGATTTCCTGGTGAGCTGGCCGAAATGACGTCCGTTTTCTGCGTGAATGAGCATGCGTATGTTGACTTTGAGATTCAAGGAAGAGTTCTGACGTTGACAAAAGCGTCACTGATGTTTATGCGTTTTAAGGCCGCGAAATAATTGTGAAGGCCCTTCGAGCGCGAAGGCTCGCGAAACTGCCGAGAAGTATCCCAATAAAATGAAGGCATGGGTGGCAAAGCTGTTTGTTGAATTACCAAAGGGAACACGGAGAGGATTCCAAGAATGACTGCGGTATTTTGTTCCTTGTCAGTGCTTCAGTTGACTCGTACGAAAGGAATTTTTTCGAGCTAAAGCTAATCAAAACATATCTACTGGTCACCTCGAGCGACGTTGCGCTCCTGAGTGTGTCCGTGTTGTCTTCAAGAAAGAGTGCGTCTTCAAAAATATGAAGCATTTCACTAAAAGATTTACCGATATATATAACACAATGCGGGAAACAGGTATCGCAAAAGTAGCCGCGCAAGAAAACGAAGGGCTCAGCATTTCTAAACTTCGTTGTGAGATGCTAAATTTCAAAGAAAGCTTCAAGTGTCGTCGTGTATACATAGTTAAGTAAAGAAACGAGAAAAGTATTCGGTGGCAAAACCCACCGAAATTATTTTTTGTTTACTACTGCATGACTTTAACCCACTGTGGTGTCTAAATGGATATGGCTTTGCGATGCTGAGCACGAAGTCGAAGGTTCGATACCCGTTGGCGGCAGCCACATTTTCATGGGGACGAAATGCGATAGTGCTCGCTTACGTGCATTTATGTGCACGGTAAACAAACCCAGGTGACAAAATTATTTCGAAGTCTACAACTGCGGTGTGCCTCACGATCAAATTGTGGGTTCGGCACGTAAACCCTCATAATTGGTAAAAAACGGGATTAGCATTCTTTGCAAGCTGTACCCACTTTGCGGTGTGCCTATTTAGGCTCGTCCCTGGTTAACCTCTTTCGTGCCAACTTGGCTCACTCGGTAGTCGTTGGTCCAATGGGTAGCGCATCGGGATGTTGGGTTGAGGGAACAGGGTTCGAAACCAAAAGTGGGACTAACTTGGTCACAGAGACACTGCGACACTGGGGATGCGGCACTCTTTAGTCAACATCTTTCACGTCAGCTTGGCTCACTGGGTAGCCCACGGTCTAATTAGTAGACCATGGCACTTCTGTGATGAGACATCCTGGTTTAAAACAAACCGTCGGACCAACTTGGGTTACTCGGCATGGTACACTGGGTATGTGTCGTACTTTACGGAAGGAGAAAATCTTTGATGGTATGTTGGGCCACTGCGTATGTGGCGCTAGGTATGTGTCGCCCCTTCGATTAGTAAAAAAATACTTCGGAATTTGACGAATCGAAGCCATGCCATATTTGGGGAAAGCTCCACCACTTGAGAGACTGGCGCTGCATTCGGCATGGCGGGGCATGAAAGATGACGTGGACGCAGCTGCCGCGTCGGCTGCTTCGGAACTAGGTAATTGGGCCGAGAACGAAAGCTGTACCAACGTCATAGAAGCCTCATCAGCATTGCATGTGGTTACTCGCCGACCTATGATAAATAAAAAGATACAAAAAAATTCCCAAAGAAAAGGTCAGTATCGACGAAGTGTCGGCGCTTTCGAATGTCAGAGACGAAGTCAACGTATGCGGTTGTGCAACTGATTGTACGATTGAATGTTGATTATACGTGTCTGTCTGTCTCGTTTTCAAGTTTTTTATTCGCCTAATTTTTATCTTAATCGTATTGTGTTTGATGTGCAATTATGATCATGCCCATCAGGCCTGCTTGTTCATTCTGCTACGTAGTAGACGCTCGCATTGTTGAGAATATTCGGTAGTCGCGCATTGGTGTTGGGCGGTGCTCTTCGGCCCCCCAAACGCTGCCCGAGGTCCTGCGGCTTCTGGCGGGCGCAATGCCAGTGAAGCATTGAGGTGAGACCGGCCTCGCGAGCTTCGGCCGTATTCTCGGCATGGCTGACGCATGTGCTCAACGCTCGTCGACACTCTCACTGGCCCGTCGAATGCGTGAGGCCTCGGCGTGATTGCGTTTCCTCTCTTGAGCGTCGAGCCCTGTCTTTCGACACGGCGGCGTGTTGTCGTTAGGGAATCCCTCAGGGGAAATTGTAGCCTGACGCATTCAGCGTGTCACGCAGCCGCCGTCGATATCGAGTACGTCACGCTGACGACGCGAGAATCGCCCAACGTTTGCACCCTGCATAGAAGTTTTCATTGGGCGAGGGGTCTGGCTTGCGCAAGTCGGCGTGGAGCTGCTTGAATGTGTTGCGTGTTGCGAAACTATTTCGAGATGCACGTTTCTGCGTGAAATTTATGAGATTTCTGTTCATAGAAAGCCGTCGAAGAACCATTGTGTAGCCCTTCGGTACAGCGGTAGCTACAGTGCGCGGGAATGTCTCTTGACTGCGCACACATGCAACCTGCTTCATCAGCCGCGGGTGTGTACACGCGTGTTGCGATCTGTTTTGGATGCATCGTGTTTTCACTGCACGAAAAGAACCGGCATCTATCAATGCTCAGCGTGAAGTGGCACTTGACACATGCAGACGCGTTTGCAATACACCGTGATTTATTCTCCTGTTGATGTTTTTATGCATAGTGAATATTCTTTATAGAAATCGCCTCTTGAGATGGGTTATCTCAAGAGGTGGCCAATATTTTCCACGGTAAACCAGTGTCCGGGTAGCTAGAAATAAAATAATAACGAAATACCTTTTCCCTTTGGCGCTATGTTGGATGTGGAAATTGGGCAGTTGTGAAGTCATGCCTGATTAGTGTAAATTTTAGCACTAGAACCAGTAGAGACACCTGGGTCTCCAAAATTTGGTACGAAATGTATTAGCTTTGCTTTTAACAATTTCACAAAAGCGTCCCTCTAAGAGTTCGGAACCATAATAACTGTATCTCCAATGGAAAGATTATCACTTTCTGTGGAAAAATACGTTCCAACCAAAAAAAGAAAGAAAAGAAGAAAAAGTGAGGCGCACAATGGTACCACTCGAAGCAAAATGGAAATATTGCATGATAACATACAGGCTCCCGGACGACGACTGGTCAAGGATCAGTGCGATCTCTTCATTGAGACAACAATGGCTGTCGCTTTAGACTGTTCAACTCGAATAATATTGGATTGCTTATTGCCCGCAAAATACCGGCTCGGCCTACCCTATTCTGACGAACGCACCCAATGGCCCCCAATTTAACGTTTTTTGTTGCGAAATTCTGCTGATGTGCTGTGTTTGCGGTTTGTCCAGGACCAGTAATATTTCAGTTACCAACTTTTCTTGTTTTTAAGGCACTTACAGAACGGCACGTGGGGTGCTTTGTGTGAGCGTAGGCAGCCAAACTATGACGAGCGCTACCCGTGTTATTTCTCATGCTACGTCATAGGCGGACTCCCGTAGGATGACACCACGGTTGTCATCGCCCCCAATGTCTGCTCTCATTTCTGTTCTCACTGGGATCAGGTTACGTCTTTTCATCATCATCTAGAACTGACTGCCCTGATGCTATCGGATGCCATCCTTGTCGAAAACCGCGATGTAAAGTAGGCCCCTACATGGTCACATCGCAACAGGTTACTAGTACGTCTTCAAACTTTTGTTTAAATATCAAAGGCGATTTCGACTGCGACACAAAAAACGTAATATACATGCTTGAATTTACGCTCTGCAAAAAACGGTACATCGGACAAACAGAAGGGCCTTTCAGATTCCGCTTTAACAATCATAAACCCCACGCTAACACGTTGCCCAACCTGCCCATCTCAAGACACGTGCATCTTCCAGACTACTCATTTGATAAACTGAGAGTCACGTTGCTTGAATCTGGATTTCGTTCAAATTATGATAGAGAAGTCCGCGAATCCTTCCTTATCTATAAGTTTGATACCATCGCATGTGGTATGAATGAATGTGTAGGAAAATTGAGTTGCCTGTCTTTGTTGCCCGTTACTTGTCCCTTGTTCTACTAGTACGTGGCTATTCCCCTTTTTCTGTGTCTGTGTTTGCTTGATAACATAGCACGTATTGAGCAGATATTGACGTTTTGTTGTCACGTGGCAATAGGTTTTTACAATTCATTTCGGTGCGTTTTTATGCTTTGTATTTTAGATGATATGTTTGCAATCGTCATCGGTCTATACACGTGTCAGCTATCCTTTGAACGATTCGGATGCATTTTGTTCGTCCGTTTTATTCATTTTTCATGTAAACGTATCTTCATTTGGTTGACAGGCACATGTATATTAACTGTACTGACACCATGCAATGTATTCTGATGAAGGCCGGACCCCGGCCGAAACGTCCATAAACCGCTTCATACGCGCGTCTGCTTCAGTGTGAATATTTACCCGGAGCCATAACTGTTCTTTTCTGGTTTATATATATATATATATATATATATATATATATATATATATATATATAAACAGATACACGAACTTCTAAGCTGTCGGAGCGCCTTTCTACTTCTACTACGTGACTGGACCCGCCGCTCTGGTTTAGCAGCTGTGGTGCTGCGCTTCTAACTACCAAGTCACAGGCTGAACTTGCGGCCGCGGTGGCCACATTTCCTGGGGATGAAATAATGCAAAAACGCCCATGTTTCGTGCACTGGGGGCACGTTAAAGATGAGTAAAATTAATCTGGAATTCCCCACTATGGCGTGCCTCATCATCGAATCATGGATGCGGCATGTAAAACCGAAGAATCCATTTCAATTCACGAGACCGACTGCCCACACTTCCCATACATACACTTTTTTTCACTTCGAAGCTCTTAATGTTAACGCATGAACGAGGAAAATGACGGTATCGCTCGAAGGGCGAAGCGAGAGCTAAAGCAATATTTAGTTTCGCGCTTGAACTGCTTGGTTGGTGTTCCAACCGCAAGCTGGTGTGACATGTTGCCCTGGCGGCTGCCAGGCGTCTCAGGATGCTGCCCTAATGAGGACCGCCACCAGTGGCGCTGTAGGCGTCGCACCTCCATAGTCGACTGTAACATATGTGACATGTATCAAGGACTTTCTCGCCTTTTTCCACAAGGTTGACGAGAGTATGTCAGAAGAATATAAAGGGAACCACGTACTGAAGGGCATAGCCGACAACGCTTTGAACCTTTTAGTGCACAAGAAACTTTCCACCATGAATGAATGCCGACGCATCAAGGAAGCAAAAAGTCACCGCATCTCATAGCAGTTCACGCGCCTCCTAAATACAGCTTCGACGTCGTCGTGCGAGAACCTCCACTCTCTGCATTAGCCGCCAACGTTCGAGAGCCTCGTTCTCATTGTCCGCCGTGTGATCGAAGCAGCGGTACCGGCTGCTTTCCCGACCTAATCTAACGATTTCGATCAACCATTTCCTTGTGCTGTCTGTCGTATGCGAATAGTTGGCGAACCTTGGCACTCAGGCTATCCGGCTATCGCGCGTTGTTGCTAGCGTTGCTATACTCCGTTTCATACATCAGGTGCAATGCTGTGGAGGCTTGAGATACTTCTTGCAGTGGCTGCGTTCGCACTTAGAAAAAGTTCGGTGTTTCTTGACCTGATTTTTGAGAAAACGTTTCATATATACGCTCAGGTCTAAATGAAAAAAAAAAGAATTTACCCGTAGAAACAATCCGTGTACTTATACGGCTGCTAACACGTTCTTTTAAATGAATTTTCTTTTCGGCATTGTTTAATTGCAGTCCGTCGCGGCAGCTTCACGTGCATGCTCGCGCGAGCAAATGCCGCTGGCACGCTGCGAACCATAGACGGAAACGCGCGCATGTAATAAATTTTGGTAACCGGATTTCGTGCGTAGCTTCCACAGCGTTGCACCTGAGGTATGAAATGGAGTATAGGCTTGCCTAGTGACATTCGACGTACGGTTGTAGTTATCATATTTACCACACGGCGGTGCTAAAACTGCCTAATATCTTTATGTCAACACTAGCATGGAGCGCGCATACCGATTCTTGATCAAGCCACAATCGCAAAATCGTCGAACCATATTCTGAATATTGCACATATAATCCCCCTGACCATCTCCACCTGGATGTGTATGATAAGCAACTTCCATGACTGTACCTCGCAGCACTGCATGTGCGCGCTTTACCCCGCAGGGGCGTCTGCGTAAGCAGGCGTTTGGTGTGTTGCGACACCACGTACCCGAGCACACGAGGGTTGGACCCTCCCGCGTGTAGCCGTGCGCGGCTTAGCCGTGTCCGGGGAAAAGGGGATCCTGGGGGTTGAGCCAATGCCGGGTGTTTGGACCTTTACGGCCCCTCGGCGGCGGCAACACACCCCTTTGGCCTCGGCTTCACGTAGACGGCACCCCCGGACTGACCCACCCGGGGGAAATCGGCAGTCGCCTTTTCCTGTCCTCCTCTCCAATCTTCGTCTTTTCTCTCCCACTTTCCCATCTTTCCTGTCTTCTCTTCACTTCTTATTACTTCCGTATTTCCTGGCGGCAAGGGTTAACCTTGTGCATTATGCCCAGCCTCGGGTATAGGTATTTGGTTATAGTGGGGATGTACCGCTGGCGTGCGCAGAACTGGATACTTCCCGTCCTGTGTCGTCCCCTGGTTGGGCTCCATGGTGGGTGGCGGCCACCCCTGCCGAATATTATTATTACTTATGGAATCAAATTTCCCTTCACTCCCTGATCGCTCCTTCAAGAGGGGGCGCACCGAAGATTCCTTCAACTTCTTCATGAGTCACAAAGAAACATTCCCAAAATACCATGTCATTCACAGTCAACATGAAAGCAAGACAGTCCGAACAATATCTCCTTTTGTTGTGGCAAAATCATTGGCAAACGCCATCGGCCCAGGTTACAAAGTAACTAAAATGGGAAGCGGCGATCTTCTTCTTGAACTTCGTGACAAGACACAGTACAGCAAACTGTCAAAACTAATTGCTTTTGGAGACATTCCAGTTTCAGTAGGCCCACACAGATCTTTGAACACTGTCCGCGGTGTCGTCTCTGAAGATGACCTGCTCGATCTTAGTGAAAGTGAACTACTTGAGGGATGGCAAGATCAAAATGTAGTAAAGGTCCAGAGAATAACGATTAGGCGAGACGGCAAGGAAATCCCCACAAAACACATAATCTTAACTTTTGGAACTAGCAACTTACCAGACTCAATAGAAACAGGATACTGCAAACTCCGTGTAAGGCCATACATTCCTAACCCACGCCGATGCTTCAAGTGTCAGCGGTTCGGGCACGGTTCACAAAACTGCCGAGGGCGCACTACTTGTGCAAAATGTGCATCAAACGAGCACTCATCTGACACTTGCACTTCCACCACCCATTGTGCTAACTGTGACGGGGATCACCCAGCGTACTCCCGTTCTTGCCCATCCTGGAAAAAAGAAAAACAAATCATCGAAATCAAAATCAAACTGAACCTTTCCTACCAAGAGGCGCGCAAGCGCTTCTCGATGAACCAATCTAGTCCGTCTTACACCGATGTGGCGCGCCGGGGGGCAGCGCTACATCATTCGGCGGCCGCCCAAGTCACACGGAGTGTGACGGCGGTCATGCCACCAGCCCCCCCCGGCCGGAACAGCCAGCGCTGTTCAGGCCCCCTCAAAGGAGGAACAGCAGACCCTCGGGCCTGTTGAACCCAGGGCCACTGCGCGTGCAGATAGGCCCACCACCCCCGCGAACGTGCCCGCTGCGCAGGCACTATCCACCGCCTCAGACGAGGTGATGGACACGAACGCAAATCCGGCGTCTCAGACGCCCAAGGAACGGCGCAGCTCCCTCGAGCGCGTCCGGAAGCTAGAGAGATCTCGTTTCACGGGGCCTGGAAAGGTCCCGTGAGGTAACCTAATCTATATTTCTTAGACACACAGCACAAAACACATACATTATGGATACACAAATAATACAATGGAATGTGAGGGGTTTACTCCACAACCTAGACGACATTAAGGAACTTTTACATAGTTACACCCCAAAGGTGCTGTGTGTCCAAGAAACACACCTTAAACCTTCACAAACAAACTTTCTCCGACAGTATGCCATTTTCCGGAAAGACCGCGACGAGGCCCTTGCCTCGTCGGGCGGTGTGGCAATAATAGTAGATAAGTGTGTTGCTTGCCGGCAGTTACCCCTTAAAACGCCCCTAGAGGCAGTTGCAGTCAGAGCAGTGCTTTTTAGTAAGCTGCTGACAATTGCATCATTATACATTCCTCCAAACTATCAGCTCTCCAAAACTGAATTTGAGAGCTTTATTGCGCAACTCCCGGAACCCTACATTGTCGTCGGAGACTTAAATGCTCATCATACCTTATGGGGTGACTCTCGGTGTGATGCCAGAGGACGTCTGATTGAAAACTTCCTCTTCAATACAGGGGCATGTTTGCTAAATAAGAAGGAGCCAACCTTTTACAGCGTTGCGCACAAGACATTTTCATCTATAGATTTATCCATTGTTTCAAGTACAGTCGTGCCGTACTTGGAGTGGAAAGTACATAAGGACCCATACGGGAGTGATCATTTCCCGATTGTATTAAAATTAAGGAAACGGGACGAGTGTTATCCACATGTACCCCAGTGGAAAGCTGACTCAGCGAACTGGCAGCGATATGGAGAGCTGACATATATGACCTGGGATGATATTCGTGCGCTTAGTATCGCCGATGCAGTGTCATATTTAACAGCATTTATTGTCGACGTAGCGTCGATATGTATCCCGCAAACAAATGCATCGCGTAATAAACGACGTGTTCCCTGGTGGAATGATGAATGTAAGGAAGCACGAACGAAACAGAATAAGGCTTGGAATCAGCTCCGTGACTCTCCGACTATCGAAAACCTTATCAGATTTAAGAAAATAAAATCAGAAGGCAGAAGAACGCGCCGCCGTGCCAAAAGGGATAGCTGGCAAAAATACATTTCCGGAATAAACTCTTATACAGACGAAATAAAAGCCTGGAACAGGGTAAACAAATTAAAAGGCCGTGAAACTCATCCTCTACCGTTAGTAAACACACAAGCAGACACTATTGAGGACCAAGCTGATTGTCTAGGAGCACATTTCGAGCACATTTCCAGTACATCTCATTACACAGAAACATTCCTAAAATACCAGCGACTAGCAGAACAGCTGCACTTGGGTCGGGAAAGCACATCAAATGAACCATACAATCGTCCATTTAGTATGGCTGAGTTCCAGGCCTCAGTGAGCTGTTGCAACAAGTCCGCTCCAGGAAGTGATAGAATATTGTATGAGATGATCAGACACTTACACCCTGAAACCCAAAATACACTACTGTCACTCTTCAATTCCATGTTCTTTGCCGGCTACATTCCTTCTGCCTGGAAGGAAGCAATCGTAATCCCCATTCTCAAAGAGGGCAAGGACCCTTCCTCACCGAACAGTTATAGGCCTATAGCTCTGACAAGTTGTCTATGCAAATTATTTGAGAAAATGATTAACCGTCGCCTCATCCATTTTCTTGAAAGCAACAAGACTCTCGATCCCTTTCAATGCGGCTTTAGGGAGGGTAGATCCACAACAGATCACCTTGTCCGCATCGAGACAAATATCCGAGATGCCTTTGTCCACAAACAATTTTTTCTCTCAGTATTTTTAGACATGGAAAAGGCATACGACACAACCTGGCGCTTTGGAATCCTCCGTGACCTGTCTGAAATGGGAATTCGAGGCAACTTGCTGAACGTGATTCAGAGTTACCTCTCCAATCGCACGTTCCGTGTTAGAGTTGGTAACGCTCTCTCTCGTCCATTTACGCAAGAGGCTGGTGTTCCGCAAGGTGGTGTGCTGAGCTGCACTCTTTTTATTGTTAAAATGAACTCGATCCAGACTGCCATACCACATACTATGTTTTATTCTGTATATGTGGATGACATCCAGATAGGTTTCAAATCATGTAACCTAAGCATCTGCGAGCGGCAAGTACAGCTTTGCATAAATAAATTATGTATGTGGAAAAACGGTTTCAAGCTAAACCCGCAAAAAAGTACATGCGTCCTGTTTTCTAACAAGAGAGGTATACTTGCGGACCCCGCAATAGATCTAAATGGAGAGCGGCTATCTGTGAGCCATGAACACAAATTTCTAGGAATCCTTTTAGACAGTAAGCTGACTTTTGTACCACACTTGAAGTATCTGAAATCAAAGTGCCTCAAGACTATGAATCTGCTGAAGCTCTTGTCACGCACATCTTGGGGAAGCGACAGGCGGTGCCTTTTAAAACTTTACAAAAGTCTAATATTAACACGGCTTGACTATGGAGCAATAGTTTATAATTCTGCTGCACCTAGCGCTTTGAAAATGCTAGATCCTATTCACCACTTAGGCATCCGCCTTGCCACAGGTGCCTTTAGGACTAGCCCTGTGCAAAGCCTCTACGTCGAATCAAACGAATGGTCATTGCACTACCAAAGGACATATTTAACTTTCTCCTACGCCCTGAAAGTTAGCTCAGATGTTAAACATCCTTGCCATTCCACTATCTGCGACTTGTCCACTGCTAGGCTGTTTCGTAACCGCCCGGCCACTAGGCCTCCTCTGTCCCTCCGGTTGGAAGCACTCTCAGAAAACACAGGGGTCCCTCTTTTACACAATGTCCTAATGCCTCCTACAAGGCTTCCACCGCCTTGGGAGTGGCAGACTATAAGATGTGACATCTCCTTTTTAGAAATATCGAAACAAGCACCTGAGGCTCACATACAATCGCATTTTCTAGAACTTAAAGAGAAGTATTCCTGTGACGAATATTACACTGATGCTTCAAAGTCTCCTGCTGGTGTTGCTTACGCAGCTCTCGGACCCTCATTTGCAACATCTGGGCCACTAAACCCACACACCAGCATCTTTACGGCAGAAGCATACGGTATACTTTCGGCGATTAAACACATAAGGCGCAGAAATGTCACTAAGGCTGTTGTCTTTACAGACTCACTAAGTGTGGTGAGAGCCCTGATTAGCTTACGAAAGCATAAGAATCCCGTTTTGAAAGAGCTGTATAGTTTGTTGTGCTCCGCATATATCTGCAACCAAGTGATTATCCTATGCTGGGTACCTGGTCATAAAGGTATAAAAGGCAACGTAGCTGCTGACGAAAACGCTACGTCAGTGAGTTTTAGCGACACAGATGGAAACATCCCCATTCCTGCCACAGACCTAAAGCCCTTTCTACGCCATAAATTGAGGAAACATTGGCAAGCAGAGTGGGACACACAAACATTGAATAAGTTACATATTATAAAACCAAGAGTGCGGAATTGGATAAGTGAAAAAACAGCACGGTACAAAGAAGTACTTCTTTGCCGATTAAGAATAGGACATACTTACAGTACTCACTCCTACCTCTTAACTGGCGGGGAACCTCCTACTTGTAGTAGGTGCGGCGATGGCCTGACTGTCATCCATGTTCTTATCCAGTGCCCTGCAATAGAAACGGAGAGGAAAAAGTATTTCCCTTCTGCATATCGCGAAAATATACCTCTCCATCCTGCATTTTTTCTTAGTGACGAACCGTTTTTCAAACTACAAACAGTCTTAGATTTTTTAGACGAAACTGACATCCTGAAAATCATTTGGTCAGGAAATTTTAACACGTGATTACCAGCCCTTGCATTCGAGGGCCGTCTTGATGATTTAATGTAACTGTTGTCTCGTTTTCGTATGTTTTTTATCAAAACACAACTGCCATCGTTCACGTCCATAATTAATCAGTGTCATTGTTTTACTAGCTATATATTGACGTCATCTACAGCGAAAGTTTTTAGGCCCTTATACAGCCATGTCACACCTACCATAATAAATTCACTGTCCACCCCATTCAGAATAAATCCTTTAAATTACCATTTGTCATGGCGCTCTTTGGCCATAACTGGCCCTTGCGCCATTAAAAACCACATATCATCATCATGTGCGCGCTTTAAAACGCGGCACTTATGTTCGCGATCGTGTATCAACGCTCAGAAAGCCACGCGATGTCAAGCAGCGGCAAGGTGCTTGACATCGCGGAATTGTACCCGTGTTTACAATCTAATGAGAAGTTAGTGCTTCGGCATTCTTCCAGCAGCAAGTTCCCAGTGACACTCTAGCGCATTTTTTCTCCCGTCATTGGAACGTGCAGCTACATGAAAAAAAAAGCATACCTAACAGCTAAGATTTCCAACGCTCGAGAAGGTGCACACATCACTCTCGCTTTTGGCACACTCAACATCGTCGTTGCCGCCGTTGCCGCCATCGTTTTCCGTATCGGCTGTAGGTTCGAACATGTACGGCGAAAATACAAGCTGTCCGAGACAGCGAGAACGTTCCATAATGCTTACAACTCAGCTATGACGCCAGAACAGAACTGCGTGCTATGCTCTGAAACGGCGGCGCCTACCGGCGACCGCCGCCATTGACGTCACAGCGGCTCCGACCAATCACGGGCAACAGCGGCGTTCGCGCGATACCCTCAGGCGCTGGTGCGCGTTTTCATGAAAAAACAGCCGCTTGCGCTTGTTTCCGGCCTTTTTAAACGAGATATTCGTGTTCAGGGGACTCAAAACTGTAGAATGCCGCAGAGAACTCATTTTTTTTCGAAAACTGCTTCAGCTTCCCTTTAAGGACATGGGACCAGTGCAGCAGTCGGTTTGATCAATCAATCAATCAATCAATCAATCAATCAATCAATCAATCAATCTACGCAGTCGTGTCCTGGTTAGGCACTTAGACTTCTGTTTGGCAGAAGTCTGTCAAGGCGATCGATTAATCGACTCTGCCCTGTTCAACTTAACGTACGCGAGGCCACTGTTGACCAGTGTCATATATATCGATGAGTCAATGAAACAACATATCTATCCTAAGTAACGTTGGCATGAAACTTGATGACTTAGATTGCAATAGATTCAGACTCGGAAAAGACTCGCTGGTTAGGAAGATGTCTTGTTGTGTGCCAACCTTGTGTGCCACCTGAATCGTATGTGGCTGAAGTTAGGCACTACACTGCAAGGAAAAAGTTGAACCGATAAAGTGCAACAAGGTTAACTGAACAAACCATTAAACACAAGCAAACTGTGCACGCAAATAAACACGAACTAACGCTGACACTTGACGCGGTACTGACGCGTTTCCTTAGCCCCAGTATTTTGAGCACACATTTTGAGCACCACCACCAAGCCGTCGTATAACGAACATTCAGGATTAACCCAGTGATAAACACCGGGGCCGCACCTTTCAGCTTCGCTGGTTAAACATTTGTACGGGGTGCTTGGGGGGTGATTTTTTTTCTTGCTTGTAGAAAATAATACAGAAAGTAGTGTTGGCTCTAGCTGTCGGAAGTTGGCGTCGAGCTTTGTTTCGGCCGCGTCGTACTCTGACGTTGTTTTTTAACGTACTAACTGGAAGAGAGTGCACGATGTCGAGCGCTTCTTCCCCGACTTAATTAGCTTTCTGCGAGTGTCCGCGCTATTGTCGGACGCGACGAGGAAGTTTTGGAGCCGTTCTACCCGTTTTGCCTATTCCTGATCGATGTTCGTGGCGTCGGTTGCTCGGGGCTCGAAACTAGGGATTGGCGGTTGTATTGCGCCATGTTGTGCTAGCCTGCCTGTTGAAATTTCCTGCTGGCATTGTCATCCATGATGTCGATATATCGTTGTCAATTTTCCTGTTGCTTTAATTTAGCACTTCTGACACCAATGTAAGGGCGACATGATGCTTGATGACTTAGAAGCGGGGGCGGCTTGCTCGTTAGGAATTTTAGAGCTTCGGTTGCCATCCGAAGATGTGCCTGGATATACTTGGATATTACATCCAGTTCTTTTTTTCTACTTTTTGTGCACGTACACAGGCGATTGATATGCGAGATGTGGACGAGTCCGAGAATGTATTGGCCCAAAGCCGACCAGTGTCCGGCTACGCCCCGATCGAGAAGGATGGCCGGCTGGTGATGCCGCCGTCCTTGGAGCTGCCGTCACCGGCGGTAAGCCACGAAACGATTGCTGTATAGTTCGATAATAAATTTGTGTCACGAGAAACATATTATATGATTATATAGTGTATATTTAGCAGCGCTGCCATTTCACACTTATGAGGACTGGCTGTAGCGTGACCACAAATAGAACGCCCCATGAAATGCTTTTTAGTTGATATCCCGGCGTCCGCAACACCGGCTCAGCTCGGGACAGGACATCGAAGTAAATATAGGTCGACTGCACGACTTGCCCACAACGCATGGGACTACAGTCAGTCAACACTTGGCCGAAAAGGGAAGCTTGAGCATGAAGCGTAGGTTTTCGACAAGGAAGCTTGCTACCGTCATGGAGGCCCTCGCCCGGCCTCAGAGCATATCTAGCAGTAGACCCTGGGCCCTTCCGGTTGTTCGTGCATACTCGTCGCGTACTACCCTCGGTCACTATCATCAACTGGGTAGCCGCACTCGGCCTCGCCGACTCCGGGCAGTGAAGCAAAAATTACGGGTTGCGACAGGAAACCAGAATAGACACTCCGGAGAAAGGCTCATTCATTGTCAGCCTGTAACCTCTCTCAGCGCGATGACGATTTAAAGGAAGTTTGTCGCAGGTATTAACAGCGCGCAGTGGGAGCCCTCTTCCCTCCTCCGAACGCTCGTTTACTGAATGCCTCATAACGAGCCCTAGCCTTCGCGGCACCGCGCGGGGTTGTAGAGACTGAGCGTATAGGGACGATCGCGTGTGTTCGTGGAACGATTGGCCGATGCTGCAACTATTTGATCACTCTATTACACCACGTGGTCCGCAATTTCTCTAGATATCGCGATAAGCATGGCAGTGGTGCAATTTCAACCTGCGCCTCCTGAGGTCCCTTTGATTTTCTTTTCTGAACTGGCATGTGCATGCGCAGCTCTCTCAGGATGGCCAGGACCCCACGCTGTCGTCGTCGCCCAAGCGCAAATCGCGCGGACAGAGTACGGTCACGTTCGGCGACGCGCAGTCGTACCGCCTCACGTCGGCCGAGCTGTCGACGAGCGAGATTCTGGGCCAGGGATCGCACCAGCTGCGCATCTTGGCCTGCGCCCAGCTGTCGCTCGGGGCGCTCGCCTTCCACTACCAGTCGATGCGGCTGCTGGCGCCCGTCGACGCGGTGGACCACTGGTGCAGGCAGCCGCCCGAGTTCGCCAACCAGAGTGCGCAGGCGTGGAAGCACGCTTCCATTCCCGTTGGTCCCGACGGCCACTACAGCAGATGCACCGTCTACAGGTTTCCCTACTCGCACGGCACGGGTGCGTAGTAAGCACACAGGCGTGTTTAGGGTTGACGAGTTTGCTGACAGTTCGTTATCGGAAAATGGGTGACAGTTTACTTTCCTGGAAATTCTCAAGGTCGGAAAACTACACGCGTTCTGTCTTTTTTTTTTAGTACTGCGTTGACAGCATTCGGTGACAGATCAGAAATCAGTGATCAGGGAACCCTCAAACGAAACGTGTGTACTACATGCGCCAGCGATCCATCTAAATTTCGGTGGGTCGCGCTGCTTACGGATGGTTCACGCGGTGTGCGATTGCGACGTCGGGCGGGTACGGAGGTGAGGTTGATCACATAGAATCCCGCATCACAATCGCAGTCGTTAGATAGCTTTAGTTTAGGGGACCCAAGCGGCTTGCGTACGCAAGAACCAGAGGCGACGGTTCTGCGCATGCGCAGACGCACACGTAGGGTCTGCGCATGCGAGGTACCGTCAGCCCTAGTTCTTGTGTACGCATGCCGCTTGCGTCCGCTAAACTAAAGCTCTCTATTGCGATCACCCGTTGGCCGATACTGCGGTATAACTTCACGCAAGTTCGCTTTCTCTCTGGACGACGCAGCAGCAGCGGCCACATCGGGCTCCGCGTCCTCCTCGGCATTGTGGCCCGGGGCCGTCGCCCAGCCTCGGGGCGAGCTCCCGTGCCGCGACTGGGACTACGACCTGCCACCGGACGTGCTCACGGCCCTGAACGAGTGGGACCTGGTGTGCTCCAACGTGTGGCTGCTGCTCGCGGCGCGCCTCTACACCTACCTCGGGGGACTCGTCTGCGCGCCCTTCCTCGGCAAGATGGCGGACAGAACGGGTCGCAGGCCAGTCCTGCTCGCGTGCGCCGTGCTCGCGGTGGCCGCCGCGGCGTTGACCGTGCGCGCGCACTCGTTCCTGCAGCTCGTCCTGCTGCGCATGCTGGTGGCGGGCTCGCTGAACGGCTTTTCGCTCGTTTCCATCGTTCTTCTGTTCGAGGTCACCTACGAAGCCAGCAGGTCGGTGATTGCGATTTTTTTTGACGACGAATAGTTACGATATTCCAAATGTGGCGGCCATGATGTCAGCGGTCCCTTTTGTGACTGCCGGTAGTACAGCGAAAGCACGATGGCCTCCTAGTGGGTTGTAATGTTAACGCCGCTTATCTATAGGCCTTCTTTTTTAATGGGCGCTGTAGCGCCGTCTAATTGCGTAAAGCTCCCTTTAATAATAGGCGTCTGCCTCTTTTAGCCGCGATGGGAGAGTGCTTTATGTTACATCCCATGTTATACGCTCGGCGGCACTCGACGCGGTGGCTGTTTTCGGACTCGCGTGGTCTGCTTGATACAACGTTGCGTCTTCTGCGTTAGAAACGGCTCCGTGAGACGTACTGAAGTCATCTCACTCGGTGTGGCCGGAGTTTCCGCTGCCGGTAAGGCGGACGGAGCAGATCGACGAAGGGCGTTGACTCTTTGCACTGATGCAGCCACAACACTTTCGACCGCACCACGCCATAGTAGCTTGTTGTCGATGGTGACGCCCAGGAATTGAACATGAGTTGCACGAAGAATTGAATGCCCTCTGATATTCAGCGTCAGACGTGTTGACTTGCGTCTCACTCCCGGGAAAAGCATGAAGGCAGGTTTTTCTGCTGATAAAGATAGGCCAAGCGTCGATAAGTGGCGATTGATAGTGGAGATTGCGGCCTGGGCTATCCAGGCCAAACGTTTGTGTCGGTACCCCGAGATCCAAATGCAGATGTCATCTGCGTAGATGGACATTTGAACTGCCGTCCGACCTACTTTCAGGGCATCTGGAAGGCTGGTCATGGCAACAGTAAAAAGCAAGGGGGATAGGACACTTCGTTGAGGGACGCCGAGGGGAAATTCGTCGCTTGTGACTCATTATACTTCCGAGGTTAACTTGGACACATCGATCACTGAGAAATTCATGGACGAATCGAAGAGCATTTCCCGAGACTCCCATGGCTCGGAGTCCGTTGATGATGCCTGTATGAAGCACACAGTCGTATGCCTTGGCAACGTCCATAAAGATGGCAAGTGTGGAGAGGTCGTCTACGCGATGGTGCTCGATATGGCTTAGTAGATCCAAGACACTGTCCCGGGCACTCAACCGTGGACGAAATCCGGTCATACATGATGGCAGTCTATTTCCTTGCTCAAGATACCATGTTGACCTCGTACATATTATTCTTTCCATCAACTTTGATACGCATGATGTTAGCGATATTGGCCGATGTGAGGTAAGGTTAGCAGGATCCTTTCCGGACTTGAGCACTGGCACCACCCATGCTGTCTTCCACGCTTCTGGGATCTCTCCTGTGCTCCAGACGTGATTAAATATGTCCAGACGGGCTCGTTTTCGTTCATACGGCATATTTGTCAGCATCTGATTGCTGATCAAATCGAGACCCACAGCACAGCGTCTTCTTAATTTGCTAAGCGCCAAATCCAGCTCACGAAAGGTGAACGGCGTATCCATGGTATGAAATGCTTCAGACAACAGATGGTTCGATACTCGTGCTGATCTGCCAGATGTGTATACGTCTGCAAAATCTTCAGCAAGGGTTTGTAAATCTTTTCCCTGCTTTAAAGCAAGTGCTTCGAATGGCCTGTGTAGGCGAATCTTTCCGGATAGGCTCTTCATTACTCCCCATATCCTTGTCATGGGAGTAAACACCGGCAAACTCTCACAGAAAGCAGCCCATTGAACTCGTCTTAACCGGTTTGTGTGAAGAGAGATGACAGCTCTTATCCTGTTGCATTCAGTTTTCGCAAATGGATTTCCCGTTTTTCTCATTAGTTTTCGCTCCGCTCTCCTACGCGCAGCGCAGAGGTTGTTTAGTTTCAAATCAGGAGTAGGGAAATGATCTGGCAGTTTCAACATTGAGGTAGCCACACTTTTGCTCCACAGCACATCTGCGAACAGCTCATCAGGGGAGTCATCCAACGCTTCTCTGTATGTGTCCCTGCGTGTCCCAGCACAGAATTGTCGCCCAGCAGTGTGAAATCCGGTGATGTTGGTGAAGATCGGAAAGTGGTCACTGCTCATCCTGTCTGGGGCCGTTGTTGACGATACGACAAGGTCTGTAGAATGGATCACGAGGTCTATGGCTCTCCATGAATCTGGTAGTCTCAAGAAAGACGGTTTGCCATCGTTCGCGATACATAAGTCAGCAGCATACGCGGCTGCGACAAGTTCCTTGCCTCGGGAATCTCCAGTCTTATCTCCCCAAAGCGAATGATGTGCGTTAAAGGCGCCACAGATTATTCTAAGAGAGGGGCAACGAATGCAAAGGTCCTTTATAAACACCTCCATGGAGACCTTCCTGCGCGGACTTATATACATACACCGACACCACACTAAGTTTTCCTAGGCACACTTGCACAGCGGCGACTTCCAAAAAGGCACAACAAAAGTCTTGCACTGGTAAGGTAACGTGAGGTATTTGTCGCCTGATGTATATCACCGCACTTCCATTTGCAAATGACGGTATACTCGGATTGGCATGTCTGATGTACCCTGGGATCGTCCTTCCATTTCAGAGACCGGCCTCCGAGAGGGCTAGAATTCGTATAGGTGTGTGTCGAAGGAAAAGGCTGAGTTCAGAAAGACGCTGTAGAATACCAGCGCAGTTCCATCGCATTATTAAGGGAACTTTTGGACGACCGAATGGACCAAGTGAGCGAGAAATCGCCATTATGCTACTGAGGGTATGTGGAAGTAGAGCAGAGTATTACTGACTCAAGAGCCAGCACCGCTTCCAGCATATCCTTCGTTGAACTGGTAGGCATGTTCGCGATGTGGGAACGTAGTGCCTTGAAGAAAGCGCGTATCACATGATGGCAGTGTTCCTGCTGACTGTTTCCAAGTGGTACTTTTCCTTTGTGTCATCGTATCGTAGGATCGGCATACATGGAAGCCTGCGTAACGCTGTTGTTGAGTCGTACACACTTGAACATGCTTTTGAGAGGTGTACACTGACAGGATATTTCTAACTACTCATTCTTTTTTTTCTTAATATGAATGTTCTAGGCATCTTAACCATAGAAAAAATACTGGGAAATCCCATATAGCGCTCTGACTTATGTAATTATAATACTTTTTCTACAGCTATTCTCGGATTTATTTTCCGGGAGGTTTCCGCGTTGTGACGTCAGGAGGGAGGACGTGGTCACGTGAGAGCAGGACATTGCGATTCTTCGACACTCGCCCAGGCTCACTTGGTGGCCTCCCACGCTGCTGCTTGTTATGAGGCCGATGCAGGAACATATCAGGCGGCCGAGCGAGCCGGAGCTCGTGTCAGAATCTCGCAATGTCTCGCTTGAGCGCTCTCCGCGTCGTGACGTCACCACACGACAGAGGCGACACCGAAACTGGTGAAGATTAGAGAGCAGATGGGTATAACTGATATTTCAGTTGATATTAAAAGAAAAAGAAAATGGAGCTGGGTAGGTCACTTAATAGGGACGATGGTCTGCCGGTTGTCTATTAGAGTTATAGAAGGGTGTCCTAAGGGACGGTAAGCGCAGTCGAGGACACCCAAGAATTAGTTGGTGTGATGAAAAGAGGAAATCTGCAGGCATAACTTAGAATTAGCTAGCGCAAGATAGCGGTAATTGGAGATTGCTGGGAGTGCCCTTCATCCTGCGGTGGACATAGCAAGCCTGCTGATGTTGATGATGATTATGTAAAAGCGCAATCTTCAAGCCCCTGTCCACTAAGAGTCCCAGACCGATCCAATTGGAGAGGGATGGCCTTGGCCTCCCTCCCCGCCTTCTACAATGAGCACTTTACCTCTCCATGACCCCCTTCCCGGACCTGTACAAATTTCTCTTCTGGAACGATGTTGAGCCGACTTGAACAGTTGTCTGTTGAGAAGAGAGCTCCCCTTCAAGCTACGCTTGATTCGCTCCTGCCAGAAGTCGCACTGCCGTTTCGACACTTATTGGCTCGAACATGTCGCGACAAGCAGCGAAAACGCCTATCGATGTGGCCTCACGTCTAGACTCGAACGAGTGAAGAACTCGATAAAGCTGCCGCGGTGTAACGCAGGACTGACTACCTCTGCGGAGCGATGGCGGCGAGTATTATCTGCGGCTGGGCTCCTTGCCTTCTCAGCGCCGCCGAGCATGTGTTCAACCGACGAGCGCTGCCGTTCGGCTTCCTCGTGCCGGTCTCCCTGCTAATGACCAGCTTCCAGGCCGTGCGGGAGTCCTCGCGGTGGCTGCTCGTCAGCGGCGGCGTCGCCGACTTCATCGACAGGCACAATGCCATGTCCGCTCATGGAGGAGGGCGTCGCTCCGACGTCGAACTGGACCGTGGCGCTGTACGGCGGCTGCGTGATGCCAAGGCCGCCGCGACGGCCGAAGGACGTCGCACCACGGAGGCGTCTCTGCAACCTGGCAGCGCTGCGAGCATGATCGTCCTGCCCGGATTTGTGGCGAGGACCGCGTCGCTGTCGGCGCTTGTCTTAAGCCTGATCGTCATCATGAACGAGACGTCGGAATGCGGCGAACCGGAACGGCGCCTGTCATCGCCGGCTCCGTCCTTCTGGCGGGCGGCGGTCCTGGTGATCCCGCGCGCCGTCAGCGTCCTGCTGGCGGCTCGATTTCTGCGACGCTGCGAGCGCAAGAGGGCGCTGATGCTGGGTCTCCCGCTGAGCTGCGCCGCCATCGCGCTACTAGCCCTCGTCGAGCTGGCCCTCCCGAGCGGCGGCTCGTACGTCCTCCTCGTCGTCGGCGAGCTGGTGTTGGCCTCCGCGTCCGTCAACCTCGCCTTCGCCTGCGTCTACTGCCTCGAGCTGTACGCGACGGCCCATCGCGCCTCGGGCTTCGCCACCGTCTGCTCGTCGGGTGTTCTGGGCGGCATCGCGCTGATGAGCCTCTTCAAGGGCCAGGACCCGGCGGTGCGGAAGATGCTCGGCCTGTCGCTGGCCATCGTGGCCATGCTGATCGGTCGAGCAGCTGCCCGAGACCAAAGACGCTCGAGTGCCGGACGCGTTGTTCGACGCCATCTCGCAGCTCAAGCGCTACAGCATGTCGAGCTCGTCGAAGAGCTTCGCGGAGCCGCGTCCATCCACCGAATCTGGCTGCTTGCCCCAGGGGAAATTATTCGCGACTTGCGACTGAAATCCTCGAGTACAAGATGTGTCACACCGTCGTTTCAATTTCGCGATCTGATTGTTGAAATTTTAAACGTACGTAAAGAATTCCCGTTTGTTGTACGTGTCGTCGTACGTGTTGTACCTGCTTACTTGCACGAGTCAATACGTACTTATTAACCTGATCGGTGACCAAAGTTTTTCTGCAGCCTACCCTTGCTCTTGCTTATGACCGAAGTGACTTTCGTGGGACTTTAATGGGTAGCTGTAATCATTTACTTTAAAGAAATAACGGGACTGGAAAGGTAATCGGTCACCTTTTTTTCTGTAACGTGTCTGCACTTGGGTCTATCGTTGAGACTTCGGCCCCGTTTGACCGACCTATGCGCCCGCGCACGTTGGCGGTATTTGGTGCACAACTCTGGTTCCACGGACAAAAGACTGCTTTACGTGCCTCTTCCCGCCTACGACTTTTACCTTTTTCGTTTTGTAGCTGACGAGGGCCCGCGATTTTGAGAACTTGCAAGGCGCCGTGAGCGTGAGGACAACTCCATGTTGCTGCCGTAACCTTTTTTAAGCTGTATGACATGTGGCAGGAACATACAGCATCACTACGTAGTTCAGTGGTTGCTTTTTTTGCATGCTTGACCCGTTGAGACCGTGGTATAGCTCTTGAAGCAAGGAACAACTCACAGCTACGAGAACAATGGAGGGGAAATCCGAGCTGGTCAGGTGCATAAGATGATGTTCGACGCTATGGCCAGCCTTCTGCATACAGTACTTTGGCAATGGGGAGTTTTGGCATGACTATTTGGTTCCTCGTGTCACCAGCTTTGTATGGGAAGAGTCGTATGGTCAGCTGCTTTTCTTTACTGTGCCATGTGTGTATGTATGTATGTATGTATGTATGTATGTATGTATGTATGTATGTATGTATGTATGTATGTATGTATGTATGTATGTATGTATGTATGTATGTATGCATGCATGCATGCATGCATGCATGCATGCATGCATGCATGCATGTATGTATGTATGTATGTATGTATGTATGTATGTATGTATGCATGCATGCATGCATGTATGTATGTATGTATGCATGTATGTATGTATGCATGCATGCATGCATGTATGCATGTATGTATGTATGCATGCATGCATGCATGCATGTATGCATGTATGCATGTATGCATGTATGCATGCATGTATGCATGTATGCATGTATGCATGTATGTATGTATGCATGAATGCATGCATGTATGTATGCATGCATGCATGCATGTATGTATGTATGTATGTATGTATGTATGTATGTATGTATGTATGTATGTATGTATGTATGTATGTATGTATGCATGCATGCAGGGGGGAGCCCTGTAGTGGATCCGATTCCGCCGCCGCCGCCGTGAGCGTCTGCACAACGAGCGGATGTTTATGTTCGCGGCGCCGGCCTCCCCGGCGTGGAAGTCACGTACAATAAAGTTTCAGTTTCACCGGCGCTCGGCTGCTCGCCGGTCGCTCTCAAAGTTCGTTCTCTTCTCTCTACGCGCGTCTGTCTATAGCGGACGCATTTCGCGCCCCTATAGCATGCATGCATGTATGCATGTATGCTTGTATGTATGTATGCATGTATGTATGTATGCATGTATGTATGCATGTATGCATGCATGTATGTATGCATGTATGCATGTATGTATGCATGTATGTATGTATGTATGTATGTATGTATGTATGTATGTATGTATGTATGTATGTATGTATGTATGTATGTATGTATGTATGTATGTATGTATGTATGTATGTATGTAGGTATGTATGTATGTATGTATGTATGTATGTATATTGCCAGCTAATGTGATCGTCCTGATAAAAACAAACAAAATGAAAGCTAGGTTTAGGAATCGATGACAGGCGGTTTTTATATTGTAAGTTCAGTGGTAGTAGGAGACAGCGAGTGGGAACATCTGTTAAGACATTGTGAAATTCTATTAGTCACAATTAGTGTACTGTCAAGATGCCTTCGTAAAATTACGAGAAAGTCGGCCACGTATCTGTGTCTTCAAAAACGCATTTCCTCAATTTGGTGCACAAGATGGCGGGGAAAAACAGCTGAAAAGTTTTGGAGCAGCTTGTGGGAGGCCGCCTGGCCTCTCTTTTCGCGACAACTTGTTTTTTCCGTTGAACGCAGTGATGAATATGCGACACCAACTACTCCCAAGTCTGCACCCTTGTACTGCAGTAATTTTGAGAATCAAATATCATGCTGACGCACCAGGCACACTGACAACGACTACAAGCCGAGTAATATCAACTGGAGAGATCGTTTCGACGAAAGTTTAGTAGGTTCCAAAGTATTCAACTCTACCACTATCACTAATTCGTGTTCGCGGTCGATTGCGCAAGGCCCTTTTTTGCCACTTGAGCTTCACTTTTATCCTTGATTCCTTTACGAAACCATAGCGCCGCAAGAACGACCATTCCTACTGTCGCAAGGACAGCCAGAACCAGTGGCTTTGAAGGTGTGGAAGATGAGCTGCCATCGCGCTCGTTGCATTCGGTGGTGTTTCGGCCTGTGAATTTTGTTCTACTTTTCGAAGCTGCCTGGTTTTGTGGACACCGCTCTTCGGGCCTTTGACGTGTATTTTTGATGATCGTGCGGGTCTCCTGTAGTGGACTTGTACACCTCATCCTCGTACACAGCTGTGTTTCCACCTGTGTTGACCTTGTGCTCTTTCCTCAGTGGTCGCGCGTGTTGTGGGTCGCCTCTTACTAATCCTTATTGCGCACGTACATGATAAAAACAAACAAGCCAAAACAAAGTTAGGCCCAAGACTCGATGACAGCCTTCTTTTAGGAAATGGTAGTAGAGAACAGTGAGTGGGAAGATCTTTTAAGACGTTGTGAAGTACTATTAGCTACGATTAGTGTGTAGTCAAGATGTCTGCCTCTTTTCCATTGCTCTCGCCGTACCCGAGGGTTTCATGGAGGCCAGTGGTGCCTACATCGACCGCTGGGCAGACGTCTTCACATTCTAATAAAACATGCTCCATCGCTTCCCTGGCTTTCCAACTTCGCCGTCTCTCCGAGTGAAGCGAAAGTCGCAGTCTGTTTCACACGGTGCGATTGAGGCGAAAGAAACCCTTCTGCAGCGCACGTCGCAGAACGAGTGTCGCTTACAGCTTTCACATATGCGTTTCCGGCAGCGCGATTTCAGTCGCAGCGATGCGCAAAGTTGCCTCCTGCTCGCGAAGTATCCATGCCTGCATCGTTAAAGGAAAACAACATTGATACTAATGAAATATTCGAAGTTTCCTATTAATTTTCGATAACAGAATAGGTACACCATTTAGAGCAACTTACGACAGTACACCAACTTTACGACAGCTTGCAGATACGGTGAGTGTGGCGTTGCACAATGCAAGTATGAGCGTGCGGCTTGTGCGGCGTCGGTGGCGTGGTTCCTTTTAGTACACTCTAGTTTTGTTGTTACTACTGAAGACGCAACTTCTTTTCCTGGATGAACATTTGCTTTTGCAAAAGAACAGGCTACTATTGACTATGCATGTATAAGCAGGTTGAGCAATTTGTCGCGAGGAAGAGGTTGATGGTGGCGATCGAGTGGGTACGTGCCTTATGTTGAAGCTGTGTCCTTCTCCCGACCTGAATACCGTGCTGCTTCTCCTTTTAAACGAATTGTGTAAGCGGAAGAAAAGAAAAAAATAACGTTTATGAAGCTACTAAGCCGCAAACCGTAGTGGATACGCCCTATTAAAAGATAGGTAAAACTGGTGTGTGAAATTGCTCCACTGAGCTACCAACGCGCGCTTAAACAGGAAAGCGCCTATTTTGACGGCGCTTTGTTTCGTTACACGCATTGCTCCTCCCACATCCCGCCGCTCGCTGCGAATAGGTGATGGCGCGACCAACTTCTTGGAAACCTGTCGCGGAGAGCCCGCGACGTCGCAGCGGTCGTTGAGCGACGGAATTCGCTGTGTCGCTGAGCTGTAATCGCGCCATGTGAAGCAGCCTAAAGGCTAAGCATTGATAGCGATAGCAACGTATCACACTAGTATGCGAAGTAAGGTTCGTAGGTTTATCGGTCGTATATTTGCAGTACACATTCGGTTACTTATTAGCAAGCACGGTTTCACTCGCGCTCAGGCGAACACGCAACAGATCTCGCTCGATGATCGAGAACACACACTGTCCCGACGCTGGTGGGATGAAGCGGGCAAACTGAAGGGAGCGAACGCTTCTTCCAACTTTCCCTTCAACGCGCTTATTACGCGATCTTGAGCACTCTGTGCTCGTGGAGACAGCCTGCGGTCAGCGGCGAGCCATCTTGGCTCGTCAAATCTTTGCACTATCTCCAAGGTAGGATGCGGGTGGCGCACGGCCGGACTAGGCAGAGACGTGAGCCCCCACCCCCTACGTGAAACGCTTTTAGTGAGCTCCAAGCGAGTACTAACTGCTGATTAAGTGGAAACCTGTAAGCATCGTCGAGCGATCACGATGGACGAGGAGCAAAGTTTGTTCAGCCTTAACTAAAATAAAGAGTGAGATATGTACCAAAGTACTAGACGCTTCGTAGTTGAAGTAGCAACGTGTTTCGCGTTCGCATATTTGAAGTTCGCCATTGAAGAAACGTGTGTGGCACAGCCTCGCGTTGCTTTAGTTTCGCTTGTGCGAAAAAAAGCACACGTCGACACAGAAAACCAGGTATCAAAGAGTCAACTACACGAAAACGGTACCCTGCAATCATTTAATTATTATGCTTTATTGCGTTACCTACACCGGCAAAGAAAAGATTGCCGAGAGCTGGTGGGGTTAAAGTGGATTCGCTCAGTGGACCTTCGTGATGGTGAACGAAGGCCCGCTGAGCTTCAACAAAAAGCACTTCCTCATCAGAACAAGAATCGGCCTCCCTGGTGCAGTACGCGGAAACTACCTGCCTCACGACTCCTGTAATTAAGCTACGGCCCTCAATCGTCTGCGGCTGCGCAGCACCTGAACAAAGCGGCGGTCAGACCTGTGACGCGGCAGAGGATGATAAGAATCTCTGGATCTGGACAGGTCACCACTGGAAATTGAACCTGGCAACTTTTGAATGCGCGAACCCTCTCAAGTGATGAATTACCAGGCATTACCTGGGATATTATTGGCGTTAGTGAGGTTAGAAGAACCGATGAGGCTTATAATTGTCACACGGGCACATTTGGGAGGCCTTCCCGTCAACGGCCTTCGCAGTGCCACAACTCTATCATAGACTGAAAGGAGTCAAGGAGTTGTTGCGCTGCTACACGGCACTTTTGAAAGGCCTTTGAGTGGTTCAGGCGTTTCTCGCAAAATATTGTGGCGCTGAGGATCTCTATTTTCGTTTTCATGTCACACGAAGTAAAACAACATTAAAATCACATAAAAGCGCTATGGAGGTGGTATGGCGGCAGCCGGCAACACATGGAGTAGATGGAGAGTGTACTAGACGACATGCATGGAGGACGAAATGAACACAAGCACGTCACTGTTGTCCAGAGTATGTGCACTTCGTACATATCAAGTGGCAAACGTACTTTACTGAATAATCAATAACATTGATATTATTTTTCGAGCATTTTGGTTTGATTTGTTCTTTCTAACCGTGAGGACGAGCACACTGTGAATGAGAGCGCATAATCGCGCTGTTTCCGCTTCCGTTGCTCAAAGACTATCGAAATTTCGATATATTTGCAAGGTGCTCCATTGACTCGATAGACTATTTATTTGTTTATTTATTTATTTATTTAAAAATACCTTACAGGCCTCAAAGTGACGCATTGAGCAAGGGGGGCAGTACATAGAAAATACATTGAATACAAGACATCTATAAACCGTATCTGTTTACAACCTACAACCAAAGTGCAACTGAGATGAAAAAAGAATTATTTAGATCACGATTCACTAGGGAAAAGAAGAAACATAAAAAAAACATAATATAGTAACAAGGAATAAATCACACAGATTGTTTTCAGTGAAGTCGTGTAATTAATAACAATAGTAATGATGAAAACAATGACAGAAAAGTTACGGACGCGACATTCCAACGTAACGGTAAACATAGCGACATAACAGTAATAATGCGAGAATAAGCTGTAAATATAGTGCAAGTACAGAAAGCATTGTGCGACAAACGTAAAACTTCACTTTTCTTTAGTCATGTATTCAGTCAAGGCATCACGGAATGAATCGTAGTTAGATTGGCTTGCAATGCTGTCAGGGAGCGAATTCCATATTCTGGTAGCACGAGGAAGAGCAGAGTAATGGAATGCCTTTGTAGACCGGTATAGGCGGGCATAGCTGAAATGATTATGAAGCCTATGTGACGTGGAGTAGGGTCGTTTCAAGCATGCGGGTGTTCGAGTGGAGTGAAGGAATTTGTGGAACAGTGTTAAAAGGGCAATGTCTCGGCGAGTGCTCAAGGATTGTAATGAAAGCTTAAGTTTTATTTGTGTAACACTAGACTGGTAGAGAGCTCGGCGACCTTCGAAACCGCCCGTGTAGCAGCTCGAACTTGACCTTTGAGTCAACTGACTATCGGTTGGAAGGCCTTCGAAGCTCCCGTGTGACACGGGTATTAGTGCTGACTAGCGGCCACGTCCTCTGCTACAAACCAGATAGGATTTCTGATCCACAAGGACACAGCGGGCGACATTGAATTCTACAGCGTTAATGTGAGGGTAGCAGTCGTATAGTAATAAAGCTGGATATGGGAAGTATAGAATAAAGGGAGTGGAAGAATGCGCTCCAACCTCCACTGATGATGATGAAGGAATAGAACAGTTTTATGAAGATGCTGAATTAGTGAGGAGAAAGGTGCAAACGCAGTATCCCGTAGTCATGGGCGACTTCAGTGCAAAAGTGGGTAAGAACTGGCTGGGAAAGAAGCAATTGGCAACTATGGCATCAATTCTAGGAACACTAGAGCAGAGATGTTGGTAGAATTCGCGTAGAGGAATAGGCTCCGAATAATGAATGCTTTCTTCAGGGAGTGAAGTAACAGGAAGTGGACCTGGAAAAGCCTTAATGGAGGCACACGAAACGAAATATATTTCACACTCTCTGCAGATCTGAGCATAGTGCAAGATGCAGAAGGGTTAGGTAGGGTAAAGTGCCGTGATCACAGGTTAATTGGTGCAGTGCGAAGCACAGGAGAGGGACACAGAAAGTATATTCTCGAGTATTCTGAGACAGTATTATTGTATATAAGGAAAACAAAAGCTAGTGCCGCAGCAAGGGGCTTCGTACTAAAAATGTCACACATTTTTGGAACTACCTGTGGGCCAAAGCTTCCGCGTGCCTTAGCAGAGGGCACGTGCCTAAAAGCTTACGAAGAAGAAGTTGAATCGAACGCCGTTTCGCGTTTAGCCGAGATCGAGTTCCCTGATAGAGAAGAACGTCTCCTTGCGTCTAGCTGGCACCATGAGCGAAGGAGGCACGTACTCCAAGGCAGAAGGAAAAGACTCCAAGGCGTCGAAACGCCATCGGAGTCGCTCCCGGGCCGGCACGGTGACCTCGGCAACGTCCAGGAGGAGGTGAGCTGCTGCATTACTGGGCCCTTTTCGATAGTGTAATTACCATGGTGCCACAAACTTGAACGCTGCCCGGCGCCCTGCTGCGGCAGTTGGGAGTAGTCGTCTGCTATTTCTGGAATTTGCGAAGAATCTTGTTTGCCAGCTGCAGTAAAAACAACGTGGCGTTCTTCGCACTTTACGCACAGCGCTGGATCAAGCCCGTTTTATCTAAGCGTTGGCTAACTGAAATTTAAGGAAAATATAATATCTCGCTTCTTTCAGACCCAACGACTCGCCAGCAGAGGTGGGCAAATTATCTTCTTTTTTTGTTTTTCTGCCGAACACAACACATGATTCCTTCCCACGTCGCTCTGATCCTCACCTTGTAAAAGTTTACCCCCTCCCCCACTAAACCTCACCCTCCGCTAATAATTTTTCTACCTTCCTCACCCTCAGCTAGATGGGTTGCGTCGTTCGTCGTCATGGTTAATTCTTGGGTTTACTGAAAAAAAATATGCTACAAACCATCGAAGACCATTGCCAAAGTATGCGAGTAGCCCGAACGAATGGACGAACCAACGAGCGAGCGACAGTCCCCTGCTCCTTCCTCCGGCCCCACCCCGGAACCCGGTTGCAGGTTCACAGGGAGGACCAGTGGCAAACGTAGAAAAAAAGCGGCGTAATCTTGTCTTGAATATACAACAAAACGCCATTTTGACGCATAATATCTCCACAGATCAACTATAGAAATGAACGTATGATAACATGCAGCGCAATCATCAAGCAGACCGTTGCCTAACCTATCCATGATACACGTGTCCACTGCGGAAAAACAGGCTCGCCTCAACGTTCTCGAAGATAGGGCGTGGTACTTAGAATTTAAAAGGTTCGCTTCTTTCGCAGATGCAACAGTGGTACCAATCTTCATACAAATCGCCAGAAGCATAGAAGCACAGCACGGGTTTTTACATGAATGGTATTAAAAGTGTGCGTCCCCCTTTATTCATCATCATCATCATCATCACCATCATCATCATCATCATCATCATCAGACTGGTTACGCCCACTGCAGGGCAAATGCCTCTCCCATATTTCTCCAGCAACTCCGGTCATGTACTAATTGTGGCCATGCCGTCCCTGCAAACTTAATCTCATCCGCCCACCTAACTTTCTGCCGCCCCCTGCTACGCATCCCTTCCCTTGAAATCCAGTCCGTAAACCTTAATGACCATCGGTTATCTTCCCTCCTCATTATATGTCCTGCCCATGCCCATTTCTTTTTCTTGATTTCAACTAAGATGTCATTAACTCGCGTTTGTTCCCTAACCCTATGTGCCCTTTTCTTATCCCTTAACGTTACACCTATCATTCTTCTTTCCGTAGTTCGTTGCGTCGTCCTCAATTTGAGTAGAACCCTTTTCGTAAGCCTCCAGGTTTCTACCCCGTAGGTGAGTACTGGTAAGACAAAGCTATTACACACTTTTATCTTGAGGGATAATGGCAACCTGCTGTTCATGATCTGAGAATGCCGGCCAAACGCACCCCAGCCCATTCTTATTCTTCTGATTATTTCCGTCTCATGATCCGGATCCGCAGTGACTACCTGCCCTAAGTAGATGTTTTGCCTTACCTCTTCCAGTGCCTCGCTACCTATTGTAAATTACTGTTCTCTTCCGAGATTGTTAAACATTACTGTAGTTTTCTGCAGATTAATTTTTAGACCCACTCTTCTGCTTTGCCTCTCCAGGTCAGTGAGCATGCATTGCACTTGGTCCCCTGAGTTACTAAGCAAGGCAATATCACCAGCGAATCGCAAGTTACTAAGGTATTCTCCATTAACTTTTATCCACATTTCTTCCCAATCCAGGTCTCTGAATACCTCCTGTAAACACGCTGTGAATAGCATTGGAGAGATCGCATCTCCCTGCCTGACGCCTTTCTTTAGTGGGATTTTGTTGCTTTCTTTATAGAGGACTACGGTGGCTGTGGAGCCACTATAGATATCTTTCAGTATTTTTACATACGGCTCGTCTACACCCTGATTCCGTAATGCCTCCATGACTGCTGAGGTTTCGACAGAATCAAATGCTGTCTCGTAATCAATGAAAGCTATATATAAGGGTTGGTTATATTCCGCACATTTCTCTATCACCTGATTGATAGTGTGAATATGATCTATTGTTAAGTAGCCTTTACGGAATCTTCCCTGGTCCTTTGCTTGACAGAAGTCTAAGGTGTTCCTGATTCTATTTGCGATTACCTTAGTAAATAGTTTGTAGGCAACGGACAGTAAGCTGATCGGTCTATAATTTTTCTAGTCTTTGGCGTCGTCTTTCTTATGGATTAGGATTATGTTAGCGTTTTTCCAAGATTCCGGCACGCTCGACGTTATGAGGCATTGCGTATACAGGGTCGCCAGTTCCTCTAGAAAAATCTGACCACCATCCTTCAACAAATCTGCTGTTACCTGATCCTCCCCAGCTGCCTTCCCCCTTTGCATATCTCCCAAGGCTTTCTTTGTTTCTTCCGGCGTTACCTGTGGGATTTCGAATTCCTCTAGACTATTTTCTCTTGCATTGTCGTCGTGGGTGCCACTGGTACTGTATAAATCTCTATAGAACTCCTCATCCACTTGAACTATCTCATCCATATTAGTAATGATATTGCCGGCTTTGTCTCTTAACGCATACATCTGATTCTTGCCAATTCCTAGTTTCTTCATCACTGTTTTTAGGCTTCCTCTGTTTCTGAGAGCATGTTCAACTCTATCCATATTATACTTCCTTATGTCAGCTGTATTACGCTTGTTAACTTCGAAAGTTCTGCCAGTTCTATTCTAGCTGTAGGGTTAGAGGCTTTCAAACATTGGCGTTTCTTGATCAGATATTTTGTCTCCTGCGATAGTTTACTGATATCTTGCTTAACGGAGTTACCATCGACTTCCATTGTGCACTCCTTAATGATCCCCCCAAGATTGTCGTTCATTGCTTCAACACTAAGGTCATCTTCCCGAGTTAAAGCCGAATACCTGTTCTGTAGCTTGATCTGGAATTCCTCTATTTTCCCTCTTACCGCTAACTCATTGATCGGCTTCTTATGTACCAGTTTCTTCCGTTCCCTTCTCAGGTCTAGGCTAATTCGAGTTCTTACCATCCTGTGGTCACTGCAGCGCACCTTGCCGGGCACGTCCACATCTTGTATGATGCCAGGGTTAGCGCAGAGTATGAAGTCGATTTCATTTCTAGTCTCGCCGTTCGGGCTCCTCCACGTCCACTTTCGGCTATCCCGCTTGCGGAAAAAGGTATTCATTATCCTCATATTGTTCTGTTCCGCAAACTCTACTAATAACTCTCCCCTGATATTCCTAGTGCCTATGCCATATTCCCCCACTGCCTTGTCTCCAGCCTGCTTCTTGCCTACCTTGGCATTAAAGTAGCCCATTGGTATGGTGTATTTAGTTTTCACTCTACCCATCGCCGATTCCACGTCTTCATAGAAGCTTTCGAATTCCTGGTCATCATGACTGGATGTAGGGGCGTACACCTGTACAATCTTCATTTTGTACCTCTTATTAAGTTTCACAGCAAGACCTGCCACCCTCTCGTTAATGCTATAGAATTCCTGTATGTTACCAGCTATATTCTTATTAATGAGGAATCAGGAACATAGAAGCCAAAATTATTACATGCAACCATCACCGTTTCTTCCGTCTCTTTAGACAATTATAAACACGGCCTATGCATTTAAAACGCTTTTTTGTTTAGAGTTAATCACAAATTTAGAAGTTTGCCGTAGAACGCACGAGAAATTATCTGTGCAGGTCTTTACGGCATGAATCGCGATTATTTTATTTAAGCATGCAAGAAAGACACATTCCGCGCATCAGATCCAGAATAAAACAAGCCGGTTCCTTCTCAGCCAACTCCACTGCGATTACACGAGTGCGGAAGCTTATTGAGTCCGCTATAGCTCATGGTCTTCGAGTTTGCGGGAGCTACTTCCAGCACGCTTTCCCGGAGGCCATGCGTGGTTCAGTTTCTTGAGAAAGTTACTGGGGAAAACTCTGGTGCTAGTGTACACGGCGACATGCTCCCGGGCTGACTGAACCACCAGTAAGCATGGTGGTTCAGTCAGTATGGGAATGATGGGCAGTACAAGGATTTGCCTGGCTTCGTTTTTCTGGCTTTACACGGCTTTGCAAAGTTTACTATATAAAAAAAAAAGTTTGCCATGTGCGGAAGTACTCGCATAGATTATGCATGTACGAAGAAATTGTCCCTGCCGGTATAGCGAAATATGATTTCTTGGAACTTAGGAAAGTTAAAGCGGGACGAAAAACGTCACAAGAACATGCAACTCTCACAAACACGAGCATTAGAATGTGCCCAGTATTCTCGTTGTAGTTAAACAATCCCTATGTCAGAGTTCTCTATATTAATTTTTGCATAAAGGTTTATGGCGACAGCTTCACTTTTGCCACGCGCCGTGCAAGCCATGCACCCGTGAGCACAGACATAGCCAGAAATTGTTTTCTGGATATACGGGACAGGCTTACGCTCTTAAACGGGGAAGACGAGGAGGGAAAAAGGAACGAATGGTAAGGCCACGTACTAACACAGAAAGTTCCGGGAGAGGGGTACTTCTCAGTGTACAACTCCTCTATTGAGTCGCATACCACAGGCTTGTGGAGAAACTGAATCATTTCGTAATTCAGGCCCACAAGATGGAACTGACGGGCTTTTCAGCAAAGATCTCAACGCCAAATTCCTACTGCGATCCCCGAATTCAAGCTACATTGAAATGCGCAAATGAAAATCGGCTTTGGCGCGAAATTTCTAGTTAGTAAACTTTTGCTCAGGGGAGTGCACGTGGTGATACGGCGTCGTCCGATCGCCCCATTGCAGAAAATCGAAGAAGAGGCATGCTGGTGAGACGCCAACACCATCAACATCGCGTGTCTCTGAGGCGAGCATGCTCTTGCCATCCAACGCATCCACGCCCCTTAAGGAGGCCGTGGCGTCGACGACCATCTCGATCGACCCAGGGTCCGACCTGGCTGCCACCTGCAGCGCCACTTCGACGCCGGTGACCGAGGTTGTTCCCGAGAACGCTACGACGACCACAACCCGCGGTGCGGCCGGGCCGTGCGGCAAAAGCAGCAGCGTCATTAGGGACGAGAAACTCATGTTCATCGCGCTGGCTGCCGAGGCCTCGGAGAGCACCGGCACCACGCACGCTGCCACGGATCTGGACATGGCGGCAGTGAGCACGTTTTCTCGATGTCTGGACGTGTCGTCGTGGCCCAGTTTAAGGACACGGGGCCAGTGCAGCAGTCGGTCGGATCAATGAATGAATGAATCAATCAATCAATCAATCAATCAATCAATCAATCAATCAATTGGTCGGTCGGTCGGTCGGTCGGTCTACGCAGTCAAGTCGTAGCTAGGCACACGTAGGGGCCTCTGTTTGAGAGAAGTCTGTCAAGTGAATCGATGAATCGACACTACCGTGTTCAACTTCGTAGCAAGTATGTGACGCCCCCTCGGGCATAATCTTGGTTCGCCCGCCAAGCTCGGTGGCCTGATAAAAGTTCGGCAGGCAACATTGGTCACTGCACCACAATAAACACCGACGAGCACGGCTCCTCGCCGGTGAGTCATCATTCAGCACCACCACGCTGCGGAGCGTGCGTCTATCGGAGGGTGCCAGAAGCCCTCCCTTGTTCGCGACCCGGGGTGGATCGTGACCCTGGCGACGAGGGTGGGACCCTCGTGACACTGGCGACGAGAATGGGATCCTCGTGACACTGGGCGAGAGGGCGTCACATACTTGCTACAAACTTAGTGTGCGCGAGGCCGCTGTTGACGTATATCGATAAGTCGATTAAACAACTTACATATTCTGTGTAACGTTGGCATGGTGCTTGATGACTTAAATTGCAGTAGATTCAGACGCGGAAACGTTTCGCTGGTTACGAAGCATTCCTTGTTGTGTCCCAACCTTGTGTGCCCCCCTAATCGTATGTGGCTGAAGTCGGACACCACACTATAAGGAAAACATTGAACTGAGAAAGCACAAGGTTAACTGAAGAAACCATTAAACACAAGAAAACTGTGCACGCTAATAAACACAAACTAGCGCTGACATTTGAGGCAGTTTTGACGCGTTTGGTTAGCGCAAAGTTGTTTAAAGTAACCTAATACTTCATATTTTCTAAGCCTTGCAAGGTTAACAAAGCATATGCAGTCAGCAACGCGGCCACGCTCCTGTCACGGATGGGCTATCATTGATGGGGAGGCTCGGGCTGTTGCAGAGGTTCTGATGGGCTATCTTCCGTTTTTGGCGACAGCAACAAGTCGGCATATTCTTTAGCTGTCGACGGTGTGCATGTTTTGTACAGCACGTTCCCGGAGTTTCATCAGGTTAACCGGACGTGTTCCACTGGGAATAATACCTTCTGGTGTTGTTGTCAATCGTGCTCTTATTGCTACAGATGGGTTTAGTTTTGACATCCACAACAAAATATGCGGGATGACTTTCACAAGCCGCGGCAGTTGTGGATCTGTTTGTTTGACTGATTCCTGTATTGAGGCTTTTGGGATGCAGTGGCGCTGGATAAAGTAAACATATCAATCTAGTACTTTGTTGTCGATTCGAGTTTCCAGCGTCTCGATGGGCACTGGATGTTTTAGAAAGCAGGGTGTGTTTAGGCTGTTGACAGTATGCTGCACGTCGTATGCATACTGCTGTATCTGTAAAGCAAAACATGGTATAAGGGCAGATCGCGAGCTGATCTGGGGTTTTCCAAAATAGAAACCAAAGGCTTGCGATCTGTGAGACGACCGAAGTTGGCTCTGCACAAGTAAAGTAGAACGTTGTCTGTGCAAAACACAGCTGCCAGCATCTCCCGTTTGATCTGAGAACAGCGGCTTTCAGCTGTTGTTGGCGCTCTGCTTGCATATGAGGATGTTTGTGTCAGAATTGCACAAAACGCATGTGGTGTAAGCGATGGCATCAACGACAAGGTTTCTGTGTTTGGACGGGTCATAGTTTGCAAGCCTAGAAACGTTTGACATGGCTTGCTTCTAATTGTTGAAGGCCTGCTGATGGCAGGCAGGTCATTCACTAGTTGCTTTCTGAGTGTCAACTACCGTAAAGATTACGTGAGATCTGCGAGGTTCTGCAAAAAACAACCGGGATAATACACCGCGCGGACAATTTTCTTGTGGTGTCTCTGGCGTTTTGATTTGCGATAAGCCCCGTACAATGCAGCGTTGAGCTCTTGCTCAGTTGTACGAAAGACCAAGATATCGTCGCTGACGTTCAACACATTAGCGATATTGTTTATCGTATGGTGTCATAAGAGTTCTGCGGCACTGCAAGTGTCGAAGATGAGACACTTGTAGCGAAATAGGCCAACAGTTGTGGAAAACGTCATCAGCTGTCTAGAGGATCCCAATCGACAGTAGCCATTCTTCAAATCAAAGCTGGATCAAACTGTTGCTCAATTCAATGGCACAATGATGTCGTCTACAGTTGGGTGCAGCTGTTTTTCGCTTGGAATCACTGTGTTGAGAATGCACATAACAATGCATATCCCAATCTCATCAGTATGATGGAGTTTGGGAATGATAACTACCCCGGACACCGATGGTGTGAGATGAACTGCTGCTCCGTACGGGTGTGCAATGCCATATGTATGCATCTGTGAGGTTGGGAAATTGGAGGGACTTTTTGGTCTACAAGCAGATTTTACAATCTTGGAGCTTTTCAATTTCTTGTAATATATCTGGGAATCATTTGGACGGTTTGCTTTTCCTCTAAAATGTTTTCACTTTGATATGTGACAAGTACAAAGTCAAGAGAAGTTGTTGCTGCAGAACTTCTGGATAAAGAAAGATGTCTTTACCGGTGCACTTTGTATGCCAAACACCTCACATAGCTGTAAGAGCGACGTTACTCTGTATCAAAAACTCCGATGTTTCTTCAAAGTAGTTGTTGATGTTACAGTTAGGGAGACCATTTTCATTGATGACTGACACCGCTGCATCGTCATTTGCATCTGTGTCGATCCGAAAGACAATGCGTTTGTTGTTGACTTTGGACCATTGCTCCGGGGGTCTGTTAGAATTGTCATAGCTACAATGACATACTCGTTACTGCTTGAGCTTTTCATGACTTGCTGCTTTAACTGCAGCGTCGAACGAGACAGCTTCTCAAAATGCCCGATTTTGTTGCAGGCCTTGCGGGTTTTGCCCCCGTACAGCCCAACCTACCACCTTTATGTGGCTATTACACAAACGCAGTTGTGAAACAAAGTTTGGCTTGTCGCATCGTTCGTTTCATAGGATTGTAGAGAGGGTGGATTTGCGCGCAGCAAGAACAAATAGAACCCGCGAGCGATTAGGCAGAAAATAATCAGATAGTGACCGCACCGAGGAAGTCATAAATGTGACAAGCCGCTTCTTCAAAATATTTGCCAAATAAAAAACTAATAGCGAAACACACTTGTCCTGATTCAATTCATAGGACGAAAGTTTGGACAGCTTGGAATACATATTTGGCCCCGCTTTTAGAACAAGCACCATGTACAGTCGCCCAAATCTTTAACTGGTGTGCGGGAGCGGCGACTTTTCCGTGCGTCAGCGCCGTTTGACGGGGCGAGGCTGGAAACAGTCTGAGGCTAAGCGCATGCGGACAAAGCGCGCTCAGCTGGGCCCATCGTCTACTAGGTTGTTTCCAGCCTCGCCGCGTCATACGGCGCTGACGCCCGGAAAAGTCGCCGCTCCCGCACACCAGTTAAAGATTTGGGCGACTGTACGTTGCTTGCGCCATTTGGACATTGCTTAATCAGCTTCGAAATCGCTTTTCCGTGTTGTCTGAGGCTGCGGCCAAAGTTTCGTTTCGTCCACCCAGTCACCGTCTACGATATCCCCCGAAACAGAAGTTTCCTAAGCCGCACCGGAGTCATACAAGCCCATTGTAAACAGGAAGGCAACGCAGGCAGGTGAAGGCAATGAACGCGTCACTACGTGATGAAACATGGCAGCTCCCACGGGATCACCGCAAAAGGGGCCAATATGGCTAGCCGATTTGCCCGTCCGTTCGCCTATACGCGGAAAACTTCTCCGGCGCAACCCCATGCGCATGTAGCAAAAAACGAAAGAGAAGGAGCGCGATTGGCTTCGCCAGTATAGTGACGTCGTTGGTCTCAATCGCAACCAAGCGCGGGCGCAGCAGGTTCCCTCCGGCTGATGGTATAGATGGTATAGATGGTATATAGTTGTATACTGTATATTTAGCAGCGCTGCCATTTCACGCCGAGAAAGACTGGCTGTAACGTGACCACAAATAAAACGGCCCATGAAATGCTTTTTCGTTGATATCCTGGCGTCCGCAACACCGGCTCAGCTCGGGACACTACATCCAAGTAAATGTAGGTTGACTGCACGACTTGCCCACAACGCATGGGACTACAAGTAGTCAACGCTTGGCCAAAAAGGGAAGCTGAAACATGAAGCGGACGTTTTCGACAAGGTGGATTGGCTACCGTCAAGGAGGCCCTCGCCTGACCTCTCAGCAGATCTAGAAGTAGACCCTGGGCACTTCCGGTTGTGGGTGCATACTGCATGGTCATTGCGTGCTATCTTCGGTCACTATCATCAACTGGGTAGCCGTACTCTCCCTCGCCGACTCCGGGCACTGAAGCGAAAAGTACGGGTCGCGACAGCAAACCAGGATAGAGAATCCGGAGAAAGGCTCATTCATAGTCACCCGGTAACCTCTCAGCGCGACGACGATTTAAAGGAAGCTTGCCGGAAGTATTAGCTGCACGCAGTGGGAGAGCCATCTTCCCTTCTTAGAAGGCGCGCTATAGGGTGGTTAGATAACGGCTAATAGCGAGCCCTTGCCTTCGCGGCACCGCACAGGGTTGTAGAGACGGAGCGCATAGGGACGAGCGTGTGTGTTCGTGGAACGATTGGCCGATGGTGCAACCATTTGAGGACTCATTTGATGAAGCATGGCAGTGGCACGATTTCAACCCGCGCCTCCTGAGGTCCCTTTGGTTTTCGTTCCTGAACTGGCATGTGCATGCGCAGGTCTCTTACGATGGCCAGGACCCGACGCTGTCGCCGTAGCCCAAGCGGAAATCGCGCGGACAGAGTACGGTCACGTTCGGCGATGCGCAGTCGTACCGCCTCACGTCGGCCGAGCTGTCGACGAGCGAGATTCTGGGCCAGGGATCGCACCAGCTGCGAATCTTGGCCTGCGCCCAGCTGTCGCTCGGGGCGCTCGCCTTCCACTACCAGTCGATGCGTCTGCTGGCGCCCGTCGACGCGGTGGACCACTGGTGCAGGCAGCCGCCCGAGTTCGCCAACCTGAGCGCGCAGGCGTGGAAGAACGCCTCCGTTCCCGTGGGTCCCGATGGCCGCTACAGCAGATGCACCGTCTACAGGTTTCCCTACTCGCACGGCACGGGTGCGTAGTATACACACAGGCGTGTTCAGAGTTGACGAGTTTGCTTACAGTTCGTTATCGCAAAGTGGTTGACAGTTTACGTTCCAGGAGTTTCGCAAGCTCTGTCTGTCTTTTTTTAGTACTGCATTGAGAGCATTCGGTGACAGATCAGGAATGCAGTGATCAGGGATCCCTCAAACGAAACGTGTGTACTACATGCGCCAGCGATCTATATAAATTTCAGTTGCTCGCGCTGCCTACCTATGGCTTATGTGGTGCGCCATTCCGACGTTGGGCGGGTGGGGAGGCGAGGTTGATCAGATAAAATCCCGCATCACAATCGCAGTCGTTAGCTTTCGTTTAGAGGACGCAAGCGGTTTGCGTACGCAAGAACCAGGGGCGACGGTTCTGCGCATGCGCAGACGCCGACGTAGTGTCTGCTCATTCGGAGTACCGTCGGCCCTAGTCCTTGTGTACACAAGCCGCTTGCGTCCCCTAAATTAAAGCTCTCTATTGCTTCGCCCGTGGGCCGATACTGCAATATACCTTCACGCAAGTTCGCTCTCTCTCTGGACGACGTAGCAGCAGGAGCCACGTCGGGCTCCGCGTCCTCCACGGTGTTGTGGCCCGGGGTCGTCGCCGGGCCTCGGGGCGAGCTCCCGTGCAGCGACTGGGACTACGACCTGCCTCCGGACGTCCTGACGGCCCTGAACGAGTGGGACCTGGTGTGCTCCAACGCGTGGCTGGTGCTCGCGGCGCGCCTCTACACCTACCTCGGGGGCGTCGTCTGCGCGCCCTTCCTCGGCAAGATGGCGGACCGAACGGGTCGCAGGCCGGTCCTGCTCGCGTGCGCCGTGCTCGCGGTGGCCGCCGCGGCGTTGACCGTGCACGCGCACTCGTTCCTGCAGCTCGTCCTGCTGCGCATGGTGGTGGCGGGCTCGCTGAACGGCTTCTCGCTCGTTTCCATCGCTCTTCTGTTCGAGGTCACCTACGAAGCCAGCAGGTCGGTGATTGTGCATTTCTTTTTTTCACGACGAACAGGCGCGATGTTCCAAACGTGGCGGCCATGCCGTCAGCGGTCCCTTCTGTGACTGCCGGCTGTACAGCGAAAGCACGATGGCCTCCCAGTGGGTTGCGATGTTAACACCACTTATCTATAGGCCTTCTTCTTGAATGGGCGCTGTAGCGCCGTCTAATTGCGTAAAGCTCCCTTTATTAATAGGCGTCTGCCTGTTTTAGCCGCGATGGGAGAGTGCTTTATGTTGCATCCCATGTTGTACCCTCGGCGGCACTCGACGCGGTGGCTGTTTTCGGACTCACCTGGTTTGCTTGATACAACGTGGCGTCTTCTACGTTAGAAACGGCTACGTGAGACGCATTCAAGTAATCTCACTCAGTTTGGCCGGAGTTTCCGCTGCCGGTGAGGCAGACGGAGCAGATCAGCGCGGTGTGGTCGATAGGGTGTCGCGCCTCTAACCAGGGTGTACAAACGGTGAAACATTCATTGGACAAAGAAGGAATCCTTAGTAGTGCGCATATCGTAAAAAGAACAGAACTGTCGCCTTCTTCGTTTCTTTGTACGATTTGCCCATTAGAAAGGAGTTCGCCTTGCCTGAAGAATGTTTCATCAACCTCCCCAGTAGCCACCCTTCTGCTTCTGGGTATTACCCGGTCCGTTTAGGCTCGTCTCCGAAGCGACGGTTTCAACCTTTTCAAACCAGTTCATGAGGGTTCATACCGGTTTCGAATAAATATAATTGAACAAAAGGTAGCTCATTTCTGCTCCTACGTGACGCATACTGATGAACTCCGGTGTATTTAATATTACGCACCAAAGCAAATACACTGTGACTGCAGACGCGCAAGCGTGCTGTGTTATCTTTCTTTTTTTTTCGAAGGCCACAGTGCCCAATGTGTTCAAAGCACTATTAATCCTATTGTTGTGCCTGGGAGCTGCCCTATTCCATTGTGCATATCGCCCGTTGAGGTTCTGAGGAGTCATGGAAGGAATATTATAGTAAGATTAACGATAACGTAGAAACGGTACAATAGCAATCAATACCGCTCGTGCGACGGCAGAAGCGCAATCAGCAAGCACTTGCCTTCATCGATCGAGAACTGTTGGAGCATAAAAAAAAGGATGCGTTTTTGGATTTCGTGTCTACTATACGAACGGCGATATCATCTCAGGCACCGAGTCGTGCTGAGACGATATCATTCACAACGCAGATGTTTGTTCCGTCTCATGCAAACTTCTACCGCGAAGTGGCGGCGGCGGAGGCGTTTCTATTCTGGTTGACAATAGATTAAAAAGCGTGTCGATATCGTGGACAATTCCTTGAGTGCAAAAGTGTGTGGCGTAAAATTGAACTGTCTGGTGCACACCACGTTGCTTTGGGTGGTTTTTTTATCGTTCTCCGAACAGTGACAATGCGCTGCCGCTTTAAGCTTTGTCTGAAGCATTGGCTATATTTCAGGTGCTGAGCACGTTCTGTTGAGAGGTGACTTGAACCTATCGGATATTGACTATAGAAAACTTACGCCACCGTCTTACGTTAGCTGTCTGACCCATGTATACTTGACAGTTGAGGAACTTATTAACGAGCTTGCGTTGCATCAGTTTGTCAATTGCCAACTCCCCCACTAGGCACAGTGGGGTATGTGCTAACCTAATAGACCTTTTCTTTTGTAACCACCGACTTTTATGAAGTCAGTTACAACAGTAATTGTGATTAGTGACGATGAGATAGTTGTCGGTAGTATCCTTTGCGAGACTATGATATTCACAAGAATGCAGCCGTGAAGGATGTGTCCATATCTTGCACATCCTGTACACTGACAGGATAATATCCTGTACAGTGACAGGATATTTCCAACTACTCATTCTTTTTTTTTTCTTAATATGAATGTCCTAGGCATCTGAACCATATAAATATACAGGGAAATCCCATATAGCGCCCTGAATAATGTGATATAATACATTTTCTACAGCTATTCCCGGTTTTATTTTCCAGGAGGTTTCCGCGTTGTGACGTCAGGAGGGAGGACGTGGTCACGTGAGAGCTGGACATTGCGATTCTTCGACACTCGCCCAGGCTCACTTGGTGGCCTCCCATGCTGCTGCTTGTTATGAGGCCGATGCAGGAGCATATCAGGTCCCCGAGCGAGCTGGAGCTAGTGTCAGAATCTCGCAATGTCTCGCTTGAGCATTCTGCGCGTCGTGACGTCACCACACGACAGAGGTGATACCGAAACTGGTGAAGAATAGAGAGCAGATGGGTATAACTGATATTTCAGTTGACATTAAAAGAATAAGAAAATGGAGGTGGGTAGGTCACTTAATAGGTAGGACGGTCTGCCGCTTGTCTATTAGAGTTATAGAAGGGGGTGCTAAGGGAAGGTAAGCGCAGTCGAGGACACCCAAGAATTAGTTGGTGTGATGAAAAGAGGAAATCTGCAGGCATAACTTGGAATTAGCTAGCGCAAGATAGGGGTAATTGGAGATTGCTGGGAGTGTCCCTCATACCGCGGTGGACATAGACAGCCTGCTGATGTTGATGATGATTATGTGAAAGCGCAGTCTTCAAGCCACTGTCCACTAAGAGTCCCAGACCGACCCAATTGGAGAGGCATGGCCTTGGCCTCCCTCCCCGCCTTCTTAGATTAGCACTTCACCTCTCCATGACCCTCCTCCCTGACCTGTAGAAATAGCTCTTCTGGAACGATGTTGTGTCCCCTTGAACAGTTGGGTGTTCAAAAGAGAGCTCCCCTTCAAGCTACGCTTGATTCGCTCCTTCCAGAAGTCGCATTGCCGTTTCGAAACTAAATTGCTCGAGCATGTCGCGACAAGCTGCAAGAACGCCTAACGATGGGGCCTCACGGGTACAGTGGAACGAGTGAAGAAACCGATAAAGCTGCCGCGGTGTAACGCAGGACTGACTACCTCTGTGGGGCTATGGCGGCGAGCATTATCTGTGGCTGGGCTCCTTGCCTTCTCAACGCCGGCGAGTATGTGTTCGACCGACGAACGCTGGCGTTCGCCTTCCTCTTGCCGGTCTCCCTGCTAATGACCAGCTTCCAGGCCGTCCGGGAGTCCTCGCGGTGGCTGCTCGTCACCGGTGGCGTCGCCGACTTCATCGACCGGCACTACGCCACGTCCCCTCATGGAGGAGGGCTTCGCTCCGACGTTGAACTGGACCGTGCCGCTGTACGGCAGCTGCGTGATGCCAGGGCTTCAGCGATAGCCGAAGGACGTCGCACCACGGAGGCGTCTCCGCAACCTGGCAGCGCTGCCAGCACGATCGTCCTGCCCGGATTTGTGGCGAGGACCGAGTCGCTGTCGGTGCTCTTAAGCCAGATCGTCATCATGAAGGAGACGTCGGAATGCGGTGAACCGGAACGGGATCTGTCCCCGCCGGCTCCGTCCTCCTGGTGGGCGGCGGTCCTGGTGATCCCGCGGGCCGTCAGCGTCCTGCTGGCGGCTCGATTTCTGCGACGCTGCGAGCGCAAGAGGGCGTTGATGCTGGTTCTCCCGCTGAGCTGCGCCGCCATCGCGCTACTAGCCCTCGTCGAGCTGGCCCTCCCGAGAGGCGACTCGTACGTCTACGTCGTCGTCGGCGAGCTTGTGTTGGCCTCCGCGTTCGTCAACCTCGCCTTCGCCTGCGTCTACTGCCTCGAACTGCACGCGACGGCCGATCGCGCCGCGGGCTTCGCCACCGTCTGCTCGTCGGGCGTTCTGGGCGGCGTCGCGCTGATGAGCCTCATCGAGGGCCAGGACCCGGCGGTGCGCAAGATGCTCGGCCTGTCGCTGGCCATCGTGGCCTTGCTGCTGGTCGAGCAGCTGCCCGAGACCAAAGACGCCCGAGTGCCCGACGCGTTGTTCGACACCATCTCGCAGCTCAAGCGCTACAGCATGTCGAGCTCGTCGAAGAGCTTCGCGGAGCCGCGTCCATCGACGGACTCTGGCTACTTGCCCGAGAGGAAATTATTCGCGGCTTGCTACTGAAATCCCCGGAGTGTAAAATGTCTCACACCGTCGTTTCAATTTCACGTTCTGATTGTTGAAAGTTTAAGCATACGTAAGGAATTCCCGTCCCTTGTACGTGTCACCGCGGTATTCAGTATGTCTTTTTTTCCTTTTACGTATTGTTTACCTGAGCTTTGTATCTCTGTCCAGCATTTAAGCACGAGTTGGACGCAGACTTCATCCATATTGACACGTAATAGCGCTAAAGCAAAGGCTGCTCTCTCTGACTTCTCTGTGCGCCGAAGAGCGTGCGAACTAATACCTTTTTGTTGTGGAGTTCTCGACGCTTGCCTAGAACCGTAGAGGCAGTTATGCAGGGCTCCACGAACTTCTAAAGCGCAGCGCTGGTTTATGACGTTTTTAGCATTAGTTGTATCCTCTCTGGTTTGGTACCTTGGTCAAGAACCCCCTTCATGATGAACACAATCGGTTTCGCTGCATGCATCAAGCCTTGCGCAAACGGTTGGTTTGCAGGCAGGTTCCGTGTTACGCGCGCTTCTTATTGTCGGAGTTAGTATTTCTAAATATATGTTTGTGCCTATTATGCCAGCGTCAGATGCATATTAAACCCTTTGTGTTGAAGCTTAGGTGAGGGCGTACAAGCGCGCGTTTTTCGCGTTGTCCACAAGGTCACTCACTGATTATCTTAAACGCAATGAATAATATACTTGAATTCCCGTATTCCATAAGAAGAAGGAAGATAATAATATGTTATCTAGAATTTCCGTTAATCATACACTGCTATTGCAGACCTACTTGTGCTATCCTTCTGGCAGGAGTAAGGAAAGAACGCATACCCTTGAGCCTACGAAAGTAACGTCAATATAATAGCCACAGTTGAGAGTTTAATCCTTTCCCCTATAGTCTAGTGCGTGCTTTGTCTCATCTTAATCAAAAATAAGATATTGTATAAACAAGACATGCGCACGCACATGCACGCACACATAGAATTTGTGTGTGTGTGTGTGCATGCGAGATTGCTTTTTTCGGAATACGGATTTCTTTTTGTGTTTAACGTTATTCGGGTCACTGCTTTACTGTTGTTTGGTCCGGCGGACTTTTATCCGGCGGAAATTTATGCATTTCAATTGGTGCAGCTTTGCGAACAAGGTCAATAGTAGCTTAACCATAACATGCGCTGTGGCAATTCTTGGGGCAAAGGAATGTCAACAGTGAAAGAACGAAGGGAATGCGCAGTGTATGCCCACACAGTGCAGCGTATGGGGTGCCGAGTCCGAGCCAAGTAGGCCTCGTCTTAAAGTAGGCCTCGTCTTAAAGTAGGCCTCGTCTTAAAGTAGGCCTCGTCTTAAAGTAGGCCTCGTCTTAAAGTAGGCCTCGTCTTGAAGTAGGCCTCGTCTTAGAGTCGGCCTCGTCTTAGAGTCAGCCTAACCACAAGGGGAACCGTGTGATGCCCAAGTCCTCCTATTTGAACGTTGCCTACAGCCTGAGCCTCCTCTGCAGCTCTGGCGACTGTGCGGTCACTTCAAGTGCTGATTTTTCCTACGAACTTGTTGCCTTCTATTTGGGTCCAGCTCCAATTTTGGCACTAATAACCCATTTCCCGCACAAGAACTGATGTTCGCTGTGATTGGCTTCCCTGGGCTCTCTTAATTTCTTAGTGTGTGCGAGTTATTTCTCGATAAGAAAAGTCGAGAGAAGTTGATTAGACCTCGTTGAAACATCGCGTAATCCATGAAGTAAAGGAAAAAAAAGGCTGTGCCATCATATTAACCACGTTACTCCCGACATCTGTTGACACCTCAGCAGCGTTGCGTTGAATTTGGTTTCCCTGTCCACAAGAAGTTGTTGAACGAGTGGGTAAGACAATGTGTGGGAAGAATGACATCAGTAATTTATAGCTTTCTTATTCTGTATTGTACTGAAACTACTCTTCTATAGTGTCCGTTTCAACAGGAATAATTCACATCCGTGGATTCTCCATGGGGCGTTGCAAGGTTATCTGATCGAGGTGCAGCAGCGCCTAGGAAGTATTCACATTTCTCTCAACAGCTACCAGGAGTGCCATTATGTATCTTGCGCTACAGAGTCCTCTATATATACTGCTCTCGAATTCATCCTACAAATTGAAGCCTAATAATATCTTCGGCAGCCGGTTCTAGACCGCTCTCGCGAGCAGCGCTGTATTTGGCCGGCGGAAAAGGCGGATGCTTTTTTTATGCGAAGCATATTAACGTAAGTTTCGGGCCTTCGCGCGACGCCCGGCGGTGGCCACCATTGACCCTGAAGTGGGTTCACGTGAGATGACGTCACGTGATGACGTCACACAGGCTGCAGATGGGGCGTCATATCGCGCCGTCGGTCGCCTCCCGGCGGTGGCCACCATTGACCTTCAAGTGACCTTCAAGTAGGTCACGTGACATGACGTCACGTGATGACGTCACACCGGCTGCAGATGGGGCCTCATATCGCGCCGTCGGTCGCCTTCCGGCGGTGGTCACCACGCTTCGGTTCGCGCCGTCGCGCGCGACGCGGCGGCGGCGCCACCATCGCTGCATCACGTGATATGTGACGTCACGCCAGGGATGAAGCGGCGCGCGCCCGCCATCGCGTCAGTCTCTGTGCCCGCAACCGCGCCAGCGCCTTTGCGCCGGGCGTGTATGCGGTCAAGATGCCTCCAAACGCTAGGAATACGCTAAAGTTAAGCCCAGTGGATGCGAAGCATCCACTGGGCTTAACCTTGATACGCCTCCAATTTTTTATATCGCTCTGTACTCCCGCATCAAGCTCTCTCGTGCCCTCCGAGCCGTGTCGTCGCAAACAGCCGTCGAGTGTGAGAGCGTTTTCTTTCACCACGTCATCACGACACAGCGTCGCTGCTGTTGGCGACAGTATAAACTGTCATCTGGGTCCCAAGTCACGCTGACGTCTCAAGAACGCTCGTCCCACCCCAGTTTTAGCGCGTCCCACCGCAGTTTTAGTAAGTAGCGCGTGTCGCCGAAAATCCGGCGTCCCGCGTCGGTGTCCAGCGTCGGTATCCGTTGTAGGAGTTCGTTTTGGCCAAAACTGCGGAGCTCCATTTCCAGCCGTGGTGCCCAGCACCTCCCAACAATATGTTACGGGTATGTTGTGAGTATAGAAAGACCGTATTCACAATATATACACACGCAGAGTCAGTGCAGTTAAAGATCGCTGAGCAGCAACAACACGCACCAGCCAGCGACTCGCGATCTTCTTCTTTTTTACTCTTCTTTTATCCTTCCGTAACAATAATTTTCGATCCACCCGCACCCAGGCCCACGATGTGAGGCAAGAAACGACTGAACTAATCGAATTTCTCAAGCTAACATACGTGGAAAAATCTTAAACTACATGACTTACAAACCTACACTCGTGATAGCACTCGGAGTGTAATTTGACTATACGAGAAAACGTAATTCTGTTACGCGAAAACTCGAACAAACTCTTGTTTCAGCGTTTCTACTATTCATAGGCCAGCCGCGGCGTCCGCCGTTTGCGCGAGTGTCTTGAGGGCCACGGGGCGGCGCGCTCGGTTCCGTGCAATAACCCCTGCTGTCGCTCGCCTCCATCACATCGCGGCCCACGCAAGACGCGACGTTGGTACCACAAAGCCCGCGTTCGTGCATAGCGTTCGCGGCTAGCGTTTCCCGGTAAACATTACGGCTACATACGCTCTAGTTGCCGGGAGGCGTGAGAAGCAGTCGGGGACCTTGCAATGCTATCGCATTCCACTCTTAAAAGCAAAGCTTAAGCGTTCTCAAATTTTATGCGAAGCATATTACTAGAGGGCAACCCAGCTCCTCAGGCGCGGCGGTGCCGCCTTCAATACCACGTGACACCGTGACGTCACGACAGAGGAGAAACGGGGCTACAACTCGCGCCGTCGCTCGCGGCGTCGCCTTCAAGGCTGACCACGTGACACCGTGACGTCACGACAGCGGAGAAACGGGGCTCCAACTCGCGCCGTCGCTCGCAGCGTCGCGGCGGTATATAAGCAGCTGCGCTTGCCTCTGCTAGACACTCACGAGGTGAGATGCCTCCTGGAGACAGAGCTGCTCGTTGGAATGAGAAGCGAAGGTTGCGGCGTGCTACAGAGACTGATTTTCTAGGTGGCCTTGTTACGGCGCAGCGAATACGCGCCCCGCATCGGACGCGGTGAGCGTCGAACAACGCAGCGTTCGGCGCGACAACGAAATGTGCGCCTGAGCAAGCGCCGCACGCCTGAGCCGACGCCGACGACACCGGCTTTTCTGCGACACGAGCTCCTTAACGCTGTAGCGTTAAAATAAAGGCTAGTATGCTTCGCATCCTGGGCTTAACCTTAGCTAAGCCACAGCCATTTTTTTTTCTAGCAACGCCGGACGAATGCGTCGGAGATGCCGGGTTCGGAATCGTGTCGCATGTTCGAATCCTAGGCGAAGACGTTTTTTTTATTTTTTTTACTTTTATGTTTTTCTTTTTTGTACTAACAAATTTACATAACCTTACGGACGTCTCTGTCAATTTTTAATTAAATATTGATCAATAACTAAAGAACTTTCTACTACAGGACGTCACACTACAGACAACAGAACTACAGAAACAACGTCCCAAAATACGACAGATTGTTAAAATTTCCTGTTGTGTTTTTCAACTGGGAAGTAAGGGGGGGGGGAGATCTAAGCAAAAAACCTATTTGTTAGTGAGTGTGAGCGTGAGCGTCAGTCGTTCTAATCAACGGGTAAGCTTCGGTGAAACCTTTATAGCCACCACGGACCGAAAAGAAAGAATTCCTTAAAATTTCCGCAAATACCTGTGCATATATCCCCAATTCTACGCAACATGCACCCCACGTACCACAAGGAAAGAAGACTAGCGCGAGTGGATGCTCTAGGGCGAAGACACAGGCAAGATCGGGACGCGAGATACACCGGCGCAGCCAAATACCCGCAAAGAAACGGTTACGCCCTGAGCGTCGTAGACTCTCAGGGCAAAGAGCTAGCGTCTGCCACAGTCCGTGCACAAAACCCCGAGACTGCAGAAGGGACGGCGATCGCCCTAGCAACTACCACGTGCATGGACGCAGCTGTCATCTTCTCCAATTCTCAAGCAGCCGTCAGGAACTACGCTAATGGTCGCGTGTCGACAGAAGCACTGAAGATATTGAAGCGCCGCAGTACTCCGATCCCCTACACCTGCGTGACATGGGTTCCTCGGCACGAGGGGCTGGAGGGGAACGAAGCGGCACATGCCGCGGCCCGAGGCCACACCTGCCGGGCCAGCCCTTCCTACTCTCTAGACGCCCGGTCTACGTCAGCGGAGGCAGAGACCGCACCCATCACGTACTCGGGGATCCTTCAACATCACAGGCTGGAACGCAGGGTGTACCCACCACCTCACCCTAAGCTCAACAAAGAAGAAAGCACTAGACTCAGAAGACTGCAAAGTAATACTTACATCCACGGAAACATCATGCATAGACTGTACTCAACGATACAAGGATACCACTGCCCAATGTGCGGCGTTCCGGACACCTTAGCGCACCTGATCATGGAATGTCCATGGCATCTAGACAAAGACGTATTGCCTTCACCGAGAAACTGTTAAACGCCACACAAAGCGAAGACCTCATAGAAACGTGGGAGGCCAAGCTCGTCTCCGAAGACCTGGACCAACAACTACGCCTCGTCGCCAGGGCCAAGGAGGCAGCGAAGGCCAGAGGGTTGCTGGAATGAGGAGACCTCCCACCCAGAGTAGAACCGGGGCTTACCCCGGAATACTGTTTCCAAAATTAAAGTTTATTCCTCCTTAGCGAGTGTGAGGGTTCTGTTTATTTAGCCAGCCTGTGCCAGTAACATGGGAGACGGAGGACAAAGCGCAGTGCGTGGGACCTGTTTCCCGAACGGAACTTGAACGAAGTTGAAGTGCGTTGAACCAGATCCGAACAACCGAACCTTTTTCTGTTCGACCTAATACCATCGTAAACGACACGAACCTCTCGTCATGCTTAGTACACCCCGTTGTCTTTAGCTGTTGCTTGAAAGATGATGCCAAGATGCTTAAGCTCCTTCTGGAAACTTTCTTCAAAGCCTAGATACAGGTACGCGAAGTACTGTGTGACTTACAGGATATACCATAGTCAAGATAGAGCGATGAGGAGTAATGAAGGCTTCAGTGCCCAATCTTTGCGTATACATGCATGGATGTAACTAACATATTCTTGTTCTTGTTCCCTAATGAAATGGCGCAACCCACTCTGGACGATCGGCCATGAATGGGGTGGTTCTAAGTATAGGCCGTGAATGCCATGAAGTCTCATTCCCCCCCCCCCCCTTCCTAGTCAAAGGCGCATGCGTCGCGTAATTAGCCCTCGCATTTTGTCAGTAAACACCTAAAATCCCATCAAATCAAATCCAATCCAGCGGTTTGCACGTGCAGCATGAAAGGTCCGGTGGCAGCAAAGAAGACGAAGACGCTGACCGCACACATACCTCCTCTAAATTTTTACTTACACAGGTCTGGTCTCGCAGTGTCCCTTCTATGTTATTTTTGCAGTGAGCCTGAAACTATCGAACATTACTTTCTCTCGTGCCGCCGCTTTCTAAGACAAAGAAAACTATTAGAATACTCATTTACTAAACTTTGCCTTTCGCTAACCTCGCCAACCATTCTTTCTTTTGGGGCGACTTCACTGGGATCCAGCCACAGGGATGCTTTTCTGGCAGTTTACGATTTCATCAGAGACACAAAAAGAGTACCTTGCTGAATTTCTAAAATTATCTATAATTTATAATATTTCATTTCTTCACGTTTACTTATTTTATTGGAATTCCTAACAATAATTATATAAACTTCTAATTTGCAGTACTATCGTCCCACGCTCCACTATACAAATCTAGTTTGTCTCTACTTCTAACCATACGGAAAACCGCCTGCTTCTTGGCCAATCCCCCATAGTGGGTACGCGCCACTCTCAAGGCCACAAGACAAGACAAGGATGGCCGACCCGACTCGTTCGCCTTCTCAGACAAGCGTTTTCATCATCCCCGCTCTCAGCGGTCACCTGAGGCTATTTCCCTGCCGCTTGCTCTTCAGCGTGCTCTCAGTAGCAGCCGCCGTGACAATTGCCATTGCCGTCGTCTCACTCGGAGTGTACGGGGTGAGCCGCAAGGGCTACCTTGTCAAATCAAGCTCGGTGCCTTCTTTCTGTTGCCCGGAATACGTTCGGGAGGTGGTGCGATTCCTCAACAGGAGTTGCGACGTACCCCTGCCACGACTTCTACGCGCGGGTCTGTACCAACGGTCTGAGGTTCAGGCTCTGGAAGCAACTGGCCCGCGAGTCCGAGCTCGAGCAAATGATCGTCACGGGCCGAGTGCCGTGGCGCCTGCGGGAGGCCAAGGGCACGACGTTCCTCACCGCCTACTACAAGACTTGCAGCGAGGCCATCCGTGACAAGGAAGGCTTCGTCTCGAACCTAGCCCAAGTCCTGGCGAGGAAAACGCACCGGTTCCTCGCCAAGCCGGACTCCTGGAACGCCCTCGCCTACGCCGCCACGGTGTCCCTCAAGTACAAACTTCCGACCGCCGTCGAGGTCAACTACGAGCCGAGGGTTCCGCTCGGGGAGCTGACCGTCGCCACGCTCTGTTCGCTCGAACTTTTGCATCCGGCGATCCTGACCTCTTCCGTCGAAGCTGTAGCGGAGCTAGGCGTAGCTTCGGTCACGCCGGACGGAGTGAAGGCGCTGATCGGCAGCGTATGCGGTCGCTTCATTTCGGAGAACAATAATTCGAAGTGGCGCGCCACCGGCGACGCCTTGAAACGGACGCGTTGGCACGTGGATGGCTTGCGATTCGCCCTGGCTTCCGTGGGCTACACCATGGACGTCAACACACGTATCAGCGTGAAGGGCGTCGCAGGAGTGTTGGCGGTCCACGACGCTTACGCGGACGGCGACCATCGCGAAGCCGACGGTGATAAAGCGGCCTGCTTGCTTTTGCACAGCGTCGCGAGCGGGACGTACGAGTTCTACAAGTCGTACGCCGGCCAGCCGGACCGCGTGCGGGAAATCTGCAAGGCCGGCGTACAGGACATCGGGGAAGTGTGGGACATGTTCGCGGCGGAATACTTGAGGACTCCCGAGAAGGAAGACCGGCTTCGTGACATATTCGCAGCCGTCAGACACACCGTGTACAGCGAGTGCCGCGGGAGCCGTATCTTCGACGCCGAAGACGATGACAGTCTCGGAGACTTCTTCGGCAAGCTGTCCCTCAGCGCCACCGCGGAAGCGAGCCCAACCATCGACTTGGCGCTGAAGCCCGCACCCATCTTTGCCGAAAACCTGTTGAACGGTCGCGCCTATGACTTCCACGCCCGAAGAGACAGCCAGCAGGGCACTAAATTCCTAAAGTTTCCGAAAGCACGCTACATTTGGATTCCTGCCGTTATGCTTGACATGATTCGCACCGGCCCGGCGACGGGCTCGGAGATACCTAATATGGCGGCACTCGGGTGGTTGGTAGCACAGGCTGTTTGGGAAGTGGTTCTCAGTGGTAATTTGTGGTTGCCGAAGACCGAGGCCAAGATCAAATGCCTGTGGTCTTGCCTTAACCCCGAGGAGAACGGAATTAACGAGAGCGTATCGGTGCCCCTCGTTCTGGGCTTGTCGTCTGCGCTTAAGTCCTTCAGTCGTCCCGACTGGGACCTGGCGCGGCCGGCTGTGGGTCGGCTGAAAATGTCACATGGAGAGATTTTCTACATTTTGGCCTTCTTGTCCAGATGCCCGTTGGATACGACTCCACAAACGGTGCGCGAGCTCAACGAGGCACTGATGTATGCGGGAGACTTTGCGTCGGTGTTCAGCTGCGCGGCCGATTCACCGATGGCAGAGAAGTCTCGGTGCTCCTTTTAGACCACGCCGGCACCCCATAGACAGTAATGCCCCACTGGAACCTGTCGCTTAAGCGCACAGATAGTTGACACCGCTTTCCTTTTTTTCTGGCTGAGTAAAACGCTCTAACGATCGGTATGCTTCTGTAAATCTCTTCCGCAAGATTCCCGTATTCTTAGATTAGGCCTCAATTATACATAGGCCCGATACCCATCAAATGGCGCGTATGTTACATCGATTCATTGAACTGCTCAAGGAGCACGGACAGTCAAAGGACAAACGGACAGACATATATACTGCAAACCAGTGAAGTTTCGAAAAATTCTAATTACAATTGAAAGGTGATTCCTGAAGGTTTTCATTTAGCTACTTGTATAGTGCGATCTTTATAAATGCAATTGTCCGCCCGCCCACCCGCTTACTTGCACGAGTCAATGTTACTTATTAACCTGATCGGTGACCAAAGTTTTTCTGCAGCCTAGCCTTGCTCTTGCTGATGACCGATGTGACTTTCGTGGGACTGCAACGGGTAGCCGTAATCATATACATTAAAGAAATAACGTGACTTGAAAGGTAATCGGTTACTTTTTTTTCTGTAACGTGTAGAAGTCTGTACCTGGGTCTATCGTTGAGACATCGGCCCCGTTGGACCGACCTACACGCCCGCGCACGTTAGCGGGATTTGGTACGCAACTCTGGTTCCACGGACAACAGACTACTTCACGTGCCTTTCTCCGCGTACGATCTTTTCCCTTTTCGTTTTGTCGCTGACGAGGGCCCACGATTTGGAGAACTTGCAAGGCGCCGTGAACATTAGGTCACCTCCATGTTTCTGCCGTAACCCTTTTTTAAGTTGTATGACATGTGGCATGAACATACAGCATCACTACGTTGTTCCTTGGTTGCTTTTTTTTTGCATGCTTGACCCGTTGAGACCGTGTTATAGCTCTTGAAGCAAGAAACAGCTCACAACTACGAGAACATTGGAGGGGAAATCCGAGCTGGTCAGGTGCATAAGATGATGTTCGAAGCTATGGCCAGCCTTCTGCATACAGGACATTGGCAATGGGGAGTTTTGGCATGACTAGTCGGTTCCTCGTGTCACCAGTTTTGTATGGGAAAAGTCGTATGGTCAGCTGCTTTGCTTTACTGCGCCATATATATATAATATTGCCAGCTAATGTGATCGTCCTGATAAAAACGAACAAACAAAATCGAAGCTAGGTTTAAGAATCGATGACAGGCGTTTTTTATATTGCAAGTTCAGTGGTAGTAGCAGACAGCGAGTGGGAACATCTGTCAAGACATTCTGAAATCCTATTTGTTACAATTAGTGTGTTGTCAGGAAGTCTGCCTAAAATTACGAGAAAGTCGGCCACGTATCTCAGCGTCTTCAAAAATGCATTGCCTCAATTTCGGGCGCAAGATGGCGGTCAAAAGCAGCTGAAAAGTTTTGGAGCAGCTTGTGGGATGCCGCCTGGCCTCTCTTTTCGCAACAACTTGTTTTTTCCGCTGAACGCAGTGATGAACATGTGACACCAACTACTCCCAAAGTCTACAGCTTTGTACTGCAGTAATTTTGATAATCAAATATCATGCTGACGTACTAGACACACTGACAACTACTACAAGCCGAGTAATATTGTTACGTAGGAAGACACCGACGAAAAGCTATTTACAAGTATATTTACAAGGCTATACGCCGCAGTTGACCAAGAGGCAAGAGCCCGCGCTAGCTTCCAATCGTCGTCTTCGTCTTCTTCCTGCTCGGCTCTTCGTCATTGGGGAATACTACCCCGTAGCACTACCCCCGGCGGCAAAAGCGCCGTCCCGGAGCGACTAAAGGCTGGAGTCTGAAGCAGTGTAGTAGCTCTTGAGCCTACTGACGTGCACGACATCACTAGACGCGAGAGTAGATGACGAGGTTGAGCTCACAGGAGCAATTTCATAAGTCACAGGCGTCACCTGGCGCAGCACGCGGTAGGGCCCTGTGTATCGCGAAAGGAGCTTTTCGGAAAGTCCAACGTGACGACAGGGCGACCACAGGAGCACGAGTGCACCAGGTGAAAACTGTACGTCACGGTGGCGGGCGTTGTACTGACGCTGCTGCGTGGTTTGCGAGTCCGTCAGTCGAGCACGGGCAAGCTGGCGTGCATGATCGGCGAGGGCGATGGCGTCGCGCGCATACTCGGTTGTTGAGGTCGCAGCAGGAGGGAGTACCGTGTCAAGGGGCAAAGTCGGTTCGCGACCGTAGAGTAGATAAAATGGAGAAAATCCGGCGGTGTCGTGCCGGGAAGAATTGTAAGCAAAGGTGACGTACACTGTAAAAAAAATTTTCCTTTCTTTACAGAAAATTTGCTGGTAATTTGTGACCGAACACTCTTCCCTAAATTAAGAACGGTCATTTCCGTAGAACGGACAACTGTAAAAAAAGAGACTGTAATACATGATACGAGTGCTTCTGTATCTAGAAAACGGAAGACTCTGTATTCTGAATCTGTACTATAACCGTTAAAGTACGGTGCTTCTCGTATTCAGAAAACGGAACACACCGTATGCTGAATCTGTGCTATAACCGTTAAAAAACAGGTGCTTGCCGTATTCAGAAAACGAAAGACTCCGTATACTAAATCTGTACTATATCCGTTAAAGTACAGGCGCTTCCCGTATTTCATCTTGCAGAGCATATCCATTCGAAGAATGTGCCATGGGGCACAAAATTGCCCAGGACGTGCGAGAGTCGACCGAATTTCATTGGTGTGCTATTTGCTGGGATCAGCCGTGCCACCATCTGCGTTCGGAATGTGCATACGTGACCCACTGTTTTCAGCGGTCTTGAGCAGAAATGCAATTTGGTCAACGCTCGCACTTCCAGGGTACTTTTGTCCACGATAGTACATCTCCTTTAATGCAAATGTCATGAAGGCAGCTCATAGTCAAAGCAGCAGGTCACCATTGAGAAAATTGTCTTGCCAACACACTGACATGGCTGCAGAGATAAAACACTTTGCACTTTGTGATATGAATGCACTGCATAGCATATATACAAAAAGGCGCAACATTTCAGTCCTCAGGTTCTTAGATCACAGAAGCAACTTTATTTTCTTCAATCACTCGTCTTGCACTTCTTCCTGGTGAAAGTTGTTCTTGACTCCAAACACTTGCAAGGATAAACTTGCTGCTGTTAGGAGAAACAAATAGTATTCGTGAATATCCATCCTAAAGAAAGCGGCAAAAAAGTTTAATCACAGAACACGACAAAGCAGTAACTTCTGTGTTAGAAAAACATGTAAGTAGATCAACATTGTTGGCACAAGGGATGTTGCTGTAGCCAACATTTCGACATAGGTGCTTGTCATTAGGGTAGCAAATGTTTTCCTTGGCTGTGTTGTGGGATTGTGCATATCTCACTGGCCCCTAGCCTCATTGGGGGAGAAGTAACTGGTGCATATAATAGGTCAAGAGAAGCCAAAGTGTTAAAATAAAGGAAGGAAGGGTGTGCTTAGCAGTGGTGATTGTGATGGAGCGGGTATGAGCAATGCTGTCAGTACTTGCCAAGAGTAGGGGTGACCAAAACAGAAAACGATGTACACATGTATGCAGTCATTATTCCAGTAGAACCAATATTCCCAGAAGACAAAATAGGTATCAAGATAAACAGTTTGCACTTTTGGAAAAGGAAAACGAAGAATTAAGGAAAATAAATTTTGTATCAAGATGCATCTGGTTAAGATCACTGCAAATGGTAAGTGAAGGCACATTATGAATATATATTTTGTTGAAAGCCGATGAAGAAAATACATATTAACCAAATATTAAAAAATAGGGACATTAAAATTAAACTGGATATGATCATAAAACAGTAAAGAACAGCCTGTGGAAAAAAATTGGATGGCTAATATAACCAGGTGCAAGATTGCAAAACGTCGAGTGCTGTTTATATTCATGCTGCTGTTGACGGCTTCAAGTTTCTGTCTTCCTGTGGAACCTTTGTCTTACTTGAACAAGGAAATGGGTCATTTTTTAAACAAGCCAGTTCAAATGCAGTTCAAAGCTTCAGCCGTGTTATAATGAAAGAAAATATTATGGTCAGTTCTCCTGCTCATCTTGAAACTTATTGTGCGCAACAAACAGGGATGAAGAATAGAAGAAACACAATGTTAAGCGCTCGTCCTTGTGTTTCTTCTATTCTTCGTCCCTGTTTGTTGCGCACAATAAGTTTCAAGATGAATTTGTTCCAACTAGGCCGACTCGCAGTCTTGCTTCAGTTCTCCTGGGTGTGCTTTCATTCACCAGTTATTTCCACCGGTGTAAGTTCAAAATGTAATGGTCTAAATGGACCTTAGCTCCTGGCAAACCATTAGCTGGTCTTTTTTTCAACACAGATGCCTGCATATTATATGTGTTGGCAGGAGTGCTAGCGAACTACATTATACTTGTTGCCACAACCAAAGTGAAACTTGGTAACAGTGATTGAAAAAAAAAAACAGCATTCCACAATACTGATTCAAGTCATCTGGAAAAGTTGCTTAAGTTAACGTACACCCCCTACTCGACCAGACACAATTATTCACCACACTGACTCTCATGGTGTCAACCATGCTATTACAACACTAGGCATCAAGTGAGGAGAATTAGGGGATAAGAGGGCACAATGCTTTTTGTTAGAACATCAAATGTGCTTTACATAAATGCTACATTCCAACTAACAAAGGAGCAACCGGTTTGTGAGATAGTGACCAATGCATACGAAAGCTAATGACATTCTGTGCAGCAGAATGTTGACGATGAGGTGTTATGCGCACAAGTGTACTCTTTCACACAAAATGACATCCTGCACTCAAACCTTGTGCCAATATTAGAGTTTGAAAAACACCGTAGTGGAAAGCAAAGAGTGCTAAATTTGTTGAAAATTACTAAAAATTATTCGATTATTCATTATCCTTACTGTTCGTTAAAGATTCACAGATTGTTCCCTATGGGTGCTGTAAACAGGCACCCTGCTTTTACAGTGGTAGCAACAATGATCTGTGGCACAGACAAGAATAAATGCTCATGAAGTTTATGCAAGAGTATATCCTACAAATTACACCCCATTTCACATTCCAATATGGTAGAAGAGGAAGACGAAAAAAACTACTTTCTGGTGGAGGATGCATACCCCAGAATAGAAGAAACAAGTGTACCCTAACCATTGCTGCTGCCGATGCCTGTGCACTAGCAGTTACATATAATATGGCAGTTACAATTATTTTTCCAGAAGCACTGCAAGCTGCGGCCAGTTTACCAGTACACAACTGTAACAAATCTAGGGCAAGCTAAAGCTCTTTAATGGATTTATCTCATATGACACAATTGGAATGCAATATTCTGCAAATAAGTGAAGCGCGATGTGCCATCCCGTACAATGAAACACCTTTGAAGAATCTGAATCACCACCTGCACTCTTAGGCAAAGTTACACCCTTTGGAGTGCCCCTTCTGCCACACAACAATAATCGTTATTTGCCTTGATGCGTTTCGTTTCTTGAAGACGCCACGCCCGCTACTTTGTTGTCGAGAATGCTATCATGCTGATAACGCACATGCCGTTCGTTACTGGAAAGCACAGGGCTCGCAGCGTTAAAGAAAGAAAATGCATAAAGGCAGATGACAATTATCGTTGTGTGGAAGAAGGGGCACTTCAAAGGGTGTAACTCTGCCTAAGAATGTGAGCCGTGACGAGGGAAAAGAGTGTGTTCTGTGTAAAGTAGTGCACCTGTATAACCTAAAGCTTTGGAGAATGCATTTAGTATGAGCTGGGAAGGTTCCTAATTTTAATTGCACACAGTGAAAACCTCCATGCAGTTTTGCAAAATGCAAACCCCCTACCTTATTGTTGTTCAAACGTAATGACACGTAGGGCCATAACATGTACATTATGGGTTTCGTTCCCAAACAATCAAAGTGAATAGCACCACCCTAAGTGTTATGTGCCTTCTTGTTAGTGTCGAATGCTGCGATCGGCAGAGAAACGGATTTCTGGAGCAATATAAAGTATTAGGTACTGTGATCTCAGTTCTTTCACTGCTGTTAAGGCATTATTGGGTCCTAAAGTAAAGAAACAAGAAATAAATACATGCATATTTTACGCTACAACCCTCATAAGTATTTAGTAGTCTGGATTATAAAGGATTCCAGATTTACAATGCAGGACAGATTTTATTCCACTGAAAGAATGGCATCATGCCAATGATTCTGCATTGGGTGCTATATTTATTTGTATTTAGTTCAGTTGGAATGTGTGTGTATCGTCAGCGATATCGCTTGACATGTTTTATATTGATTGTTTTCTATATTTAGGCAAATTCGTATTCGCAAGTAACCTTGTATGACACCAAGAACTTGCTTAGCAGGAGTATTTCTAACATTTGCAAGATATGAGGCTCTTGAATGCGTATCTCAGCCTGGGGTACACGCCGCCCCCTAATCTCATCAGCAAGTTTCTGGAACTCATCTACGAGGTTTCTTATGATGAATGTAAAGTTGCTTGAATGGGGGAAATAGGGAATTTATAACAGGTGAATTATGCAGCATAAGAATGATGTCAGCAAGAAGCAAGCATCAAGAACTATACAATGAAGACTATAAAATGCAAGAATTATTTGGGATGATTTAAAATTCTGGCATTGGAACGAAATGTCTTTCAATCTATATATAAACTCTGATTATTCACTCTACTACCACTGCCTTCATGAGAAACATTCATAATCATTATCGTATCTATGCCACATTATCATAGCTAATATTCAAGCCTTCATAAGCTGCTTTTTTTACTGCTAATTCTCTGTGGGAAAGAGGTGTCCGTATGAAGACCATATCATATACTTATTACCCGTTTTTAGATAAATGATAAGGGAAAAACTTCACACCAAAAATGCATTGAGCTTGAGCAAGTTCTGCGTTTGATGCTGTTGATTCTTTTTTCCCTTTGCCATCATTGACCTACCTGGTTAGCTAAGTAGACAGAAAAGCTGCAGGAGAAAGGTGGGGGTGCCAAACCAGACTTGTGCCCCAGGGGACCTTTTCACGGTCACTGGAGGAACTGCCTGTGGCCTCGGCATCTTCCTTGAGGGCCACGGCCATGTCTAAGAAACCTTGTCTCCACAGTCTGCACAAAGAAAGATAATTTGCTGAGCTAAGTCTTTTTCTTAAAAGAACCCATTTAAGTTGTATTCGTGGCTTTGCACCACAAAACTGACACATGACTGGCCACTCAAGACACTTTTTGTGTATTCGCAGGCTTATTCCTTGGAAAAACACTTTTATGTAGCACACAATGAGTAACAGTAACACAAAAGTGTATCAGGAGGCTTTCATATTGCTCTACAACTTTTCATTGACACATTTCATTTAATTATTTGAGATATTTATAACTAATTAAGAATTATGTAATTAGGCAGAATGCACAATATAATCAGAGTATCTCCAGGCGATGGCAAACATTACCTTCATTTTGTCTAGTTACATCGCATTTACATATTTCTAAATCTTGGTGCATGATAGTTAAGACACCCTGTAGATCAAAAAACAATATTAAAATTCTCATAATCATCTCTTGCATGTTATTGGTGGCTATGGCTGCTTCAAGTTATCCTTTCAGTATGGTACAAGCAGTTTTGAAGTGAAATTGTTTTGCATCGAGGGCATGTAATCTAGGCAATCAAGCAAAAGGTCAAGTTGTGTTCACTATTCAGATGTTTAACTAAGAAGCTGCAGGAAAAGGAAACAAGACACAACACCTAATAAACAATGCAAAATTTGAAAATTTAAACTGAACAAGAAACCAGTTTTTGAAAACACAGAAAAAAAGCCAGCAGCTTACATCGAATACACCCTTGCTATGTACTCCAAGTGAAGTTGTTACCGCAATGCTTGGGCACCATATGAACGTAACAATCAACAACTTCGAGCAGAATATTAACACCACTAAATGAACTGGCCTTTGAAGATTCTTGATCTGAAATCCTCAACGACTTGTTCTGGCGTGTAATCTGTCAAGCTCAATCTGTATTCTCAAAAGCTGGCTCTCGGCCATAATTTCTCTAAACGCAACATCAGCTTAAATCTCAAGATAGGGTTGACCTGTAAATAAAGTGGATAATGCATGGCAAACATCATGAACTCTCTTACATGTTAACCAGAGGGTTCACTCATGCAGCCATGAAATTGTGATGCAGACACGATATATTGAAGCTGGTTTTGTGAAGTGTTTCATGCTTCCAAGGCTTCTTCAGTTGTGAAAGCTGTCTCCGTTAGCTAAATAAGCGATGAGAATAAAAAAAGAACTTCAACATGCTCACAATATGTTGGCCATTTGCAAGTAAACAGCAGCCTTTTTGGGCACCCAGGTTGCCTGGTGCAAATCTACTATGCCACAGTCCTTGCGTTACCCAGTACCAGCCACTTTAAAATGCAATGTGTTCAGAACCCTTTCCCTCTGTTTGTCTGCTTTGGAAACAGTTTAACATGTGTTCAGTAGGCGTCGAGAAAGGGGACAGAAAACACTGTGCACCACTGATTTCTAACATGTTTCGCTGGATGCAGCACACTGCACTGGATGCAGGTGAAGCCAGTGGAAATGCGATGTCATGCAGTCGCTTGTCCTGGAAGCAGGGCATATGGTGGACTAACTAGTGCGTGCGATCAGATAATATTGCTGCCGAAAAACTTTTCTTTGTGGTTTTTCACATTTTAGGAGGTCTCTACATGTCTGGTAAGCACTTTTATGACAATCTGAACCCGTATACGATAGTGTTCTCTTACATCAAGTTTTTTCTGATTTACCAGTGTTTCCATTGCACACCACTTATGTTAGCGACACTGTAGACACTACAATGGAAAAATTCTGGACACCTCGAAACACTGCTTGGGTAGTTTATGGCACATCAGGCAGGCATGTTAGGGGAAGAAATGCTACACACCCGTGCAACAAAGTGCTGCCGCAAAGTTGTCAAGCACCAACTTCCGGGACAAGGCCGGCTTCAGTCGAGGGCGCTCGATGTGCTGTTCATCCCCTGTAGTAGAGATCAGTGGCGTGGACCCTTTTATACTGGCTGTCTTTTCTGGTCGGAACCTTGGCAACAGCTTCCACCATACTTTTTTTGAACCTGCAACATGTGCAGAGAAAGTCACATCACTGTGCGTTGATTGTATGGCTTTATTGTGCTACATATTCTATCAAATCATTAAAAAATACAGTTCACACATTTTTACTTCTGTATATAGACAGTCTAGTTGCTATACGCGCGAAACATTACCATTCCTCTGACAGAATGCAACAATAGAAGCGTACACTGTAAAGCTACACTAAAATTTTAATTGATGTGACACCGTATGAGCATACAGTATGCTTACTGTATGCTTTAGCCCTGTGTCAAGTAAAAGTTAATTGTCAATCATTTATGGTGTATTTCTACTTATTCTGGGTCATCAAACTGTACAGTCAATGTTCCAAGTTTACACAATGTTGGCTTTTGATTGCCTATGTGATCCGTTTCCTACTTACGCATGCAGTAATCCCACTGTATTAAGGAAAAAGAGAATAGGAAATGCCGTGATAATCTTCTACATTTGATGAGGGCAGGAGCAATGACCAATAGCATGTGGTTGAAGCTACATAAATACTTAGTTTTCACACAGCTTAATTATTCAGCAAGTAATAAAGAGCTATCCTGTGTACCTCTGCATGACCAATAAAATCTGACTACTTGACACTGCACTAAGGCTGCCGCTTGGTACTGTTCGGCAGTTCAGCTTTGGTTTTCTGATATACAGAACTGTTTAGGTACCAGTAGTTTACTTTGCGAAAAAATGGAGCTTGGAGCACTGGTCATTTGCACATAAATAATGCGACAGCAAATATAACACAAGGATAGGAATATGGGTCTCTTGGAAAAAGTACATACACATTATGATTATAATGTGATGTGATGCCACAATGGAACAGAAAGCAACGCATAGAAGTGGACGGCGCTTCCATGCCACCAAGGTTATTGGACAGACAGTACTTCAGAAGTGCCCGCAACACAATGTGTTGGCGGGCTAGTTGGTGTGAATCCATAAATACTTTGTTAAGCGCAAAACAATGGACACAAGAAAGACGACCAGCACAAGGCGCTACACTCAACTGACATCACTTTATTGCGTCGCTCCTTTATAAATAGTAGAATCTAGAAGAACATCCGCAGTGAGCACCATGTGCAGAGACCACCAACAACCAATCACAAGAGCGTACTCATGCGACGGGATCCAAAAAACCATATTGAGCACTGCACAAGGTTAAAGAAGGCACACTAATGCACTGTGGCCCCAATGACTGTATGAAGAAAGCTTCCGATAACTCTCAGGCGGTGGTATCACAGCACTTTTTCAAAATCGTAGTATCACGAAACATGGCTTTGCACTTCCATATTTTACAATGTTGAGCCGAATGGGAACCTGTGCCTGTTGGTATGGATCGCTTAGGTTCGCAATGTTTCGTAATGCTACGATTTTGAAAAAAGAGCCGTGATACCACCGCCAGAGAGTTATCGGAAGTTTTCTTCATACAGTCATTGGGGTCACAGTGCATTAGTGTGCTTTCTTTAACCTTGTAAAGTGCTCAATATGTTTTTTTTTTATTCTGTCGCATGAGTGTGCTTTTTTGATCAGATGTTGGTGGTTCCTGCACATGATGTTCACAGCAAATGTTCTTCTAGATTCTACTGTCTACAAAGGAGGGACGCAATAAAGTGATGTCAGTTGAGAGTAGCGCCTTGTTCTGTAGTTTTTCTTGTGTCCGTTGTTTTGTGCTAAAAAAGCAATGATGTATTCCTTGTGTGTGTTTGAAGACAGCTCCACACGCAGTAGCGTATCCAGTATTGCTGCCCAGTGGTTTAGCTCGCCGCAGTTTGAAGTGCCACAACACATAAGGAGAGAAACCTGCATTATAGTCTTGTTGCAAACAAGAATATAACGTGAAGTGCATTCTGAGGCCAGAAACTATATAAAAAAAATTTCATGATGCACCGCTGTGCAAGGTTTTATAGCAAAGTCAAATACATTTAGTGTAAATATGACACTATGATGGTGCACAATGGTGGTAATCTGTAATAATATAAAAGGTGCCTTAATGTTACAACAAAAGCTGACATTACTTAATAATAGCCCTGTAAAATTTAGCATGCAGGGGCACCGCTTGGTTAAACAATAGTGATGTATTGTCTATGTACACAAGTATTACCCACGCATTTCTGCCATTGTCTAAATGGCATAAATGAATGGGTAATACTTGTATACATAGATATTACATCTCTATTGTTTAACCAAGTGGGTAAACTATGTCTGCCTGACACAAGACTAGAATTAAACCATAAATTATATATAGTCACCCTAACAGTAACACCTCATTTGAACTTCACAGTAAGTAGACGCCTGTTGATGCCAGCCTCCCCCAATGCTAAACTGTGCTGCATGCTCTACAGAGAAATTATAGTGGTATCACTCAACTCTGAAGCAATTCAGGACTGCAGCACTGTAGAAGACATCTACAAATGTCCCATTTCATGTATAACAGCCTGAATTGCTTGCACATCTTACCAAGTGCAAATTAAAATTTCTTTTTGTTTAGCATTTTTGCCTGCTAGACCACAATCCAATGTCATCAATATATTAACATATTACCTCAAAGAACCTAATTTGGCTTATAGATTAACACCTTTGCATACTGCCACAGCTGCACTCTGTCATATGCGTTGCAATCATAAAGGAGTGCTGGTCCACCAGCACTCCAATGTCACTAACAGTGATCACCTACACAGCTAAGTAAACGGTCATGATTCAGGTGGCAAATAGCTATGAGAAAAAAAAATCCACTCACCTTGAGAGCTATAATACTGCAATAACTTGAGAGAGATGGACCCATTGCAGGCAGCAGACCTCTTCTCAGCTCCAGCACAACAGCAACTTGCCTTTCAGTAAAAGAAAAGGATTGATTAGTAATGATAAGTTACCTTGTTTTTGCTGAGTATCAATACAATCTGACTTTCATGCATATCCTCTCTCCGCTTTAGTAATACAACTGAATTATTCGTCAAATAAAAGAGTCTATGATGATACCATTCGCTTCTCTTGTATGTCCAAATTTTTTCGCACTGATACCCCGTTTACTGCTTGCTTAGTGGCACGAATGCCTTGACTGCCCAGACATCATTCGAAGGAACACGTCTTGCTGCACCGCAAACGGTGCAGCAAGACGTTTTTTTCTGGTCACAATTAAAACGTGCACCCAAGCAAGAAAGTAACGATCACAGGTAGTGAGCGACTGCTATTGCCTCGAACGTTTATTTCCGTATTTTAACAGAAGTTCGTGTATCGGATACAGTATGCTCTCAAGCCAATACAAGCGTCAATACAAGAGCTCAACTGAACTCAGTTTTATTCTACGCTTTTAACGCGAGTGAACAAAAGGTTAGAAGTACCTCACGGAAATTGCGATCGAGCCAAACGCGCTACGACTGGAATCGATCTGAAAAGATAGGTTGATCCCTTTCCCCATTCATGCGTAATTTTTGCCCTAAGTCGTTGCATAGTGGTCTTTTGAAACAATATTTCTGTTCGCGACACCGGCTTACCACACATCATTTTAACACCTACGTTATGCAAACCAAATAAGATTAAAATGGGCTTACCTCATGAGCAAGTTACGAGCGCGCGTAGACTGTTGAACACCCGTTGAGAGCATTGCAAGCAGGCTATCCGTGTCCAAGCGCATACGTGCACCCAAACACAGGACAACTTCTTCGATGCCGCAGCGAGCAAAGTTTTGTACACGAAGTGAAAGACATCCAGCGCAAATATCTCCGCGCGATGACGGCAAATAACGAGCGCACAAGCGTACACAACACAGCAACAAATTCGGAACTTTGCCAATTCGAACGTGCCGAGTCCCAAGCAGCGTAACCATCCATCGTTTCTGTTCTTCGCTCCCGATGCGTCAATCTCTCTTCCTTGGGGTCTTGCTCCACCCTTGAGTACAAATCAAGAGATATTTACGGCGAATTAACAACATTTACAACACGACTCGAAAAATGCCGGCTGACTACACATGTGCATCTCCGTCTGCCACTCCTAACCGACGCGCAGCGCGCGCTGCCCCCTGGTGCCGTACTCTGAGCGCGGAGAACCGAACAGAATCGGTTTCGTTTTCGCATTTGTGCTCTAGTTACTGGAACTGCAATATAATTGCTTGACAATTAATTGAATTCTAAAAGAGGAGAACGCTTTCTCTCCCACAAGTTAGTGCGTTTTATACAAAGGGAGAGAGAATTCAAAAGGCAGAAAGGCAGGGAGGTCAACCAAAGCATTCGCTACTGGCGATAGCAAACCCCTGTGCTACAATGAAGTGCAAAGCAGTGCACTGCGATGCGTCCATAAGCTCGAGTACAGTGATAATTTGGGCGGGTTGGTGCATGTAATGAACGGGTAAATAATGAGTTGTGTCATAACATTACCCATGCATAAAGCACGTGGAACTAATGGTGTTGCATTCTAGGTCAAAAAGAAATAACGCTTGAATCGTTACATCTCGACACTGGGCATTCTTTCTTTCCGAAATATTTTTTTCTTCTTTTTGACAGTATACACAGTACTAGCACGGTAATAGGTCCTTCATCTTCAGTCACCTTCCAGTAGTTTACATACATGTCGGTGCATGTTCGCGTTCTTTATTCTACCGTACAAGAACGAGCGCGCTTACCGGTCTTGTTTCAAGATGAAGCGCCAAATGTTTGCGATTACATCTTACCGCAAGAATTAACACATGAACAGTGAAGATTATGCGTAATCGATTTGTCTCAATGAATGGGCAGTTATTGTAGGAGACGAGATATTTTGTAAATATCATGGGAATGAGTTCAACCAACTACATTGCAGTTCAGCAGTGCCCTTTGACACTTGGGTTAATTGCTTGCCGCAGTCGAAAATTTCCTCCGACCGTTGTACTTGGATCTATAGGCCGCCAGTCCCCTTCGAGACCATTTATTGCCAAATGTAAACGCAGTTACGGTCATTATACCACTCCCTGCGTTTCGGTACTGATTTAGAGTGCGCACAATTTTTGGCGTATAGAGCACCAATGTCATTCCCAGTGCACCAGCACCTGAGTGCCGCAAGCTTGTTTACGTATGCACGTATGTCCCCGGCTCTTCATTCACTTAAACATATATGCTGCGTTATTAACTACAAAGCGCTTAATTTGAGAACATTGCGAGAACACGCATATATTTGCGCATATGATCAGCGTTACTAAGCCCATATGCGCGGCAAACTGCGACCGGAATAGAAGATGCGTATATATATTTATACGATCTGTTATTGCAGCTTTTGGTAGAAGCCTAGCTCTCACATTTTGTACGCAACTTCATAATGCGTACAGTTTGCGTGTTCAATAAAGTATTGTTAGCTGAAACTTTATGAGTACGAGCGCTCATTCAGACAGCTTAAATTTTCTCACAATATACGGATGTTCTCATAACAAAAATACGGAATTCTCTCTGTTTCGTCCAAAACAGTGTATAGCCGTTATATGATTACAGTGAAAATGTCCGTAAAGCTGAATACGGAGAGCACTTTCCGTATATTAACGGCAGATTTTGCCGTATTTTTGAAATATGACATACTTTCCGTATTTTTATCTGCAGTTCTCCGTATAATGACAGAAATCCCCCGTAAAATTACGGAAATTTTTTACAGTGTAAGGAAGGGCAACGTCCCAGTCGTGGTGGTCCTTCGAAACGTACTTGGACAGCATGTCGGTAAGAGTACGGTTTAAGCGCTTTGTCAGGCCATTGGTTTGAGGATGGTATGAGGTAGTCAGCTTGTGTTGAATAGAGCAGGAACGCACAACGTCGGCGATAACTTTCGAGAGGAAGTTACGACCACGGTCAGTAAGCAGCTGTCGCGGGGCACCATGCACTAAGATAATGTCACGCAAGAGAAAGTCGGCGACGTCAGTGGCGCAACTGGTAGGAAGAGCCCGCGTGATAGCGTATCGGGTGGTGTAATCAGTTGCGACGGCTACCCATTTGTTCTCAGAGGATGACGTGGGAAAGGGACCGAGGAGGTCTAATCCAACACGAAAAATCGGTTCCACAGGGATGGGGATCGGCTGGAGATGACCGGAAGGTAGCACCTGAGGCGTTTTCCGACGCTGGCAGGGATCACAGGCAGCAACATAGCGTCGGACGGAGCGAGCAAGACCAGGCCAATAGAAGCGGCGGCGGACGCGGCCGTACGTGCGGGTTACGCCAAGATGTCCTGCAGTGGGTGCGTCATGCATCTGAAAGAGCACAGTCTGTCGTAGATGTTTTGGCACGACAAGAAGAAGATCAGGGCCATCAGGGAGGAAGCTCCTTCGGTACAGAATGCCGCCCTGGAGGACATATCGGCGAACGGATGCGTCGGTAGGTGTAGAGCGCAGACGCTCGATGAGTACTCGCAGCGATGGGTCTCGGTACTGCTCATCGGCGATGTTAGCGAAGGCAGACACAGAGAAAATGCCGTCGGCGGTACTACTGTCGGCGTCGTCAGGCTCGTCGACCGGGTAGCGAGACAGGCAGTCAGCGTCCTTGTGTAGTCGGCCAGATTTGTAGGTGACAGAGAACGAATATTCTTGGAGGCGTAAGGCCCAGCGACCAAGTCTTCCTGAAAGGTCTTTCAATGAGCATAACCAACAAAGCGCGTGATGGTCTGTGATGACGGAAAAGGGTCGGCCATATAAGTATGGGCGGAACTTCGCAACCGCCCAAACTAGGGCCAGACACTCACGCTCAGTGATGGAATAGTTGCGCTCCGCGGGCGAGAGGAGCCTGCTGGCGTAAGCGATAACACGGTCGTGGCCACGCTGGCGTTGAATAGCCGGTTGAATAGCCGTCTACTGAAATCGATGCTACAGAGTGATCCTCGAATGAGCAAAGTTGGGCCAGAGACCTCCCGCGTGGCAGCACTTGTGTCGTCAAGGCAAAATTGACCACTGGCAGGCAGACGCAATTCGCCGTAATAGATAAAATAGTATGAGGTAGTGTGATCCCGTGTGTAAGGAGGACGTCTTGCATAGGAGCCGCGATGTAGTGACCGTCGGGCACTGGTGGGGATGACTCGAAGTCAACTTAAGTCAGTGCCGAAGGTGGCAAACGAACGAAGTCGACGGAACTGAGGCGAGGAAGGTCTTGTTCAGCGGGATCCAGAACAGGCAGGTCGAGGCGGAGAGTACTGGCGGAGCAATCGATGAGAGCAGAATGTGCGGAGAGGAAGTCGAGGCCGAGGATGATGTCGTGGGGACAGTGAGCGATGACTGTGAATAGCACGGTAGTGGAGCGAGCAGCGAAGGAGACGCGGGCGGCACACATACCAATTACGGGGGCTCTTCCGCCATCGGCGACACGGACAACAGGCGTCGTGGCGGGCGTGATTATTTTCCTCAGCCGGGTACGAAGATCCGCGCTCATTACCGACAAATGCGCCCCAGTGTCTATGAGAGCTGATACAGGAACACCGTCGACTTGTACGTAAAGAAGGTTCAGATGAGTGGGCAACGTCAGGAGAGGATTTGACGGCGTAGGGAGCAATGCAGCGTCACCTCGAGGCGCTGCATCGTCTAGTTTTCCGGCTGGGAGCGGCGGCCGAAGGGAGTCGGCGAATAGGAACGACGGGGCTGGGGAGAGCGAGAATGTCGTCGTTGGGGCGAAGGTGAACGAGAAGAGGGGCGGTTCGGCGCAGGAGAATCGGTGGCGGCATTATCTGAGCGGGCAGCATAGCGACGAGAAAGGCCATCTGGGGGGCTAGAGTAGGCAGTATATGTAGACTGGTTCAGGGAACTCCAGCGACTGCGGCAGTGCCGAGAAATGTGCCCAATTCGATGGCAGTGAAAACAAATTGGCTTGTCGTCTGCAGTGCGCCATTCAGAGGGGTTGCGGAAACGTGGTGGGTAAGAAGGTGCGGGACGGGGTGGAATCGAAGATGCCGGGTGGGGATCAGGGCGATGGGCCGAGCAGATGGTGTGAATACCCATGTTGGCGAACTCCTGGCGGACAACTGCCTGAATCAGGGAAACAGTGACTGCAGGTGCATTGGAGGGGCTGGAGTCGAACGCAGCCGGATAGGCGGCCTCGAGCTCACGCCGGACAATCCTGGTAACATCGCCAGTGTTGTTGGGACGAGGAGCGTCGGCACAGGAAGATGTCGCCGGGGTGTTGGGCAGACGGGCAAACTGTTGGTCGATACGTCGGCTTTTAGCGAATTCCAGGCGGCGGCACTCTTTTATAACTGCATCCACCGTCGCGACGTTGTTAAATACGAGCAAGTTGAAGGCGTCATCGGCAATGCCTTTGAGGATGTGGGAGACCTTGTCGGACTCAGTCATGTGTGCGTCAACTTTGCGGCATAGAGCCAAGACGTCCTGAATGTACGTGACGTAGGGCTCCGTTGAGGTCTGCACACGACCGGGAAGCGCCTTCTGCGCGGCAAGTTGGTGACCGTAGGGGTTGCCGAACAAGTCTCGAAGCTTTTGCTTAAGCGAATCCCAACTGGTCAGCTCATCTTCGTGCGTCCGATACCAAACTCGAGGTGTGCCACCGAGGTAAAAGACGACGTTGGCGAGCATGATAGTTGGGTCCCACCGGTTATTGCGGCTGACGTGTTCGTAAAGGCTGATCCAGTCCTCGACGTCTTCCCCATCTTTTGCCGAGAATACGCCAGGATCACGGGGAGCGGAGAGGGTGATGTAGGTCGTCGAAGTGGCAGCAGGTGTCGGAGCCGGTGGAGTCGGGTTGGCGTCGCCGGGAGCCATGAAGGTAGGCTCGACGTACCGTCCACTGCGAAGCTCCGTGACGAGGTACAGGGAACGTCCACCTCCACCAAATATGTTACGTAGGAAGACACCGACGAAAAGCTATTTACAAGTATATTTACAAGGCTATACGCCGCAGTTGACCAAGAGGCAACAGCCCGCGCTAGCTTCCAATCGTCGTCTTCGTCTTCTTCCTGCTCGGCTCTTCGTCATTGGGGAATACTACCCCGTAGCAATATTAACTGGACAGATTGTCTTGACGAAAGCTTATTAGGTTGCAAAGTACTCAACTCTACCGCTATCACCAATTCGTTGTCGCGGTCGATTGCGCAAGACCCTTTTTTAGTGCCACTTGAGCTTCACTTTTATCCTTGATTCCTTTACGGAACCATAGCGCTGCAAGAACGATCGTTCCTACTGTCGCAAGAAGAGCCAGAACGAGTGGGTTTGAAGGTTTGGAAGATGAGCTGCCATCGCTCTCCTTGCATTCGGTGGTGTTTCGGCCTGTGAATTTTGTTCTACTTTTCGAAGGAACCTGGTCTGTTGTGGAGACCCCTCTTCGGGCCTTTGACGTGTATTTTTATCATCGTGCGAGTCTCCTGTAGTACCCTGGTGCAGTACTTGGCCACAACCTCCTATATGAACACAACAATCAAACCCCGGCCCTCAGTCCCCAGCAGCTGCGAAGCAACTGACCACGGCGGCGGTCAGACCTGTGGCGCAGCAGAGGGTGCACAGAATCACTGGCTCGGGACAGGCCGCCATTGGAATATGAACCTGGCAACGTTTAACGCTAGAACGTTATCTAGTGAGGCGAGTCTAGCAGTGCTATTGGAGGAATTAGAGGGCAGTAAATGGGATATAATAGGGCTCAGTGAAGTTAGGAGGCCAAAAGAAGCATATACAGTGCTAAAAAGCGGGCACGTCCTGTGCTACCGTGGCTTAGCGGAGAGAACTAGGAGTCGGATTCCTCATTAATAAGGATATAGCTGGTAACATACAGGAATTCTATAGCATTAACGAGAGGGTGGCAGGTCTTGCTGTGAAACTTATTAAGAGGTACAAAATGAAGATTGTACAGGTCTACGTACAGGTCTACGTATTGTATAGGTCTTCCTGGTCATCCAGTCATGATGACCAGGAAGTCGAAAGCTTCTATGAAGACGTGGAATCGGCGATGGGCAGAGTGAAAACTAAATACACCATACTAATGGGCGACTTTAATGCCAAGGTAGGCAAGAAGCAGGCTGGAGACAAGGCAGTGGGGGAATATGGCATAGGCACTAGGAATAGCAGGCGAGAGTTATTAGCGGAACAGAATAATATGAGGATAATGAATACCTTCTTCCGCAAGCGGGATAGCCGAAAGTGGACGTGGAGGAGCCCGAACGGCGAGTCTAGAAATGAAATAGACTTCATACTCTGCGCTATAACCCTGGCATCATACAAGATGTGGACGTGCTCGGCAAGGTGCGCTGCAGTGACCACAGGATGGTAAGAACTCGAATTAGTCTAGACCTGAGGAGGGAACGGAAGAAACTGGTACATAAGAAGCCGATTATTGAGTTAGCGGTAATAGGGAAAATAGAAGAATTCCGGATCAAGCTACAGAACAGGTATTCGGCTTTAACTCAGGAAGAGGACCTTAGTGTTGAAACAATGAACGACAATGTTGTGGGCATCATTAAGGAGTGTGCAATGGAAGTGGGTGGTAACTCCGTTAGGCAGGATACCAGCAAACTATCGCAGGAGACGAAAGATCTGATCAAGAAACGCCAATGTATGAAAGCATCTAACCCTACAGCTAGAATAGAACTGGCAGAACTTTCGAAGTTAATCAACAAGCGTAAGACAACTGACATAAGAAAGTATAATATGGATAGAATTGAACATGCTCTCAGGAACGGAGGAAGCCTAAAAACAGTGAAGAAGAAACTACGAATTGGCAAGAATCAGATGTATGCGTTAAGAGACAAAGCCGGCAATATCATTACTAATATGGATGAGATAGTTCAAGTGGCTGAGGAGTTCTATAGAGATTTATGCAGTACCAGTGGCACCCACGACGATAATGCAAGAGAAAATAGTCTAGACGATTTCGATATCCCAAAGGTAACCCCGGAAGAAGTAAAGAAAGCCTTGGGAGATATGCAAAGAGGGAAGGCAGCTGGGGAGGATCAGGTAACAGCAGATTTGTTGAAGGATGGGGGACAGATTGTTCTAGAGAAACTGGCCACCCTGTATACGCAATGCCTCATGTCCTCGAGCGTACCGGAATCTTGGAAGAACGCTAACATAATCCTAATCCATAAGAAAGGGGACGCCAAAGACTTGAAAAATTATAGACCGATCAGCTTACTGTCCGTTGCCTACAAACTATTTACTAAGGTAATCGCAAATAGAATCAGGAGCACCTTAGACCTCTGTCAAGCAAAGGACCAGGCAGGATTCCGTAAAGGCTACTCAACAATAGATCATATTCACACTATCAATCAGGTGATAGAGAAATGTGCCCAATATAACCGACCCTATATATAGCTTTCATTGATTACGAGAAAGCGTTCGATTCTGTCGAAACCTCAGCAGTCATGGAGGCATTACGGAATCAGGGTGTAGACGAGCCGTATGTAAAAATACTGAAAGATATCTATAGCGGCTCCACAGCCACCGTAGTCCTCCATATAAAGCAAGCAACAAAATCCCAATAAAGAAAGGCGTCAGGCAGGGAGATACGATATCTCCAATGCTATTCACAGCGTGCTTACAGGAGGGATTCAGAGACCTGGATTGGGAAGAATTGGGGATAAAATTTAAAGGAGAATACCTTAGAAACTTGCGATTCGCTGATGATATTGCCTTGCTTAGTAACTCAGGGGACCAATTTCAATGCATGCTCACTGACCTGGAGAGGCAAAGCAGAAGAGTGGGTCTAAAAATTAATATGCAGAAAATAAAGTAATGCTTAACAGTCTCAGTAGAGAACAGGAATTTACAATAGGCAGCGAGGCACTGGAAGTCGTAAGGGAATACATCTACATAAGGCAGGTAGTGACGGCGGATCCGGATCATGAGAAGGAAATAATCAGAAGAATAAGAATGGGCTGCAGAGCATTTGGCAGGCATTCTCAGATCATGAACAGCAGGTTGCCATTATCCCTGAAGAGAAAAGTATATAATAGCTGTGTCTTACCAGTACTCACCTATGGGGCAGAAACCTGGAGGCTTACGAAAAGGTTTCTACTCAAATTTAGGACGACCCAACGAGCTATGGAAAGAAGGATGATATGTGTAACGTTAAGGGATATGAAAAGAGCAGATTGGGTGAGGGAACAAACGCGAGTTAATGACATCTTAGTTGAAATCAAGAAAAAGAAATGGGCATGGGCAGGACATGTAATGAGGAAGGAATATAACCGGTGGTCATTAAGGGTTACGGACTGGATCCCAAGGGAAGGGAAGCGTAGCAGGGGGCGGCAGAAAGTAAGGTGGGCGTATGAGATTAAGAAGTTTGCAGGCACGGCATGGCCACAATTAGTACATGACAGGGGTTGTTGGAGAAGTATGGGAGAGGCCTTTGCCCTGCAGTGGGCGTAACCAGGCTGATGATGATGATGATGATGATGATGATGATGATGATGAGTCTGCTGTAGTGGACTTGTGCAGCTCATCCTCGTATACGACTGTGTTTCCAACTGTGTCGACGTTGTGCTTTTTTCTCAGCGGCTGCGCGTGTTGTGAGTCGCCTCTTACTAATCCTTATTGCGGACATGGTAAAAACAAACAAGCAAAAATAAAGTTAGGCTCAAAAATCAATGACAGCCCTTTTTTTGGAAGTGGCAATATAAAACAGTGAGTGGGAACATCTTTTAAGACAATCTGAAATCCTATTAGCTACAATTAGTGTGTAGTCAAGATGTCTGCCTCTTTTCAACTGCTCTCGCCGTACCCAAGGGTTTCAAGGAGGCCAGTGGTGCCTAAATCGACCGCTGGGCAGACGTCTTCACATTCTAATAAAACATGCTTAATCGTTTCCCTGGCTTTCCAACTTCGCCGTGTCTCGGAGTGAAGCGAAAGTCGCAGTCTGTTTCACATGGTTCGATTGGGGCTAAAGCAACCCTTTTGCCGCGCACGTCGCAGAACGATTTTCGCTTGCAGCTTGCACATATGCGCTTGCGGCAGTGGCGTAGCCAGAAATTTCGTTTGTGGGGGGCTCACTTTGCAGCTCGGGCGCCTCCTGATAGAATTAGTGGAGGGAACAATAATATATATATTGTTACGTCCAAGCGCGTCAAAGGGACGCGGGGATCAAGAAGAGAGAGGAAGAGGAGAACGAAGACTGCGCAGCGGCCATTCCTGTTGTTCGTAGCCTGCCGTTCCTGCTCGCGCACGCCCGAATAAACCCCTTTTCCCCGTGCTTGTAACAAATTGGTGGACGGTGCGGGGTACACCTCGTAACCACGGAGCCTACGCTGCTACAACTTCGCCGAAGCCGTCGACTTGCCGGACTTCCGCCACCATCACCTGACATGACTGAATACGCCTGCCAGATCCCCGAACGTTCTGACGCGGCTTCAAGGCCAGCACCTGGCGTTCCGTGGCAATACTACCGGGTGCCACTCACATTCGGGGGAAAAGCCGGAGAAGATGTCGACGAGTGGCTCACGAACTACCGAAGGGTGAGCCGATCTAATGGTTGGAACTCGACCGCGCAGTTGTCAAATGTTGTGTTTTCCCTTACCGACACAGCACTCGTCTGGTATGAGAATCACGAAGACACGCTCACTTCATGGGAGCTTTTCGTAGAGGAGCTTAGAGCGTGTTTTGGAGACTCTAGCGCAAAAAAGAAACGCGCCGAACAGACGCTTTCGCAAAGAGCTCAGATTCCCGGCGAGACCTGTACGACTTATATAGAAGAAGTGCTGAAACTGTGCAAAATAGTGAACTTTCAAATGTCTGAAGAGGACAAAGTTGGACATTTGTTGAAAGGGATAGCCGAAGACGTCTACAATTTTTTGATCGGCAAAGAAAGCTTGGATTCCGTGTCTGACGTCATTCGCCACTGCAGGACCTTTGAGACGCTGAAGATGCGACGGATAATACCGAAGTTTGGTCGCCTGGCTAATGTCACGACGGTGGCAAGTGTAGACCCGAGTTCGTGTGTTGACCTTCCATCAACAATACGGCAGATTTTTCGCGAAGAGTTGCTCCATCGGGAAGAGATGCACCGTTGCACACCCGGCATCGCTGGTGCGTACTTACCACACGAGATGCGAAACACGGCCGTTTCGACCGCATGGCAACCCACGGTTCACTCAGCGACCGTCGAGTATTGGTCTACCCCACAAACGAGAGGGACCCTAAGCTATCGAGATCATGACTACGACCAACGCCCTCGCCGCACGCATGCCTCCGGGCGGCCGATGCCTAGCCGTGATGAATGGGACCCACCTGCTGGCTATGCAGTCGACAGCAACATGCGTGACTACGTGCAAGAACATCGAAATTTGCGGCATCTGCCAGTATGTTTCCAATGCGGTGTCGCGGGCCACATAGCGAGATTTTGCAATCGTCGCCCAACTACGTGGAATCGTCGATCGGGGTCTTCAACAAGGACCACACCACCTACGAGGACAACTCAGCAGCCATGCACCTCTTGGTCAGCTGGCGTCCCTCCTGGCAACGATTACTGGCAGAGAAGCTTCCGGAGCCGCTCGCCGCCATCTGACAGGAGTTTGACGCCACCACCAACTTCTCGTGCACCGCGTTTACGTCAATCTCCATCGCCGGTGCGCCGCTCAGCCTCGCCTTCACAACCGGAAAACTAGCTAGCGCGGCCGATGGGGGTGAGGTCGCTCGACACGCGCTATCGACAGAAATGCCCCCCTGCAGTTGCTATGATTAAGAACAAAGTGCATGTACTTGTTGATGGTGTTCCTACAATGGCTTTAGTGGATACCGGGGCAACTGTATCCGTAATGAGTCTCGGTTTTAAAGGGCGGTTGGGGCGCAAAGTCGTATTTCCGTGGGACCAGGCTGCAACGTGTTGTGGAGTGAGCGGCGAGTCGTTGCGCCCTGTTTGTGTGTGCACTGCTGAAGTGTCCCTGGCTGGTGGAGTTTTCGCGACGGAGTTCGTAGATATTCCCCGATCGACGCACGAAGTGATTTTGGGCATCGACTTTTTGCGGCAGTGTGGTGCGACCGTTGATTGTCGCACGGGGGAAGTTTGCGTCGATGGCCATGTTTCGTCCGGGCTCTTAGAGGAGACTTGCAGTCAAGGTGAACTTTGTGTGTCTGCAGATACTGTTGTGCCTGCGTCCACCTCGGTGTGCGTGCCGGTTGTATGTCGCGGTGAAGTTCCACACAGTTTCGATGCCTCCGTAGAGCCAATGCATCTAAATTGTGTGAAGAAGAACGTTTTTGTCCCTCATTGTGTGGTATCCATCGGCAACGGGCGTGCTGGCTTGTGGACGGCCAACTGCTTGGCAGAACCCGTCCTGCTTCCAGACGGCTTGAAACTCGCCTACTTTACAGAATACACGTCTTCGTTCATAGCCGTACTAACAGACTCGCCGTGTGAACCTGCTGACCTTCGCCAAGTCTCAGACAAAAAGCTTCTGTCTATGATAAACAAGTCGCTCAGCACAAAGGAGCGCTATACCTTGGTGGATACGCTTTCTAAGCATCTGTCAGTGTTTGACTTTGCGCAGCCGGACAAAGCGTTCTCGATTCCCGAGTCACGAACGCGCCATACTATCGATACAGGATCTGCGCGCCCGATCAGGCAAAAGCCTTATCGCGTGTCGCCTAACGAGCGCAAGATAATCGGGGAACAAGTGAGTGACATGATGAAAAATGGGATAATTCAAGAGTCCTCGAGTCCTTGGGCAGCTCCGGTCATACTCGTCAGAAAGAAAGACGGTAACTGGAGATTTTGCGTCGATTATCGAAGATTGAACGCCGTAACTAAGAAGGATGTCTACCCGCTGCCCCGGATTGATGATGCAATTGATTGCCTTCATTCGGCCTCTTATTTTTCTTCCGTGGACCTGCGCTCAGGATATTGGCAAATCCCGATACACCCGACAGACAGAGAGAAAACAGCCTTCATAACCCCGGATGGATTATTCGAATTCAATGTGATGCCATTTGGGTTGTGCAACGCTCCAGCAACCTTTGAAAGGTTCATGGACACCATTCTGCGTGGGTTAAAATGGAACATCTGTATGTGCTATCTTGACGACGTTGTTATATTCGGGCGCACATTCAATGAGCACAATACGCGCCTGGATATTGTCCTCGACTGCATCAAAAACGCCGGCCTGGTTCTGAACTCCAAGAAATGTAAATTTGGTGACCGTCAAACCCTTGTGCTGGGTCATCTTGTTGACAAAGACGGTATCCGGCCTGATCCCCTCAAGACGGCAGCTGTCGAAGCATTCAGTGCACCGCAGTCAGTGAAGCAACTTCGTAGTTTTCTGGGTCTTTGCTCTTACTTTCGCCGATTTATTCCTGGTTTTGCTGACGTCGCTTATCCTCTGACAAATCTGCTGCATAAAGACGCACGGTTTGAGTGGACACCCGAGTGCGATTCTGCATTTCGTCAGCTGAAGTTCCTGTTAACCTCTCGACCTATTCTTCGCCACTTCAATCCTACTGCGCCGACAGAAATCCACACAGATGCTAGTGGCGTTGGTCTGGGTGCCGTATTGGTCCAACGCTATGACGACCGTCAGCACGTGATTGCTTATGCAAGCCGCTCATTAAGCAAACCTGAACGGAATTACACGGTGACAGAGCAAGAATGCCTCGCTGTAATCTTTGCGGTTCAGCGATTTCGCTCGTACTTGTACGGACGCCCATTCCAAGTCGTCACAGACCACCATTCCCTGTGCTGGCTCGTGAACCTTCGCGACCCTTGTGGTCGCCTTGCGCGCTGGGCTTTGAGGTTGCAGGAATATAACTTCACTGTTTCCTACAAGAGTGGCCGAAAACACGCTGACGCAGACTGCCTTTCCCGTATGCCGCTTGCCACGACGGACTGCGACGCAGACGATTTTGATCATCTCGTCGCTTCTGTGACACCCGCTTTTCCAGATATCGATGCGTTCAAAACAGAACAACGGACAGACACTAAATTGGAGCCACTCTTTACTTCTGCCCATTCAAGTGCAACAAGCAGCTACTGTGTACGTGACGGGCTCCTGTACAAAAGGAACTACTCAAGCACGGGTGCACGCTTCCTTCTAGTGGTGCCGGAGCGTCTCCGGCCAGCAATCCTTCAGGCTGTGCACGATGACCCTACCTCCGGGCACTTAGGCACTGTGCGCACACTTTATCGCATTCAAGAACGCTTTTACTGGCCCCGGATGCGACATTCAGTTGAGTTTTATGTCGCCAGCTGCATACAGTGCCAACGTCGGAAACGCCCAACCACTGCCCCATCTGGTTTCCTTCAACCTGTGCCGCCTTCCAGCTCACCCTTTTGGCAAGTTGGAATTGATCTGTTAGGCCCTTTTCCAAAGTCATCTAAGGGGAACCGCTGGATAATTGTCTGCGCCGACTATTTCACACGCTATTGCGAGACGGCGGCTATACCATCAGCAACTGCCACCGAAGTGTCACTTTTCTTACTTCACGCTATTGTTCTACGACATGGACCACCTGGTGTTATCATAAGCGACCGGGGACGTCAATTCACGGCGGATATCGTGGAAGAGCTTGTGCGTTTGTGTAACTCGCACCTCAGGCACTCGACGCCATATCATCCGCAAACGAACGGCCTCACTGAGCGCACCAATCGAACGATCACAAATATGCTTTCCATGTATGTGGCGTCCGATCACAAGAATTGGGATGAAGTTCTACCGTTTATTACTTACGCATACAACACCGCCAAGCACGAGACAACCGGCTACAGCCCTTTCTTCCTTCTATATGCTCGGCCGCCCCGGTATACGCTCGACACTGTCCTCCCTTTTTACCACCACGACAATCCTACGGTCGCCGATACGCTGTGCCTCGCTGAAGAGGCTCGGAGACTTGCGCGTCTTCGGACTTTGGCATCACAAGAAAACTCGAAAGCCCGCTACGACGCACGACATCGGCCAGTTACATATAACCCTGGTGATCTCGTTTGGCTTTGGACTCCCACAAGGAAGCGCGGTTTGTGTCAAAAGCTGCTGGCAAACTACGATGGACCGTATGTTGTCATCGACAGTCAGCGAAGTGAACTATACTCTCGCGCGCCTCACGAACACTGGTAGACGTTCTGCTAGGACACAAGTCGCTCATGTCGCACGGTTGAAATCATGCACGCCACGACAAGCTAGTTGACTCGCCCAGGGCGCTTTGTCTGCGAGGGGAGGTATGTTACGTCCAAGCGCGTCAAAGGGACGCGGGCATCAAGAAGAGAGAGGAAGAGGAGAACGAAGACTGCGCAGCGGCCATTCCTGTTGTTCGTAGCCTGCCGTTCCTGCTCTCGCACGCCCGAATAAACCCCTTTTCCCCGTGCTTGTAACAATATATATATATATATATATATACATATCTCGGTCATTCAACAACCATGCTTACATTTTCGGACATATGAACGACCAGAGGAAAATCTAAATGACGCTTTCCTTTGTTAGAATGCATTGCGCAGGTGCAGCTATCACCGGTTGTGTATTGCGAGTAATTGCTCCGAAATTATATATAACACATATAACACATATAAAAAGCAGGAGTTCTGCAAAATATACGAGGGGGAGTCAAATGAAAGTGAGCCAATGCGAATATATGACAAATGGGGTACTTTATTTAAAAGTAGTCACCATGAGTATTTAGACACTTGTCCTACTAACGAGTCGCGTAATTCCCGTCTCATAAGACTTCTTGGGTTGCTGCCTCAAAAATCTGTAACTAATTACACTTCATCTTCCGACATGAATCTGGTTCCCTTAAGCAGTTTTTTTTTCAAATTTTACCAAATGTGGAAGACACAAGGCAACAGGTCTGGGCTGCATGAGGGATGATGCAGCATTTCCCACTTTAACTTTGCCAGTTTTGTATTAACCACATCAGCGACGTGGGAACGGGCAACGTCGTGAAGGAAGATGTTCCCAATGCTCAATTTTCCACGTCGTTTGTTCTAGATTGCGACACGCAGCCGATCCGACCTTTCACAATATCTCAAATTATTTAGAGTTTCTCCAGGTTTAGAAAATTCGATCAATAATGGCCCTTAACGATCTAAAAAGAAGTCAGCACTTTTCCGGCAGAAATGACGGCCACTGTTTTCCTTGGGAGTGGTGAATTTAAATGTTTCCACTGTAAGCTTTGCCGTAGTGTTTCAGGCTAGTAGTAGCGGCACCATGAGTCATTCCCGGTCACAATTGCAGACAAAGAGTCGTCGAGCTCATCTGGGGTTCTTTGACGTGCACTTAAATCTAAGTACACGGGTGTTTTCGCCTCCCTCAAAATGCAGCCGCTGTCAGCGGGATTCGATCTCGCGACCCCGTGCTCAGCAGCCCAACACCATAGCCACTGAGCGACCACGGCCTTTTCAATTGTGTTCAGGGTGATTGCACGGTGGCTTTGGCCCGGGCATGGATCGTCTTTGTGACTTTCATGTCCTTCTTTGAACAGTTTGCTACAACGCTTCAAAGTGGCCAATGAAACGCAATCTTCCACGCATACGGTAGCAATACGGCGAATAATTTCTTTTTGGGAAACATCTTCATTTGTCAAAAACCTCACGACACAGAGCTGTTCGACTTTTGGAGGGTCCATTATGTCACGCAGTCATGTTCAACCCAGAGTATGAGAGCTATAAAGAACATTTAACCTCACCTCTGCATGTCACTTGTAAATGAGATGCGTATGTGCTATGCGCATGCCTCAAAAATAATGAAACTAACCATCATTGCGCGGCACGGGTTGTCTCACTTTCATTTGACTCGCCTTCGTACATTAGAAATGCGAAGATACAATGGAATATACAAATGTGAAGATACAGCTTGCAGATGCAGATATATATATGCGAAGTGAACAAAGTTCACTCCGCATATACACAAAACCTCGCAACAAGATGTTTAAATATACGTATAAGTTTCCAATAAATCTACGTACCTAAGAAAAAGCCACTATATATAATGCATCAAACAAGGCAAATAAACAGGTTGCGCAACCACAGGTACACAGATCACAGCACCCCCCCGCCTCCCTCCACTCCCAAAATATATCGCGTGCGACGGAAGGCGGCGCGCTTCCTCCCCGCTTTTCTCCCTTGCGCACACAAGACTGAGCCACCATCGTCGGCTCGACCCCTCCCCTTTCCCCCCACGCTTTCACTCGCACATAGAGCATGCGGTCACGATGTTATCGCCCTTGGCCTTTATTTATACGGAACATGAGGGCAACGGCAGGAATGCGCCTGGAGTCTTTGGCGTCAAATGTTTACAACAGCATTAAACCCACAAAGTTCCGGAATTGAAAATCTAAAGCACGACTTTGGAAATGTCAATGCACCTTTCGCATCAAAATGTTATGAGAACTTTATACCCGCAAAGTTTCAGAATTGAAATCCAAGCGCTCCGTAGATACTGCGGCCTCCGCGAGGTGCCGAGACGAGCCCGCTCGCCATCATAACGCCCTTGAAATTTTGTGCTCGGTGGGGCTCCTTGCGTTACGATATGCGAGTCCCGATGCATGGGCGTTTCCGCGAAATCTAGCCCGATTTCTCAATGTTTGCGCTAAAATGTTTTTTCGAGCGTGAATTAAGGACATTCTAGACAAAATCGAGCATGATTTCCGGCGCCGGGAGGTGTTTTCGTCGGCGGCGCATGAGAGCACGAAAAAAATTTCGAAGGGGGGGGGGGGGCTGAAGCCCCATAAGCCCCCCCCCTCCCCCTGGCTACTCCCCTGGTTTGCGGCAGCGTGATTTCTGTCGCAGCGATGCGCAAGGTTGCCTCTTGCTCGCGAAGTATTCATGCCTACGTGGATACTTCGTATCCATACAGTATCTAAGTTCGTATCCATGCGTATCCAAGTATCCATGCGTGATTATTGAACCTGGCAACATTTGAGTGCGCGAACCCTGTCAAGTGATGAATTACCAGGCATTGCCTGGGATATTATTGGTGTTAGTGAGGTTAGAACAACCGATGACTCTTATACAGTGGTGACTAACGGCCACGTCCTCTGCTACAAACGTCTTCCTGATAGGATTTCTGACCCACAAGGACATAGCGAGCGACATTGAATTCTACAGCGTTAATGTCAGGGTAGCAGTCGTATAGTAATATAATAAATGTGAATATGGGAGGTAAAGAATAAAGGTAGTAGAAGGCTACGCTCCAATCTCCGCTCACGATGATGTAGGAATAGAACAGTTTTATGAAGATGCTAAATTAGTGGGGAACAAGGTGCAAACGCAGCATACTGAGCAATCATGGGCACTTCACTGCAAAAGTGGACAAAAAGCAGGCTGGAGAACAAGCAATTGGCAACTACGGCATCGATTCTAGGAACACTAGAGCAGAGATGTTGGTAGAATTCGCGTAAAGGAATAGGCCCCGAATAGTGAATACTTTCTTCAGGAAGCGAAGTAACAGGCAGTGGACCTGGAAAAGCCTCAAAGGAGGCACAAGAAACGAAATATATTTCCTACTTCCTGCAGATCCGAGCATAGTGCAGGATGCAGAAGGGTTAGGTAGGGTAAAGTGTCGTGACCATAGGTTATATGGTGCAGTGCGAAGCACAAGAGAGGGACACAGAAAGTATATTCTCGAGTATTCTGAGACAGTATTATTGTATATAAGGAAAACAAAAGCTAGTGCCGCAGCAAGGGGCTTCGTACTAAAAATGTCATGCATTTTTGGAACTCCATGTGGGCCAAAGCTTCCGCGTGCCTTAGCAGAGGGCACGTGCCTAAAAGGTTACGAAGAAGAAGTTGAATCGAACGCCGTTTCGCGTTTAGCCGAGATCGAGTTCCCTGATAGAGAAGAACGTCTCCTTGCGTCTAGCTGGCACCATGAGCGAAGGAGGCACGTACTCCAAGGCAGACGGAAAAGACTCCAAGGCGTCGAAACGCCATCGGAGTCGCTCCCGGGCCGGCACGGTGACCTCGGCAACGTCCAGGAGGAGGTGAGCTGCTGCATTACTGGGCCCTTTTCGATAGTGTAATTACCATGGTGCCACAAACTTGGACGCTGCCCGGCGCCCTGCTGCGGCAGTTGGGAGTAGTCGTCTGCTATTTCTGGAATTTGCGAAGAATTTTGTTTGCCAGCTGCAGTAAAAACAACGTCGCGTTCTTCGCAGTTTACGCACGACGCTGGATCAAGCCCATTTTATCTAAGCGTGGGATTACTGAAATTTAAAGAAAATTAATCTCTCGCTTCTTTCATACCAAACCACTCGTCAACAGAGCTGGGCAAATGATCTTTTTTTTTCTGCCGAACCCAACATATGATTCCTTCTCACGTCAGCCTCATCCTCACCTGGTAAAAGTTTGCCCTCTCCACACTGACCCTCACCCTCCGCTAATAATTTTTCTCCCCTCCTCATCCTCAGCTAGATGGGTTGCGTCGTTCGTCGTCATACTTAATTCTTGCGTTTATTGAAAAAAAAATTTATGTGTAGTAACCATCGTAGACCATTGCCAAAGTATGCAAGTAGCCCGAACGAATGGACGAACCAACGAGCGAGCGACAGTCCCCTGCTCCTTCCTCCGGCCCCTCCCTGGAACCCGGTTGCAGATTCACAGGGATGACCAGTGACAAACGTAGAAGAAAAGCGGCGTAATCTTGTCTCGAACATACAACAAAATGCCATTTTTGACGAATAATATCTCCACAGACCAACTATAGAAATGAACGTATGATAACATGCAGCGCAATCACCAAGCGGTCCGTTGCCTAACCTATCCATGATACACGCGACCACTGTCGAAAAACAGGCTCGCCTCAACGTTCCCGAAGATAGGGCTTGGCACTTAGCCTTTAAAAGGTACGGTTCTTTCGCAGATGCAACAAAGGAACCAATCGCGATGCAAATCGCCACAATCGTACAAGCGCAGCACGGGTTTCTATGTGAAGTTTAATTTTTAAAGTGTACGCCCGCCTCTATCACAGAAGCCAAAATTACTTCGTGCAACCGTCATCGCTCCTTCTGACCCTTTAGACTATAATAAACAGGGCCCATACATTTCCACCAGTTTTTTGTTTGGAGTTAATCACAAATTTATAAGTTTGCCGTAGAACGCACGAGAAATTATTTGCGCAGGTCTTTAGGGCATGAATCGCGATTATTTTATTTGAAGATGTAAGAAAGACATATTCCGCGCATCAGATGCAGAATAAAACAAGCCGGGTCTTTCTCAGCCAACTCCACTGCGATTAGATGAGTGCGGAAGTTCATTATGTCCGCTATAGCTCGTCGCCTTCGAGATTGCGGGAGCTACTTCCAGCACGCTTTTTCGGAGGCCATGCGTGGTTCAGTTTCTTGAGAAAGTTACTGGGGAAAACTCTGGCGCTAGTGTCTACGGAGACATGTTCCCGGGCTGACTGAACCACGAGTAAGCATGGTGGTTAAGTCAGTATGGGAATGATGGGCAGTACAAGGATTCGCCTGGCTTCGGTCTTCTTGCTTTAAACGGCTTTGCAAAGTTTACTATATCACAAAAAATTTTTGCCATGTACGGAAGAACTCACATAGATTATGCATGTACGTAGAAATTGTTCCCTACCGGTATAGCGAAATATCATTTCTTGGAACTTTGGAAGGTAAAGCGGGACGAGAAACGTCACAAGAACATGCAACTGACACAAACACGAGCATTAGAAGATGCCCAATATTCTCGTTGTGGTTAAACAATCGCTATGTCAGAGTTCTCTATAATAATTTTTGCATAAAGCTTTACGGCGGCAGCCTCACTTTTAACACGCGCCATGCCAAGCCATGCACCCGTGAGCACAGACATAGCCAGAAATTGTTTTCTGGCTACACGGTACAGGGTTACGCTCTTAAACGGGGAAGACGAGGGGGAAAATTGATAAGAATGCTAAGGTGACGTACTAACACAGAAAGTTGCGGGGGAGGGGTCATTCTCAGTGTGCCACTTCTCTATTGAGTCGCATACCGCAGGCTTGTGGAGAAACAACCAATTCGTAATTCAGGTCCACAAGATGAAATTGACGGGCTTTTCTGGAAGGATCTCAACGCCAAATTTCGACTGCGACCCCCGAATTCAAGCTACAATAAAATGCGCAAATGAAAATCGGCTTTAGCGCGAGATCCCCGGTTCGTAAACTTTTGCTCAGGGTAGTACGCATGCTGATACGGCGTCGTCCGATCGCCCTGTTGCAGAAAATCGAAGAAGAGGCATGCCGGTGAGACGCCAACAGCGTCACCGTCGCGTGTCTCCGAGGCGAGCATGCTCTTGCCATCCAACGCATCCATGCCCCTGAAGGAGGCCGTGTCGTCAACGACCATCTCGATCGACCCGGGAGCCGACCTGGCCGCCACCCGCAGCGCCACTTCGACGCCGGTGGCCAACGTGGTTCCCGAGAACGCTACGACGACCACAACCCCCGGTGCGGCCTGGCCGTGCGGCAAAAGCAGCAGCGTCATTGGGGACGAGAAACTCGGGTCCATCGCGCTGGCTGCCGAGGCCTCGGAGAGCACCGGCATCACGCACGCTGCCACGGATCCGGACATGGCGGCAGTGAGCACGTTTTCTCGATGTCTGGACGTGTCGTCGTGGCCCAGTTTAAGGACACGGGGCCATTCAGCAGTCACTCAGTGAGTCAGTCGTCGGTCGCTCGGTCGGTCCGTCGGTCACGCAGTCAGTCGGTCACGCATTCAGTCAGTCACGCATTCAGTCAGTCACGCAATCAGTCACGCAGTCATGCAGTCGTGTCGTAATTAGGCACACGGGCTTCTGTTTGGCAGAAGACTGTCAAGGCGGTCGATTAATCGACTCTGCCCTGTTCAACTTAAGGTATGCGAGGCCACTGTTGACCGGTGACATATATATCGATAGGTCAATGAAACAACATATCTATCCTAAGTAACGTTGGCATGAAACTTGATGACTTAGATTGCAATAGATTAAGACGCGGAAAAGACTCGCCGGTTAGGAAGCTGTCTTGTTGTGTGCCAACCTTGTGTGCCACCTGAATCGTATGTTGCTGAAGTCGGGCGCTACACTACAAGGAAAAAATTGAACCGAGAAAGCACAACAAGGTTCACTGAACAAACCATTAAACACAAGCAAACTGTGCACGCAAGTAAACACGAACTAACCCTGGCACTTGACGCGGTACTGACGCGTTTCCTTAGCGCAAAGATTCGCCAGTATTTTGAGCACACATTTTGAGCACACATTTTGAGCACCACTACCAAGCCGTCGTATAATGAACATTCAGGATTAACCCAGTGATAAACACTGGGGCCGCAGCTTTCAGCTACGCAGGGTAAACATTTGTACGGGGTGCTTGGGGGGTGATTTTTTTTTCTTGTAGAAAATAATAGAGAAAGTAGTGTTGGCTCTAGCTGTCGGAAGTGGGCGTCGAGCTTTGTTTTGGCCGTGTCCTATTCTGACGTTGTTTTTTAACATATTTACGGGGAGAGACTGCACGATGTCGAGCACCTCTTCCCCGACTTTGGAGGAAGTTTTGGAGTCGTTCTACCCTTTTTGTCTATTCGTGATCGATGCTCGGGGCGTCAGTTGCGCGGAGCTCAAAACTAGGGATTGGCGGTTGTATTGCGCCATATTGTGCTAGCCCACCTGTTGACGTTTTCTTCTGGCATTGTTTCCCATGATGTAGATATATTGTTGTCACTCTTCCTGTTCTTATAAACCAGCACTTCGGTCACCAATGCATCAGTGACAAGATGCTTGATGACCTACATAGTCAGGAGCGGGGGCGGCTCCTTCGTTAGTAATTTTAAAGCTTCGGTTGTACACCGAAGATGTGTCTGTCTATGCTTGGATACTACATCGAGTTATTTCTTTTTCTACTTTTTGTGCACGTACACAGGCAATTGATATGCGAGATGTGGACGAGCCCGAGAATGTATTGGCCCAAAGCCAACCAGTGTCCGGCTACGCCCCGATCGAGAAGGATGACGGGCTGGTGATGCCGCCGTCATTGGAGCTGCCGTCACCGGCGGTAAGCCACGATAAGATTGCTGTATAGTTCGATAATATATTTGTATCACGATAAACATGTTATATGGTTATATACTGTATATTTAGCAGCGCTGCCATTTCACATTGACGAAGACTGGCTGTAGGGTGACCACAAATAAACGCCCCATGAAATGCTTTTTTGTTGATATCCTGGCGTTCGCAACACCAGCTCAGCTCCAAGTAAATATAGGCCGACTGCACGACTTGCCCACAACGCATGGGACTACAGTTAGTCAACGCTTGGCCAAAAGGGGAAACTTAAGCATGAAGCGGACGTTTCCGACAAGGGGGCTTGGCTACCGTTAAGGAGGCCCTCGCCTTGCTTCTGAGCAGATCTATAGCAGTAGACCGTGGGCCCTTCCGGTCGTTGGTGCATACTGCATGGTCATTGCGTGCTATCCTCGGTCGCTATCATCAACTGTGCAACCGTACTCTGCCTCGCCGACTCCTGGCAGTGAAGCGAAAATTACGGGCCGTGACTGCAAACCAGAATATAGAATCCGAAGAAAGGCTCCTCCATCGTCAGCCTGTAACCTCTCTCAGCGCGATGACGATTTAAAAGAAGATATTAACAGCGCGAAGTGGGAGAGCCCTCTTCCCTTCTCCGAAAGCGCACAATAGGCTCGTTTAATGAACGGCTGATAACGAGCCCTTTCCTTCGCGGCACCGCACAGGGTTGTAGACACGGAGCGCATGGGGACGAGCGCGTGTGTTCGTGGAACGATTGGCCGGTGCCGCAACCATTTGATCACTCTGTTACACCACGTGTTCCGCAATTTCTCTAGATATCACGACAAGCATGGAAGCGGCGCAATTTCAATCCGCGTCTCCTGAGGTCCCTTTGATTTTCTTTTCTGAACTGGCATGCGCAGGTCTCTTACGATGGCCAGGACCCCACGCTGTCGCCGTCGCCCAAGCGGAAATCGCGCGGACAGAGTACGGTCACGTTCGGCGACGCGCAGTCGTACCGCCTCACGTCGGCCGAGCCGTCGACGAGCGAGATTCTGCGCCAGGGATCGCACCAGCTGCGCATCTTGGCCTGCGCCCAGCTGTCGCTCGGGGCGCTCGCCTTCCACTACCAGTCGATGCGGCTGCTGGCGCCCGTCGACGCGGTGGACCACTGGTGCAGGCAGCCGCCCGAGTTCGCCAACCAGAGTGCGCAGGCGTGGAAGCACGCTTCCATTCCCTTTGGTCCCGACGGCCACTACAGCAGATGCACCGTCTACAGGTTTCCCTACTCACGCGGCACGGGTGCGTAGTAAGCACACAGGCATGTTCAGAGTTGAAGAGTTTGCTTACAGTTCGTTATCGCAAAGTGGTTGACAGTTTACGTTCCAGGAGTTTCGCAAACTCTGTCTGTCTTTTTTTAGTACTGCATTGACAGCATTCGGTGACAGATCAGGAATGCAGTGATCAGGGACCCCTCAAACGAAACGTGTGTACTACATGCGCCAGCGATCTATCTAAATTTCGGTTGCTCGCGCTGCTTACGTATGGCTCATGTGGTGCGCGATTCCGACGTTGGGCGGGTGGGGAGGCGAGGTTGATCACATAAAATCCTGCATCACAATCGCAGTCGTTAGATAGCTTTCGTTTACGGGACGCAAGCGGCTTGCGTACGCAAGAACCCCGCAGGGGCGTCTGCGTAAGCAGGCGTTTGATGTGTTGCGACACCACGTACCCGAGCACACGAGGGTTGGACCCTCCCGCGTGTAGCCGTGCGTGGCTTAGCCGTGTCCGGGGAAAAGGGGATCCTGGGGGTTGAGCCAATGCCGGGTGTTTGGACCTTTACGGCCCCTCGGCGGCGGCAACACACCCCTTTGGCCTCGGCTTCACGTAGACGGCACCCCCAGACTGACCCACCCGGGGGAAATCGGTAGTTGCCTTTTCCTGTCTCTCTCACCCTACAACCTTCGTCTTTTCCTTACTTTCCACCTTTCCTGTCTCCTTCTCACTTCTTTATTACTTCCGACCTTCCTGGCAGCAAGGGTTAACCTTGTGTGAGTAGCCAACCTTGGTTATATCATATTGGGTTATAGCGGCAACGTACAGCTGGCGTTTGCAGGCCCTGTTTTTCAGGCCCTGTAGCGTCCCCTTGTTGGACTCCATGGTGGGTGGCTAGCGTTGCTGCCGAAAACTACACATCCACACATGGCTGCTTTCTTCCCTCCACTACCTGATCGCCCTCAGAAAAGAGGGCGCACCTATGAAGTATTCCAGTTTTTTGACCGCCAAAAAGAATCCTTCCCGCGCTTCCATGTCATTCATTCTGCACAACCAGATAAACCAGTACGAACAATCTTACCCTTCCTTGTTTCCAAGTCATTGACTGAAGTCTTTGGTCCTGGTTATAAGGCGTCGCGGATGGCAAGCGGTGATCTCCTTTTGGAGCTCCGCGATCAAAAACAATACGAAAAAGTGTCAAAACTAGTGTCATTTGGGGAAACCCAAATAATTATAACCCCGCACCGCACAATGAACACCACCCGTGGTGTTGTCTCTGATGATGACTTGATGGAGCTCACTGAGGCAGAACTCTTGGAGGGCTTCCGTGACCAGAATGTTATCAATGTTAGACGAATTAAGATGAGGCGAGATGGAAAAGAGATCAAGACGAAACACCTGATACTCACGTTCGGCTCAAGTGTCCTTCCCGAGTCCATCGAGGCCGGTTATATCAAACTTCGTGTTCGACCATACGTTCCCAATCCTCTCAGATGCTTTAAGTGCCAACGTTTCAGCCACAGTTCACAGAACTGTCGAGGCCGGCTGACTTGTGCCAAGTGCAGTGACAAAGAACATTCCTCTGAAACGTGCCAGAACACTCCACATTGTGTTAATTGTGATGGTGAGCACGCCGCGTACTCGCGGTCGTGCCCTTCTTGGAAAAAAGAAAAGGAAATCGTTACAATCAAGGTAAAGGAAAACATAACTTTCAAGGAGGCACGGAGGCGGGTATCATACCTGCCCAAGAAAACCTTTGCCGATGTGGCGCGTCAGGGGGCAGCGTCACAACGGCCTCCGGCGGCTGTCCGACTCACAAGCAGTGAGTCGGCAGTTACGCCTTCTGCCCCCGCGGCGGTAGCAGCTAGCGCTGCTTCGTCAACCGAGGAGAAGGGACCATCGACCCCGAAGGTGGGCGCAGCCGAGGCTGCCTCAACTTCCCAGGTCCCTTCCAGCGCTGGCAACGGCCGGCGCAGCCAAATCCCCCAGGGAGCCCCATCGGCCTCCGGGCTGGTGGGCGCAGGGGTCTTGCCCTCCAAGGCGGGACCCTCGCTGGTAACTTCCCGCTCGCAAGAGCACGTGTCCGGCGCCTCACAAGAGGCAATGGACACTACACCTATCCTCCAGGGGCGCCAAGCGCCTAAGGAGCGGCGAGGTTCACTCGAACGCTCCAGAAAGGGCAAGACCCCGATTACAGGGCCTCGAAAGGGCTCTATAGTCTAAGGCATAACTTCTATTTCCGTACACACAGCACGAAATTAACTTCATTATGGACACGCTAATTATCCAGTGGAACGTCAGAGGTCTCCTCAGAAACCTTGATGATGTTCAAGAACTTCTCTACGAACTCACTCCAAAAGTTATGTGTGTACAGGAAACCCATCTTAAATCTAAACACACTAACTTTCTTCGTCATTATGCTATTTTTCGTAAAGATCGTGATGATGCCATCGCATCATCTGGTGGTGTAGCCATTATACTCGACAAAGGTATAGCGTGCCAACATCTACAACTACAAACGCCCCTAGAGGCAGTGGCCGTTCGAGCCATACTTCTAAACAAACTTATTACCATCTGCTCTTTGTACATACCCCCGCATTATCAGCTCCATAAACATGAATTCCATACATTAATAGATCAATTACCTCAACCCTATTTGGGTCTAGGAGATTTAAATGCACACAGCAATTTATGGGGTGACTCTCATTGCGATGTGCGAGGTCGACTGATTGAACAGTTTCTTTTTTCTTCTGGTGCATGTCTTTTGAATAGTAAGGCGCCTACATATTATAATACTGCACATAAAACCTATTCCTCCATAGACCTCAGTATTGCATCTCCCACCCTTTTACCTGATCTTAAATGGAATGTTATTAGAAATCCATACGGGAGCGACCATTTCCCGATAGTTCTGTCTACACCGAAGATGAATGAATGTTTCCCACAGTTTCCTCGGTGGAAAACTGATTCAGCTGACTGGGAACAGTTCCAAAAAATTACTCTGATATCGTGGGCTGACATCAGTGCTCTAAGCCTGGAAGTTGCGGTTGAATACTTCACTATTTTTCTGATAGATGCCACAACCAAATGTATCCCAGAAACAAAGGGGTCATCTAACAAGCGTCGTGTTCCGTGGTGGAACGAGGAGTGTCCTAACGCGCGTAAAAGGCAGAACAAAGCATGGGGGTTGCTCCGCGATTCTCCGACGGCAGAAAACCTTGTTAATTTCAAGCATGTGAAATCTCAGGGAAGGAGAACGCGCCGACAAGCTAGAAGAGAAAGTTGGCAGAAATATATATCAGGAATTAACTCTTACACGGATGAGACAAAGGTCTGGAATAGAGTGCACAGAATAAAAGGTCGACAACCCTACTCGCTACCTTTAGTAAATACACAGGGAAATAGCATGGAAGACCAGGCGAACTTTCTAGGCGCACATTTTGAACGCATATCCAGTTCGTCGCACTACTCTGACACATTTCAAACACACAAAACACGAATAGAACGGCAGCAATTAGTACGAAAAAGTGCAAAATCTGAGGTATACAATAGACCATTTAGCATAGCAGAGCTTCAAGCAGCACTAAACGGCTGCAACAAATCTGCCCCAGGCTCTGACCTGTCACGCGTAGGTTAACGCCTGGTACGCTTGCTTGAGTGAGCGGAAGGAACACACGAACGCAAGGTGCAGCACACACAACATTCATTCAAAATGGACTCTTAAGAATATGAAAACACGGTAACATTCGACTTATCGCACATGGCTTGCGTCCTCCCTTACTAAGCTCACCGCGCACACTACCGCGTTTACAAACGTCTGTGCGGCGATTGTCTATTCACTGTAGTAGGAGCGCTTACAGTACCGGTACTGTTCGACGCGAGTATCGGCGTCCCCCGGTCTGTGGTCTGTCGATGCGATCTGGTCGTCGTCCGTCGTTGTTAGTGTCCGGCGTCACCGATGCCCCAGCCGACGTGACGACGGCACGGTCGCTGAGGCGCTGTCGCGCTCCGGCAGAGCGGGGCTCGTGCCGGCTGGCGCTCCCGGTGCGCGCCGGCCCAGCTTGGTTCGCCGGACGGGATGGTGACTGGCTGTAGCCAGCCTCCGCGCGTCTACGTTCAGCGGCAGCAACGCTGACGTGTCCTAGCAGGTAGGTCCGGGCCAGCGGTGGTTCCAGGGACGTCGGACATCTGCTCGCCGAGCCTGGTACTCGGGCGGGACGTTGATGTGCCGCCTAAGATCTGGGGCAGGACCCAGACAGGCGATCTCCGGCCGTCTTCTCTTGGAACGCTGCGCCCGGTCACCACGTCCTTCTCTGCGCGTGCCCCTTCTCCAAGATGGCGGCTCCACGCGCTCGCTCCACTCCTTCTTCCTCGTCCTCTTTCTTCGTTTACGCTTGTCACTCCTGACAATGGCCCCCTTGTTTTCTGAGTTTTCGCTCCGCGAAAACTTCCCTCACTGCTCGTCTCCTCTTGGGTTTATACGGACACTGCACTTCCACTTCACCACACCACATATAACTTCACTGCGCCACTTCTTCACCCATCACTGCATTTCACCGCGCTTCACTGTACTACACCACATGTAACTTCACTTCGTCGTTTCTTCATTCACACATCACACTTCACCGCACTTCACTACACCCACGCGCACATCACGTACATTTCTGCCAAATCTTTACGATACATCAGTGTCAACGACAGCACCATTCACAAGGCACTCTATTTCACGAGTGTTTGAGGAAGACTCCTCAGAAGCTCTAAACACTATATGCATGCGCCGCAAGCTGTTTCCCAGTATACGAACATATTCACACAGTCAACACGTAAACGAACATATTCCGCAAAGTCAGTGATGTCCTTCGTGTCACGTTTACTCACTAAATCCGCTTCTTGCCTTTCCTTCATTTCTGTCGCGGTTATATCGATGCCGGTGCCTGAAGTCTTCTTTATACCGACATCTTTCCTATCCTGGTTCCTCGTGCTTTTCTCTACTGACAAAATGCTAGCTTCTCCGGTATATGGATCCGAGCTTCTTTCGTTATCTCTGCCCCCGGCTTTGGTGGATTCATGCTCCGTTCTACTTGTAATCTGGATATTGGGAAAACTCCAGAGGGGATCTGGATCATCCACTCTTCTAACTCCTGGCACATTCCCAAGAATGACGTCGTAAAGCGGTTCTTTGACGCACCGGGCTTCAATCCAACCGCAATAATAAGGCGTCAAAAGCAACACACGAGCCATAGGCATTCGCCTTACTGTACCATCCGCCAATCGAACTGGCGTTTCTGTCCCGGTGACATCTCTTTCCGGCACCATGGATTGTCTTACCAGAACAATGTTGGACCCAGTGTCTCTGAGTACAGACACTTTTCGTCCCTGCAGCATTCCCTCTACTACTGGCATAGAGGTCTCCGGGTCTTCCGACGACGGAACCGTCATGACAGCACTTGCCTTGTCGCTGGACTCCTGTTCCATTTGCGTCCTCTCACCATAAATGTGACTTTTGCTTGCAACAACACATGCAGTCTTATTTTCTGAATTAGCTCGACAGGTTTGTATTGTATGTCCCTGCCGTCCGCATCCCTCGCACTTCAACGTCGCACTGCGAGTGCGACCCAAGGGACAATTCATAGCCCGATGCCCTATCTTGTCACACATAAAACATTTGATTGTACTCCGAGTATTTTCTCTCTCATCTGGTATCTTCTTATCTTCTTTCCCCTTTCCCAAGTGCCTTTGGCCTTGGGCTTCTTAATACCGGTCGGCGTGTTCAGATAGTTCAGCCACCGTCCTCAAGTTGCGCTCTTTCAGGAATATTGCCACGCCCTGATGACATGATCCTAGGAACTGTTCTGCAATCATGTTGTCCCTCAAGTCTTCAAATGTCTTCTCTATGTTAGCCATCTCTAACCAACGATCAAAGTAGTTGGAGATTCGTGCGGCAAATTGCTGACCCGTTTCATTTTCTTGTGGCTTGGAGTTTCGGAATTTATCCCTGAAACCTTCGGCCGTTAGTCTGAAGCGCTGTAGGAGAGCCTTCTTCACCTTGTCGTAATCTAGTGCGTCAGTCGCTGACATCCGGCTGTACACGGCCAACGCTTCCCCCACGAGAGACATACTCAATCCCGTCGCCCAGTCACTCTTCGGCCAGCCTTGTCCAGTTGCTATTCGCTCAAAACGTTGTATATAGGCATCTAGATCATCTCGCCTTTCGTCAAAGGGGGCGATGAGCTTTTGGGGACACACTGTCGCTATTCTCTGAGGTAGCACGTATGAGCTATTTCCTGCCTCTTCTCCACTATTACACATGCGCAGCTGCAATTTCTTTTCTGTAAGCTCTTTTTCCAAAATCAAATTCCTATACGCACGCTCGTCCGCATCCTTCGCTCTCTCCTCAGCTGCCTTCGCTCTCTCCTCATCTTCCTTCGCAGCCTCTCGCGCCTCTGCGCGTTCTTCTCTTAATCGCTTCTGTTCCTCGTGGTACAGTGCTATTATGGCCTCAGCCGACATGCCCGCGGCACTCCCCGCCGTCATCAAACGTTCAAGGTCCATTCCGCTGCTCAAGACACCCCGAGGCACGTGACGAAGTTAAAGGGATCCTGGCAGGCTCGCCAATGTTGTCACGCGTAGGTTAACGCCTGGTACGCTTGCTTGAGTGAGCGGAAGGAACACACGAACGCAAGGTGCAGCACACACAACATTCATTCAAAATGGACTCTTAAGAATATGAAAACACGGCAACATTCGACTTATCGCACACGGCTTGCGTCCTCCCTTACTAAGCTCACCGCGCACACTACCGCGTTTACAAACGTCTGTGCGGCGATTGTCTATTCACTGTAGTAGGAGCGCTTACAGTACCGGTACTGTTCGACGCGAGTATCGGCGTCCCCCGGTCTGTGGTCTGTCGATGCGATCTGGTCGTCGTCCGTCGTTGTTAGTGTCCGGCGTCACCGATGCCCCAGCCGACGTGACGACGGCATGGTCGCTGAGGCGCTGTCGCGCTCCGGCAGAGCGGGGCTCGTGCCGGCTGGCGCTCCCGGTGCGCGCCGGCCCAGCTTGGTTCGCCGGACGGGATGGTGACTGGCTGTAGCCAGCCTCCGCGCGTCTACGTTCAGCGGCAGCAACGCTGACGTGTCCTAGCAGGTAGGTCCGGGCCAGCGGTGGTTCCAGGGACGTCGGACATCTGCTCGCCGAGCCTGGTACTCGGGCGGGACGTTGATGTGCCGCCTAAGATCTGGGGCAGGACCCAGACAGGCGATCTCCGGCCGTCTTCTCTTGGAACGCTGCGCCCGGTCACCACGTCCTTCTCTGCGCGTGCCCCTTCTCCAAGATGGCGGCTCCACGCGCTCGCTCCACTCCTTCTTCCTCGTCCTCTTTCTTCGTTTACGCTTGTCACTCCTGACAGACCGTATAATATATGAAATGTTAAAACACCTCACATTGGAGAGATACGATCTCTCCAATGCTATTCACAGCGTGTTTACAGGAGGTATTCAGAGACCTGGATTGGGAAGAAATGGGGATAAAAGTTAATGGAGAATACCTTAGTAACTTGCGATTCGCTGATGATATTGCCTTGCTTAGTAACTCAGGGGACCAACTGCAATGCATGCTCACTGACCTGGAGAGGCAAAGCAGAAGAGTGGGCCTAAAATTTAATCTGCAGAAAACTAAAGTAATGTTTAACAGTCTCGGAAGAGAACAGCAGTTTACAATAGGCAGCGAGGCACTGGATGTCGTAAGGGAATACATCTACTTAGGGCAGGTAGTGACTGCGGATCCGGATCATGAGACAGAAATAATCAGAAGAATAAGAATGGGCTGGGGTGCGTTTGGCAGGCATTCTGAGATCATGAACAGCAGGTTGCCATTATCCCTCAAGAGAAAAGTGTATAATAGCTGTGTCTTACCAGTACTCACCTACGGGGCAGAAACCTGGAGGCTTACGAAAAGGGTTCTACTCAAATTGAGGACGACGCAACGAGCTATGGAAAGAAGAATGATAGGTGTAACGTTAAGGGATAAGAAAAGAGCAGATTGGGTGAGGGAACAAACGCGAGTTAATGACATCTTAGTTGAAATCAAGAAAAAGAAATGGGCATGGGCAGGACATGTAATGAGGAGGGAAGATAACCGATGGTCATTAAGGGTTACGGACTGGATTCCAAGGGAAGGGAAGCGTAGCAGGGGACGGCAGAAAGTTAGGTGGGCGGATGAGATTAAGAAGTTTGCAGGGACGGCATGGCCACAATTAGTACATGACCGGGGTTGTTGGAGAAATATGGGAGAGGCCTTTGCCCTGCAGTGGGCGTAACCAGGCTGCTGCTGCTGCTGCTGCTGATGATGAAAACACCTGCGATCTGAAACACAAAGAACTCTTCCTTTACAATGGTATATGGTCTTCCGGCCAGATTCCCTCTGTCTGGAAAGAGGCCATTATAATTCCCATTCTGAAGCAGGGTAAGGACCCCTCCTTGGCAAACAGTTATAGGCCGATAGCGTTGACAAGCTGCCTGTGCAAACCCTTTGAAAAGATGGTGAATAAACGCTTGCTCCACTATCTGGAAACCAACAAAATATTAGACCCATACCAATGCGGTTTCAGGGAAGGTAGGTCGACGACAGACCAGCTTGTCCGCATGGAAATGTACATCCGTGAAGCCTTTATCCACAAACAGCTTGTCGTATCTGTATTCCTTGATATGGAAAAGGCGTATGACACTACGTGGCGCTTTGTGATCCTTCGGGATCTTTCTGGAATGGGTATACGTGGCAACCTGCTGACCATTATTGAAAGCTACCTGTCTGACAGAACGTTTCGTGTTAGAGTTGGCAATATGCAGTCACGATCATTCGTACAAGAGACAGGTGTGCCGCAGGGTGGAGTACTGAGTTGTACGCTCTTTATTGTGAAAATGAACTCCTTACATACCATCATACCTCGCACACTCTTTTACTCGGTTTATGTAGATGATGTACAGATAGCTTTTAGATCATGCAATCTTAGCATCTGCGAGAGACAGCTACAGCTTGGCCTAAACAAACTCTCAAAGTGGTCAGAAGAAAATGGTTTTAAATTTAACCCTCAGAAAAGCACATGTGTTCTTTTCTCAAACAAGAGAGGCATATCACCAGGACCCACTATTCACCTTAATGGACAACGACTGTCGGTCAGCCTTGAACACAAATTTTTAGGTATCATCTTGGACACAAAACTTAATTTTATTCCGCACTTGAAATATCTCAAAGCGAAGTGTCTGAAGACAATGAACCTGCTGAAGCTACTTTCTCGAACAAACTGGGGCAGTGACAGGAGGTGTTTGCTTAGCCTATATAGGAGCCTTGTACGATCACGCCTCGACTATGGAGCCGTGGTGTACCAATCCGCATCGGATAGTGCTCTCAGAACTCTCGACCCAGTCCACAATCTAGGCATACGGCTGGCAACAGGCGCATTTAGGACAAGTCCTGTGGAAAGTCTGTATGTGGAGGCGAACGAATGGTCGTTACATCTGCGCAGAACGTATCTAACCTTCTCCTACTTTTTAAAATGTAAATCGAATAACGAACATCCGTGTTATTCAACTGTACATGACTTATCTTCTGCAAGACTTTACCATAACCGCCCACCTGTTCGACCTCCTCTATCTGTGCGCTTAGAACAACTGGCTCATGAAACTGCTATTCACCATCGAGAAACAGTCCTAATGACTCCCACTAACATTGCACCACCTTGGGAATGGCAGAATATCCAATGTGATATGTCTTTCGTCGCATTAACAAAACATGCGCCTGAGGTACACATACGTTCACATTTCCTCGAACTCCAGGCGAAGTACTCTTGCGCGGAGTTTTATACAGACGCTTCAAAGTCTGCTTATGGTGTAGCCTGTGCAGCTCTCGGACCGTCATTCTCAACGTCCGGTGCACTAAATCCAAACACCAGCATTTTCACAGCGGAGGCATACGCGATTCTCTCTGCTGTGAAACATATAAAACAAACAGGTATAATAAAGGCTGTCATATTCACAGATTCATTAAGCGTTGTTAGTGGGATATCAAATCTACGAAAACACAACAACCCTATCCTTAATCAAGTCTACAACCTTCTATGCTCAGCCTACATGTCGAAGCAAACAATTGTTCTTTGTTGGGTGCCTGGCCATAGAGGCCTAGAGGGCAACGTAGCTGCTGACGAAAGGGCTACATCTGTAGCTTTTTGTGATGAAGACCTCAATATACCTGTACCTTACACAGATCTTAAGCCTTTCTTACAATATAAACTACGGAAATATTGGCAAAGGCAATGGGACACTCAGGTATCCAACAAACTGCACCTAATTAAACCAAAGATAGGCAACTGGATCTCTGAGAAAAAAACAAGACACCAGGAAGTACTGCTCTGTAGATTAAGAATTGGGCATACCTATAGCACCCATTCGTATATTCTTACTGGAACTGACCCTCCAACATGCACTAGGTGTGGCAGTAGACTTACAGTCCTTCATGTTCTCGTTCAGTGCCCATTATTAGAAATGGAGAGAAAAAAGTTCTTCCCTTTCTTATACCATCATAATGTACCTTTACACCCAGTCTTCTTTTTAGGCAATGAACCTCTATTTAATTTTAAACTAGTTCTCAAGTTCTTAGAAGAAACAAATACCATAGACATTATTTGGCCAGGCTATTTGTAGCACAGCCTCTGCCTAGAGGCTTTAGCTGCAATGAAATCACTCACAGAGCACATGCCTCGCAGCCCTTGCACTGAAGAGCTCTGCAGAGGCACTGGTGCTGCTATAAATTAACATGTTTTAGTATCTTATCGTTCTCAACGTACTTTTACAATCATAGGACTCACTTTTCATTGACATTATTTTAATAGGTACATATTTTACACCATTTACAGCTTTTACTCGATTACCGACATATTCACCGATACTCATTGCCATCCATCACCAAATGTCATGGCGCTCTTTGGCCATTTCTGGCCCTTGCGCCAAGAAACAATATCCATCATTGCGTACGCAAGAACCAGGGCGCGACGGTTCTGCGCATGCGCAGACGCAGACGAAGGGTCTGCGCATGCGAGGTACCGTCGGCCCTAGTTCTTGTGTACGCAAGCCGCTTGCGTCCCCTAAACTAAACCTGTCTATTGCTTCGCCCGTTGGCCGATACTGCGATATAACTTCACGCAAGTTCGCTCTCTCTGGACGACGCAGCAGCAGCGGCCACATCGGGCTCCGCGTCCTCCTCGGCGTTGTGGCCCGGGGTCGTTGATGTGCCTCGGCCCGAGCTCCCGTGCCGCGACTGGGACTACGACCTGCCCCCGGACGTGCTCACGGCCCTGAACGAGTGGGACCTGGTGTGCTCCAACGCGTGGCTGGTGCTCGCGGCGCGCCTCTACACCTACCTCGGAGGCGTCGTGTGCGCGCCCTTCCTCGGCAAGATGGCGGACAGAACGGGTCGGAGGCCGGTCCTGCTTGCGTGCGCCGTGCTCGCGGTGGCCGCCGCGGCATTGACCGTGCGCGCGCACTCGTTCCTGCAGCTCATCCTGCTGCGCATGGTGGTGGCGGGCTCGCTGAACGGCTTCTCTCTCGTTTCCATCGTTCTTCTGTTCGAGGTCACCTACGAAGCCAGCAGGTCGGTGATTGTGCATTTCTTTTTTTCAGGACGAACAGGCGCGATGTTCCAAACGTGGCGGCCATGACGTCAGCGGTCCTTTTTGTGACTGCCGGCAGTACAGCGAAAGCACGATAGCCTTCCAGTGGGGTGCAATATGAACGCCACTTATCTATAGACTTCTTTTTTTTAATGGGCGCTGCTGCACCATCTAATTGCGTAAAGCTCCCTTTATTAATAGGGGTCTGCCTGTTTTAGCTGGGATGGGAGAGTGCTTTATGTTGCATCCCATGTTATATGCTCGGCGGCACTCGACGCGGTGTCTGTTTTCGGACTCGCCTTGTCTGCTTGATACAACATGGCGGGTTCTACGTTAGAAACGGCTTCGTGAGACGTACTGAAGTCATCTCACTCGGTGTGGCCGGAGTTTCCGCTGCCGGTAAGGCGGACGGAGCAGATCGACGAAGGGCGTTGACTCTTTGCACATCTGCAGCCACAACACTTTCGACCGCACCACGCCATAGTAGCTTGTTGTCGATGGTGACGCCCAGGAATTGAACATGAGTGGCACGAAGAATTGAATGCCCCCTGATAATCAGCGTCAGACGTGTTGACTTGCGTCTCACTCCCGGGAAAAGCATGAAGGCAGGTTTTTCTGCTGATAAAGATAGGCCAAGCGTCGATAAGTGGCGATCGATAGCGGAGATTGCAGCCTGGGCTATCCAGACCAAACGTTTGTGTCGGTACCCCGAGATCCAAATGCAGATGTCATCTGCGTAGATGGACATTTGAACTGCCGTCCGACCTACTTTCAGGGCATCTGGAAGGCTGGCCATGGCAACGTTAAAAAGCAAGGGAGATAGGACACTTTCTTGTGGGACGCCGATGGGAAATTCGTCGCTTGTGACTCATTATACTTCCGAGCTTAACTTGGACACATCGATCACTGAGAAATTCATGGACGAATCGAAGAGCATTTCCCGAGACGCCCATGGCTCGGAGTCCGTTGATGATGCCTGTATGAAGCACACAGTCGTATGCCTTCACAACGTCCATAAAGATGGCGAGTGTGGAAAGGTCGTCTACGCGATGGTGCTCGATATGGCTTAGTGTAGATCCAAGACACTGTCCTGGGCACTCAACCGTGGACGAAATCCGGTCATACATGATGGCAGTCTATTTCCTTGCTCAAGATACCATGTTGACCTCGTACATATTAGTCTTTCCATCAACTTTGATACGCATGATGTTAGCGATATTGGCCGATATGAGGTGAGGTTAGTAGGATCCTTTCCGGACTTGAGCACTGGCACCACCCATGCTGTCTTCCACGCTTCTGGGATCTCTCCTGATCTCCAGACGTGATTAAATATGTCCAGACGGGCTCGTTTTCGTTCATATGGCAGATTTGTCAGCATCTGATTGCTGATCAAATCGAGACCCACAGCACAGCGTCTTCTTAATTTGCTAAGCGCCAAATCCAACTCACGAAAGGTGAACGGCGCATCCATGGAATGAAATGCTTCAGACAACAGATGGTTCGATACTCGTGCTGATCTGCCAGATGTGTATACGTCTGCAAAATCTTCAGAAAAGGTTTGTAAATCTTTTCCTTGCTTTAAAGCAAGTGCTTCGAATGGCCTGTGTAGGCGAATCTTTCCGGATAGGCTCTTCATTACTCCCCATATCCTTGTCATGGGAGTAAACGCCGGCAAACTCTCACAGAAATCAGCCCATTGAACTCGTCTTAACCCTTTTGTGTGACGACGGATGACAGCGTTTATCCTGTTGTATTCAGTTTTCGCAGATGGATTTCCCGTTTTTCTCATTAGTTTTCGCTCCGCTCTCCTACGAGCTGCGCAGAGGTTGTTTAGTTTCAAATCAAGGGTAGGGAAATGATCTGGCAGTTTCAACATTGAGGTAGCCACTCTTTTGCTCCACAGCACATCTGCGAACAGCTCACCAGGGGAGTCATCCAACGCTTCTCTGTATGTGTCCCAGCGTGTCACAGCACAGAATTGTCGCCCAGCAGTGTGAAATCCGGTGATGTTGGTGAAGATCGGAAAGTGCTCACTGCCCATCCTATCTGGGGCCGTTGTTGACGATACGACAAGGTCTGTAGAATGGATCAAGAGGTCTATGGCTCTCCATGAATCTGGTAGTCTGAAGAAAGTTGGTTTGCGATCGTTCGCGATACATAAGTCAGCAGCATACGCGGCTGCGACACGTTCCTTGCCTCGGGAATCTGCAGTCTTATCTCCCCAAAGCGAATGATGTGCGTTAAAGGCGCCACAGAATATTCTAGGAGAAGGGCAACGAATGCAAAGGTCCTTTATAAACGCCTCCATGGAGACATTCCTGCGCGGACTTATATACACCGACACCGCACTGAGTTTTCATTTTTCTAGGCACACTTGCACAGCGGTGACTTCCAAGAAGGTAGAACAAAGGTCTTGCACTGGTAAGGTGACGTGAGGTATTTCTCGCCTGATGTATATCACCGCACTTCCATTTGCAAATGATGGTATACTCGCATTAGCATGTCTGATGTACCCTGGGATCGTGTTTGCATTTGAGAGAACGGCCTCCGAAAGGGCTAGAATTGGCATAGGTATGTCTCGAAGGAAAAGGCTGAGTTCAGAAAGACGCTGTAGAATACCGGCGCAGTTCCATTGCATTATTAAGGGAACTTTTGGACGACCGAATGGACCAAGTGGGCGAGAAATTGCCACTATGCTACTGAGGGTATGTGGAAGTAGAGCAGAGTATTACTGACTCAAGAGCCAGCACCGCTTCCAGCATATCCTTCGTTTAACTAGTAGGCATGTTCGCGACGTGGGAACGTAGTGCCGTGAACAAAGCGCGTATCACATGATGACAGTGTTCCTGCTGACTGTTTCCAAGTGGTGCTTTTGCTTTGTGTCATGGTATCTTAGGATCGGCATACATGGAAGCCTGCGTAACGCTGTTGGTGAGTCGTACACACTTGAACGTGCTTTTGAGAGGTGTACACTTACAGGATATTTCTAACTACTCATTCTTTTTTTTCTTAATATGAATGTTCTAGGCATGTGAACCATAGAAAAAATACTGGGAAATGCCATATAGCGCTCTGATTAATCTAATTATAATACTTTTTCTACAGCTATTCTCGGTTTTATTTTCCAGGAGGTTTCCGCGTTGTGACGTCAGGAGGGAGTACGTGGTCACGTGAGAGCAGGACATTGCGATTCTTCGACACTCGCCCAGGCTCACTTGGTGAACTCCCACGCTGCTGCTTGTCATGAGGCCGATGCAGGAACATATCAGGCGGCCGAGCGAGCCGGAGCTGGTGTCAGAATCTCGCAATGTCTCGCTTGAGCGTTCTCCACGTCGTGACGTCACCACACGACAGAGGTGATACCGAAACTGGTTAAGATTAGAGAGCAGATGAGTATACCTGATATTTCAGTTGACATCAAAAGAAAAAGAAAATGGAGCTGGGTAGGTCACTTAATAGGGAGGACGGTCTGCCGGTTGTCTATTAGACTTATAGAAGGGCGTGCTAAGGGAAGGTAAGCGCAGTCGAGGACACCCAAGAATTAGTTGGTGTGATGAAACGAGGAAATCTGCAGGCATAACTTAGAATTAGCTAGCGCAAGATAGCGGTAATTGGAGATTGCTGGGAGTGCCCTTCATCCCGCGGTGGACATAGAAAGCCTGCTGATGTTGATGATGATTATGTAAAAGCGCAATCTTCAAGCCGCCGTCCACTAAGAGTCCCAGACCGATCCAATTGGAGAGGTATTGCCTTGGCCTCCCTCCCCGCCTTCTTAGATTAGCACTTCACCCCTCCATGACCCGCCTCCCAGACCTGTACAAATAGCTCTTCTGGAAAGATGTTGAGCCCACTTGAACAGTTGTCTGTTGAGAAGAGAGCTCCCCTTCAAGCTACGCTTGATTCGCTCCTGCCAGAAGTCGCACTGCCGTTTCGACACTTAATGGCTCGAACATGTCGCGACAAGCAGCGAAAACGCCTATCGATGTGGCCTCACGTCTAGACTCGAACGAGTGAAAAACTCGATAAAGCTGCCGCGGTGTAACGCAGGACTGACTACCTCTGCGGGGCGATGGCAGCGAGTATTATCTGCGGCTGGGCTCCTTGCCTTCTCAGCGCCGCCGAGCATGTGTTCAACCGACGAGCGCTGGCGTTCGCCTTCCTCGTTCCGGTCTTCCTGCTACTGACCAGCTTCCAGGCCGTCCGGGAGTCCTCGCGGTGGCTGCTCGTCACCGGCGGCGTCGCCGACTTCATCGACAGGCACAATGCCACGTCCCCTCATGGAGGAGGGCGTCGCTCCGACGTCGAACTGGACCGTGGCGCTGTACGGTGGCTACGTGATGCCAGGGCCGCCGCGACGGCCGAAGGACGTCGCACCACGGAGGCGTCTCTGCAACCTGGCAGCGCTGGAAGCACGATCGTCCTGCCCGGATTTGTGGCGAGGACCGCGTCGCTGTCGGTGCTCTTCTTAAGCCAGATCGTCATCATGAACGAGACGTCGGAATGCGGCGAACCGGAACGGGATCTGTCCTCGCCAGCTCCGTCCTCCTGGCGGGCGGCGGTCCTGGTGATCCCGCGCGCCGTCAGCATCCTGCTGGCGGCTCGATTTCTGCGACGCTGCGAGCGCAAGAGGGCGCTGACGCTGGGTCTCCCGCTGAGCTGCGCCGCCTTCGCGCTACTAGCCCTCGTCGAGCTGGCCCTCCCGAGAGGCGACTCGTACGTCTACGTCGTCGTCGGCGAGCTGGTGTTGGCCTCCGCGTTCGCCAACCTCGCTTTCGCCTGCGTCTACAGCCTCGAGCTGTACGTGACGGCCGATCGCGCCGCAGGCTTCGCCACCGTCTGCTCGTCGGGCGTTCTGGGCGGCGTTGCGCTGATGAGCCTCTTCGAGGGCCAGGACCCGGCGGTGCGGAAGATGCTCGGCCTGTCGCTGGCCATCGTGGCCTTGCTGCTGGTCGAGCAGCTGCCCGAGACCAAAGACGCCCGAGTGACCGACGCGTTGTTCGACGCCATCTCGCAGCTCAAGCGCTACAGCATGTCGAGCTCGTCGAAGAGCTTCGCGGAGCCGCGTCCATCGACCGACTCTGGCTGTTTGCCCCAGGGGAAATTATTCGCAACTTGCGACTGAAATCCCCGGAGTATAAGATGTGTCACACTGTCGTTTCAATTTCGCGATCTGATGGTTGAAATTTTAAACGTACGTAAGGAATTCCCGTCATTTGTACGTGTCACCGCGGTAGTGTTTCTTTTTTCCTTTTACGTATTCTTTACCTCAGCTCTGTATCTATGTTCAGCGCTCAAGCACGAGTGGGAGGCAAACGTCATCCGTATTGACACGTAATAGCGGTGCAGCAAAGGATGCTTGCTGTGACTTGTCTGTGCGCCGAAGAGCGTGCGAACTAAAACCTTTTTGTTGTGGAGTTCTCGACGCTTGCCTAGAGCCGCAGAGACATTTATGCCGGGCACCACTAGCTTCTAAACCACAGCCCTGGTTTATGACGTTTTTAGCATGAGTTGTACCCTCTTTGCTTTGGTACCTTGGTCAAGAACCCCCTTCACCATGAAGACAACCGGTTTCGCTGCATGCGTGAAGCATTGCGCAAACGGTTTGTTTTCAAGCAGGTTTCGTGTCATAGGCGCTTCTTATTGTCAGATTTAGTATTTCTAAATATATTTGTGCGCCTATTATGCCAGCGTCAGATGCATATTAGACCCTTTGTGTTGAAGCTTAGGTGAGGACGCACAAGCGCGCGCTTTCCGTTGCGTCCACAAGGTCGCTCACTACTTCACTTGAAACGCAATGAAGAATAAACTTGAATTTCTGTATTCCATAAGAAAAAAGGAGATATTATTATGTAATAGAGAATTTCCGTTAATCGTACACTGCTATCGCAGACCTTTTTGTGGCATCCTTCTGGCAGGAGTAAACAAAGAGTCTAGGAAAGTAACGTCAATAGAATATCCACAGTTGAGAGTTTAATCCTTTCCCCAATACTATAGTGCGTGCATCGTATCATCTTAATCAAAAATAAAATATTGTATACACAAGACATGCGCACGCACAGACACACGCACAGAAAGACACACACGCACAGACAGACAGACAGACAGACAGACAGACAGACAGACAGACAGACAGACAGACAGACAGACAGACAGACAGACAGACAGACAGACAGACAGACAGACAGACAGACAGACAGACAGACAGACAGACAGACAGACAGACAGACAGACAGACAGACAGACAGACAGACAGACAGACAGACAGACAGACAGACAGACAGACAGACAGACAGACAGACAGACAGACAGACAGACAGACAGACAGACAGACAGACAGACAGACAGACAGACAGACAGACAGACAGACAGACAGACAGACAGACAGACAGACAGACAGACAGACAGACAGACAGACAGACAGACAGACAGACAGACAGACAGACAGACAGACAGACAGACAGACAGACAGACAGACAGACAGACAGACAGACAGACAGACAGACAGACAGACAGACAGACAGACAGACAGACAGACAGACAGACAGACAGACAGACAGACAGACAGACAGACAGACAGACAGACAGACAGACAGACAGACAGACAGACAGACAGACAGACAGACAGACAGACAGACAGACAGACAGACAGACAGACAGACAGACAGACAGACAGACAGACAGACAGACAGACAGACAGACAGACAGACAGACAGACAGACAGACAGACAGACAGACAGACAGACAGACAGACAGACAGACAGACAGACAGACAGACAGACAGACAGACAGACAGACAGACAGACAGACAGACAGACAGACAGACAGACAGACAGACAGACAGACAGACAGACAGACAGACAGACAGACAGACAGACAGACAGACAGACAGACAGACAGACAGACAGACAGACAGACAGACAGACAGACAGACAGACAGACAGACAGACAGACAGACAGACAGACAGACAGACAGACAGACAGACAGACAGACAGACAGACAGACAGACAGACAGACAGACAGACAGACAGACAGACAGACAGACAGACAGACAGACAGACAGACAGACAGACAGACAGACAGACAGACAGACAGACAGACAGACAGACAGACAGACAGACAGACAGACAGACAGACACAAATTTGTGTGTGTGTGCATGCCAGATCGCTTTTTCGGTATAGGGACTTCTTTTTGTGTTTAACATTATTAGTGTCACTGCTTTACTGTAGTTAGGTCGGGCGGACTTATTAGCATAGCTCTTGAACGAAGTTATGCATTTCAATTGTGCAGCTTTGGGAACAAGGGCAGTAGTAGCTTAATCATAACATGCACTGTGGCAATTCGTGGGGCAAAACAATGTCAACAGCGAAAGAACGAAGGGAACACGCAGAGTATGCCCACAAAGTGCAGCGTATTGGATGCCGAGTCCGAGTCAAGTAGGCCTCGTCTTTGAGTCGGCCTAACCTCAAAAGGAACCGTGTGATGTCCAAGTCCTCCTCTTCGAACGTTGGCTACAGCCTGAGCCTCCTCTGCAGCTCTTCTGGCGACTGTGCGCTCACTTCAAGTGATGATTTTTCCTACGATCTTGTTGCCTTCTATTTGGGTCCAGCTCCGATTTTGGCACTGATATCGCGTTTCGCGCAACATGAATGATGTTCGCTGTGATTGGCTGCCCTGGGCTCTCTTAATTTCTGAGTGTGCGCGAGGTATTTCTCGATACGAAAATCTTGACAAATTTATTAAACCTCCTTGAAACATCGCGTAATCGATGAAGCAAAGGAAAAAAAGAAACGTGGTGCCATCGTACCAATCACGTGACTCACAACATCACGGTGACACCTCAGCAGCGTTGCGTTGAATTGGTTTCCAAGTTTAGGAAAAGTTGTTGAAAGAAGGATTAGGACAATGCGGGGGAGGAATAACATCAATAATTTATAGCTCTCTTATTCTGTATTGTACTGAAACTACTATTCTATTGTGTCCGTTTCTACAGGACTAATTCACATCCGTGGATTTTTCACGGGGCGCTGCAAGCTTATCTGACCGAGGTGGAGCAGCCGTCGAGTGTGAGTGTTTTTTTCTGCCACGTAATCACAATACAGCGTCGCTGCTGTTGGCAACGTTATAAACAGTCAGCTGGGTCTCAAGTCACGCTGACGTCTCAAGAAACCTTCGTCGCACCGCAGTTTTAGCGCGATAGCGTTAAGGAGGAGCGCGTGTCGCCGAAAATCCGGCGTCACGCGTCGGCGTCGGCGTCCAGCGTCGGCGTCCAGCGTCGGCGTCCGGTGTAGGACGTCGTTTCGGCCAAAGCTGCGGAGCTCCATTTGCAGCGGCGGTGCCCAGCACCTCCCACCAGTATGTTATGGGTATGTTGGGAGTATAGAAAGACCGTATTCACAAGGTATACACACGCAGAGTCAGTGTACTTAAAAATCGCTAACCAGCAACAACATGCAGCAGCCAGCGTCTCGCGATCTTCTTTTTCCTTCCTCTTCTTTTATCCTTCCGTAATAATAATTTTCGAACCACCCGTACCCAGGCCCTCCATGTGAGGCAAGAAACGACTGAACTAATCGAATTTCTCAAGCTTACATACGTGGAAAAATCTTAAACTATATGACGTACGCACAACCCACACTCGTGATAGCTCTCGGATTGTAATTTGACTATACGACAAAACAGAATTCTGTTACGCGAAAAGTTCAGCAAACCCTTGTTTCAGCGTTTCTACCATTCACAGACCAGCCGCGGCATCCGCCGTTTGCGCGAGTGTCTTGAGGGCCGCGGGGCGGCGCGCTCAGTTCCTTGCAATAACTGAAGCTGCAGGCGCTCGCCTCATTCGCATCGCGGCCCACACGATAGGCGACGTTTGTACCACAAAGCCCGCCTTCGTGCATAGCGTTCGTGGCTAGCGTTTCCCAGTAGAGAGAGAGAGAGAGAGAGAGAAAAAAAACATTTATTCGAACCATCGAGGTGGTTGCTCTTGAGATCGAGTGGGTGGTGTCCTCATTCCAGGACTCCACTGGCCATGGCTGCTTGACGTACTTGCTGGACGAGGGCTTCTTGTCCCGCCAGGGTATCGCCGGTCAGCTGTACCTCCCTACGCTCAAATGACGTGCTATGCGTCTTTAAGTGTTGAGGTTTGCCCCCGCGCCCCGACGAGATGTGGAAGAGTGTAGGGCGTGTGTCGCCGCACCAGGGGCAGATGCCGCGATATGTATGTGGGAACATTTTACTGTATTTGCGTAGGTTAGGAAATGTGTTTGTCTGAATAAGTCAGAGAGCTACGGCATCTTCAGTGCTGAGTTTTCTGTGAGGCGGAAGATAAATCCTGCGGTTGAGTCACTGGATCTCGAGTCGGTCGCAGTAATAGGACGGCAGGGGCATGAAGGTAAATGGTGGGGATTGATGAGACGATTCGTCTTGCCCCGCTCGGTTGATTAGCGCTCGAGCTAGGGCGTCCGCCCTCTCGTTCCCCTCCAGACCCGCGTGGCCCGGCGTCCACGTGATTTGATGGTATTCTTGCAGCCTCGGGCTTAGAATCTGAGCCGCCAGCAGCAGTGTTCGTCCGTTGGTAGAGTTACGGCAGGCCTGTTGTGAGTCGGTAACGACATGGACTTCCCTGCCTACCCTGTCTTCTTGCTTTATTACCAGCGCCGCAGCTATGGTCTCAGCCGCAGCTGGGGTCTCTGCACTTATGGAGGCCGCGAGGGTCAAGGAGTTGTCTCTTCCGTTCACGGCGGCTACCGCGAAGAGACCCTCTACACGGTACGCCGCCACGACCACGTACGTTACGTACGGGTCACCCTTGAATTGTCGGCGCTTTCTGTCGACGAGAGCCTTGCGTCGTCCTTCATGGAGTTCATGGCTCATGTGCTTCGTTATCGGGTTCGCCTTGATCTTGCCTCTGACCTCAGGCGGGAGTGATCGTTGGCCATCGAGGGCACGGAGCTCCGTTGCCGTTCCAGTCCGGTGGAGGATGGCTCTGCCCGCCGCCGTCTTCTGTAGTCTGGTCTTTTGCGAAGCCATAACCGCGTCCGACAGCTCAGCGAAGGTGTTGTGGATCCTGAGGGCCGCTAACTTCTCGTTTGAGGTGGTGACAGGGAGACCCAGGGCTGTTTTGTACGCGCCTCTGATGATGGCATCGACTTGTTCTTGGTCGCGTTTGTTTAGCGAGTGATAGTGATACGGCATGCTATACGTGATTCTGATGATCACCAGAGCCTGGACGAGGCGAAGCGTGCCCTCTTCTCGCATGCCCTTGTGGCTTCTTGTAATTCGTTTTATAATCCGCGAGATCTGGTTGGTGGCAGACCTTAGGGTTTGGATGGTGTGGGAGGCTTTCAGGTTGCTCTGGATCCAAAAACCCCGAATCCTAGTCTTATTGCCTTCCGTGATCTTCTGGCCCTCAAGATAGAGGTCGATAGGGCCGGGGGACTTGTAGATTCCTCCTCCGTGCACCCGGATCACCTCGGGCTTTTCTGGCGCACAACGCATCCCGCTCGCTGCCGCAAATCTATCCACGGCCGTCGCGGCCTCTGGAAGGGTCGCCTCTTTTCGCGCTAGGGAGCCCTTGATGGCCCAAAGCGTGATGTCGTCTGCGTACAGGGCGTAACCTAGGTCGGGGATCTTCCGCAGCTCTTTGGTCAGCGTTAGCATCGCGACGTTGAATAGTATCGGTAGATTATCGCCCCTTGCGGTGTACCTTTGTTCGGCACGTCGATCGTATCCAATCGAGTCTGTCCTATTCCGATGGTTGCCGTCCGGCCCGTCGAGAACGATTTAACGTAATTAAAGATGTGCTCCCCGCAGCTGATGTCGTTCAGTCCCTTGAGAATGGCCTCGTGAAAGATGTTATCGAAGGCCCCTTTTAGGTCGAGTGCGAGCAGGAGATGCTCTCCTCCTTTCGGGATGCCCTTAAGAACTTCTTCCCTTAGGATTAGGAACGCATCTTGCGCAGAAAGTCCCGGCCTGAAGCCAAGCATGGTGTGCGGGAAGAGGTCACCGTCCTCTATGTAATGTTGGAGGCGGGTTTCGATGACCCTCTCGTACAGGTTGCCGACGCACGAAGTATGCGAGATGGGACGCAGGGCGTTGATCGCTGGCTTCTTGCCGGGTTTGGGAATGGTCACGATTTCCGCGTGTTTCCACTCGTTCGGTACGTGGCCCTTGCTCCAGAGTTCCTCGTTTAGGTATTCGATGAAGTCCTGGATGTGCATCGGGCTCAGGTTTCTAATCATGGCATTGGTGATTTTGTCAACTCCCGGAGCAGTGTTGCACTGTGAGGCTCGTGCCGCGGCATACACCTGTTCCTCCGTGATGGGAGCGTCCAGTTCTGGTCTTGGTTCTCCTTCATATTTTAGGAGGCAGGGTTGTATGGGGTCGCTACCAAGGTATCTGGTTTTTAGGGTGTCAATCAGATCCTGGTCGTTTCCGGGGAACTTGTGAGTGATTTCTAGGAGCGTGCGACTGGTCGTCGATTTCGCCTTGTCGGGCTCGATCAGGCAGCGTAGGATGGCTCACGTCTGCGCCGTACTCAGGGTACCCTTGAGCGAGGTGCAAAACTGTACCCAATTTTGCTGCGTCAGCTCGTTTGCGTAATTTCTGAATTCGTCTGTTATTTTCTCGATTCGTAGACGTAGCTTCCGGTTTAACCGCTGTCACTTCCACCGTTTGAGGAGGCCCTCACGGGCTTCCCACAGGTGTAAGAGCCGGTGGTCGACTTCGGGCGTCTCGACCGAGCGCTGGATGGTTTTAGTGGTTTGGATGTGGGCGTCCCGGAGGTGCTGCATCCATTCCGCTATGTCCGTTATACCGTTTTCGGGCGGGAGGTACTACCTGAATGCCTCCCAGTTCGTAAGCCTAATTGCGCCAATTGTTCGCCAAGTTTCGGCGTGGATACCGAGATGCTGAGGATGTAGTGATCACTGCCCAATGTTTCGTCCAGGTGCGCCCATGAGTATTCCCTTACGTTTTTGCCAAATTACAGGTCCGGAAACGTGTCTCAACTTACAGTATTGCCTACTCGGGTTGGTTTGAGGAAGTTGGTTGTCAATTCGAGGCCCATTTGGTCAACCGCATCGAGGAGCGACCTCCCCTTTTGAGTGTCTTGATGGTAGCCCCAAGTCGTGTGTCTAGCGTTCATGTCTCCCACCACTACCAGCTGGTTGCCGCCAGCGGCTCACACTCTCGTAAATGATGTTGCGGAAGTCGTCTTTCTGAGCCCTCGGTGGACTGTACAAATTCAGGATGAAAGTGCAACGTCTGCCCCTCTTCTGCGGGAGGACTTCCAGTAGCACATGATTAATGTCATGATGTTGATAATGTTGTCCCACGGCCGTCACCGTTTTGTGAACTAAAACCGCGACCTTCGGTGATCCCGCGTGTTTAATTACGTAGTAACCCCGCAGCCTGATCGGCTGGTTCCCGATCTCCTGAAGGCAGATGACGTCGGGGGGGGGGGGGGGTATAGGTGATTTTGGATGAAAAGTTGGACTGAACTTGCCTTCTTGTAAACATTACGGCTGCATACGCTCAAGTTGCCGGGAGCCGTGAGGAGCAGTCAGGGACTCTGCAATGCTATCGCGTTCCACTCTTAAAGGGGAAGCTTAAGCGTCCTCCCATTCTTTCCTAGCAACACAGGACAAATGCGTTGGCAATTTTTGGCTATTTGTTTTGTCGGCAAGCTAACTCATGATAGCCGACTCACTCATGCCAACCCCTGAGTCAGTTGGCTAGCGGAGTAGAGTTTCGATTAGTTTGAGTCGAAGTAATTGGGGGGGGGGGGTGGAGAGATCTAAGCAAAAAACCTATTTGTTATCGGGTGTAAGGGTGCTGTTTATTTTGCCAGCCTGTGCCAGTAACACGGGAAACGGAGGACAAAGCGCAGTGCGTGGGACCTGTTTCCCGAACGGAACTTGAACGAAGTTGAAGTGCGCTGAACCAGATCCGAACAAGCGAACCTTTTTCTGTTCGACATAATACCATCGTATACGTCACGAACGTCACGTCATGCTTAGTACACACCGTTGTCTAGCTTTTGCTTGAAAAATGATGCCATGGTGCTTAAGTTCCTACTGGAAACTTTCTTCAAAGCCTAGATATAGGTACACGAAGTACTGTGTGGCTTACAGGATATAGAATACTTAAAATAGAGCGATGAGGAATAATGAAGGTTTCAGTGCTCAATCTTTGTGTATACATGCATGGATGTAACTAACATATTCTTGTTACTCTTCCCTAATGAAATGGCGCAACCCACTCTGGATGATCGGCCATGAATGGGGTGGTGCTAAGTATAGCCTGTGACTGCCATGAAGTCTCATTCCACTCGCCCACCCCCCCTAGTCCAAGGCGCATGCGTCGCGTAATTGGCCCTCGTATTTTGTCAGTAAACACCTACAGTCCCAACAAATCCAATACAATCCAGCGGTTTGCACGTGCAGCACGAAAGGTCCCGTGGCAGCAAAGAGGACGAAGACGCTGACCGCGCACAGGATGGCTAACCCGACTGGTTCGCCTTCTCAGACGAGGATTTTCATCATCCCCGCTCTCAGCGGTCACCTGAGGCCATTTCCCTGCCGCTTGCTCTTCAACGTGCTCTCAGTGGCAGCCGCCGTGACAATTGCCATTGCCGTCGTCTCACTCGGAGTGTACGGGGTGAGCCGCAAGGGCTACCTGTTCAAATCAAGCTCGGCGCCTCCTTTCTGTTGCCCGGAAGACGTTCGGGAGGCGGTGCGATTCCTCAACAGGAGTTGCGACGTACCCCTGCCACGACTCCTACGCGCCGGTCTGCACCAACGGTCCGAGGTTCAGGGTCTGGAAGCAACTGGCCCGCGAGTCCGAGCTCGAGCAAATGGTCATCACGGGCCGAATGCCGTTGCGCCTGCGGGAAGCCAAGGGTACGACGTTCCTCACAGCCTACTACAAGACTTGCACCGAGGCCATGCGTGAGAAGGAAGGCTTCGTCTCGAACCTAGCCCAAGTCCTGGCGAGAGAAACGCACCGGTTCCTCGCCAAGCCGGACTCCTGGAACGCCCTTGCCTACGCCGCCATGGTTTCGCTCAAGTGCAAACTTCCGACAGCCGTCGAGGTCAACTACGAGCCGAGGGTTCCGCTCGCAGAGCTGACCGTCGCCATGCTCTGCTCGCTCGAACTTTTGCATCCGGCGATCCTGACCTCATCCGTCAAAGCTGTAGCGGAGCTAGGCATAGCTTCGGTCACGCCGGACGGAGTGAAGGCGCTGATCACTGCCCAATGTTTCGTCCAGGTGCGCCCATGAGTATTCCCTTACGTTTTTGACAAATTACAGGTCCGGAAACGTGTCTCAACTTACAGTATTGCCTACTTGGCAATATCGGCAGCGTATGCGCTCGCTTCATTTCGGAGAACAATAATTCGAAATGGCGCGCCACTGGTGACGCCTTGAAACGAACGCGTTGGCACGTGGATGGCTTGCGATTCGCCCTGGCTTCCATGGGCTACACCATGGACGCCAACGCTCGTATCACCGTGAAGGGCGTCGCAGGAGTGTTGGCGGTCCACGACGCTTACGCGGACTGCGACTATCGCGAAGCCGACGGTGATAAGGCGGCCTACTTGCTTTTTCACAGCGTCGCGAGCGGGACGTACGAGTTCTACAAGTCGTACGCCGGCCAGCCGGACCGCGTGCGGGAAATCTGCAAGGCCAGCGTGCAGGTCGTCGGGGAAGTGTGGGACATGTTCACGGCCGAGTACCTGACGACTCCCGAGAAGGAAGACCGGCTGCGTGATATATTCGCAGCCGTCCGAGACACCGTGTACCGCGAGTGCCGCGCGAGCCGTATCTTCGATGCCGAAGACGATGACCGTCTCGGAGACTTCTTCGGCAAGCTGTCCCTCAGCGCCACCGCGGAAGCGAGCCCAACCACTGACTTGGCCCTGAAGCCCGCACCCATCTTTGCCGAAAACCTGCTGAACGGTCGCGCCTACGACTTCCACGCCCGAAGAGACAGCCAGCAGCGCACTAAATTCCTAAAGTTTCCGAAAGCACGCTACATTTGGATTCCTCCTGTTATGCTTGACATGATTCGCACCGGCGCAGTGACGGACTCGGAGATACCTAATATGGCGGCGCTCGGGTGGTTGGTAGCACAGGCTGTTTGGGAAGTGGTTCTCAGCGGTCATTTGTGGTTGCCGAAGACCGAGGCCGAGATCAAACGCCTGTGGTCATGCTTCAACCCCGAGGAGAACGGAATGAACGAGAGCGTATCGGTGCCCCTCGTTCTGGGCTTGTCGTCTGCGCTTAAGTCCTTCAGTCGTCCCGACTGGGACCAGGCGCGGCCAGCTGTCGGTCGGCTGAAAATGTCACATGGAGAGATTTTCTACATTTTGGCCTTCTTGTCCAGATGCCCGCTGGATACGACTCCTCAAACTGTGCGCGAGCTCAACGAGGCACTGATGTACGCAGGAGACTTTGCGTCGGTGTTCAGCTGCGCCGCTGATTCACCGATGGCAGAGAAGTCTCGGTGCTCCTTTTAGACCACGCCGGCACCCGATGGACTATAATGCCCCACTGGAGCCTGACGCTTTAGCGTACTGACAATTGACACCGCTTTTACTTTTTTTCTGGCCGAGTAACGCACTCTAACGATCGGTGTGCTTTAAATCTCTCTGCCGCAATATTCCTGCATTACATTATAGGCCTCGATTGTTCATAGACCCGATACACATCAAATGGCGCGTATGTTACCTCCATTCATTTAACTGCTAAAGTAGCACGGACAGTCAAAGTTCAAACGGACATACATGCTTACAGCAAACCGAGTGAAGTTCCCGAAAAATCTAATTACAATGGAAAGGTGATTCTTGAAGGTTTTCATTTATTTACATGTGTAATGCTCTCATGAATGTAACTATCCGCCTGCCCACCTGCTCACTTGCACGAGTCAATAAGTTAATTATTACCCTGATTGGCGTTCAAGATTTCTCTCTCTCCAGCCTACCCTTGCTCTTGCTGATGACCGAAGTGACTTTTGTGGGACTGTAATGGGTAGCCGTAACCATTTACATTAAAAAAATAATGGGACTGGAAAGGTAATCGGTTACCTTTTTTTTCTGTAACGTGTAAGACTTTTTGTTCCTTTGCTTGCTTCTTTTCTCCTTTGTCTGTTTGTTTTTGATCAGGACGACAACTTTAGCCGAAAATTTATATACATGCCAATCTAAAACGCGCCTTGCACTCTAACGCACTCTACGGACAGTCAAAGGACAAACGGACATAATGCTTACAGCAAACCGAGCGAAGTTCCCGAAAAATCTAATTACAATGGAAAGGTGATTCTTGAAGGTTTTCATTTATTTACTTGTGTAATGCTATCATGAATGTAATTATCCGCCTGCCCACCTGCTCACTTGCACGAGTCAATAAGTTAATTATTACCCTGATCGGCGTTCGACACTCCTGCGACGCCTTTCACGCTGATACGAGCGTTGACGTCCATGGTGTAGCCCACGGAACCCAGGGCGAATCGCAAGCCATCCACGTGCCAACGCGTTCGTTTCAAGGCGTCGCCAGTGGTGCGCCATTTCGAATTATTGTTCTCCGAAATGAAGCGAGCGCATACGCTGCCGATCAGCGCCTTCACTCCGTCCGGCGTGACCGAAGCTATGCCTAACTCCGCTACAGCTTTGACGGATGAAGTCAGGATCGCCCGATGCAAAAGTTCGAGCGATCAGGGATCGGAAGTTTGACACTTTAGCTATCGTGGAAATGGCTGGCAGTATATAGTTAGCCTTAAGCTCGTCCCTCTGGCTACAAACGGCTGCGCGACTTGAAAATTGCAAGTACTTTGCGGCGTTATAGAAGCAAGGAATCCCAATGACCATGCTCGTACCCAGATGCTAATATCCATGCGTTAGAAACGTTTGAAACCAGAGGCGCAAAGATTGAGAAGTCCGTGAACTAATCACAATTCCCACTGCAGTTGGACGATACTGAGCCCCGAGTTGTCAAAAGTCTTATACCTTGGTCTATCGTAGAGACATCGGCCTCGTTTGACCGATCTACATTCCCCCACACCTTAGCGGGATTTGGCACACAACTCTGCTTGCACGGACAAGAGGCTGCTTCACGTGCATTTTCCCGCGTGTGAACTTTTCCCTTTTTGTCGTTGACGGGAGCCCACAATTTGGAGAACTTGCAAGGCGCGCTGAACACGAGGTCAACTCCATGTTTCTTGCCTATCCTTATTTAAGTTGTATGATGTGACATGAACATACAGCATCACTACGTAGTTCCTTGCTTGCTTTCTTTTTTTGGCATGCTTGACCCGTTGGGATCCTCTTTGAGCTCTTAAAGCAAGGAACAGCTCACAGCTACGAGAGCATTGGAGAGGAAATCCGAGCTGGTCAGGTGCATAAAGTGATGTTCAAAGCTATGGCCAGCCTTGTGCATACAGGACTTTGGCAATGCTGAGTTGGGGCATTAGGCCGTCCCTCGTGTCACCAGGTTTGCATGGGAAGAGTCCTATGGCAAGGCGCGTTTTAGATTGGCATGTATATAAATTTTCCGCTAAAGTGGTCGTCCTGATCAAAAGCAAACAGACAAAGGAGCAAAGAAGCAAGCAAAGGAACAAAAAAAAGAAACATACAAACAAATAAACAAACAAACAAACAAAGCTAGGTTCAAGAATCGATGATAGCCCTTTTTTGTAAGTTTAGTGGTTGTAGAAGACAGCGAGTGGGAACATCTGTTAAGATATTGTGAAATCCTATTAGTCACAATTCGTGTGTTTTCAAGATGCCTGCCTAAAATTACGAGAAAGTTGGCCACATATCTCACTGTTTTTAAAAATGCATTGCCTCAATTTCAGGCATAAGATGGTGGTGAAAACCTGCTAAAAAGTTTTTGAGCAGCTTGTGAGATGCCGCCTAGCCTCTCTTTTCGCGACAATTTGTGTTTTTCGCTCAGCGCAGTGATCAAATGCAACCCCAACTACTCCCAGACTCTACAGCCTTGTACTGCAGCAGTTTTGAGAATTTGATATCACGCTGGCGTACCAGGCACACTGAGAACGACATAGGAGCCAAGTAATAATAACTGGAGTATTATCTTGATAAAAGTTTATTAGGTTCCAATATAGTCAACCCTACCGCTCTCATCAACTCGATGTCACGGTCGATTGCGTGATTCCAACTGTGTGCAACTGTGTTGCCCCCAATCTTGAAAGCCAAGGTTGCTGCTCAAAGTCTGTCTTGAACCATTTTTGTGGCACACAGCGTCTCGTTAATCTAGGCATGCGGGTCACTGCAAGATTACTAAGACAACTCGGGGCTCGGTATCGTCCAACTGCAGTGGAAGTTGTGATTAGTTCACGGACTTCTCAATCTTTGCGCCTCTGGTTTCAAACGTTTCTAACGCATGGATATTAGCATCTGGGCACTAGCATGGTCATTGGGATTGCTTGCTTCTATAACGCCGCACAGTACTTGCAATTTTCAAGTCGCGCAGCCGTTTGTAGCCAGAGGGACGAGCTTAAGGCTAACTATATACTGCCAGCCATTTCCACGATGGCCAAAGTGTCAAACTTGCTGATCACCATATACAATAGTGCTACGGCTTTCTGCAGAAAAATTTCGCAGCAAACTGTCGTGGTTGTGAGCGACCGTGTTTCCACGCGGTGCTGTAGTTCACTTCATGAAAGGCCTTGTTTGTGACACGGTTGCATCTCTGCTTCCAAGCCAAACGTCATTCTGTGATCCGAAATAAGAACTGAAACCTCCAAGCCCAACACGATTTGCATTTCCTTGAAAAGGTGCGCTGATGACAGCCACATTGCAACGAAAATGCAAAAAAATGTAGATGAATATGAAGACGAGAGAACGCTGGCCATTGTTGGGAGTCGAAAACTATATAACAATGCATGTTCTTTGTGTAATTTAATCCATTTTCTCGTTCGGCATAGATTAAAAAAATGTTGTCCGTTGTTTGCTGGCCTTCCCCACTTTGCGAGACATATTTTGCAGAAAAAGTCAAGTGAGCACGTGAATGCTAGATTATTATATTACGGAATACTTTATAAAAGACATTGCAATATATTTATTACAGCCGGTTGCCTTGTATCGATTTGCAACGAATTCTAAGGACGACACAAGCTTCCAGATATGCGTTCCCAAAGTTTGCGACGATTGCATTGGTGTTCAAGCAACATTTAAGCTTCAGTGCACAAAGGCGCGTTTTCTTTAAAAAGTGGTTCAAGTGTGCATTTTAAGTGCGCTTATCTCAAAAGTGGTTCTAGTTTCACGCTTTTTTCCACGTTGATGTGCCTTGTGAAATCGCTGGCTTTATTTCGTGTATTGCAAAATGTGCACAGAAGTAATTAGTCGGCGGGTTAATTGGTGAAATTTTGTTAGTTGGTCAGTTATGCGTACTGATTTTCCGTGTAACGTATACCACTTCGAGTATTCCAGATATAAAAAAGTAGATTTGCGCTGAATGCCACGGCTGATTTGGAAAAATTCTGTACACGCTGAAAAAGTACGGCAGCATGTTGCACTCTTGTAGCACGTGAAGGCGATAGCTGGCTGCATACTTGATGATGCGCCTTCACGCATTGTCGTGTTGCTGCTTTCGCAGTTCGGATTCTTCTTATCGTTTTCGACGCTTAGCTGCGGCTTCCCGCGCTCGTGTAACAGGGTCAGACTCGCGTCAACGACGTTTCTCTTTGACTTTACGCTGCATCCTCTCAACAGGGGAGGAGTAAAATGTGATTCGTTGTGATTCATCTCCACCCTCGGTGTCCGGAATGGCCGTTGGGGGACAGGTGACTGAACGGGTGGCTTAGGTTAGAAGGACGCAGACGCTGATGTGCGAGCGAACAAAACTTGTATTTGGAAATAATTTACGAGGTTCAGTTACAAGATTGCGTGATTTCGTCAGTACATCGGTTACAAAGAGCACCTTGGCTTGGACCACGTAGGGCGACCCTATTTCGGCCGAGTCGGTGGCGCTTAGCAGTGAAGTCAGGGTGCACAACCCCCGATCGGAGCGCTGCGGCCGCATTTTCGAGACCCAGCGCTCCGGCCAAAATGTTAACAGGCGAATTACTGATGGTTGGTTTTCCGACTGGAGAATCCGTTCACCAGTCCTTGCGTTTGTGAGAACTTCCATGCGTGAGTGGCCAGTCGAGCAACCAATCATCTCGGGACATTTTTTTTAGTATAGTTCATGGCATTCAATCTTCGCCCAAGATACACGATATACAACAACGATGGAGCGAGGGTCACGCTAGCCATACATGTCGCAAGTTCCGAGAAACGGCACGTCAGCACAGCTGGTGTAACAAGGTGCTGACAAGCAAAGCGCATGCGCAAACCCAAACGCTAGCAAACGTCGGGATCATGCTGCCAGTCCTCGAACACGTGCGCCACGCGACCAGATTCCCAGGACCCGAAGGCCATGTGGCGCCTTACGCAACCACTTGTTTGTGTGTCATGCTGTCACTGAGGTGCACAGGATAACTGTCCACCCTCCGACGCCGGCCCCGTGTCTGAACCGTAAGTCGAAGAAAACAGTCTTGTCGCCTCGGATCCGAGACAAAAACCGTTGGCTTTCATGCGGCTCTAAGGAACCGCGTGGTTGCACACCCATAAAAAGTAATGGTGGTCGCGCATATGGTGGGCATCACGTGATGTGCACTGGCCGTGTCCAGACCCGAACCACGCACACTCCAAGGTCACCCGCCAGAGAACCGCTGCGGATGTCAGACGCGCAACGGTGTCGTTTGTCGCAACGAGCTCGTCGAGACGCCAGCCCACTGCCCAGATAGCCCGCGCCGGGCTTTTCGGTTTGTTTTTTACTGCCGCTCCCGGCGGGTGACTTACAAACGGGATTTAACTGTATGCTGTTCTGTGTGTTGTGTGGGTGATTTCAATGAACGTATGCACTGCCCGCTTCACCTTGCTCGAGCGCTTCTAGCCTATGCATTACGAGAGGGATGAGCGAATGCATTTTCTGCTTGCTTAATGGGTACGAACAATTGCTGACGACGACAGTTATTTGTGCCATTGGGCCTTACGACGCGTTTAAATGGCGAAAGCCTTAAATGCCTCATCGAACCGTTGCCTTGAGAACGCGGCGTGCGGTATAGTGAGTGATATGGGCTCACCTCGTGCACACACGTGCTCGTGCCGCTGCTGGCGCGTTCGTCGTCTTCTGCAGCTCGCTCCGATGGCGCTCATCATGATAATTAAGATAGAGTTAGTTCAGGCACTCGAACCCACGACCTTCTGTGGGAGCCGCACCCTCGACTATTGGTGTGAGTGGAACCCGCTGCCTTTGGTGTTAATTTGGGCGAAGTTAAGAGGAAGCTGTAGCTCGGGTGCTCGTATCTAAATACATGTAAAAGGAGAATTCGTGTTTCTCAGCAACCACTGCACCGAATTTAGCGAGGTTTGTTGCATAAAAAAAAACTTAACGTCTAGTGACTCTTTGTTTCGAATTTTCGATTTAGGTCGTGAATATTTTAATAAAAAATGGCAAAAAATCGAAAATTTTTACGAAAACGAAACTATCAAGTTTACAACTCTAACGCAACGATGAAAAAATGATACAATTCTGTCACTTGCATCCAATAGTACATCTAAAGTGGACAAAATCGATATGTTACACATCAATATAAAAAATTGAGTAATATGAAAATACAGGTTTTGCAGAACCGTTGTACACAACGTAACAAATTCACGTAAGATATAAAATGGCACATCAAATTTGTCCGCTTTCAATGATGTAATGGAAGCCATTTGCAGAACCGCGATATCTGTTTTTCATGCAGAGCTATTAATTTTTAAACTTCGTGCTTCCATTTCTTTCACACCTTCGAATTTCTTAAAAATTAAGAAATTTCAAGCTCTAAATCGAAATTCCGCTTCCAACAGTTACTATAATTTAGGTTTCTTTCTCAAATGCGACAAATTTCATCAAAATCGGTCCGAGGCTTATCTCAGAAAAACACTCTTGCGTTTTACATGTATTTGAATAGGCTGCGTCGGAGTTGGGCCCGAGCTAAAGCTTCCTCTTAATACGGCACAGTTATATAATGTAGCGTCAGCCAAGGCACACGAACGCACAAGAGCTTTGGTACGAGAAAAGTAGTAAGAAGTAGCAACGCATTCGAATAAGAATGTCGAGTAATTTCATGAATGTCTCTTGAGCGCGCAGGCTTGCCTTCACCGTCTTTGGCTTATGTTAACGTGACTGTCAATTTTCAGTGCCATCAAGTGTGTGGGCCATTTAAGTCGTTCACCTTAACAAAACAACTGGTATACGGGATGTCCTAAATATGACGCATCAAGATTTAAGATGTGCAAATGCCGAGTAGCTGGACAGAATCAAAGCAACGTTGTTTCACGTTGCTTGGAGATACTCAGATTCTTTTCTTCCGCCTAATGTTTACATATTTAGTCCTAATTAATCAATCAATTTCTCGAATATTATAATTACGTGAAAAGTGTCGAGAAAATTGTAGAGCGACAGTAAAAAACACCCGATACAGCTCTCTATTGGTGAGTACGCGCTACACAAATGTGTTTTTCCGAGTGTGAAAGCAGCCCGTAAATACACACAAAACGACAGTCGTTCATCTGCGCGAGTCCCATCCATTTTCGTCCTATGCTCTTTGGCGCCATACCTCCCGCCTTCTTTTTTTTTACTAGATTCTATAAGGTTCGTATTATTGTCACCACCGACAATAGTACAATACCGGCTGCCACAACAAAAGTAAAGAAATCGAACTGACATGTTTGTTTGTAAACTGATTCTATTTAGCAGCGCTAGCTATATTACCGGCACTTCGTGCATCAATTAGAACAAAGAATTCTGAGAGTGTGGTATTTTAGGATCATATTTCACGCGTGGCAGCATGCTTTAAGTAATATGGTTCGTATGCTGCAAACTTAGCAAAGTGTATTGAAGTAGAGACCTCGTATCACTTCGTTAAATGACATTACACCATTTTAATCACACAGCAAAGCTTCTTCCTTATATATGTAAGAGCGACAGAATGTTAAAGCATGAAAGAGGGAACTCATATTTTAGAAGGGATTACTTTAGCTGCTGAGGGAGCAGTAATGCGAGGTACTGCAGTGTGGAATTGACGAGAAATCGCTACAAGGTCTCTTAGAGCGTATGGCAAGAGGGCGGTTACTGTGCTGCTCCCTAACGAACACCTTTCTGTTTGCCATACCAAGCCAGAAGGCTTGGCTCCCACTTTGTATGACATAAAAGCCGCTTGCGTTTGGGTATGTTATCGGTGTTACAGAAGCACTTTTTCAAGATACGAATCCACGTTCCACTGCAAGTAACTAATCCTACGCATTTTGGCTAGCAAAATGCACAAAGAGCTTCGGAATTTCGTTAAACGTAGCTGATTGCGGATGAATAATTTGCTAAACGGAAACACGTACCTATCCTGGTTTTTTGAACGTGCCGCTCGTTCTCAAACTTGTCTATACCGGAAGAGTCGTTGTCAACGTGAAGTCCTCACTTTTCAGCTATTTTTCCAAGGCACTGGCCCAACAACCACATTGTCCCGGATCATCGGCGCAGAATACTGTCCCACAGCGAAGACCGTCGTCCTTGGTGGCCTAATATGAGCAAGCATGGCTGTAGGCAACACATCTGCAAACGACTGGGCTGACAAATGTCGCCGTGTTCGAGGTGGTATGGCGTACCGATTGGTGTGACTGCTCCCAGCCACAATGTATCTGCTATCGTTACAATATATATTAAAGGTCTTGCCTCTCAAGGTAGTAATGTGGTTAGAAAAATTTTCTTGACTTCTTGCTTGGATGTTAGTGTTGTGCGAAGCTTCAAGAGATGGCAGTTTGTTCCAGTACTTAATACCCAGAAGAAGAGCGTTAAATCTTCCATAATGAGTTTATTCCAAGAAGTAAGAAATTGTTGTCAAATGCAAATATTGTATAGTTTGGTAAGAGTATATGTACTAAATATATGTAAGAACACTTCATGGTTGAGCAGGTGGCATATTAGTGATGCCAATTTGTGCTAAAGCAGACAACGTATAGTGGTACACTGTTAAGCAAAGTTACACCCTTTTGCCACAATGATAACCGTCGTCTGTGTTGTCCGCATTTCCTTTGTTTAACGCGGCGAGCCCGGTACTTCCCTATAGCGAACGGCATGCTCGTTATCAGCATGACATATAACATTCCCGACAGGAAAGTAGTGGGCGCGGCGGTTTCAATAAAGGAAACGCAAGCAAGGCAGGTGACGATTATTGTTGTGTGTCAGATATACACCCCAAAAGGGGGTGTATGTGTGTGTGTTTTGCCTAAGAGTATAGCATGCTTAAACAACTGAAAATTAATACTGCGAGGAGTCACATATCCACAGAAGTTGATGATCCTCACTGCTTGATTTTGGAAATGTTGGACATATAATATTGAAATGTGTGAAATGCGTGAAATATATGTGTTTCCACAAACGGAAAGGCAATATTGTAAGTGGAAATGTGTTAATGCGTAATAAATGAAAGTTCTGGTGCGTTGCTGTACATGGAGGCGTATTGGAACTTTAAACTAAAAAGTTTGTTCGAGACCGTGTTAGCACGTAAGTTGGACTTAGGATGGCAGTCCAACGAGAAGCCAATAAACATTAGCTCAGATGAAGGTCAAAGACCACCTTCAGAGCAACAGCTGCGCTGGCGGTTGTCGATGGTCAAGACGGATGGCGAAGTCTGCAGTGGAGCGCCGGCATCGGACGTGCCTGGATTTGCTGGATGGCCCGTGGCTATATATACGAAGACCCGAGCGGAGCTACAGAAAGGACGCGCTTCAGGAACCAAAAGCACCTCGCACGACTTACAAGGAATCGTTTAATTCCATGATGGAGGCAAAAGGGGTAGCGCATCAGAAACCGAATAAAAGACGAACTCGGACGACACACACGTTTGGCGCTAGGAGCGCCAAACTGGTTGGGTGAATAAATGACTGCCCGGCTGCTGCAGTTGCTAACGTCTGTTTACGCGATGAATAAATGGATCTTTGCAGATTACGTTTTTTGGGGAAAAACGTAAGTCTATCGCCCCTTAATATGACCACGAAGGCAGTTCCACTAACTTCTTTGGAACGCTCTGGTTGGACGTACAAATGGCTGCCCATGGATTGGACTGATGACGCCTATTCGCGATGAATAAATGGATCTTTGCAGATTACGTTTCCTGGGGAAAAAAAGGTAAGTCTATCGCCCCTTAATATGACGGCGAAGGCAGTTCTACTATCTTTGGAACGCACTGGTTAGACGTATAAATGGCTGCCCATGGAATGGACTGATGACGCCTATTCGTGATGAATAAATGGACCTTTGCAGATTACGTTTCCTGAGGGAAAAGGTAAGTCTATCGCCCCTTAATATGACCGCGAAGGCAGTTCCACTAACTTCTTTGGAACGCACTGGTTGGACGTATAAATGGCTGCCCATGGAATGGACTGATGACGCCTATTCGTGATGAATAAATGGATCTTTGCAGATTCCATTTCCTGGGGAAAAAAGGTAAGCCTATCGCCCCTTAATATTGCGGTGCAACCAGTTTCCCAACCTTCTTTGGAACGCACAGGCTGGGCGAATAAGTCACCAGCCCATACTAGTACACGTACTGACGCCTATTTGAGTGATTAAAATGCATATTTGAAGATTCAATTTGCTGGTAAAACAAGAGGTTAGCCTATCGCCCATTAACATGTCGGCGAAGCCAGTTCTACTAACTTGTTTGCAACGCACTGGTTGGGCAAATAAATTATTGCCCATGCCTGTGCACGTACTGATGCCTACTTACTCGGTAAATAAATGGATATGTCAGGATACACCACTTTCCGGTGTGGGAGCGTACAGTCGGGTTTCAGAATCACTCGGAGCGACCTGGGTCCCAGTACCAACACCCGTACAGCTTTTCATCCAACGACTGGCGATGCAGACGCCGGTTTTATGACCCAGGTCTCTGCGTCGCATCCATCTCGGCTCTTCATCAATGACATTTGGAGGCTCGACACCCGCTGTGATTTTTTTTAAGCGATGCAGGCCCGGCGATTCGAACCATCATCCTCTAACGGTGCAAGCCGAATGAACACTTTATCCAGTCGGCTACATGTCATTCTTTTATTTCAGTTAAGTAATAATAAAATAGCCATTTCTCTGGACACCCGACTGAAAGCAAGAGTAGGCGAAATGCGAAAACATCCGCGTACTTGGATTTAGGTGCACGTTAAAGAGCCTCAAGTGGCCCAGATTATTCCGGAGTCCCCCACTACTGCATGCCTCAATATCAGGTCGTTTTGGCACGTAAAACCCCATAATTTGGAGGTAAGAGCAACAGTCTCGAAAGATGAGCAACACAAGCAAATAGCCTCACGGGTCTATTTGCCTCTGCCGATGTGACCACTCCGGATCTCTTACTGCCGACTGCAAGCGCTCCCGGACGAAAAGTTGGACCATGATGCTGCGCGTGCGAGTATATTTGAGACCGTAGGCATCTGTGAGACAGTGCGAACTATGGGAGGGAGCATCACGTCACACAGGCAGCCTTGGCAAGGGAACGCTTGAAACCCCAGGGGTGGCCCGACACGTGGCCTCTTGCGTCGAGAGGTCAAGATGACTGGGCAACAAATGAGATTTGTTGAGACGTCTGGTTCCAAGTAGCTATCCCAGTAGTTCTTCCGTGCGCGCTTCTTCAGCTACCCTGCCGTGGCTCTGTCTGCACAATGGGAACATTAAAACGAACCGCGCACTTTGAGATGCGATCAGGCGTTGAGCCACCAGGTTCGTCTTCAATCGCGTTGCGGTATGCTCCCTCCTACCTTTATCTTCCTCCATGATGCGAAGGCTCCTTTGCATCGACGTCTGTAGGAAGCAGTGTGCTTCCGAGTAACTACAGAAGACCCAGACGCAGAAACAAGAACACCGTATGCCCCGAATACGTGTGATAGGCAAGGATCGCACGCCGTTCGCAAACGCCACCTAGACACCACAAGGCCCATGCATTCTACTTTATGACGCCATGCTACTATGCCCGAAATTCCCTTTGTCAAGCTTGGCGTGAGGAAATCGGCGACGTCGATATCACCTTTTGCTTACTTTGCACCATCCCTAATAGGTTCTAGGGATTCGGGGCAGGCACTATGAGGTGATGGATAGGAGTGCACAGGCCTCATGCAATCTAGGTGGCGTTGAGTTCGCCCTGCCACCTGACATTTCAAAATTGGAAGGCTCATCTAGCCAAAGCGCAGAGACCACTGAACGTCTCACCACCGCCGCCTCACGTTGACCACGAGTAAGCTTTGACCAGCATCATACGCACTCATGTATACACATGCACAACGCAAATACATAGCGAAATCGCACAACGAAGCAGCTGCTAGAAATATAGCGCCGCCAAGTGCCGGATAAGGGAACCAATTTGGCAGGGGAGCTAGTCGAATCTGGACCGTGCCACTGAAGAAACACAATTCCATTCTCACACCCCCTTTTTTGTTAAGGTATATAGCCAACCTATCGCAATAAGCGCCAGAAAAAACCCTCAAATTCTGTACTAAATTCTTTTAGGGGTTCGAGCTACCCACACCATCTTCCAAAGGGGTGAGCAGAAGTTTCCGGGTTATATTTATAGGGTGTTTCATTTTATTATGAAAAAGATTTTTTTTTTAAATTGCCCGCGGTATCTAGCACAAATCTCCTCATCGAGCTGGAATATTCGAGGAAATAGCGATTACTTGCACTGAAACCAATACAAATATTTGCCTAAATAAAATTTGAGTGGTTACTTTGGCACAGACATTGCAACACATGACTGGAAGCCAATGATCTCACAAGGCACATGCATTTACAAAGGAGCTTTTCTAGAAAAAATGAACAAAAAATACTTAACGTTCTTTTCATTTTTCGAGAAAACGCGCGCTTTCGGGGCAAAGTATTTTACCTGCCGCTCACCGTTTACCGGTGAGCGGTATTTTACCTACTTACCGCTCACCGTTTACCGTTTCTTACCGTTTCTTCATTTTATCGAGAAAAATTATTCGGTGCCTATTCGTTTAATTATTGCGTAATTAGGCGTCAGCGCATGCGGGGGGAGTGATATACGTGAAGAACAAGCGCTTTCCGGGCAAAATATTTTACCTGCCTGAAACTATTATTTTCATGGGCTATTGGACCATGAAATTGGACCGGCAATTTCTCATTTTTTAAGAAAAATTATTCGTTGCTATTCGTTTATTGATCGCGTAAATGGGCGTCAGCGCATGCGGGGGGAGCCAAAAGGCTTACTATTTCATGGCTATAGGCTCACCATTTTTTTCCATTAGAGGGGAAAAATTATTTTTTGCCTAATCATTCAGGTATCGCGTTAAACGGCATCTGGGCGTGCCCGGGAACTGATATATGCGGAGAACGAGCGCTTTCGAGGCACTTTATTTTTCGTCGGAAAAATGATATCTTGATGGGCTATAGGCTTAGCGTTTTTTCCATTTTAGGGGGAAAATTATTCTTTGCCTAATCGTTCAGGTATCGAGTTAAACGGCATCTGGGCGTGCCCGGGAACTGATATATGCGTAGAACGAGTGCTTTCGAGGCACTTTATTTTTCGTCGGAAAAATGATATTTTCATGGGCTATAGGCTTAGCGTTTTTTCCATTTTAGGGGAAAAATTATTCTTTGCCTAATCGTTCAGGTATCGCGTTAAACGGCATCTGGGCTTGCCCGAGAACTGATATAGGCGGAGAACGAGCGCTTTCGAGGCACTTTATTTTTTGTCGGAAAAATGATATTTTAATGGGCTATAGGCTTAGCGTTTTTTCCATTTTAGGGGGAAAATTATTCTTTGCCTAATCGTTCAGGTATCGCGTTAAACGGCATCTGGGCTTGCCCGAGAACTGATATAGGCGGAGAACGAGCGCTTTCGAGGCACTATTTTTTGTCGGAAAAATGATATTTTAATGGGCTATAGGCTTAGCGTTTTTTCCATTTTAGGGGGAAAATTATTCTTTGCCTAATTGTTCAGGTATCGCGTTAAACGGCATCTGGGCGTGCCCGAGAACTGATATATGCGGAGAACGAGCGCTTTCGAGGCAGTTTATTTTTCGTCGGAAAAATGATATTTTCATGTGCTATAGGCTTAGCGTTTTTTCCATTTTAGGGGGCAAATTATTCTTTGCCTAATCGTTCAGGTATCGAGTTAAACGGCATCTGGGCGTGCCCGGGAACTGATATATGCGTAGAACGAGCGCTTTCGAGGCACTTTATTTTTCGTCGGAAAAATGATATTTTCATGGGCTATAGGCTTAGCGTTTTTTCCATTTTAGGGGAAAAATTATTCTTTGCCTAATCGTTCAGGTATCGCGTTAAACGGCATCTGGGCTTGCCCGAGAACTGATATAGGCGGAGAACGAGCGCTTTCGAGGCACTTTATTTTTTGTCGGAAAAATGATATTTTAATGGGCTATAGTCTTAGCGTTTTTTCCATTTTAGGGGGAAAATTATTCTTTGCCTAATCGTTCAGGTATCGCGTTAAACGGCATCTGGGCGTGCCCGAGAACTGATATATGCGGAGAACGAGCGCTTTCGAGGCAGTTTATTTTTCGTCGGAAAAATGATATTTTCATGTGCTATAGGCTTAGCGTTTTTTCCATTTTAGGGGGCAAATTATTCTTTGCCTAATCGTTCAGGTATCGCGTTAAACGGCATCTGGGCGTGCCCGGGAACTGATATATGCGGAGAACGAGCGCTTTCGAGGCACTTTATTTTTCGTCGGGAAAATGATATTTTCATGGGCTATAGGCTTATCGTTTTTTCCATTTTAGGGGAAAAATTATTCTTTGCCTAATAGTTCAGGTATCGCGTTAAACGGAATCTGGGCGTGCCCGGGAACTGATATATGCGGAGAACGAGCGCTTTCGAGGCACTTTATTTTTCGTCGGAAAAATGATATTTTCATGGGCTATAGGCTTAGCGTTTTTTCCATTTTAGGGGAAAAATTATTCTTTGCCTAATCGTTCACGTATCGCGTTAAACGGCATCTGGGCGTGCACGGGAACTGATGTATGCGGAGAACGAGCGCTTTCGAGGCACTTTATTTTTCGTCGCAAAAATGATATTTTCATGGGCTATAGGCTTAGCGTTTTTTCCATTTTAGGGGGAAAATTATTCTTTGCCTAATCGTTCAGGTATCGCGTTAAACGGCATCTGGGCGGGCCCGCGAACTGATATATGCGGAAAACGAGCGCTTTCGAGGCACTTTATTTTTCGTCAGAAAAATGATATTTTTATGGGCTATAGGCTTAGCGTTTTTTCCATTTTAGGCGAAAAATTATTCTTTCCCTAATCGTTCAGGTATCGCGTTAAACGGCATCTGGGCGTGCCCGGGAACTGATATATGCGGAGAACGAGCGCTTTCGAGGCACTTTATTTTTCGTCGGAAAAATGATATTTACATGGATTATAGGCTTAGCGTTTTTTCCATTTTAGGGGAAAAATTATTCTTTGCCTAATCGTTCACGTATCGCGTTAAACGGCATCTGGGCGGGCCCGGGAACTGATATATGCGGAAAACGAGCGCTTTCGAGGCACTTTATTTTTCGTCAGAAAAATGATATTTTTATGGCCTATAGGCTTAGCGTTTTTTCCATTTTAGGGGAAAAATTATTCTTTCCCTAATCGTTCAGGTATCGCGTTAAACGGCATCTGGGCGTGCCCGGGAACTGATATATGCGGAGAACGAGCGCTTTCGAAGCACTTTATTTTTCGTCGGAAAAATGATATTTACATGGATTATAGGCTTAGCGTTTTTTCCATTTTAGGGGAAAAATTATTCATTGCCTAATCGTTCACGTATCGCGTTAAACGGCATCTGGGCGTGCACGGGAACTGATGTATGCGGAGAACGAGCGCTTTCGAGGCACTTTATTTTTCGTCGCAAAAATGATATTTTCATGGGCTATAGGCTTAGCGTTTTTTCCATTTTAGGGGGAAAATTATTCTTTGCCTAATCGTTCAGGTATCGCGTTAAACGGCATCTGGGCGTGCCCGGGAACTGATATATGCGGAGAACGAGCGCTTTCGAGGCAGTTTATTTTTCGTCGGAAAAATATTTTCATGGGCTATAGGCTTAGCGTTTTTTCCATTTTAGGGGAAAAATTATTCTTTGCCTAATCGTTCAGGTATCGCGTTAAACGGCATCTGGGCGTGCCCGGGAACTGATATATGTTGAGAACGAGCGCTTTCGAGGAACTTTATTTTTCATCGGAAAAATGATATTTTCATGGGCTATAGGCTTAGCGTTTTTTCCATTTTAGGGGGAAAATTATTCTTAGCCTAATCGTTCAGGTATCGAGTTAAACGGCATCTGGGCGTGCCCGGGAACTGATATATGCGTAGAACGAGCGCTTTCGAGGCACTTTATTTTTCGTCGGAAAAATGATATTTTCATGGGCTATAGGCTTAGCGTTTTTTCCATTTTAGGGGAAAAATTATTCTTTGCCTAATCGTTCAGGTATCGCGTTAAACGGCATCTGGGCGTGCCCGAGAACTGATATATGCGGAGAACGAGCGCTTTCGAGGCAGTTTATTTTTTGTCGGAAAAATGATATTTTAATGGGCTATAGGCTTAGCGTTTTTTCCATTTTAGGGGGAAAATTATTCTTTGCCTAATCGTTCAGGTATCGAGTTAAACGGCATCTGGGCGTGCCCGGGAACTGATATATGCGTAGAACGAGCGCTTTCGAGGCACTTTATTTTTCGTCGGAAAAATGATATTTTCATGGGCTATAGGCTTAGCGTTTTTTCCATTTTAGGGGAAAAATTATTCTTTGCCTAATCGTTCAGGTATCGCGTTAAACGGCATCTGGGCTTGCCCGAGAACTGATATAGGCGGAGAACGAGCGCTTTCGAGGCACTTTATTTTTTGTCGGAAAAATGATATTTTAATGGGCTATGGTCTTAGCGTTTTTTCCATTTTAGGGGGAAAATTATTCTTTGCCTAATCGTTCAGGTATCGCGTTAAACGGCATCTGGGCGTGCCCGAGAACTGATATATGCGGAGAACGAGCGCTTTCGAGGCAGTTTATTTTTCGTCGGAAAAATGATATTTTCATGTGCTATAGGCTTAGCGTTTTTTCCATTTTAGGGGGCAAATTATTCTTTGCCTAATCGTTCAGGTATCGCGTTAAACGGCATCTGGGCGTGCCCGGGAACTGATATATGCGGAGAACGAGCGCTTTCGAGGCACTTTATTTTTCGTCGGGAAAATGATATTTTCATGGGCTATAGGCCTAGCGTTTTTTCCATTTTAGGGGAAAAATTATTCTTTGCCTAATAGTTCAGGTATCGCGTTAAACGGAATCTGGGCGTGCCCGGGAACTGATATATGCGGAGAACGAGCGCTTTCGAGGCACTTTATTTTTCGTCGGAAAAATGATATTTTCATGGGCTATAGGCTTAGCGTTTTTTCCATTTTAGGGGAAAAATTATTCTTTGCCTAATCGTTCACGTATCGCGTTAAACGGCATCTGGGCGTGCACGGGAACTGATGTATGCGGAGAACGAGCGCTTTCGAGGCACTTTATTTTTCGTCGCAAAAATGATATTTTCATGGGCTATAGGCTTAGCGTTTTTTCCATTTTAGGGGGAAAATTATTCTTTGCCTAATCGTTCAGGTATCGCGTTAAACGGCATCTGGGCGTGCCCGGGAACTGATATATGCGGAGAACGAGCGCTTTCGAAGCACTTTATTTTTCGTCGGAAAAATGATATTTACATGGATTATAGGCTTAGCGTTTTTTCCATTTTAGGGGAAAAATTATTCATTGCCTAATCGTTCACGTATCGCGTTAAACGGCATCTGGGCGTGCACGGGAACTGATGTATGCGGAGAACGAGCGCTTTCGAGGCACTTTATTTTCGTCGCAAAAATGATATTTTCATGGGCTATAGGCTTAGCGTTTTTTCCATTTTAGGGGGAAAATTATTCTTTGCCTAATCGTTCAGGTATCGCGTTAAACTGCATCTGGGCGTGCCCGGGAACTGATATATGCGGAGAACGAGCGCTTTCGAGGCAGTTTATTTTTCGTGGGAAAAATATTTTCATGGGCTATAGGCTTAGCGTTTTTTCCATTTTAGGGGAAAAATTATTCTTTGCCTAATCGTTCAGGTATCGCGTTAAACGGCATCTGGGCGTGCCCGGGAACTGATATATGTTGAGAACGAGCGCTTTCGAGGAACTTTATTTTTCGTCGGAAAAATGATATTTTCATGGGCTATAGGCTTAGCGTTTTTTCCATTTTAGGGGGAAAATTATTCTTTGCCTAATCGTTCAGGTATCGAGTTAAACGGCATCTGGGCGTGCCCGGGAACTGATATATGCGTAGAACGAGCGCTTTCGAGGCACTTTATTTTTCGTCGGAAAAATGATATTTTCATGGGCTATAGGCTTAGCGTTTTTTCCATTTTAGGGGAAAAATTATTCTTTGCCTAATCGTTCAGGTATCGCGTTAAACGGCATCTGGACTTGCCCGAGAACTGATATAGGCGGAGAACGAGCGCTTTCGAGGCAGTTCATTTTTTGTCGGAAAAATGATATTTTAATGGGCTATAGGCTTAGCGTTTTTTCCATTTTAGGGGGAAAATTATTCTTTGCCTAATCGTTCAGGTATCGCGTTAAACGGCATCTGGGCGTGCCCGAGAACTGATATATGCGGAGAACGAGCGCTTTCGAGGCAGTTTATTTTTCGTTGGAAAAATGATATTTTCATGTGCTATAGGCTTAGCGTTTTTTCCATTTTAGGGGGCAAATTATTCTTTGCCTAATTGTTCAGGTATCGAGTTAAACGGCATCTGGGCGTGCCCAGGAACTGATATATGCGTAGAACGAGCGCTTTCGAGACACTTGATTTTTCGTCGGAAAAATGATATTTTCATGGGCTATAGGCTTAGCGTTTTTTCCATTTTAGGGGAAAAATTATTCTTTGCCTAATCGTTCAGGTATCGCGTTAAACGGCATCTGGACTTGCCCGAGAACTGATATAGGCGGAGAACGAGCGCTTTCGAGGCACTTTATTTTTTGTCGGAAAAATGATATTTTAATGTGCTATAGGCTTAGCGTTTTTTCCATTTTAGGGGGAAAATTATTCTTTGCCTAATCGTTCAGGTATCGCGTTAAACGGCATCTGGGCGTGCCCGAGAACTGATATAGGGGGAGAACGAGCGCTTTCGAGGCAGTTTATTTTTCGTCGGAAAAATGATATTTTCATGGGCTATAGGCTTAGCGTTTTTTCCATTTTAGGGGAAAAATTATTCTTTGCCTAATCGTTCAGGTATCGCGTTAAACGGCATCTGGACTTGCCCGAGAACTGATATAGGCGGAGAACGAGCGCTTTCGAGGCACTTTATTTTTTGTCGGAAAAATGATATTTTAATGGGCTATAGGCTTAGCGTTTTTTCCATTTTAGGGGGAAAATTATTCTTTGCCTAATCGTTCAGGTATCGCGTTAAACGGCATCTGGGCCTGCCCGAGAACTGATATATGCGGAGAACGAGCGCTTTCGAGGCAGTTTATTTTTCGTCGGAAAAATGATATTTTCATGTGCTAAAGGCTTAGCGTTTTTTCCATTTTAGGGGGCAAATTATTCTTTGCCTAATTGTTCAGGTATCGAGTTAAACGTCATCTGGGCGTGCCCGGGAACTGATATATGCTAGAACGAGCGCTTTCGAGGCACTTGATTTTTCGTCGGAAAAATGATATTTTCATGGGCTATAGGCTTAGCGTTTTTTCCATTTTAGGGGAAAAATTATTCTTTGCCTAATCGTTCAGGTATCGCGTTAAACGGCATCTGGACTTGCCCGAATACTGATATAGGCGGAGAACGAGCGCTTTCGAGGCACTTTATTTTTCGTCGGAAAAATGATATTTGCATGGGCTATAGGCTTAGCGTTTTTTCCATTTTAGGGGGAAAATTATTCTTTGCCTAATCGTTCAGGTATCGAGTTAAACGGCATCTGGGCGTGCCCGGGAACTGATATATGCGTAGAACGAGCGCTTTCGAGGCACTTTATTTTTCGTCGGAAAAACGATATTTTCATGAGCTATAGGCTTAGCGTTTTTTCCATTTTAGGGGAAAAATGATTCTTTGCCTAATCGTTCAGGTATCGCGTTAAACGGCATCTGGGCTTGCCCGAGAACTGATATAGGCGGAGAACGAGCGCTTTCGAGGCACTTTATTTTTTGTCGGAAAAATGATATTTTAATGGGCTATAGTCTTAGCGTTTTTTCCATTTTAGAGGAAAATTATTCTTTGCCTAATCGTTCAGGTATCGCGTTAAACGGCATCTGGGCGTGCCCGAGAACTGATATATGCGGAGAACGAGCGCTTTCGAGGCAGTTTATTTTTCGTCGGAAAAATGATATTTTCATGTGCTATAGGCTTAGCGTATTTTCCATTTTAGGGGGAAAATTATTCTTTGCCTAATCGTTCAGGTATCGCGTTAAACGGCATCTGGGCGTGCCTGGGAACTGATATATGCGGAGAACGAGCGCTTTCGAGGCACTTCATTTTTCGTCGGAAAAATGATATTTTCATGGGCTATAGGCTTAGCGTTTTTTCATTTTAGGGGCAAAATTATTCTTTGCCTAATCGTTCAGGAATCGCGTTAAACGGCATCTGGGCTTGCCCGAGAACTGATGTAGGCGGAGAACGAGCGCTTTCGAGGCACTTTATTTTTTGTCGGAAAAATGATATTTTATTGGGCTATAGGCTTAGCGTTTTTTCCATTTTAGGGGGAAAATTATTCTTTGCCTAATCGTTCAGGTATCGCGTTAAACGGCATCTGGGCGTGCCCGAGAACTGATATATGCGGAGAACGAGCGCTTTCGAGGCAGTTTATTTTTCGTCAGAAAAATGATATTTTCATGTGCTATAGGCTTAGCGTTTTTTCCATTTTAGGGGGCAAATTATTCTTTGCCTAATTGTTCAGGTATCGAGTTAAACGGCATCTGGGCGTGCCCGGGAACTGATATATGCGTAGAACGAGCGCTTTCGAGGCACTTGATTTTTCGTCGGAAAAATGATATTTTCATGGGCTATAGGCTTAGCGTTTTTTCCATTTTAGGGGAAAAATTATTCTTTGCCTAATCGTTCAGGTATCGCGTTAAATGGCATCTGGGCGTGCCCGGGAACTGATATATGCGGAGAACGAGCGCTTTCGAGGCACTTTATTTTTCGTCGGAAAAATGATATTTTCATGGGCTATAGGCTTAGCGTTTTTTCCATTTTAGGGGAAAAATTATTCTTTGCCTAATCGTTCAGGTATCGCGTTAAACGGCATCTGGGCGTGCCCGGGAACTGATATATGCGGAGAACGTGCGCTTTCGAGGCACTTTATTTTTCGTCGAAAAATGATATTTTCATGGGCTATAGGCTTAGCGTTTTTTCCATTTTAGGGGAAAAATTATTCTTTCTCTAATAGTTCAGGTATCGCGTTAAACGGAATCTGGGCGTGCCCGGCAACTGATATATGCGGAGAACGAGCGCTTTCGAGGCACTTTATTTTTCGTCGGAAAAATGATATTTTCATGGGCTATAGGCTTAGCGTTTTTTCCATTTTAGGGGGAAAATTATTCTTTGCCTAATCGTTCAGGTATCGCGTTAAACGGCATCTGGGCGTGCCCGAGAACTGATATAGGGGGAGAACGAGCGCTTTCGAGGCAGTTTATTTTTCGTCGGAAAAATGATATTTTCATGGGCTATAGGCTTAGCGTTTTTTCCATTTTAGGGGAAAAATTATTCTTTGCCTAATCGTTCAGGTATCGCGTTAAACGGCATCTGGACTTGCCCGAGAACTGATATAGGCGGAGAACGAGCGCTTTCGAGGCACTTTATTTTTTGTCGGAAAAATGATATTTTAATGGGCTATAGGCTTAGCGTTTTTTCCATTTTAGGGGGAAAATTATTCTTTGCCTAATCGTTCAGGTATCGCGTTAAACGGCATCTGGGCGTGCCCGAGAACTGATATAGGGGGAGAACGAGCGCTTTCGAGGCAGTTTATTTTTCGTCGGAAAAATGATATTTTCATGGGCTATAGGCTTAGCGTTTTTTCCATTTTAGGGGAAAAATTATTCTTTGCCTAATCGTTCAGGTATCGCGTTAAACGGCATCTGGACTTGCCCGAGAACTGATATAGGCGGAGAACGAGCGCTTTCGAGGCACTTTATTTTTTGTCGGAAAAATGATATTTTAATGGGCTATAGGCTTAGCGTTTTTTCCATTTTAGGGGGAAAATTATTCTTTGCCTAATCGTTCAGGTATCGCGGTAAACGGCATCTGGGCCTGCCCGAGAACTGATATATGCGGAGAACGAGCGCTTTCGAGGCAGTTTATTTTTCGTCGGAAAAATGATATTTTCATGTGCTAAAGGCTTAGCGTTTTTTCCATTTTAGGGGGCAAATTATTCTTTGCCTAATTGTTCAGGTATCGAGTTAAACGTCATCTGGGCGTGCCCGGGAACTGATATATGCTAGAACGAGCGCTTTCGAGGCACTTGATTTTTCGTCGGAAAAATGATATTTTCATGGGCTATAGGCTTAGCGTTTTTTCCATTTTAGGGGAAAAATTATTCTTTGCCTAATCGTTCAGGTATCGCGTTAAACGGCATCTGGACTTGCCCGAATACTGATATAGGCGGAGAACGAGCGCTTTCGAGGCACTTTATTTTTCGTCGGAAAAATGATATTTGCATGGGCTATAGGCTTAGCGTTTTTTCCATTTTAGGGGGAAAATTATTCTTTGCCTAATCGTTCAGGTATCGAGTTAAACGGCATCTGGGCGTGCCCGGGAACTGATATATGCGTAGAACGAGCGCTTTCGAGGCACTTTATTTTTGGTCGGAAAAATGATATTTTCATGGGCTATAGGCTTAGCGTTTTTTCCATTTTAGGGGAAAATGATTCTTTGCCTAATCGTTCAGGTATCGCGTTAAACGGCATCTGGGCTTGCCCGAGAACTGATATAGGCGGAGAACGAGCGCTTTCGAGGCACTTTATTTTTTGTCGGAAAAATGATATTTTAATGGGCTATAGTCTTAGCGTTTTTTCCATTTTAGAGGAAAATTATTCTTTGCCTAATCGTTCAGGTATCGCGTTAAACGGCATCTGGGCGTGCCCGAGAACTGATATATGCGGAGAACGAGCGCTTTCGAGGCAGTTTATTTTTCGTCGGAAAAATGATATTTTCATGTGCTATAGGCTTAGCGTATTTTCCATTTTAGGGGGAAAATTATTCTTTGCCTAATCGTTCAGGTATCGCGTTAAACGGCATCTGGGCGTGCCTGGGAACTGATATATGCGGAGAACGAGCGCTTTCGAGGCACTTCATTTTTCGTCGGAAAACTGATATTTTCATGTGCTATAGGCTTAGCGTTTTTTCCATTTTAGGGGGAAAAGTATTCTTTGCCTAATCGTTCAGGTATCGCGTTAAACGGCATCTGGGCGTGCCCGGGAACTGATATATGCGGAGAACGAGCGCTTTCGAGGCACTTCATGTTTCGTCGGAAAAATGATATTTTCATGGGCTATAGGCTTAGCGTTTTTTCATTTTAGGGGCAAAATTATTCTTTGCCTAATCGTTCAGGAATCGCGTTAAACGGCATCTGGGCTTGCCCGAGAACTGATATAGGCGGAGAACGAGCGCTTTCGAGGCACTTTATTTTTTGTCGGAAAAATGATATTTTAATGGGCTATAGGCTTAGCGTTTTTTCCATTTTAGGGGGAAAATTATTCTTTGCCTAATCGTTCAGGTATCGCGTTAAACGGCATCTGGGCGTGCCCGAGAACTGATATATGCGGAGAACGAGCGCTTTCGAGGCAGTTTATTTTTCGTCAGAAAAATGATATTTTCATGTGCTATAGGCTTAGCGTTTTTTCCATTTTAGGGGGCAAATTATTCTTTGCCTAATTGTTCAGGTATCGAGTTAAACGGCATCTGGGCGTGCCCGGGAACTGATATATGCGTAGAACGAGCGCTTTCGAGGCACTTGATTTTTCGTCGGAAAAATGATATTTTCATGGGCTATAGGCTTAGCGTTTTTTCCATTTTAGGGGAAAAATTATTCTTTGCCTAATCGTTCAGGTATCGCGTTAAATGGCATCTGGGCGTGCCCGGGAACTGATATATGCGGAGAACGAGCGCTTTCGAGGCACTTTATTTTTCGTCGGAAAAATGATATTTTCATGGGCTATAGGCTTAGCGTTTTTTCCATTTTAGGGGAAAAATTATTCTTTGCCTAATCGTTCAGGTATCGCGTCAAACGGCATCTGGGCGTGCCCGGGAACTGATATATGCGGACAACGTGCGCTTTCGAGGCACTTTATTTTTCGTCGGAAAAATGATATTTTCATGGGCTATAGGCTTAGCGTTTTTTCCATTTTAGGGGAAAAATTATTCTTTCTCTAATAGTTCAGGTATCGCGTTAAACGGAATCTGGGCGTGCCCGGCAACTGATATATGCGGAGAACGAGCGCTTTCGAGGCACTTTATTTTTCGTCGGAAAAATGATATTTTCATGGGCTATAGGCTTAGCGTTTTTTCCATTTTAGGGGAAAAATTATTCTTTGCCTAATCGTTCACGTATCGCGTTAAACGGCATCTGGGCGTGCACGGGAACTGATGTATGCGGAGAACGAGCGCTTTCGAGGCACTTTATTTTTCGTTGCAAAAATGATATTTTCATGGGCTATAGGCTTAGCGTTTTTTCCATTTTAGGGGGAAAATTATTCTTTGCCTAATCGTTCAGGTATCGCGTTAAACGGCATCTGGGCGGGCCCGGGAACTGATATATGCGGAGAACGAGCGCTTTCGAGGCACTTTATTTTTCGTCAGAAAAATGATATTTTTATGGGCTATAGGCTTAGCGTTTTTTCCATTTTAGGGGAAAAATTATTCTTTGCCTAATCGTTCAGGTATCGCGTTAAACGGCATCTGGACTTGCCCGAGAACTGATATAGGCGGAGAACGAGCGCTTTCGAGGCACTTTATTTTTTGTCGGAAAAATGATATTTTAATGGGCTATAGGCTTAGCGTTTTTTCCATTTTAGGGGGAAAATTATTCTTTGCCTAATCGTTCAGGTATCGCGTTAAACGGCATCTGGGCGTGCCCGAGAACTGATATATGCGGAGAACGAGCGCTTTCGAGGCAGTTTATTTTTCGTCGGAAAAATGATATTTTCATGGGCTATAGGCTTAGCGTTTTTTCCATTTTAGGGGAAAAATTATTCTTTGCCTAATCGTTCAGGTATCGCGTTAAACGGCATCTGGACTTGCCCGAGAACTGATATAGGCGGAGAACGAGCGCTTTCGAGGCACTTTATTTTTTGTCGGAAAAATGATATTTTAATGGGCTATAGGCTTAGCGTTTTTTCCATTTTAGGGGGAAAATTATTCTTTGCCTAATCGTTCAGGTATCGCGTTAAACGGCATCTGGGCGTGCCCGAGAACTGATATATGCGGAGAACGAGCGCTTTCGAGGCAGTTTATTTTTCGTCGGAAAAATGATATTTTCATGTGCTATAGGCTTAGCGTTTTTTCCATTTTAGGGGGAAAATTATTCTTTGCCTAATCGTTCAGGTATCGCGTTAAACGGCATCTGGGCGTGCCTGGGAACTGATATATGCGGAGAACGAGCGCTTTCGAGGCACTTCATTTTTCGTCGGAAAACTGATATTTTCATGTGCTATAGGCTTAGCGTTTTTTCCATTTTAGGGGGAAAAGTATTCTTTGCCTAATCGTTCAGGTATCGCGTTAAACGGCATCTGGGCGTGCCCGGGAACTGATATATGCGGAGAACGAGCGCTTTCGAGGCACTTCATGTTTCGTCGGAAAAATGATATTTTCATGGGCTATAGGCTTAGCGTTTTTTCATTTTAGGGGCAAAATTATTCTTTGCCTAATCGTTCAGGAATCGCGTTAAACGGCATCTGGGCTTGCCCGAGAACTGATATAGGCGGAGAACGAGCGCTTTCGAGGCACTTTATTTTTTGTCGGAAAAATGATATTTTAATGGGCTATAGGCTTAGCGTTTTTTCCATTTTAGGGGGAAAATTATTCTTTGCCTAATCGTTCAGGTATCGCGTTAAACGGCATCTGGGCGTGCCCGAGAACTGATATATGCGGAGAACGAGCGCTTTCGAGGCAGTTTATTTTTCGTCAGAAAAATGATATTTTCATGTGCTATAGGCTTAGCGTTTTTTCCATTTTAGGGGGCAAATTATTCTTTGCCTAATTGTTCAGGTATCGAGTTAAACGGCATCTGGGCGTGCCCGGGAACTGATATATGCGTAGAACGAGCGCTTTCGAGGCACTTGATTTTTCGTCGGAAAAATGATATTTTCATGGGCTATAGGCTTAGCGTTTTTTCCATTTTAGGGGAAAAATTATTCTTTGCCTAATCGTTCAGGTATCGCGTTAAATGGCATCTGGGCGTGCCCGGGAACTGATATATGCGGAGAACGAGCGCTTTCGAGGCACTTTATTTTTCGTCGGAAAAATGATATTTTCATGGATTATAGGCTTAGCGTTTTTTCCATTTTAGGGGAAAAATTATTCTTTGCCTAATCGTTCACGTATCGCGTTAAACGGCATCTGGGCGGGCCCGGGAACTGATATATGCGGAAAACGAGCGCTTTCGAGGCACTTTATTTTTCGTCAGAAAAATGATATTTTTATGGGCTATAGGCTTAGCGTTTTTTCCATTTTAGGGGAAAAATTATTCTTTCCCTAATCGTTCAGGTATCGCGTTAAACGGCATCTGGGCGTGCCCGGGAACTGATATATGCGGAGAACGAGCGCTTTCGAAGCACTTTATTTTTCGTCGGAAAAATGATATTTACATGGATTATAGGCTTAGCGTTTTTTCCATTTTAGGGGAAAAATTATTCATTGCCTAATCGTTCACGTATCGCGTTAAACGGCATCTGGGCGTGCACGGGAACTGATGTATGCGGAGAACGAGCGCTTTCGAGGCACTTTATTTTTCGTCGCAAAAATGATATTTTCATGGGCTATAGGCTTAGCGTTTTTTCCATTTTAGGGGGAAAATTATTCTTTGCCTAATCGTTCAGGTATCGCGTTAAACGGCATCTGGGCGTGCCCGAGAACTGATATATGCGGAGAACGAGCGCTTTCGAGGCAGTTTATTTTTCGTCGGAAAAATGATATTTTCATGTGCTATAGGCTTAGCGTTTTTTCCATTTTAGGGGGCAAATTATTCTTTGCCTAATTGTTCAGGTATCGAGTTAAACGGCATCTGGGCGTGCCCGGGAACTGATATATGCGTAGAACGAGCGCTTTCGAGGCACTTGATTTTTCGTCGGAAAAATGATATTTTCATGGGCTATAGGCTTAGCGTTTTTTCCATTTTAGGGGGAAAATTATTCTTTGCCTAATCGTTCAGGTATCGCGTTAAACGGCATCTGCGCCTGCCCGAGAACTGATATATGCGGAGAACGAGCGCTTTCGAGGCAGTTTATTTTTCGTCGGAAAAATGATATTTTCATGTGCTATAGGCTCAGCGTTTTTTCCATTTTAGGGGGCAATTTATTCTTTGCCTAAATGTTCACGTATCGAGTTAAACGGCATCTGGGCGTGCCCGGGAACTGATATATGCGTAGAACGAGCGCTTTCGAGGCACTTGATTTTTCGTCGGAAAAATGATATTTTCATGGGCTATAGGCTTAGCGTTTTTTCCATTTTAGGGGAAAAATTATTCTTTGCCTAATCGTTCAGGTATCGCGTTAAACGGCATCTGGACTTGCCCGAGAACTGATATAGGCGGAGAACGAGCGCTTTCGAGGCACTTTATTTTTTGTCGGAAAAATGATATTTTAATGGGCTATAAGCTTAGCGTTTTTTCCATTTTAGGGGGAAAATTATTCTTTGCCTAATCGTTCAGGTATCGCGTTAAACGGCATCTGGGGGTGCCCGAGAACTGATATATGCGGAGAACGAGCGCTTTCGAGGCAGTTTATTTTTCGTCGGAGAAATGACATTTTCATGTGCTATAGGCTTAGCGTTTTTTCCATTTTAGGGGGCAAATTATTCTTTGCCTAATTGTTCAGGTATCGAGTTAAACGGCATCTGGGCGTGCCCGGGAACTGATATATGCGTAGAACGAGCGCTTTCGAGGCACTTGATTTTTCGTCGGAAAAATGATATTTTCATGGGCTATAGGCTTAGCGTTTTTTCCATTTTAGGGGGAAAATTATTCTTTGCCTAATTGTTCAGGTATCGAGTTAAACGGCATCTGGGCGTGCCCGGGAACTGATATATGCATAGAACGAGCGCTTTCGAGGCACTTGATTTTTCGTCGCAAAAATGATATTTTCATGGGCTATAGGCTTAGCGTTTTTTTCCATTTTAGGGGGAAAATTATTCTTTGCCTAATTGTTCAGGTATCGAGTTAAACGGCATCTGGGCGTGCCCGGGAACTGATATATGCGTAGAACGAGCGCTTTCGAGGCACTTGATTTTTCGTCGCAAAAATGATATTTTCATGGGCTATAGGCATAGCGTTTTTTCCATTTTAGGGGAAAAAATATTCTTTGCCTAATCGTTCAGGTATCGCGTTAAACGGCATCTGGGCGTGCCCGGGAACTGATATAGGCGGAGAACGAGCGCTTTCGAGGCACTTTATTTCTCGTCGGAAAAATATTTTCATGGGCTATAGGCTTAGCGTTTTTTCCATTTTAGGGGAAAAATTATTTTTTGCCTAATCGTTCAGGTATCGCGTTAAACGGCATCTGGGCGTGCCCGGGAACTGATATATGTTGAGAACGAGCGCTTTCGAGGAACTTTATTTTTCGTTGGAAAAATGATATTTTCATGGGCTATAGGCTTAGTGTTTTTTCCATTTTAGGGGGAAAATTATTCTTTGCCTAATCGTTCAGGTATCGCGTTAAATGGCATTTAAGCGTGCCCGGGAACTTATATATGCGCAGAACGAGCGCTTTCGAGGCACTTGATTTTTCGTCGGAAAAATGATATTTTCATGGGCTATAGGCTTAGCGTTTTTTCCATTTTAGGGGGAAAATTATTCTTTGCCTAATTGTTCAGGTATCGAGTTAAACGGCATCTGGGCGTGCCCGGGAACTGATATATGCATAGAACGAGCGCTTTCGAGGCACTTTATTTTTCGTCGGAAAAATGATATTTTCATGGATTATAGGCTTAGCGTTTTTTCCATTTTAGGGGAAAAATTATTCTTTGCCTAATCGTTCACGTATCGCGTTAAACGGCATCTGGGCGGGCCCGGGAACTGATATATGCGGAAAACGAGCGCTTTCGAGGCACTTTATTTTTCGTCAGAAAAATGATATTTTTATGGGCTATAGGCTTAGCGTTTTTTCCATTTTAGGGGAAAAATTATTCTTTCCCTAATCGTTCAGGTATCGCGTTAAACGGCATCTGGGCGTGCCCGGGAACTGATATATGCGGAGAACGAGCGCTTTCGAAGCACTTTATTTTTCGTCGGAAAAATGATATTTACATGGATTATAGGCTTAGCGTTTTTTCCATTTTAGGGGAAAAATTATTCATTGCCTAATCGTTCACGTATCGCGTTAAACGGCATCTGGGCGTGCACGGGAACTGATGTATGCGGAGAACGAGCGCTTTCGAGGCACTTTATTTTTCGTCGCAAAAATGATATTTTCATGGGCTATAGGCTTAGCGTTTTTTCCATTTTAGGGGGAAAATTATTCTTTGCCTAATCGTTCAGGTATCGCGTTAAACGGCATCTGGGCGTGCCCGAGAACTGATATATGCGGAGAACGAGCGCTTTCGAGGCAGTTTATTTTTCGTCGGAAAAATGATATTTTCATGGGCTATAGGCTTAGCGTTTTTTCCATTTTAGGGGAAAAATTATTCTTTGCCTAATCGTTCAGGTATCGCGTTAAACGGCATCTGGACTTGCCCGAGAACTGATATAGGCGGAGAACGAGCGCTTTCGAGGCACTTTATTTTTTGTCGGAAAAATGATATTTTAATGGGCTATAGGCTTAGCGTTTTTTCCATTTTAGGGGGAAAATTATTCTTTGCCTAATCGTTCAGGTATCGCGTTAAACGGCATCTGGGCGTGCCCGAGAACTGATATATGCGGAGAACGAGCGCTTTCGAGGCAGTTTATTTTTCGTCGGAAAAATGATATTTTCATGTGCTATAGGCTTAGCGTTTTTTCCATTTTAGGGGGCAAATTATTCTTTGCCTAATTGTTCAGGTATCGAGTTAAACGGCATCTGGGCGTGCCCGGGAACTGATATATGCGTAGAACGAGCGCTTTCGAGGCACTTGATTTTTCGTCGGAAAAATGATATTTTCATGGGCTATAGGCTTAGCGTTTTTTCCATTTTAGGGGGAAAATTATTCTTTGCCTAATCGTTCAGGTATCGCGTTAAACGGCATCTGCGCCTGCCCGAGAACTGATATATGCGGAGAACGAGCGCTTTCGAGGCAGTTTATTTTTCGTCGGAAAAATGATATTTTCATGTGCTATAGGCTCAGCGTTTTTTCCATTTTAGGGGGCAATTTATTCTTTGCCTAAATGTTCACGTATCGAGTTAAACGGCATCTGGGCGTGCCCGGGAACTGATATATGCGTAGAACGAGCGCTTTCGAGGCACTTGATTTTTCGTCGGAAAAATGATATTTTCATGGGCTATAGGCTTAGCGTTTTTTCCATTTTAGGGGAAAAATTATTCTTTGCCTAATCGTTCAGGTATCGCGTTAAACGGCATCTGGACTTGCCCGAGAACTGATATAGGCGGAGAACGAGCGCTTTCGAGGCACTTTATTTTTTGTCGGAAAAATGATATTTTAATGGGCTATAAGCTTAGCGTTTTTTCCATTTTAGGGGGAAAATTATTCTTTGCCTAATCGTTCAGGTATCGCGTTAAACGGCATCTGGGGGTGCCCGAGAACTGATATATGCGGAGAACGAGCGCTTTCGAGGCAGTTTATTTTTCGTCGGAAAAATGACATTTTCATGTGCTATAGGCTTAGCGTTTTTTCCATTTTAGGGGGCAAATTATTCTTTGCCTAATTGTTCAGGTATCGAGTTAAACGGCATCTGGGCGTGCCCGGGAACTGATATATGCGTAGAACGAGCGCTTTCGAGGCACTTGATTTTTCGTCGGAAAAATGATATTTTCATGGGCTATAGGCTTAGCGTTTTTTCCATTTTAGGGGGAAAATTATTCTTTGCCTAATTGTTCAGGTATCGAGTTAAACGGCATCTGGGCGTGCCCGGGAACTGATATATGCATAGAACGAGCGCTTTCGAGGCACTTGATTTTTCGTCGCAAAAATGATATTTTCATAGGCTATAGGCTTAGCGTTTTTTCCATTTTAGGGGGAAAATTATTCTTTGCCTAATTGTTCAGGTATCGAGTTAAACGGCATCTGGGCGTGCCCGGGAACTGATATATGCGTAGAACGAGCGCTTTCGAGGCACTTGATTTTTCGTCGCAAAAATGATATTTTCATGGGCTATAGGCATAGCGTTTTTTCCATTTTAGGGGAAAAAATATTCTTTGCCTAATCGTTCAGGTATCGCGTTAAACGGCATCTGGGCGTGCCCGGGAACTGATATAGGCGGAGAACGAGCGCTTTCGAGGCACTTTATTTCTCGTCGGAAAAATATTTTCATGGGCTATAGGCTTAGCGTTTTTTCCATTTTAGGGGAAAAATTATTATTTGCCTAATCGTTCAGGTATCGCGTTAAACGGCATCTGGGCGTGCCCGGGAACTGATATATGTTGAGAACGAGCGCTTTCGAGGAACTTTATTTTTCGTTGGAAAAATGATATTTTCATGGGCTATAGGCTTAGTGTTTTTTCCATTTTAGGGGGAAAATTATTCTTTGCCTAATCGTTCAGGTATCGCGTTAAATGGCATTTAAGCGTGCCCGGGAACTTATATATGCGCAGAACGAGCGCTTTCGAGGCACTTGATTTTTCGTCGGAAAAATGATATTTTCATGGGCTATAGGCTTAGCGTTTTTTCCATTTTAGGGGGAAAATTATTCTTTGCCTAATTGTTCAGGTATGGAGTTAAACGGCATCTGGGCGTGCCCGGGAACTGATATATGCATAGAACGAGCGCTTTCGAGGCACTTGATTTTTCGTCGCAAAAATGATATTTTCATGGGCTATAGGCTTAGCGTTTTTTCCATTTTAGGGGGAAAATTATTCTTTGCCTAATTGTTCAGGTATCGAGTTAAACGGCATCTGGGCGTGCCCGGGAACTGATATATGCGTAGAACGAGCGCTTTCGAGGCACTTGATTTTTCGTCGCAAAAATGATATTTTCATGGGCTATAGGCATAGCGTTTTTTCCATTTTAGGGGAAAAAATATTCTTTGCCTAATCGTTCAGGTATCGCGTTAAACGGCATCTGGGCGTGCCCGGGAACTGATATAGGCGGAAAACGAGCGCTTTCGAGGCACTTTATTTCTCGTCGGAAAAATATTTTCATGGGCTATAGGCTTAGCGTTTTTTCCATTTTAGGGGAAAAATTATTATTTGCCTAATCGTTCAGGTATCGCGTTAAACGGCATCTGGGCGTGCCCGGGAACTGATATATGTTGAGAACGAGCGCTTTCGAGGAACTTTATTTTTCGTTGGAAAAATGATATTTTCATGGGCTATAGGCTTAGTGTTTTTTCCATTTTAGGGGGAAAATTATTCTTTGCCTAATCGTTCAGGTATCGCGTTAAATGGCATTTAAGCGTGCCCGGGAACTTATATATGCGCAGAACGAGCGCTTTCGAGGCACTTTATTTTTCGTCGGAAAAATGATATTTTCATGGGCTATAGGCTTAGCGTTTTTTCCATTTTAGGGGAAAAATTATTCTTTGCCTAATCGTTCAGGTATCGCGTTAAACGGCATCTGGACTTGCCCGAGAACTGATATAGGCGGAGAACGAGCGCTTTCGAGGCACTTTATTTTTTGTCGGAAAAATGATATTTTAATGGGCTATAGGCTTAGCGTTTTTTCCATTTTAGGGGGAAAATTATTCTTTGCCTAATCGTTCAGGTATCGCGTTAAACGGCATCTGGGCGTGCCCGAGAACTGATATATGCGGAGAACGAGCGCTTTCGAGGCAGTTTATTTTTCGTCGGAAAAATGATATTTTCATGTGCTATAGGCTTAGCGTTTTTTCCATTTTAGGGGGCAAATTATTCTTTGCCTAATTGTTCAGGTATCGAGTTAAACGGCATCTGGGCGTGCCCGGGAACTGATATATGCGTAGAACGAGCGCTTTCGAGGCACTTGATTTTTCGTCGGAAAAATGATATTTTCATGGGCTATAGGCTTAGCGTTTTTTCCATTTTAGGGGAAAAATTATTCTTTGCCTAATCGTTCAGGTATCGCGTTAAACGGCATCTGGACTTGCCCGAGAACTGATATAGGCGGAGAACGAGCGCTTTCGAGGCACTTTATTTTTTGTCGGAAAAATGATATTTTAATGGGCTATAGGCTTAGCGTTTTTTCCATTTTAGGGGGAAAATTATTCTTTGCCTAATCGTTCAGGTATCGCGTTAAACGGCATCTGGGCGTGCCCGAGAACTGATATATGCGGAGAACGAGCGCTTTCGAGGCAGTTTATTTTTCGTCGGAAAAATGATATTTTCATGGGCTATAGGCTTAGCGTTTTTTCCATTTTAGGGGAAAAATTATTCTTTGCCTAATCGTTCAGGTATCGCGTTAAACGGCATCTGGGCCTGCCCGAGAACTGATATATGCGGAGAACGAGCGCTTTCGAGGCAGTTTATTTTTCGTCGGAAAAATGATATTTTCATGTGCTATAGGCTTAGCGTTTTTTCCATTTTAGGGGGCAAATTATTCTTTGCCTAATCGTTCAGGTATCGCGTTAAACGGCATCTGGGCCTGCCCGAGAACTGATATATGCGGAGAACGAGCGCTTTCGAGGCAGTTTATTTTTTGTCGGAAAAATGATATTTTAATGGGCTATAGGCTTAGCGTTTTTTCCATTTTAGGGGGAAAATTATTCCTTGCCTAATCGTTCAGGTATCGCGTTAAACGGCATCTGGGCCTGCCCGAGAACTGATATATGCGGAGAACGAGCGCTTTCGAGGCAGTTTATTTTTCGTCGGAAAAATGATATTTTCATGTGCTATAGGCTTAGCGTTTTTTCCATTTTAGGGGGCAAATTATTCTTTGCCTAATTGTTCAGGTATCGAGTTAAACGGCATCTGGGCGTGCCCGGAACTGATATATGCGTAGAACGAGCGCTTTCGAGGCACTTTATTTTTCGTCGGAAAAACGATATTTTCATGAGCTATAGGCTTAGCGTTTTTTCCATTTTAGGGGAAAAATGATTCTTTGCCTAATCGTTCAGGTATCGCGTTGAAAGGCATCTGGGCTTGCCCGAGAACTGATATAGGCGGAGAACGAGCGCTTTCGAGGCACTTTATTTTTTGTTGGAAAAATGATATTTTAATGGGCTATAGGCTTAGCGTTTTTTCCATTTTAGGGGGAAAATTATTCTTTGCCTAATCGTTCAGGTATCGCGTTAAACGGCATCTGGGCGTGCCCGAGAACTGATATATGCGGAGAACGAGCGCTTTCGAGGCAGTTTATTTTTCGTCGGAAAAATGATATTTTCATGTGCTATAGGCTTAGCGTTTTTTCCATTTTAGGGGGCAAATTATTCTTTGCCTAATTGTTCAGGTATCGAGTTAAACGGCATCTGGGCGTGCCCGGAACTGATATATGCGTAGAACGAGCGCTTTCGAGGCACTTTATTTTTCGTCGGAAAAATGATATTTTCATGGGCTATAGGCTTAGCGTTTTTTCCATTTTAGGGGAAAAATTATTCTTTGCCTAATCGTTCAGGTATCGCGTTAAACGGCATCTGGACTTGCCCGAGAACTGATATAGGCGGAGAACGAGCGCTTTCGAGGCACTTTATTTTTTGTCGGAAAAATGATATTTTAATGGGCTATAGGCTTAGCGTTTTTTCCATTTTAGGGGGAAAATTATTCTTTGCCTAATCGTTCAGGTATCGCGTTAAACGGCATCTGGGCGTGCCCGAGAACTGATATATGCGGAGAACGAGCGCTTTCGAGGCAGTTTATTTTTCGTCGGAAAAATGATATTTTCATGTGCTATAGGCTTAGCGTTTTTTCCATTTTAGGGGGCAAATTATTCTTTGCCTAATTGTTCAGGTATCGAGTTAAACGGCATCTGGGCGTGCCCGGGAACTGATATATGCGTAGAACGAGCGCTTTCGAGGCACTTGATTTTTCGTCGGAAAAATGATATTTTCATGGGCTATAGGCTTAGCGTTTTTTCCATTTTAGGGGAAAAATTATTCTTTGCCTAATCGTTCAGGTATCGCGTTAAACGGCATCTGGACTTGCCCGAGAACTGATATAGGCGGAGAACGAGCGCTTTCGAGGCACTTTATTTTTTGTCGGAAAAATGATATTTTAATGGGCTATAGGCTTAGCGTTTTTTCCATTTTAGGGGGAAAATTATTCTTTGCCTAATCGTTCAGGTATCGCGTTAAACGGCATCTGGGCGTGCCCGAGAACTGATATATGCGGAGAACGAGCGCTTTCGAGGCAGTTTATTTTTCGTCGGAAAAATGATATTTTCATGGGCTATAGGCTTAGCGTTTTTTCCATTTTAGGGGAAAAATTATTCTTTGCCTAATCGTTCAGGTATCGCGTTAAACGGCATCTGGACTTGCCCGAGAACTGATATAGGCGGAGAACGAGCGCTTTCGAGGCACTTTATTTTTTGTCGGAAAAATGATATTTTAATGGGCTATAGGCTTAGCGTTTTTTCCATTTTAGGGGGAAAATTATTCCTTGCCTAATCGTTCAGGTATCGCGTTAAACGGCATCTGGGCCTGCCCGAGAACTGATATATGCGGAGAACGAGCGCTTTCGAGGCAGTTTATTTTTCGTCGGAAAAATGATATTTTCATGTGCTATAGGCTTAGCGTTTTTTCCATTTTAGGGGGCAAATTATTCTTTGCCTAATTGTTCAGGTATCGAGTTAAACGGCATCTGGGCGTGCCCGGAACTGATATATGCGTAGAACGAGCGCTTTCGAGGCACTTTATTTTTCGTCGGAAAAACGATATTTTCATGAGCTATAGGCTTAGCGTTTTTTCCATTTTAGGGGAAAAATGATTCTTTGCCTAATCGTTCAGGTATCGCGTTGAAAGGCATCTGGGCTTGCCCGAGAACTGATATAGGCGGAGAACGAGCGCTTTCGAGGCACTTTATTTTTTGTTGGAAAAATGATATTTTAATGGGCTATAGTCTTAGCGTTTTTTCCATTTTAGGGGGAAAATTATTCTTTGCCTAATCGTTCAGGTATCGCGTTAAACGGCATCTGGGCGTGCCCGAGAACTGATATATGCGGAGAACGAGCGCTTTCGAGGCAGTTTATTTTTCGTCGGAAAAATGATATTTTCATGTGCTATTGGCTTAGCGTTTTTTCCATTTTAGGGGGAAAATTATTCTTTGCCTAATCGTTCAGGTATCGCGTTAAACGCATCTGGGCGTGCCTTGGAACTGATATATGCGGAGAACGAGCGCTTTCGAGGCGCTTCATTTTTCGTCGGAAAACTGATATTTTCATGTGCTATAGGCTTAGCGTTTTTTCCATTTTAGGGGGAAAAGTATTCTTTGTCTAATCGTTCAGGTATCGCGTTAAACGGCATCTGGGCGTGCCCGGGAACTGATATATGCGGAGAACGAGCGCTTTCGAGGCACTTCATGTTTCGTCGGAAAAATGATATTTTCATGGGCTATAGGCTTAGCGTTTTTTTCATTTTAGGGGCAAAATTATTCTTTGCCTAATCGTTCAGGAATCGCGTTAAACGGCATCTGGGCTTGCCCGAGAACTGATATAGGCGGAGAACGAGCGCTTTCGAGGCACTTTATTTTTTGTCGGAAAAATGATATTTTAATGGGCTATAGGCTTAGCGTTTTTTCCATTTTAGGGGAAAAATTATTCTTTGCCTAATCGTTCAGGTATCGCGTTAAACGGCATCTGGGCGTGCCCGGGAACTGATATATGCGGAGAACGTGCGCTTTCGAGGCACTTTATTTTTCGTCGGAAAAATGATATTTTCATGGGCTATAGGCTTAGCGTTTTTTCCATTTTAGGGGAAAAATTATTCTTTGTCTAATAGTTCAGGTATCGCGTTAAACGGAATCTGGGCGTGCCCGGCAACTGATATATGCGGAGAACGAGCGCTTTCGAGGCACTTTATTTTTCGTCGGAAAAATGATATTTTCATGGGCTATAGGCTTAGCGTTTTTTCCATTTTAGGGGAAAAATTATTCTTTGCCTAATCGTTCACGTATCGCGTTAAACGGCATCTGGGCGTGTACGGGAACTGATGTATGCGGAGAACGAGCGCTTTCGAGGCACTTTATTTTTCGTCGCAAAAATGATATTTTCATGGGCTTAGCGTTTTTTCCATTTTAGGGGGAAAATTATTCTTTGCCTAATCGTTCAGGTATCGCGTTAAACGGCATCTGGGCGTGCCCGAGAACTGATATATGCGGAGAACGAGCGCTTTCGAGGCAGTTTATTTTTCGTCGGAAAATGATATTTTCATGGGCTATAGGCTTAGCGTTTTTTCCATTTTAGGGGGAAAATTATTCTTTGCCTAATCGTTCAGGTATCGCGTTAAACGGCATCTGGGCCTGCTCGAGAACTGATATATGCGGAGAACGAGCGCTTTCGAGGCAGTTTATTTTTCGTCGGAAAAATGATATTTTCATGTGCTATAGGCTTAGCGTTTTTTCCATTTTAGGGGGCAAATTATTGTTTGCCTAATTGTTCAGGTATCGAGTTAAACGGCATCTGGGCGTGCCCGGAAACTGATATATGCGTAGAACGAGCGCTTTCGAGGCACTTGATTTTTCGTCGGAAAAATGATATTTTCATGGGCTATAGGCTTAGCGTTTTTTCCATTTTAGGGGAAAAATTATTCTTTGCCTAATCGTTCAGGTATCGCGTTAAACGGCATCTGGACTTGCCCGAGAACTGATATAGGCGGAGAACGAGCGCTTTCGAGGCACTTTATTTTTTGTCGGAAAAATGATATTTTAATGGGCTATAGGCTTAGCGTTTTTTCCATTTTAGGGGGAAAATTATTCTTTGCCTAATCGTTCAGGTATCGCGTTAAACGGCATCTGGGCGTGCCCGGGAACTGATATATGCGTAGAACGAGCGCTTTCGAGGCACTTGATTTTTCGTCGGAAAAATGATATTTTCATGGGCTATAGGCTTAGCGTTTTTTCCATTTTAGGGGGAAAATTATTCTTTGCCTAATTGTTCAGGTATCGAGTTAAACGGCATCTGGGCGTGCCCGGGAACTGATATATGCATAGAACGAGCGCTTTCGAGGCACTTGATTTTTCGTCGCAAAAATGATATTTTCATGGGCTATAGGCTTAGCGTTTTTTCCATTTTAGGGGGAAAATTATTCTTTGCCTAATTGTTCAGGTATCGAGTTAAACGGCATCTGGGCGTGCCCGGGAACTGATATATGCGTAGAACGAGCGCTTTCGAGGCACTTGATTTTTCGTCGCAAAAATGATATTTTCATGGGCTATAGGCATAGCGTTTTTTCCATTTTAGGGGAAAAAATATTCTTTGCCTAATCGTTCAGGTATCGCGTTAAACGGCATCTGGGCGTGCCCGGGAACTGATATAGGCGGAGAACGAGCGCTTTCGAGGCACTTTATTTCTCGTCGGAAAAATATTTTCATGGGCTATAGGCTTAGCGTTTTTTCCATTTTAGGGGAAAAATTATTATTTGCCTAATCGTTCAGGTATCGCGTTAAACGGCATCTGGGCGTGCCCGGGAACTGATATATGTTGAGAACGAGCGCTTTCGAGGAACTTTATTTTTCGTTGGAAAAATGATATTTTCATGGGCTATAGGCTTAGTGTTTTTTCCATTTTAGGGGGAAAATTATTCTTTGCCTAATCGTTCAGGTATCGCGTTAAATGGCATTTAAGCGTGCCCGGGAACTTATATATGCGCAGAACGAGCGCTTTCGAGGCACTTTATTTTTCGTCGGAAAAATGATATTTTCATGGGCTATAGGCTTAGCGTTTTTTCCATTTTAGGGGGAAAATTATTCTTTGCCTAATCGTTCAGGTATCGAGTTAAACGGCATCTGGGCGTGCCCAGGAACTGATATATGCGTAGAACGAGCGCTTTCGAGGCACTTTATTTTTCGTCGGAAAAATGATAATTTCATGGGCTATAGGCTTAGCGTTTTTTCCATTTTAGGGGAAAAATTATTCTTTGCCTAATCGTTCAGGTATCGTGTTAAACGGCATCTGGACTTACCCGAGAACTGATATAGGCGGAGAACGAGCGCTTTCGAGGCACTTTATTTTTTGTCGGAAAAATGATATTTTAATGGGCTATAGGCTTAGCGTTTTTTCCATTTTAGGGGGAAAATTATTCTTTGCCTAATCGTTCAGGTATCGCGTTAAACGGCATCTGGGCGTGCCCGAGAACTGATATATGCGGAGAACGAGCGCTTTCGAGGCAGTTTATTTTTCGTCGGAAAAATGATATTTTCATGTGCTATAGGCTTAGCGTTTTTTCCATTTTAGGGGGCAAATTATTCTTTGCCTAATTGTTCAGGTATCGAGTTAAACGGCATCTGGGCGTGCCCGGGAACTGATATATGCGTAGAACGAGCGCTTTCGAGGCACTTGATTTTTCGTCGGAAAAATGATATTTTCATGGGCTATAGGCTTAGCGTTTTTTCCATTTTAGGGGAAAAATTATTCTTTGCCTAATCGTTCAGGTATCGCGTTAAACGGCATCTGGACTTGCCCGAGAACTGATATAGGCGGAGAACGAGCGCTTTCGAGGCACTTTATTTTTTGTCGGAAAAATGATATTTTAATGGGCTATAGGCTTAGCGTTTTTTCCATTTTAGGGGGAAAATTATTCTTTGCCTAATCGTTCAGGTATCGCGTTAAACGGCATCTGGGCGTGCCCGAGAACTGATATATGCGGAGAACGAGCGCTTTCGAGGCAGTTTATTTTTCGTCGGAAAAATGATATTTTCATGGGCTATAGGCTTAGCGTTTTTTCCATTTTAGGGGAAAAATTATTCTTTGCCTAATCGTTCAGGTATCGCGTTAAACGGCATCTGGACTTGCCCGAGAACTGATATAGGCGGAGAACGAGCGCTTTCGAGGCACTTTATTTTTTGTCGGAAAAATGATATTTTAATGGGCTATAGGCTTAGCGTTTTTTCCATTTTAGGGGGAAAATTATTCCTTGCCTAATCGTTCAGGTATCGCGTTAAACGGCATCTGGGCCTGCCCGAGAACTGATATATGCGGAGAACGAGCGCTTTCGAGGCAGTTTATTTTTCGTCGGAAAAATGATATTTTCATGTGCTATAGGCTTAGCGTTTTTTCCATTTTAGGGGGCAAATTATTCTTTGCCTAATTGTTCAGGTATCGAGTTAAACGGCATCTGGGCGTGCCCGGAACTGATATATGCGTAGAACGAGCGCTTTCGAGGCACTTTATTTTTCGTCGGAAAAACGATATTTTCATGAGCTATAGGCTTAGCGTTTTTTCCATTTTAGGGGAAAAATGATTCTTTGCCTAATCGTTCAGGTATCGCGTTGAAAGGCATCTGGGCTTGCCCGAGAACTGATATAGGTGGAGAACGAGCGCTTTCGAGGCACTTTATTTTTTGTTGGAAAAATGATATTTTAATGGGCTATAGTCTTAGCGTTTTTTCCATTTTAGGGGGAAAATTATTCTTTGCCTAATCGTTCAGGTATCGCGTTAAACGGCATCTGGGCGTGCCCGAGAACTGATATATGCGGAGAACGAGCGCTTTCGAGGCAGTTTATTTTTCGTCGGAAAAATGATATTTTCATGTGCTATAGGCTTAGCGTTTTTTCCATTTTAGGGGGAAAATTATTCTTTGCCTAATCGTTCAGGTATCGCGTTAAACGCATCTGGGCGTGCCTTGGAACTGATATATGCGGAGAACGAGCGCTTTCGAGGCGCTTCATTTTTCGTCGGAAAACTGATATTTTCATGTGCTATAGGCTTAGCGTTTTTTCCATTTTAGGGGGAAAAGTATTCTTTGTCTAATCGTTCAGGTATCGCGTTAAACGGCATCTGGGCGTGCCCGGGAACTGATATATGCGGAGAACGAGCGCTTTCGAGGCACTTCATGTTTCGTCGGAAAAATGATATTTTCATGGGCTATAGGCTTAGCGTTTTTTCATTTTAGGGGCAAAATTATTCTTTGCCTAATCGTTCAGGAATCGCGTTAAACGGCATCTGGGCTTGCCCGAGAACTGATATAGGCGGAGAACGAGCGCTTTCGAGGCACTTTATTTTTAGTCGGAAAAATGATATTTTAATGGGCTATAGGCTTAGCGTTTTTTCCATTTTAGGGGAAAAATTATTCTTTGCCTAATCGTTCAGGTATCGCGTTAAACGGCATCTGGGCGTGCCCGGGAACTGATATATGCGGAGAACGTGCGCTTTCGAGGCACTTTATTTTTCGTCGGAAAAATGATATTTTCATGGGCTATAGGCTTAGCGTTTTTTCCATTTTAGGGGAAAAATTATTCTTTGTCTAATAGTTCAGGTATCGCGTTAAACGGAATCTGGGCGTGCCCGGCAACTGATATATGCGGAGAACGAGCGCTTTCGAGGCACTTTATTTTTCGTCGGAAAAATGATATTTTCATGGGCTATAGGCTTAGCGTTTTTTCCATTTTAGGGGAAAAATTATTCTTTGCCTAATCGTTCACGTATCGCGTTAAACGGCATCTTGGCGTGCACGGGAACTGATGTATGCGGAGAACGAGCGCTTTCGAGGCACTTTATTTTTCGTCGCAAAAATGATATTTTCATGGGCTTAGCGTTTTTTCCATTTTAGGGGGAAAATTATTCTTTGCCTAATCGTTCAGGTATCGCGTTAAACGGCATCTGGGCGTGCCCGAGAACTGATATATGCGGAGAACGAGCGCTTTCGAGGCAGTTTATTTTTCGTCGGAAAATGATATTTTCATGGGCTATAGGCTTAGCGTTTTTTCCATTTTAGGGGGAAAATTATTCTTTGCCTAATCGTTCAGGTATCGCGTTAAACGGCATCTGGGCCTGCTCGAGAACTGATATATGCGGAGAACGAGCGCTTTCGAGGCAGTTTATTTTTCGTCGGAAAAATGATATTTTCATGTGCTATAGGCTTAGCGTTTTTTCCATTTTAGGGGGCAAATTATTGTTTGCCTAATTGTTCAGGTATCGAGTTAAACGGCATCTGGGCGTGCCCGGAATCTGATATATGCGTAGAACGAGCGCTTTCGAGGCACTTGATTTTTCGTCGGAAAAATGATATTTTCATGGGCTATAGGCTTAGCGTTTTTTCCATTTTAGGGGAAAAATTATTCTTTGCCTAATCGTTCAGGTATCGCGTTAAACGGCATCTGGGCGTGCCCGAGAACTGATATATGCGGAGAACGAGCGCTTTCGATGCAGTTTATTTTTCGTCGGAAAAATGATATTTTCATGTGCTATAGGCTTAGCGTTTTTTCCATTTTAGGGGGCAAATTATTCTTTGCCTAATTGTTCAGGTATCGAGGTAAACTGCATCTGGGCGGGCCCGGGAACTGATATATGCGGAGAACGAGTGCTTTCGAGGCACTTTATTTTTCGTCAGAAAAATGATATTTTTATGGGCTATAGGCTTAGCGTTTTTTCCATTTTAGGGGGAAAATTATTCTTTGCCTAATCGTTCAGGTATCGCGTTAAACGGCATCTGGGCGTGCCCGAGAACTGATATATGCGGAGAACGAGCGCTTTCGAGGCACTTTATTTTTCGTCGCAAAAATGATATTTTCATGGGCTATAGGCTTAGCGTTTTTTCCATTTTAGGGGGAAAATTATTCTTTGCCTAATCGTTCAGGTATCGCGTTAAACGGCATCTGGGCGGGCCCGGGAACTGATATATGCGGAGAACGAGTGCTTTCGAGGCACTTTATTTTTCGTCAGAAAAATGATATTTTTATGGGCTATAGGCTTAGCGTTTTTTCCATTTTAGGGGGAAAATTATTCTTTGCCTAATCGTTCAGGTATCGCGTTAAACGGCATCTGGGCGTGCCCGAGAACTGATATATGCGGAGAACGAGAGCTTTCGAGGCAGTTTATTTTTCGTCGGAAAAATGATATTTTCATGGGCTATAGGCTTAGCGTTTTTTCCATTTTAGGGGAAAAATTATTCTTTGCCTAATCGTTCAGGTATCGCGTTAAACGGCATCTGGACTTGCCCGAGAACTGATATAGGCGGAGAACGAGCGCTTTCGAGGCACTTTATTTTTTGTCGGAAAAATGATATTTTAATGGGCTATAGGCTTAGCGTTTTTTCCATTTTAGGGGGAAAATTATTCTTTGCCTAATCGTTCAGGTATCGCGTTAAACGGCATCTGGGGGTGCCCGAGAACTGATATATGCGGAGAACGAGCGCTTTCGAGGCAGTTTATTTTTCGTCGGAAAAATGACATTTTCATGTGCTATAGGCTTAGCGTTTTTTCCATTTTATGGGGCAAATTATTCTTTGCCTAATTGTTCAGGTATCGAGTTAAACGGCATCTGGGCGTGCCCGGGAACTGATATATGCGTAGAACGAGCGCTTTCGAGGCACTTGATTTTTCGTCGGAAAAATGATATTTACATGGGCTATAGGCTTAGCGTTTTTTCCATTTTAGGGGGAAAATTATTCTTTGCCTAATCGTTCAGGTATCGCGTTATACGGCATCTGGGCCTGCCCGAGAACTGATATATGCGGAGAACGAGCGCTTTCGAGGCAGTTTATTTTTCGTCGGAAAAATGATATTTTCACGTGCTATAGGCTTAGCGTTTTTTCCACTTTAGGGGGCAAATTATTCTTTGCCTAATTGTTCAGGTATCGAGTTAAACGGCATCTGGGCGTGCCCGGGAACTGATATATGCGTAGAACGAGCGCTTTCGAGGCACTTGATTTTTCGTTGGAAAAATGATATTTTCATGGGCTATAGGCTTAGCGTTTTTTCCATTTTAGGGGAAAAATTATTCTTTGCCTAATCGTTCAGGTATCGCGTTAAATGGCATCTGGGCGTGCCCGGGAACTGATATATGCGGAGAACGAGCGCTTTCGAGGCACTTTATTTTTCGTCGGAAAAATGATATTTTCATGGGCTATAGGCTTAGCGTTTTTTCCATTTTAGGGGAAAAATTATTCTTTGCCAAATCGTTCAGGTATCGCGTTAAACGGCATCTGGGCGTGCCCGGGAACTGATATATGCGGAGAACGTGCGCTTTCGAGGCACTTTATTTTTCGTCGGAAAAATGATATTTTCATGGGCTATAGGCTTAGCGTTTTTTCCATTTTAGGGGAAAAATTATTCTTTGCCTAATCGTTCAGGTATCACGTTAAACGGCATCTGGGCGTGCCCGGGAACTGATATATGCGGAGAACGAGCGCTTTCGAGGCACTTTATTTTTCGTCGGAAAAATGATATTTTCATGGGCTATAGGCTTAGCGTTTTTTCCATTTTAGGGGAAAAATTATTCTTTGCCAAATCGTTCAGGTATCGCGTTAAACGGCATCTGGGCGTGCCCGGGAACTGATATATGCGGAGAACGTGCGCTTTCGAGGCACTTTATTTTTCGTCGGAAAAATGATATTTTCATGGGCTATAGGCTTAGCGTTTTTTCCATTTTAGGGGAAAAATTATTCTTTGCCTAATCGTTCAGGTATCGCGTTAAATGGCATCTGGGCGTGCGCGGGAACTGATATATGCGGAGAACGAGCGCTTTCGAGGCACTTTATTTTTCGTCAGAAAAATGATATTTTCATGGGCTATAGGCTTAGCGTTTTTTCCATTTTAGGGGGAAAATTATTCTTTGCCTAATCGTTCAGGTATCGCGTTAAACGGCATCTGGGCCTGCCCGAGAACTGATATATGCGGAGAACGAGCGCTTTCGAGGCAGTTTATTTTTCGTCGGAAAAATGATATTTTCACGTGCTATAGGCTTAGCGTTTTTTCCACTTTAGGGGGCAAATTATTCTTTGCCTAATTGTTCAGGTATCGAGTTAAACGGCATCTGGGCGTGCCCGGGAACTGATATATGCGTAGAACGAGCGCTTTCGAGGCACTTGATTTTTCGTTGGAAAAATGATATTTTCATGGGCTATAGGCTTAGCGTTTTTTCCATTTTAGGGGAAAAATTATTCTTTGCCTAATCGTTCAGGTATCGCATTAAACGGCATCTGGGCGTGCCCGGGAACTGATATATGCGGAGAACGAGCGCTTTCGAGGCACTTTATTTTTCGTCGGAAAAATGATATTTTCATGGGCTATAGGCTTAGCGTTTTTTCCATTTTAGGGGAAAAATTATTCTTTGCCAAATCGTTCAGGTATCGCGTTAAACGGCATCTGGGCGTGCCCGGGAACTGATATATGCGGAGAACGTGCGCTTTCGAGGCACTTTATTTTTCGTCGGAAAAATGATATTTTCATGGGCTATAGGCTTAGCGTTTTTTCCATTTTAGGGGAAAAATTATTCTTTGCCTAATCGTTCAGGTATCGCGTTAAATGGCATCTGGGCGTGCGCGGGAACTGATATATGCGGAGAACGAGCGCTTTCGAGGCACTTTATTTTTCGTCAGAAAAATGATATTTTCATGGGCTATAGGCTTAGCGTTTTTTCCATTTTAGGGGAAAAATTATTCTTTGCCTAATCGTTCAGGTATCGCGTTAAACGGCATCTGGGCGTGCCCGGGAACTGATATATGCGGAGAACGTGCGCTTTCGAGGCACTTTATTTTTCGTCGGAAAAATGATATTTTCATGGGCTATAGGCTTAGCGTTTTTTCCATTTTAGGGGAAAAATTATTCTTTGCCTAATCGTTCAGGTATCGCGTTAAACGGCATCTGGGCGGGCCCGGGAACTGATATATGCGGAGAACGAGCGCTTTCGAGGCACTTGATTTTTCGTCGGAAAAATGATATTTTCATGGGCTATAGGCTTAGCGTTTTTTCCATTTTAGGGGGAAAATTATTCTTTGCCTAATCGTTCAGGTATCGCGTTAAACGGCATCTGGGCCTGCCCGAGAACTGATATATGCGGAGAACGAGCGCTTTCGAGGCAGTTTATTTTTCGTCGGAAAAATGATATTTTCACGTGCTATAGGCTTAGCGTTTTTTCCACTTTAGGGGGCAAATTATTCTTTGCCTAATTGTTCAGGTATCGAGTTAAACGGCATCTGGGCGTGCCCGGGAACTGATATATGCGTAGAACGAGCGCTTTCGAGGCACTTGATTTTTCGTTGGAAAAATGATATTTTCATGGGCTATAGGCTTAGCGTTTTTTCCATTTTAGGGGAAAAATTATTCTTTGCCTAATCGTTCAGGTATCGCGTTAAACGGCATCTGGGCGTGCCCGGGAACTGATATATGCGGAGAACGAGCGCTTTCGAGGCACTTTATTTTTCGTCGGAAAAATGATATTTTCATGGGCTATAGGCTTAGCGTTTTTTCCATTTTAGGGGAAAAATTATTCTTTGCCAAATCGTTCAGGTATCGCGTTAAACGGCATCTGGGCGTGCCCGGGAACTGATATATGCGGAGAACGTGCGCTTTCGAGGCACTTTATTTTTCGTCGGAAAAATGATATTTTCATGGGCTATAGGCTTAGCGTTTTTTCCATTTTAGGGGAAAAATTATTCTTTGCCTAATCGTTCAGGTATCGCGTTAAACGCCATCTGGGCGGGCCCGGGAACTGATATATGCGGAGAACGAGCGCTTTCGAGGCACTTGATTTTTCGTCGGAAAAATGATATTTTCATGGGCTATAGGCTTAGCGTTTTTTCCATTTTAGGGGAAAAAATATTCTTTGCCTAATCGTTCAGGTATCGCGTTAAACGGCATCTGGGCTTGCCCGAGAACTGATATAGGCGGAGAACGAGCGCTTTCGAGGCACTTGATTTTTTGTCGGAAAAATGATATTTTCATGGGCTATAGGCTTAGCGTTTTTTCCATTTTAGGGGAAAAATTATTCTTTGCCTAATCGTTCAGGTATCGCGTTAAATGGCATCTGGGCGTGCCCGGGAACTGATATATGGGGAGAACGAGCGCTTTCGAGGCACTTTATTTTTCGTCGGAAAAATGATATTTTCATGGGCTATAGGCTTAGCGTTTTTTCCATTTTAGGGGAAAAATTATTTTTTGCCTAATCGTTCAGGTATCGCGTTAAACGGCATCTGGGCGTGCCCGGGAACTGATATATGCGGAGAACGTGCGCTTTCGAGGCACTTTATTTTTCGTCGGAAAAATGATATTTTCATGGGCTATAGGCTTAGCGTTTTTTCCATTTTAGGGGAAAAATTATTCTTTGCCTAATCGTTCAGGTATCGCGTTAAACGGCATCTGGGCGGGCCCGGGAACTGATATATGCGGAGAACGAGCGCTTTCGAGGCACTTGATTTTTCGTCGGAAAAATGATATTTTCATGGGCTATAGGCTTAGCGTTTTTTCCATTTTAGGGGGAAAATTATTCTTTGCCTAATCGTTCAGGTATCGCGTTAAACGGCATCTGGGCGTGCCCGGGAACTGATATATGCGGAGAACGAGCGCTTTCGAGGCACTTTATTTTTCGTCAGAAAAATGATATTTTTATGGGCTATAGGCTTAGCATTTTTTCCATTTTAGGGGAAAAATTATTCTTTCCCTAATCGTTCAGGTATCGCGTTAAACGGCATCTGGGCGTGCCCGGGAACTGATATATGCGGAGAACGAGCGCTTTCGAGGCACTTTATTTATCGTCGGAAAAATGATATTTTCATGGGCTACAGGCTTAGCGTTTTTTCCATTTTAGGGGAAAAATTATTCTTTGCCTAATCGTTCAGGTATCGCGTTAAACGGCATCTGGGCTTGCCCGAGAACTGATATAGGCGGAGAACGAGCGCTTTCGAGGCACTTTATTTTTCGTCGGAAAAATGATATTTTAATGGGCTATAGGCTTAGCGTTTTTTCTATTTTAGGGGGAAAATTATTCTTTGCCTAATCGTTCAGGTATCGCGTTAAACGGCATCTGGGCGTGCCCGAGAACTGATATATGCGGAGAACGAGCGCTTTCGAGGCAGTTTATTTTTCGTCGGAAAAATGATATTTTCATGTGCTATAGGCTTAGCGTTTTTTCCATTTTAGGGGGCAAATTATTCTTTGCCTAATTGTTCAGCTATCGAGTTAAACGGCATCTGGGCGTGCCCGGGAACTGATATATGCGTAGAACGAGCGCTTTCGAGGCACTTGATTTTTCGTCGGAAAAATGATATTTTCATGGGCTATAGGCTTAGCGTTTTTTCCATTTTAGGGGAAAAATTATTCTTTGCCTAATCGTTCAGGTATCGCGTTAAATGGCATCTGGGCGTGCCCGGGAACTGATATATGCGGAGAAGAGCGCTTTCGAGGCAATTTATTTTTCGTCGAAAAAATGATATTTTCATGGGCTATAGGCTTAGCGTTTATTCCATTTGAGGGGAAAAATTATTCTTTGCCTAATCGTTCAGGTATCGCGTTAAACGGCATCTGGGCGTGCCCGGGATCTGATATATGCGGAGAACGTGCGCTTTCGAGGCACTTTATTTTTCGTCGGAAAAATGATATTTTCATGGGCTATAGGCTTAGCGTTTTTCCATTTTAGGGGGAAAATTATTCTTTGCCTAATCGTTCAGGTATCGCGTTAAACGGCATCTGGGCGTGCCCGGGAACTGATATATGCGGAGAACGAGCGTTTTCGAGGCACTTTATTTTTCGTCGGAAAAATGATATTTTCATGGGCTATAGGCTTAGCGTTTTTTCCATTTTAGGGGAAAAATTATTCTTTGCCTAATCGTTCAGGTATCGCGTTAAACGGCATCTGGGCGGGCCCGGGAACTGATATATGCGGAGAACGAGCGCTTTCGAGGCACTTGATTTTTCGTCGGAAAAATGATATTTTCATGGGCTATAGGCTTAGCGTTTTTTCCATTTTAGGGGGAAAATTATTCTTTGCCTAATCGTTCAGGTATCGCGTTAAACGGCATCTGGGCGTGCCCGGGAACTGATATATGCGGAGAACGAGCGCTTTCGAGGCACTTTATTTTTCGTCAGAAAAATGATATTTTTATGGGCTATTGGCTTAGCATTTTTTCCATTTTAGGGGAAAAATTATTCTTTCCCTAATCGTTCAGGTATCGCGTTAAACGGCATCTGGGCGTGCCCGGGAACTGATATATGCGGAGAACGAGCGCTTTCGAGGCACTTTATTTTTCGTCGGAAAAATGATATTTTCATGGATTATAGGCTTAGCGTTTTTTACATTTTAGGGGAAAAATTATTCTTTGCCTAATCGTTCAGGTATCGCGTTAAACGGCATCTGGGCGTGCCCGGGAACTGATATATGCGGAGAACGAGCGCTTTCGAGGCACATTATTTTTCGTCGGAAAAATGATATTTTCATGGGCTATAGGCATAGCGTTTTTTCCAATTTAGGGGGAAAATTATTCTTTGCCTAATCATTCAGGTATCGCGTTAAACGGCATCTAGGCGTGCCCGGGAACTGATATATGCGTAGAACGAGCGCTTTCGAGGCACTTTATTTATCGTCGGAAAAATGATATTTTCATGGGCTACAGGCTTAGCGTTTTTTCCATTTTAGGGGAAAAATTATTCTTTGCCTAATCGTTCAGGTATCGCGTTAAACGGCATCTGGGCTTGCCCGAGAACTGATATAGGCGGAGAACGAGCGCTTTCGAGGCACTTTATTTTTTGTCGGAAAAATGATATTTTAATGGGCTATAGGCTTAGCGTTTTTTCTATTTTAGGGGGAAAATTATTCTTTGCCTAATCGTTCAGGTATCGCGTTAAACGGCATCTGGGCGTGCCCGAGAACTGATATATGCGGAGAACGAGCGCTTTCGAGGCAGTTTATTTTTCGTCGGAAAAATGATATTTTCATGTGCTATAGGCTTAGCGTTTTTTCCATTTTAGGGGGCAAATTATTCTTTGCTTTATTGTTCAGCTATCGAGTTAAACGGCATCTGGGCGTGCCCGGGAACTGATATATGCGTAGAACGAGCGCTTTCGAGGCACTTGATTTTTCGTCGGAAAAATGATATTTTCATGGGCTATAGGCTTAGCGTTTTTTCCATTTTAGGGGAAAAATTATTCTTTGCCTAATCGTTCAGGTATCGCGTTAAATGGCATCTGGGCGTGCCCGGGAACTGATATATGCGGAGAACGTGCGCTTTCGAGGCACTTTATTTTTCGTCGGAAAAATGATATTTTCATGGGCTATAGGCTTAGCGTTTTTCCATTTTAGGGGGAAAATTATTCTTTGCCTAATCGTTCAGGTATCGCGTTAAACGGCATCTGGGCGTGCCCGGGAACTGATATATGCGGAGAACGAGCGCTTTCGAGGCACTTTATTTTTCGTCGGAAAAATGATATTTTCATGGATTATAGGCTTAGCGTTTTTTCCATTTTAGGGGAAAAATTATTCTTTGCCTAATCGTTCAGGTATCACGTTAAACGGCATCTGGGCGTGCCCGGGAACTGATATATGCGGAGAACGAGCGCTTTCGAGGCACTTTATTTTTCGTCGGAAAAATGATATTTTCATGGGCTATAGGCATAGCATTTTTTCCATTTTAGGGGAAAAATTATTCTTTGCCTAATCGTTCAGGTATCGCGTTAAACGGCATCTGGCGGGCCCGGGAACTGATATATGCGGAGAACGAGCGCTTTCGAGGCACTTTATTTTTCGTCGGAAAAATGATATTTTCATGGGCTATAGGCATAACGTTTTTTCCAATTTAGGGGGAAAATTATTCTTTGCCTAATCGTTCAGGTATCGCGTTAAAGGCATCTGGGCGTGCCCGGGAACTGATATATGCGTAGAACGAGCGCTTTCGAGGCACTTTATTTTTCGTCGGAAAAATGATATTTTCATGGATTATAGGCTTAGCGTTTTTTCCATTTTAGGGGAAAAATTATTCTTTGCCTAATCGTTCAGGTATCGCGTTAAACGGCATCTGGGCGTGCCCGGGAACTGATATATGCGGAGAACGAGCGCTTTCGAGGCACATTATTTTTCGTCGAAAAATGATATTTTCATGGGCTATAGGCATAGCGTTTTTTCCAATTTAGGGGGAAAATTATTCTTTGCCTAATCATTCAGGTATCGCGTTAAACGGCATCTGCGCGTGCCCGGGAACTGATATATGCGTAGAACGAGCGCTTTCGAGGCACTTTATTTATCGTCGGAAAAATGATATTTTCATGGGCTACAGGCTTAGCGTTTTTTCCATTTGAGGGGAAAAATTATTCTTTGCCTAATCGTTCAGGTATCGCGTTAAACGGCATCTGGGCTTGCCCGAGAACTGATATAGGCGGAGAACGAGCGCTTTCGAGGCACTTTATTTTTTGTCGGAAAAATGATATTTTAATAGGCTATAGGCTTAGCGTTTTTTCTATTTTAGGGGGAAAATTATTCTTTGCCTAATAGTTCAGGTATCGCGTTAAACGGCATCTGGGCGTGCCCGAGAACTGATATATGCAGAGAACGAGCGCTTTCGAGGCAGTTTATTTTTCGTCGGAAAAATGATATTTTCATGTGCTATAGGCTTAGCGTTTTTTCCATTTTAGGGGGCAAATTATTCTTTGCCTAATTGTTCAGCTATCGAGTTAAACGGCATCTGGGCGTGCCCGGGAACTGATATATGCGTAGAACGAGCGCTTTCGAGGCACTTGATTTTCGTCGGAAAAATGATATTTTCATGGGCTATAGGCTTAGCGTTTTTTCCATTTTAGGGGAAAAATTATTCTTTGCCTAATCGTTCAGGTATCGCGTTAAATGGCATCTGGGCGTGCCCGGGAACTGATATATGCGGAGAAGAGCGCTTTCGAGGCAATTTATTTTTCGTCGAAAAAATGATATTTTCATGGGCTATAGGCTTAGCGTTTTTCCATTTTAGGGGGAAAATTATTCTTTGCCTAATCGTTCAGGTATCGCGTTAAACGGCATCTGGGCGTGCCCGGGAACTGATATATGCGGAGAACGAGCGCTTTCGAGGCACTTTATTTTTCGTCGGAAAAATGATATTTTCATGGATTATAGGCTTAGCGTTTTTTCCATTTTAGGGGAAAAAGTATTCTTTGCCTAATCGTTCAGGTATCGTGTTAAACGGCATCTGGGCGTGCCCGGGAACTGATAGATGCGGAGAACGAGCGCTTTCGAGGCACTTTATTTTTCGTCGGAAAAATGATATTTTCATGGGCTATAGGCTTAGCGTTTTTTCCATTTTAGGGGGAAATTATTCTTTGCCTAATCGTTCAGGTATCGCGTTAAACGGCATCTGGGCGCGCCCGGGAACTGATATATGCGGAGAGTGAGCGCTTTCGAGGCACTTTATTTTTCGTCGGAAATATGATATTTCATGGGCTTAGCGTTTTTTCCATTTTAGGGGAAAAATTATTCTTTGCCTAATCGTGCAGGTATCGCGTTAAACGGTATCTGGGCGTGCCCGGGAACTGATATATGCGTAGAACGAGCGCTTTCGAGGCACTTTATTTTTCGTCGGAAAAATGATATTTTCATGGGCTTAGCGTTTTTTTCCATTTTAGGGGAAAAATTATTCTTTGCCTAATCGTTCAGGTATCGCGTTAAACGGCATCTGGGCGTGCCCGGGAACTGATATATGTGGACAACGAGCGCTTTCGAGGAACTTTATTTTTCGTCGGAAAAATGATATTTTCATGGGCTATAGGCTTAGCGTTTTTTCCATATTAGGGGGAAAATGATTCTTTGCCTAATCGTTCAGGTATCGCGTTAAATGGCATCTAAGCGTGCCCGGGAACTTATATATGCGGAGAACGAGCGCTTTCGAGGCACTTTATTTTTCGTCGGAAAAATGATATTTTCATGGGCTATAGGCTTAGCGGTTTTTTCCATTTTAGGGGGAAAATTATTCTTTGCCTAATCGTTCAGGTATCGCGTTAAACGGCATCTGGGCGTGCCCGGGAACTGATATATGCGGAGAACGAGCGCTTTCGAGGCACTTTATTTTTCGTTAGAAAAATGATATTTTTATGGGCTATAGGCTTAGCGTTTTTTCCATTTTAGAGGAAAAATTATTCTTTGCCTAATCGTTCAGGTATCGCCTTAAACGGCATGTGGGTGTGCCCGGGAACTGATATATGCGGAGAACGAGCGCTTTCGAGGCACTTCATTTTTCGTCAGAAAAATGATATTTTCATGGCCTATAGGCTTAGCGTTTTTTCCATTTTAGGGGAAAAATTATTCTTTGCCTAATCGTTCACGTATCGCGTTAAACGGCATCTGGGCGTGCCCGAGAACTGTTATATGCGGAAAACGAGCGCTTTCGATGCACTTTATTTTTCGTCGGAAAAATGATAGTTTCATGGGCTATAGGCTTAGCGGTTTTTTCCATTTTAGGGGGAAAATTATTCTTTGCCTAATCGTTCAGGTATCGCGTTAAACGGCATCTGGGCGTGCCCGAGAACTGATATATGCGGAGAACGAGCGCTTTCGAGGCACTTTATTTTTCGTCGGAAAATTGATATTTTCATGGGCTATAGGCTTAGCGTTTTTTCCATTTTAGGGGGAAAATTATTCTTTGCCTAATCGTTCAGGTATCGCGTTAAACGGCATCTGGGCGTGCCCGGGAACTGATATATGCGGAGAACGAGCGCTTTCGAGGCACTTTATTTTTCGTCGGAAAAATGATATTTTCATGGATTATAGGCTTAGCGTTTTTTCCATTTTAGGGGAAAAATTATTCTTTGCCTAATCGTTCAGGTATCGCGTTAAACGGCATCTGGGCGTGCCCGAGAACTGATATATGCGGAGAACGAGCGCTTTCGAGGCAGTTTATTTTTCGTCGGAAAAATGATATTTTCATGTGCTATAGGCTTAGCGTTTTTTCCATTTTAGGGGGCAAATTATTCTTTGCTTTATTGTTCAGCTATCGAGTTAAACGGCATCTGGGCGTGCCCGGGAACTGATATATGCGTAGAACGAGCGCTTTCGAGGCACTTGATTTTTCGTCGGAAAAATGATATTTTCATGGGCTATAGGCTTAGCGTTTTTTCCATTTTAGGGGAAAAATTATTCTTTGCCTAATCGTTCAGGTATCGCGTTAAATGGCATCTGGGCGTGCCCGGGAACTGATATATGCGGAGAACGTGCGCTTTCGAGGCACTTTATTTTTCGTCGGAAAAATGATATTTTCATGGGCTATAGGCTTAGCGTTTTTCCATTTTAGGGGGAAAATTATTCTTTGCCTAATCGTTCAGGTATCGCGTTAAACGGCATCTGGGCGTGCCCGGGAACTGATATATGCGGAGAACGAGCGCTTTCGAGGCACTTTATTTTTCGTCGGAAAAATGATATTTTCATGGATTATAGGCTTAGCGTTTTTTCCATTTTAGGGGAAAAATTATTCTTTGCCTAATCGTTCAGGTATCACGTTAAACGGCATCTGGGCGTGCCCGGGAACTGATATATGCGGAGAACGAGCGCTTTCGAGGCACTTTATTTTTCGTCGGAAAAATGATATTTTCATGGGCTATAGGCATAGCATTTTTTCCATTTTAGGGGAAAAATTATTCTTTGCCTAATCGTTCAGGTATCGCGTTAAACGGCATCTGGCGGGCCCGGGAACTGATATATGCGGAGAACGAGCGCTTTCGAGGCACTTTATTTTTCGTCGGAAAAATGATATTTTCATGGGCTATAGGCATAACGTTTTTTCCAATTTAGGGGGAAAATTATTCTTTGCCTAATCGTTCAGGTATCGCGTTAAAGGCATCTGGGCGTGCCCGGGAACTGATATATGCGTAGAACGAGCGCTTTCGAGGCACTTTATTTTTCGTCGGAAAAATGATATTTTCATGGATTATAGGCTTAGCGTTTTTTCCATTTTAGGGGAAAAATTATTCTTTGCCTAATCGTTCAGGTATCGCGTTAAACGGCATCTGGGCGTGCCCGGGAACTGATATATGCGGAGAACGAGCGCTTTCGAGGCACATTATTTTTCGTCGAAAAATGATATTTTCATGGGCTATAGGCATAGCGTTTTTTCCAATTTAGGGGGAAAATTATTCTTTGCCTAATCATTCAGGTATCGCGTTAAACGGCATCTGGGCGTGCCCGGGAACTGATATATGCGTAGAACGAGCGCTTTCGAGGCACTTTATTTATCGTCGGAAAAATGATATTTTCATGGGCTACAGGCTTAGCGTTTTTTCCATTTGAGGGGAAAAATTATTCTTTGCCTAATCGTTCAGGTATCGCGTTAAACGGCATCTGGGCTTGCCCGAGAACTGATATAGGCGGAGAACGAGCGCTTTCGAGGCACTTTATTTTTTGTCGGAAAAATGATATTTTAATAGGCTATAGGCTTAGCGTTTTTTCTATTTTAGGGGGAAAATTATTCTTTGCCTAATAGTTCAGGTATCGCGTTAAACGGCATCTGGGCGTGCCCGAGAACTGATATATGCAGAGAACGAGCGCTTTCGAGGCAGTTTATTTTTCGTCGGAAAAATGATATTTTCATGTGCTATAGGCTTAGCGTTTTTTCCATTTTAGGGGGCAAATTATTCTTTGCCTAATTGTTCAGCTATCGAGTTAAACGGCATCTGGGCGTGCCCGGGAACTGATATATGCGTAGAACGAGCGCTTTCGAGGCACTTGATTTTTCGTCGGAAAAATGATATTTTCATGGGCTATAGGCTTAGCGTTTTTTCCATTTTAGGGGAAAAATTATTCTTTGCCTAATCGTTCAGGTATCGCGTTAAATGGCATCTGGGCGTGCCCGGGAACTGATATATGCGGAGAAGAGCGCTTTCGAGGCAATTTATTTTTCGTCGAAAAAATGATATTTTCATGGGCTATAGGCTTAGCGTTTTTCCATTTTAGGGGGAAAATTATTCTTTGCCTAATCGTTCAGGTATCGCGTTAAACGGCATCTGGGCGTGCCCGGGAACTGATATATGCGGAGAACGAGCGCTTTCGAGGCACTTTATTTTTCGTCGGAAAAATGATATTTTCATGGATTATAGGCTTAGCGTTTTTTCCATTTTAGGGGAAAAAGTATTCTTTGCCTAATCGTTCAGGTATCGTGTTAAACGGCATCTGGGCGTGCCCGGGAACTGATAGATGCGGAGAACGAGCGCTTTCGAGGCACTTTATTTTTCGTCGGAAAAATGATATTTTCATGGGCTATAGGCTTAGCGTTTTTTCCATTTTAGGGGGAAATTATTCTTTGCCTAATCGTTCAGGTATCGCGTTAAACGGCATCTGGGCGCGCCCGGGAACTGATATATGCGGAGAGTGAGCGCTTTCGAGGCACTTTATTTTTCGTCGGAAATATGATATTTCATGGGCTTAGCGTTTTTTTCCATTTTAGGGGAAAAATTATTCTTTGCCTAATCGTGCAGGTATCGCGTTAAACGGTATCTGGGCGTGCCCGGGAACTGATATATGCGTAGAACGAGCGCTTTCGAGGCACTTTATTTTTCGTCGGAAAAATGATATTTTCATGGGCTTAGCGTTTTTTTCCATTTTAGGGGAAAAATTATTCTTTGCCTAATCGTTCAGGTATCGCGTTAAACGGCATCTGGGCGTGCCCGGGAACTGATATATGTGGACAACGAGCGCTTTCGAGGAACTTTATTTTTCGTCGGAAAAATGATATTTTCATGGGCTATAGGCTTAGCGTTTTTTCCATATTAGGGGGAAAATGATTCTTTGCCTAATCGTTCAGGTATCGCGTTAAATGGCATCTAAGCGTGCCCGGGAACTTATATATGCGGAGAACGAGCGCTTTCGAGGCACATTATTTTTCGTCGGAAAAATGATATTTTCATGGGCTATAGGCTTAGCGGTTTTTTCCATTTTAGGGGGAAAATTATTCTTTGCCTAATCGTTCAGGTATCGCGTTAAACGGCATCTGGGCGTGCCCGGGAACTGATATATGCGGAGAACGAGCGCTTTCGAGGCACTTTATTTTTCGTTAGAAAAATGATATTTTTATGGGCTATAGGCTTAGCGTTTTTTCCATTTTAGAGGAAAAATTATTCTTTGCCTAATCGTTCAGGTATCGCCTTAAACGGCATGTGGGTGTGCCCGGGAACTGATATATGCGGAGAACGAGCGCTTTCGAGGCACTTCATTTTTCGTCAGAAAAATGATATTTTCATGGCCTATAGGCTTAGCGTTTTTTCCATTTTAGGGGAAAAATTATTCTTTGCCTAATCGTTCACGTATCGCGTTAAACGGCATCTGGGCGTGCCCGAGAACTGTTATATGCGGAAAACGAGCGCTTTCGATGCACTTTATTTTTCGTCGGAAAAATGATAGTTTCATGGGCTATAGGCTTAGCGGTTTTTTCCATTTTAGGGGGAAAATTATTCTTTGCCTAATCGTTCAGGTATCGCGTTAAACGGCATCTGGGCGTGCCCGAGAACTGATATATGCGGAGAACGAGCGCTTTCGAGGCACTTTATTTTTCGTCGGAAAATTGATATTTTCATGGGCTATAGGCTTAGCGTTTTTTCCATTTTAGGGGGAAAATTATTCTTTGCCTAATCGTTCAGGTATCACGTTAAACGGCGTGTGGGCGTGCCCGGGAACTGATATATGCGGAGAATGAGCGCTTTCGAGGCACTTTATTTTTCTTCGGAAAAATGATATTTTCATGGGCTTAGTGTTTTTTCCGTTTTAGGGGCAAAATTATTGTTTGCCTAATCGTTCAGGTATCGCGTTAAACGGCATCTGGGCGTGCCCGGGAACTGATATATGCGGAGAACGAGCGCTTTCGAGGCACTTTATTTTTCGTCGGAAAAATGATATTTTCATGGATTATAGGCTTAGCGTTTTTTCCATTTTAGGAGAAAAATTATTCTTTGCCTAATCGTTCAGGTATCGCGTTAAACGGCATCTGGGCGTGCCCGGGAACTGATATATGCGGAGAACGAGCGCTTTCGAGGCACTTTATTTTTCGTCGGAAAAATGATATTTTCATGGGCTATAGGCTTAGCATTTTTTCCATTTTAGGGGAAAAATTATTCTTTCCCTAATCGTTCAGGTATCGCGTTAAACGGCATCTGGGCGTGCCCGGGAACTGATATATGCGGAGAACGAGCGCTTTCGAGGCACTTTATTTTTCGTCGGAAAAATGATATTTTCATGGATTATAGGCTCAGCGTTTTTCCATTTTAGGGGAAAAATTATTCTTTGCCTAATCGTTCAGGTATCGCGTTAAACGGCATCTGGGCGTGCCCGGGAACTGATATATGTGGACAACGAGCGCTTTCGAGGAACCTTATTTTTCGTCGGAATAATGATATTTTCATGGGCTATAGGCTTAGCGTTTTTTCCATCTTAGGGGGAAAATTATTCTTTGCCTAATCGTTCAGGTATCGCGTTAAATGGCATCTAAGCGTGCCCGGGAACTTATATATGCGGAGAACGAGCGCTTTCGAGGCACTTTATTTTTCGTCGGAAAAATGATATTTTCATGTGCTATAGGCTTAGCGTTTTTTCCATTTTAGGGGAAAAATTATTCTTTGCCTAATCGTTCAGGTATCGCGTTAAACGGCATCTGGGCTTGCCGGAGAACTGATATATGCGGAGAACGAGCGCTTTCGAGGCAGTTTATTTTTCGTCGGAAAAATGATATTTTCATGGGGTATAGGCTTAGCGTTTTTTTCCATTTTAGGGGAAAAATTATTCTTTGCCTAATCGTTCAGGTCTCGCGTTAAACGGCATCTGGGCATGCCCGGGAACTGATATATGCGGAGAGCGAGCGCTTTCGAGGCACTTTATTTTTCGTCGGAAAAATGATATTTTCATGGATTATAGGCTTAGCGTTTTTTCCATTTTAGGGGAAAAAGTATTCTTTGCCTAATCGTTCAGGTATCGTGTTAAACGGCATCTGGGCGTGCCCGGGAACTGATATATGCGGAGAACGAGCGCTTTCGAGGCACTTTATTTTTCGTCGGAAAAATGATATTTTCATGGGCTATAGGCTTAGCGTTTTTTCCATTTTAGGGGGAAATTATTCTTTGCCTAATCGTTCAGGTATCGCGTTAAACGGCATCTGGGCGTGCCCGGGAACTGATATATGCGTAGAACGAGCGCTTTCGAGGCACTTTATTTATCGTCGGAAAAATGATATTTTCATGGGCTATAGGCTTAGCGTTTTTTCCATTTTAGGGAAAAAATTTTCTTTGCCTAATCGTTCAGGTATCGCGTTAAACGGCATCTGGGCTTGCCCGAGAACTGATATAGGCGGAGAACGAGCGCTTTCGAGGCACTTTATTTTTTGTCGGAAAAATGATATTTTAATGGGCTATAGGCTTAGCGTTTTTTCTATTTTAGGGGGAAAATTATTCTTTGCCTAATCGTTCAGGTATCGCGTTAAACGGCATCTGGCGTGCCCGAGAACTGATATATGCGGAGAACGAGCGCTTTCGAGGCAGTTTATTTTTCGTCGGAAAAATGATATTTTCATGTGCTATAGGCTTAGCGTTTTTTCCATTTTAGGGGGCAAATTATTCTTTGCCTAATTGTTCAGGTATCGAGTTAAACGGCATCTGGGCGTGCCCGGGAACTGATATATGCGTAGAACGAGCGCTTTCGAGGCACTTGATTTTTCGTCGGAAAAATGATATTTTCATGGCTATAGGCTTAGCGTTTTTTCCATTTTAGGGAAAAATTATTCTTTGCCTAATCGTTCAGGTATCGCGTTAAATGGATCTGGCGTGCCCGGGAACTGATATATGCGGAGAACGAGCGCTTTCGAGGCACTTTATTTTTCGTCGGAAAAATGATATTTTCATGGGCTATAGGCTTAGCGTTTTTTCCATTTTAGGGGAAAAATTATTCTTTGCCTAATCGTTCAGGTATCACGTTAAAGGGCATCTGGGCGTGCGCGGGAACTGATATATGCGGAGAACGAGCGCTTTCGAGGCACTATATTTTTCGTCGTAAAAATGATATTTTCATGGGCTATAGGCATAGCGTTTTTTCCATTTTAGGGGAAAAATTATTCTTTGCCTAATCGTTCAGGTATCGCGTTAAACGGCATCTGGGCGGGCCCGGGAACTGATATATGCGGAGAACGAGCGCTTTCGAGGCACTTTATTTTTCGTCAGAAAAATGATATTTTTATGGGCTATAGGCTTAGCATTTTTTCCATTTTAGGGGAAAAATTATTCTTTCCTAATCGTTCAGGTATCGCGTTAAACGGCATCTGGGCGTGCCCGGGAACTGATATATGCGGAGAACGAGCGCTTTCGAGGCACTTTATTTTTCGTCGGAAAAATGATATTTTCATGGATTATAGGCTTAGCGTTTTTTCCATTTTAGGGGAAAAATTATTCTTTGCCTAATCGTTCAGGTATCGCGTTAAACGGCATCTGGGCGTGCCCGGGAACTGATATATGCGGAGAACGAGCGCTTTCGAGGCAGTTTATTTTTCGTCGGAAAAATGATATTTTCATGGGGTATAGGCTTAGCGTTTTTTTCCATTTTAGGGGAAAAATTATTCTTCGCCTAATCGTTCAGGTCTCGCGTTAAACGGCATCTGGGCATGCCCGGGAACTGATATATGCGGAGAACGAGCGCTTTCGAGGCACTTTATTTTTCGTCGGAAAAATGATATTTTCATGGATTATAGGCTTAGCGTTTTTTCCATTTTAGGGGAAAAAGTATTCTTTGCCTAATCGTTCAGGTATCGTGTTAAACGGCATCTGGGCGTGCCCGGGAACTGATATATGCGGAGAACGAGCGCTTTCGAGGCACTTTCTTTTTCGTCGGAAAAATGATATTTTCATGGGCTATAGGCTTAGCGTTTTTTCCATTTTAGGGGGAAATTATTCTTTGCCTAATCGTTCAGGTATCGCGTTAAACGGCATCTGGGCGTGCCCGGGAACTGATATATGTGTAGAACGAGCGCTTTCGAGGCACTTTATTTTTCGTCGGAAAAATGATATTTTCATGAGCTATAGCGTTTTTTCCATTTTAGGGGAAAAATTATTCTTTGCCTAATCGTTCAGGTATCGCGTTAAACGGCATCTGGGCGCGCCCGGGAACTGATATATGCGGAGAGTGAGCGCTTTCGAGGCACTTTATTTTTCGTCGGAAAAATGATATTTCATGGGCTTAGCGTTTTTTCCATTTTAGGGGAAAAATTATTCTTTGCCTAATCGTGCAGGTATCACGTTAAACGGCATCTGGGCGTGCCCGGGAACTGATATATGCGTAGAACGAGCGCTTTCGAGGCACTTTATTTTTCGTCGGAAAAATGATATTTTCATGGGCTTAGCGTTTTTTCCATTTTAGGGGAAAAATTATTCTTTGCCTAATCGTTCAGGTATCGCGTTAAACGGCATCTGGGCGTGCCCGGGAACTGATATATGTAGACAACGAGCGCTTTCGAGGAACTTTATTTTTCGTCGGAAAAATGATATTTTCATGGGCTATAGGCTTAGCGTTTTTTCCATATTAGGGGGAAAATGATTCTTTGCCTAATCGTTCAGGTATCGCGTTAAATGGCATCTAAGCGTGCCCGGGAACTTATATATGCGGAGAACGAGCGCTTTCGAGGCACTTTATTTTTCGTCGGAAAAATGATATTTTCATGGGCTATAGGCTTAGCGGTTTTTTCCATTTTAGGGGGAAAATTATTCTTTGCCTAATCGTTCACGTATCGCGTTAAACGGCATCTGGGCGTGCCCGGGAACTGATATATGCGGAGAACGAGCGCTTTCGAGGCACTTTATTTTTCGTTAGAAAAATGATATTTTTATGGGCTATAGGCTGAGCGTTTTTTCCATTTTAGAAGAAAAATTATTCTTTGCCTAATCGTTCAGGTATCGCCTTAAATGGCATGTGGGTGTGCCCGGGAACTGATATATGCGGAGAACGAGCGCTTTAGAGGCACTTCATTTTTCGTCAGAAAAATGATATTTTCATGGCCTATAGGCTTAGCGTTTTTTCCATTTTAGGGGAAAAATTATTCTTTGCCTAATCGTTCACGTATCGCGTTAAACGGCATCTGGGCGTGCCCGAGAACTGTTATATGCGGAACACGAGCGCTTTCGATGCACTTTATTTTTCGTCGGAAAAATGATAGTTTCATGGGCTATAGGCTTAGCGGTTTTTTCCATTTTAGGGGGAAAATTATTCTTTGCCTAATCGTTCAGGTATCGCGATAAACGGCATCTGGGCGTGCCCGGGAACTGATATATGCGGAGAACGAGCGCTTTCGAGGCACTTTCTTGTTCGTCAGATAAATGATATTTTCATGGGCTATAGGCTTAGCGTTTTTTCCATTTTAGGGGGAAGATTATTCTTTGCCTAATCGTTCAGGTATCGCGTTAAACGGCATCTGGGCGTGCCCGAGAACTGATATATGCGGAGAACGAGCGCTTTCGAGGCACTTTATTTTTCGTCGGAAAATTGATATTTTCATGGGCTATAGGCTTAGCGTTTTTTCCATTTTAGGGGGAAAATTATTCTTGGCCTAATCGTTCAGGTATCACGTTAAACGGCGTCTGGGCGTGCCCGGGAACTGATATATGCGGAGAATGAACGCTTTCGAGGCACTTTATTTTTCTTCGGAAAAATGATATTTTCATGGGCTTAGTGTTTTTTCCGTTTTAGGGGCAAAATTATTGTTTGCCTAATCGTTCAGGTATCGCGTTAAACGGCATCTGGGCGTGCCCGGGAACTGATATATGCGGAGAACGAGCGCTTTCGAGGCACTTCATTTTACGTCAGAAAAATGATATTTTCATGGGCTATAGGCTTAGCGTTTTTTCCATTTTAGGGGAAAAATTTTAGGGAAAAAATGATATATGCGGAGAATGAGCGCTTTCGAGGCACTTCATTTTTCGTCAGAAAAATGATATTTTCATGGGCTATAGGCTTAGCGTTTTTTCCATTTTAGGGGGAAAATTATTCTTTGCCTAATCGTTCAGGTATCGCGTTAAACGGCATCTGGGCGTGCCCGGGAACTGATATATGCGGAGAACGAGCGCTTTCGAGGAACTTTATTTTTCGTCGGAAAAATGATATTTTCATGGGCTATAGGCTTAGTGTTTTTTCCATTTTAGGGGGAAAATTATTCTTTGCCTAATCGTTCAGGTATCGCGTTAAATTGCATCTAAGCGTGCCCGGGAACTTATATATGCGAAGAACGAGCGCTTTCGAGGCACTTTATTTTTCGTCGGAAAAATGATATTTTCCTGGGCTATAGGCTTAGCGTTTTTTCCATTTTAGGGGAAAAATTATTCTTTGCCTAATCGTTCAGGTATCGCGTTAAACGGCATCTGGGCTTGCCCGAGAACTGATATATGCGGAGAACGAGCGCTTTCGAGGCAGTTTATTTTTCGTCGGAAAAATGATATTTTCATGGGCTATTGGCTTAGTGTTCTTTCCATTTTAGGGGAAAAATATTCTTTGCCTAATCGTTCCGGTATCGCGTTAAACGGCATCTGGGCGTGCCCGGGAACTGATACATGCGGAGAACGAGCGCTTTCGAGGCACTTTATTTTTGGTCGGAAAAATGATATTTTCATGGGCTATAGGCTTAGCGTTTTTTCCATTTTAGGGGGAAAATTATTCTTTGCCTAATCGTTCAGGTATCGCGTTAAATGGCATCTAAGTGTGCCCGGGAACTTATATATGCGAAGAACGAGCGCTTTTGAGGCACTTTATTTTTCGTTAGAAAAATGATATTTTTATGGGCTATTTTTATGGGCTTTCGAGGCACTTTATTTTTCGTTAGAAAAATGATATTTTTATGGGCTATAGGCTTAGCGTTTTTTCCATTTATAGGAAAAATTATTCTTTGCCTAATCGTTCAGGTATCCCCTTAAACGGCATCTGGGTGTGCCCGGGAACTGATATATGCGGAGAACGAGCGCTTTCGAGGCACTTCATTTTTCGTCAGAAAAATGATATTTTCATGGCCTATAGGCTTAGCGTTTTTTCCATTTTAGGGGAAAAATTATTGTTTGCCTAATCGTTCACGTATCGCGTTAAACGGCATCTGGGCGTGCCCGAGAACTGTTATATGCGGAAAACGAGCGCTTTCGAGGCACTTTATTTTTCGTCGGAAAAATGATAGTTTCATGGGCTATAGGCTTAGCGGTTTTTTCCATTTTAGGGGGAAATTATTTTTTGCCTAATCGTTCAGGTATCGGGCTAAACGGCATCTGGGCGTGCCCGGGAACTGATATATGCGGAGAACGAGCGCTTTCGAGGCACTTTCTTGTTCGTCAGAAAAATGATATTTTCATGGGCTATAGGCTTAGCGTTTTTTCCATTTTAGGGGGAAGATTATTCTTTGCCTAAACGTTCAGGTATCGCCTTAAACGGCATCTGGGCGTGCCCGAGAACTGATATATGCGGAGAACGAGCGCTTTCGAGGCACTTTATTTTTCGTCGGAAAATTGATATTTTCATGGGCTATAGGCTTAGCGTTTTTTCCATTTTAGGGGGAAAATTATTCTTTGCCTAATCGTTCAGGTATCGCGTTAAACGGCATCTGGGCGTGCCCGGGAACTGATATATGCGGAGAACGAGCGCTTTCGAGGAACTTTATTTTTCGTCGGAAAAATGATATTTTCATGGGCTATAGGCTTAGTGTTTTTTCCATTTTAGGGGGAAAATTATTCTTTGCCTAATCGTTCAGGTATCGCGTTAAATGGCATCTAAGCGTGCCCGGGAACTTATATATGCGAAGAACGAGCGCTTTCGAGGCACTTTATTTTTCGTCGGAAAAATGATATTTTCATGGGCTATAGGCTTAGCGTTTTTTCCATTTTAGGGGAAAAATTATTCTTTGCCTAATCGTTCCGGTATCGCGTTAAACGGCATCTGGGCGTGCCCGGGAACTGATACATGCGGAGAACGAGCGCTTTCGAGGCACTTTATTTTTGGTCGGAAAAATGATATTTTCATGGGCTATAGGCTTAGCGTTTTTTCCATTTTAGGGGGAAAATTATTCTTTGCCTAATCGTTCAGGTATAGCGTTAAATGGCATCTAAGCGTGCCCGGGAACTTATATATGCGAAGAACGAGCGCTTTCGAGGCACTTTATTTTTCCTTAGAAAAATGATATTTTTATGGGCTATAGGCTTAGCGTTTTTTCCATTTTAGAGGAAAAATTATTCTTTGCCTAATCGTTCAGGTATCCCCTTAAACGGCATCTGGGTGTGCCCGGGAACTGATATATGCGGAGAACGAGCGCTTTCGAGGCACTTTATTTTTCGTTAGAAAAATGATATTTTTATGGGCTATTTTTATGGGCTTTCGAGGCACTTTATTTTTCGTTAGAAAAATGCTATTTTTATGGGCTATAGGCTTAGCGTTTTTTCCATTTTAGAGGAAAAATTATTCTTTGCCTAATCGTTCAGGTATCCCCTTAAACGGCATCTGGGTGTGCCCGGGAACTGATATATGCGGAGAACGAGCGCTTTCGAGGCACTTCATTTTTCGTCAGAAAAATGATATTTTCATGGCCTATAGGCTTAGCGTTTTTTCCATTTTAGGGGAAAAATTATTGTTTGCCTAATCGTTCACGTATCGCGTTAAACGGCATCTGGGCGTGCCCGAGAACTGTTATATGCGGAAAACGAGCGCTTTCGAGGCACTTTATTTTTCGTCGGAAAAATGATAGTTTCATGGGCTATAGGCTTAGCGGTTTTTTCCATTTTAGGGGGAAATTATTCTTTGCCTAATCGTTCAGGTATCGGGCTAAACGGCATCTGGGCGTGCCCGGGAACTGATATATGCGGAGAACGAGCGCTTTCGAGGCACTTTCTTGTTCGTCAGAAAAATGATATTTTCATGGGCTATAGGCTTAGCGTTTTTTCCATTTTAGGGGGAAGATTATTCTTTGCCTAAACGTTCAGGTATCGCGTTAAACGGCATCTGGGCGTGCCCGAGAACTGATATATGCGGAGAACGAGCGCTTTCGAGGCACTTTATTTTTCGTCGGAAAATTGATATTTTCATGGGCTATAGGCTTAGCGTTTTTTCCATTTTAGGGGGAAAATTATTCTTTGCCTAATCGTTCAGGTATCGCGTTAAACGGCATCTGGGCGTGCCCGGGAACTGATATATGCGGAGAACGAGCGCTTTCGAGGAACTTTATTTTTCGTCGGAAAAATGATATTTTCATGGGCTATAGGCTTAGTGTTTTTTCCATTTTAGGGGGAAAATTATTCTTTGCCTAATCGTTCAGGTATCGCGTTAAATGGCATCTAAGCGTGCCCGGGAACTTATATATGCGAAGAACGAGCGCTTTCGAGGCACTTTATTTTTAGTCGGAAAAATGATATTTTCATGGGCTATAGGCTTAGCGTTTTTTCCATTTTAGGGGAAAAATTATTCTTTGCCTAATCGTTCCGGTATCGCGTTAAACGGCATCTGGGCGTGCCCGGGAACTTCTACATGCGGAGAACGAGCGCTTTCGAGGCACTTTATTTTTGGTCGGAAAAATGATATTTTCATGGGCTATAGGCTTAGCGTTTTTTCCATTTTAGGGGGAAAATTATTCTTTGCCTAATCGTTCAGGTATCGCGTTAAATGGCATCTAAGCGTGCCCGGGAACTTATATATGCGAAGAACGAGCGCTTTCGAGGCACTTTATTTTTCCTTAGAAAAATGATATTTTTATGGGCTATAGGCTTAGCGTTTTTTCCATTTTAGAGGAACAATTATTCTTTGCCTAATCGTTCAGGTATCCCCTTAAACGGCATCTGGGTGTGCCCGGGAACTGATATATGCGGAGAACGAGCGCTTTCGAGGCACTTCATTTTTCGTCAGAAAAATGATATTTTCATGGCCTATAGGCTTAGCGTTTTTTCCATTTTAGGGGAAAAATTATTCTTTGCCTAATCGTTCACGTATCGCGTTAAACGGCATCTGGGCGTGCCCGAGAACTGTTATATGCGGAAAACGAGCGCTTTCGAGGCACTTTATTTTTCGTCGGAAAAATGATAGTTTCATGGGCTATAGGCTTAGCGGTTTTTTCCATTTTAGGGGGAAATTATTCTTTGCCTAATCGTTCAGGTATCGGGTTAAACGGCATCTGGGCGTGCCCGGGAACTGATATATGCGGAGAACGAGCGCTTTCGAGGCACTTTCTTGTTCGTCAGAAAAATGATATTTTCATGGGCTATAGGCTTAGCGTTTTTTCCATTTTAGGGGGAAGATTATTCTTTGCCTAAACGTTCAGGTATCGCGTTAAACGGCATCTGGGCGTGCCCGGGAACTGATATATGCGGAGAACGAGCACTTTCGAGGAACTTTATTTTTCGTCGGAAAAATGATATTTTCATGGGCTATAGGCTTAGTGTTTTTTCCATTTTAGGGGGAAAATTATTCTTTGCCTAATCGTTCAGGTATCGCGTTAAATGGCATCTAAGCGTGCCCGGGAACTTATATATGCGAAGAACGAGCGCTTTCGAGGCACTTTATTTTTCGTCGGAAAAATGATATTTTCATGGGCTATAGGCTTAGCGTTTTTTCCATTTTAGGGGAAAAATTATTCTTTGCCTAATCGTTCAGGTATCGCGTTAAACGGCATCTGGCTGTGCCCGGGAACTGATACATGCGGAGAACGAGCGCTTTCGAGGCACTTTATTTTTGGTCGGAAAAATGATATTTTCATGGGCTATAGGCTTAGCGTATTTTCCATTTTAGGGGGAAAATTATTCTTTGGCTAATCGTTCAGGTATCGCGTTAAACGGCATCTGGGCGTGCCCGTTAACTCATATATGCGGAGAACGAGCGCTTTCGAGGCACTTTATTTTTCATCAGAAAATTGATATTTTCATGGTCTATCGGCTTAGCGTTTTTTCCATTTTAGGAGGAAAAGTATTCTTTGCCTAATCGTTCAGGTATCGCGTTAAACGGCATCTGGGCGTGCCCGGGAACTGATATATGCAGAGAATGAGCGCTTTTGAGGCGCTTTATTTTTCGTCGGAAAAATGATATTTTCATGGGCTATAGGCTTAGCGTTTTTTCCATTTTAGGGGCAAAATTATTCTTTGCCTAATCGTTCAGGTATCGCGTTAAATGGCATCTAAGCGTGCCCGGGAACTTATATATGCGGAGAACGAGCGCTTTCGAGGCACTTTATTTTTCGTCGGAAAAATGATATTTTCATGGGCTATAGGCTTAGCGTTTTTTCCATTTTAGGGGAAAAATTATTCTTTGCCTAATCGTTCAGGTATCGCGTTAAAGGTCATCTGGGCGTGCCCGGGAACTGATATATGCGGAGAATGAGCACTTTCGAGGCACTTTATTTTCGTCGGAAACATGATATTTTCATGGGCTATAGGATTAGCGTTTTTTCCATTTTAGGGGAAAAATTATTCTTTGCCTAATCTTTCAGGTATCGCGTTAAACGGCATCTGGGCGTGCCCGGGAACTGATATATGCGGAGAACGAGCGCTTTCGAGGCACTTTATTTTTCGTCGGAAAAATGATATTTTCATGGGCTATAGGCATAGCGTTTTTTCCAATTTAGGCGGAAAATTATTCTTTGCCTAATCGTTCAGGTATCGCGTTAAAAGGCATCTGGGCGTGCCCGGGAACTGATATATGCGGAGAATGAGCGCTTTCGAGGCACTTTATTTTTCGTCGGAAAAATGATATTTGCATGGGCTTAGCGTTTTTTCCATTTTAGGGGAAAAATTATTCTTTGCCTAATCGTTCAGGTATCGCGTTATACGGCATCTGGGCGTGCCCGGGAACTGATATATGCGTAGAACGAGCGCTTTCGAGGCACTTTATTTTTCGTCGGAAAAATGATATTTTCATGGGCTATAGGCTTAGCGTTTTTTCCATTTTAGGGGAAAAATTATTCTTTGCCTAATCGTTCAGGTATCGCATTAAACGGCATCTGGGCGTGCCCGGGAACTGATATATGCGGAGAATGAGCGCTTTTGAGGCGCTTTATTTTTCGTCGGAAAAATGATATTTTCATGGGCTATAGGCTTAGCGTTTTTTCCATTTTAGGGGCAAAATTATTCTTTGCCTAATCGTTCAGGTATCGCGTTAAACGGCATCTGGGCGTGCCCGGGAACTGATATATGCGGAGAACGAGCGCTTTCGAGGCACTTCATTTTTCGCTGGAAAAATGATATTTTCATGGGCTATAGGCTTAGCGTTTTTTCCATTTTAGGGGAAAAATTATTCTTTGCCTAATCGTTCAGGTATCGCGTTAAACGGCATCTGCGTGTGCCCGGGAACTGATATATGTGGAGAATGAGCGCTTTCGAGGCACTTTATTTTTCGTCGGAAAAATGATATTTTCATGGGCTATAGGCTTAGCGTTTTTTCCATTTTAGGGGCAAAATTATTCTTTGCCTAATCGTTCAGGTATCGCGTTAAACCGCATCTGGGCGTGCCCGGGAACTGATATATGCGTAGAACGAGCGCTTTCGAGGCACTTTATTTTTCGTCGGAAAAATGATATTTTCATGGGCTATAGGCTTAGCGTTTTTTCCATTTTAGGGGAAAAATTATTCTTTGCCTAATCGTTCAGGTATCGCGTTAAACGGCATCTGCGTGTGCCCGGGAACTGATATATGTGGAGAATGAGCGCTTTCGAGGCACTTTATTTTTCGTCAGAAAAATGATATTTTCATGGGCTATAGGCTTAGCGTTTTTTCCATTTTAGGGGCAAAATTATTCTTTGCCTAATCGTTCCGGTATCGCGTTAAACCGCATCTGGGCGTGCCCGGGAACTGATATATGCGTAGAACGAGCGCTTTCGAGGCACTTTATTTTACGTCGGAAAAATGATATTTTCATGGGCTATAGGCTTAGCGTTTTTTCCATTTTAGGGGAAAAATTATTCTTTGCCTAATCGTTCAGGTATCGCGTTAAACGGCATCTGCGCGTGCCCGGGAACTGATATATGCGGAGAATGAGGGCTTTCGAGGCACTTTATTTTTTGTCGGAAAAATGATATTTTCATGGGCTATAGGCTTAGCGTTTTTTCCATATTAGGGGGAAAATGATTCTTTGCCTAATCATTCAGGTATCGCGTTAAATGGCATCTAAGCGTGCCCGGGAACTTATATATGCGGAGAACGAGCGCTTTCGAGGCACTTTATTTTTCGTCGGAAAAATGATATTTTCATGGGCTATAGGCTTAGCGGTTTTTTCCATTTTAGGGGGAAAATTATTCTTTGCCTAATCGTTCAGGTATCGCGTTAAACGGCATCTGGGCGTGCCCGGGAACTGATATATGCGGAGAATGAGCGCTTTCGAGGCACTATTTTTCGTCGGAAACATGATATTTTCATGGGCTATAGGCTTAGCGTTTTTTCCATTTTAGGGGAAAAATTATTCTTTGCATAATCTTTCAGGTATCGCGTTAAACGGCATCTGGGCGTGCCCGGGAACTGATATATGTGGAGAACGAGCGCTTTCGAGGAACTTTATTTTTCGTCGGAAAAATGATATTTTCATGGGCTATAGGCTTAGCGTTTTTTCCATTTTAGGGGAAAAATTATTCTTTGCCTAATCGTTCAGGTATCGCGTTAAAAGGCATCTGGGCGTGCCCGGGAACTGATATATGCGGAGAATGAGCGCTTTCGAGGCACTTTATTTTTAGTCGGAAACATGATATTTTCATGGGCTATAGGCTTAGCGTTTTTTCCATTTTAGGGGAAAAATTATTCTTTGCCTAATCGTTCAGGTATCGCGTTAAACGGCATATGGGCGTGCCCGGGAACTGATATATGCGGAGAATGAGCGCTTTCGAGGCACTTTATTTTTTGTCGGAAACATGATATTTTCATGGGCTATAGGATTAGCGTTTTTCCATTTTAGGGGAAAAATTATTCTTTGCCTAATCTTTCAGGTATCGCGTTAAACGGCATCTGGGCGTGCCCGGGAACTGATATATGCGAAGAACGAGCGCTTTCAAGGCACTTTATTTTTCGTCGAAAAAATGATATTTTCATGATATTTTCAGAGTTTTTTCCAATTTAGGGGGAAAATTATTCTTTGCCTAATCGTTCAGGTATCGCGTTAAACGGCATCTGCGCGTGCCCTGGGACTGATATATGCGGAGAACGAGCGCTTTCGAGGCACTTTATTTTTCGTCGGAAAAATGATATTTTCATGGGCTATAGGCTTAGCGTTTTTTCCATTTTAGGGGAAAAATTATTCTTTGCCTAATCGTTCAGGTATCGCGTTAAAGGTCATCTGGGCGTGCCCGGGAACTGATATATGCGGAGAATGAGCACTTTCGAGGCACTTTATTTTCGTCGGAAACATGATATTTTCATGGGCTATAGGATTAGCGTTTTTTCCATTTTAGGGGAAAAATTATTCTTTGCCTAATCTTTCAGGTATCGCGTTAAACGGCATCTGGGCGTGCCCGGGAACTGATATATGCGGAGAACGAGCGCTTTCGAGGCACTTTATTTTTCGTCGGAAAAATGATATTTTCATGGGCTATAGGCATAGCGTTTTTTCCAATTTAGGCGGAAAATTATTCTTTGCCTAATCGTTCAGGTATCGCGTTAAAAGGCATCTGGGCGTGCCCGGGAACTGATATATGCGGAGAATGAGCGCTTTCGAGGCACTTTATTTTTCGTCGGAAAAATGATATTTGCATGGGCTTAGCGTTTTTTCCATTTTAGGGGAAAAATTTTTCTTTGCCTAATCGTTCAGGTATCGCGTTATACGGCATCTGGGCGTGCCCGGGAACTGATATATGCGTAGAACGAGCGCTTTCGAGGCACTTTATTTTTCGTCGGAAAAATGATATTTTCATGGGCTATAGGCTTAGCGTTTTTTCCATTTTAGGGGAAAAATTATTCTTTGCCTAATCGTTCAGGTATCGCATTAAACGGCATCTGGGCGTGCCCGGGAACTGATATATGCGGAGAATGAGCGCTTTTGAGGCGCTTTATTTTTCGTCGGAAAAATGATATTTTCATGGGCTATAGGCTTAGCGTTTTTTCCATTTTAGGGGCAAAATTATTCTTTGCCTAATCGTTCAGGTATCGCGTTAAACGGCATCTGGGCGTGCCCGGGAACTGATATATGCGGAGAACGAGCGCTTTCGAGGCACTTCATTTTTCGCTGGAAAAATGATATTTTCATGGGCTATAGGCTTAGCGTTTTTTCCATTTTAGGGGAAAAATTATTCTTTGCCTAATCGTTCAGGTATCGCGTTAAACGGCATCTGCGCGTGCCCGGGAACTGATATATGCGGAGAATGAGCGCTTTCGAGGCACTTTATTTTTCGTCGGAAAAATGATATTTTCATGGGCTATAGGCTTAGCGTTTTTTCCATTTTAGGGGCAAAATTATTCTTTGCCTAATCGTTCAGGTATCGCGTTAAACCGCATCTGGGCGTGCCCGGGAACTGATATATGCGTAGAACGAGCGCTTTCGAGGCACTTTATTTTTCGTCGGAAAAATGATATTTTCATGGGCTATAGGCTTAGCGTTTTTTCCATTTTAGGGGAAAAATTATTCTTTGACTAATCGTTCAGGTATCGCGTTAAACGGCATCTGCGTGTGCCCAGGAACTGATATATGTGGAGAATGAGCGCTTTCGAGGCACTTTATTTTTCGTCGGAAAAATGATATTTTCATGGGCTATAGGCTTAGCGTTTTTTCCATTTTAGGGGCAAAATTATTCTTTGCCTAATCGTTCCGGTATCGCGTTAAACTGCATCTGGGCGTGCCCGGGAACTGATATATGCGTAGAACGAGCGCTTTCGAGGCACTTTATTTTACGTCGGAAAAATGATATTTTCATGGGCTATAGGCTTAGCGTTTTTTCCATTTTAGGGGAAAAATTATTCTTTGCCTAATCGTTCAGGTATCGCGTTAAACGGCATCTGCGCGTGCCCGGGAACTGATATATGCGGAGAATGAGGGCTTTCGAGGCACTTTATTTTTTGTCGGAAAAATGATATTTTCATGGGCTATAGGCTTAGCGTTTTTTCCATATTAGGGGGAAAATGATTCTTTGCCTAATCATTCAGGTATCGCGTTAAATGGCATCTAAGCGTGCCCGGGAACTTATATATGCGGAGAACGAGCGCTTTCGAGGCACTTTATTTTTCGTCGGAAAAATGATATTTTCATGGGCTATAGGCTTAGCGGTTTTTTCCATTTTAGGGGGAAAATTATTCTTTGCCTAATCGTTCAGGTATCGCGTTAAACGGCATCTGGGCGTGCCCGGGAACTGATATATGCGGAGAATGAGCGCTTTCGAGGCACTATTTTTCGTCGGAAACATGATATTTTCATGGGCTATAGGCTTAGCGTTTTTTCCATATTAGGGGGAAAATGATTCTTTGCCTAATCATTCAGGTATCGCGTTAAATGGCATCTAAGCGTGCCCGGGAACTTATATATGCGGAGAACGAGCGCTTTCGAGGCACTTTATTTTTCGTCGGAAAAATGATATTTTCATGGGCTATAGGCTTAGCGGTTTTTTCCATTTTAGGGGGAAAATTATTCTTTGCCTAATCGTTCAGGTATCGCGTTAAACGGCATCTGGGCGTGCCCGGGAACTGATATATGCGGAGAATGAGCGCTTTCGAGGCACTATTTTTCGTCGGAAACATGATATTTTCATGGGCTATAGGCTTAGCGTTTTTTCCATTTTAGGGGAAAAATTATTCTTTGCATAATCTTTCAGGTATCGCGTTAAACGGCATCTGGGCGTGCCCGGGAACTGATATATGTGGAGAACGAGCGCTTTCGAGGAACTTTATTTTTCGTCGGAAAAATGATATTTTCATGGGCTATAGGCTTAGCGTTTTTTCCATTTTAGGGGAAAAATTATTCTTTGCCTAATCGTTCAGGTATCGCGTTAAAAGGCATCTGGGCGTGCCCGGGAACTGATATATGCGGAGAATGAGCGCTTTCGAGGCACTTTATTTTTAGTCGGAAACATGATATTTTCATGGGCTATAGGCTTAGCGTTTTTTCCATTTTAGGGGAAAAATTATTCTTTGCCTAATCGTTCAGGTATCGCGTTAAACGGCATATGGGCGTGCCCGGGAACTGATATATGCGGAGAATGAGCGCTTTCGAGGCACTTTATTTTTCGTCGGAAACATGATATTTTCATGGGCTATAGGATTAGCGTTTTTCCATTTTAGGGGAAAAATTATTCTTTGCCTAATCTTTCAGGTATCGCGTTAAACGGCATCTGGGCGTGCCCGGGAACTGATATATGCGAAGAACGAGCGCTTTCAAGGCACTTTATTTTTCGTCGAAAAAATGATATTTTCATGATATTTTCAGAGTTTTTTCCAATTTAGGGGGAAAATTATTCTTTGCCTAATCGTTCAGGTATCGCGTTAAACGGCATCTGCGCGTGCCCTGGGACTGATATATGCGGAGAACGAGCGCTTTCGAGGCACTTTATTTTTCGTCGGAAAAATGATATTTTCATGGGCTATAGGCTTAGCGTTTTTTCCATTTTAGGGGAAAAATTATTCTTTGCCTAATCGTTCAGGTATCGCGTTAAAGGTCATCTGGGCGTGCCCGGGAACTGATATATGCGGAGAATGAGCACTTTCGAGGCACTTTATTTTCGTCGGAAACATGATATTTTCATGGGCTATAGGATTAGCGTTTTTTCCATTTTAGGGGAAAAATTATTCTTTGCCTAATCTTTCAGGTATCGCGTTAAACGGCATCTGGGCGTGCCCGGGAACTGATATATGCGGAGAACGAGCGCTTTCGAGGCACTTTATTTTTCGTCGGAAAAATGATATTTTCATGGGCTATAGGCATAGCGTTTTTTCCAATTTAGGCGGAAAATTATTCTTTGCCTAATCGTTCAGGTATCGCGTTAAAAGGCATCTGGGCGTGCCCGGGAACTGATATATGCGGAGAATGAGCGCTTTCGAGGCACTTTATTTTTCGTCGGAAAAATGATATTTGCATGGGCTTAGCGTTTTTTCCATTTTAGGGGAAAAATTATTCTTTGCCTAATCGTTCAGGTATCGCGTTATACGGCATCTGGGCGTGCCCGGGAACTGATATATGCGTAGAACGAGCGCTTTCGAGGCACTTTATTTTTCGTCGGAAAAATGATATTTTCATGGGCTATAGGCTTAGCGTTTTTTCCATTTTAGGGGAAAAATTATTCTTTGCCTAATCGTTCAGGTATCGCATTAAACGGCATCTGGGCGTGCCCGGGAACTGATATATGCGGAGAATGAGCGCTTTTGAGGCGCTTTATTTTTCGTCGGAAAAATGATATTTTCATGGGCTATAGGCTTAGCGTTTTTTCCATTTTAGGGGCAAAATTATTCTTTGCCTAATCGTTCAGGTATCGCGTTAAACGGCATCTGGGCGTGCCCGGGAACTGATATATGCGGAGAACGAGCGCTTTCGAGGCACTTCATTTTTCGCTGGAAAAATGATATTTTCATGGGCTATAGGCTTAGCGTTTTTTCCATTTTAGGGGAAAAATTATTCTTTGCCTAATCGTTCAGGTATCGCGTTAAACGGCATCTGCGCGTGCCCGGGAACTGATATATGCGGAGAATGAGCGCTTTCGAGGCACTTTATTTTTCGTCGGAAAAATGATATTTTCATGGGCTATAGGCTTAGCGTTTTTTCCATTTTAGGGGCAAAATTATTCTTTGCCTAATCGTTCAGGTATCGCGTTAAACCGCATCTGGGCGTGCCCGGGAACTGATATATGCGTAGAACGAGCGCTTTCGAGGCACTTTATTTTTCGTCGGAAAAATGATATTTTCATGGGCTATAGGCTTAGCGTTTTTTCCATTTTAGGGGAAAAATTATTCTTTGCCTAATCGTTCAGGTATCGCGTTAAACGGCATCTGCGTGTGCCCGGGAACTGATATATGTGGAGAATGAGCGCTTTCGAGGCACTTTATTTTTCGTCGGAAAAATGATATTTTCATGGGCTATAGGCTTAGCGTTTTTTCCATTTTAGGGGCAAAATTATTCTTTGCCTAATCGTTCCGGTATCGCGTTAAACCGCATCTGGGCGTGCCCGGGAACTGATATATGCGTAGAACGAGCGCTTTCGAGGCACTTTATTTTACGTCGGAAAAATGATATTTTCATGGGCTATAGGCTTAGCGTTTTTTCCATTTTAGGGGAAAAATTATTCTTTGCCTAATCGTTCAGGTATCGCGTTAAACGGCATCTGCGCGTGCCCGGGAACTGATATATGCGGAGAATGAGGGCTTTCGAGGCACTTTATTTTTTGTCGGAAAAATGATATTTTCATGGGCTATAGGCTTAGCGTTTTTTCCATATTAGGGGGAAAATGATTCTTTGCCTAATCATTCAGGTATCGCGTTAAATGGCATCTAAGCGTGCCCGGGAACTTATATATGCGGAGAACGAGCGCTTTCGAGGCACTTTATTTTTCGTCGGAAAAATGATATTTTCATGGGCTATAGGCTTAGCGGTTTTTTCCATTTTAGGGGGAAAATTATTCTTTGCCTAATCGTTCAGGTATCGCGTTAAACGGCATCTGGGCGTGCCCGGGAACTGATATATGCGGAGAATGAGCGCTTTCGAGGCACTATTTTTCGTCGGAAACATGATATTTTCATGGGCTATAGGCTTAGCGTTTTTTCCATTTTAGGGGAAAAATTATTCTTTGCATAATCTTTCAGGTATCGCGTTAAACGGCATCTGGGCGTGCCCGGGAACTGATATATGTGGAGAACGAGCGCTTTCGAGGAACTTTATTTTTCGTCGGAAAAATGATATTTTCATGGGCTATAGGCTTAGCGTTTTTTCCATTTTAGGGGAAAAATTATTCTTTGCCTAATCGTTCAGGTATCGCGTTAAAAGGCATCTGGGCGTGCCCGGGAACTGATATATGCGGAGAATGAGCGCTTTCGAGGCACTTTATTTTTAGTCGGAAACATGATATTTTCATGGGCTATAGGCTTAGCGTTTTTTCCATTTTAGGGGAAAAATTATTCTTTGCCTAATCGTTCAGGTATCGCGTTAAACGGCATATGGGCGTGCCCGGGAACTGATATATGCGGAGAATGAGCGCTTTCGAGGCACTTTATTTTTCGTCGGAAACATGATATTTTCATGGGCTATAGGATTAGCGTTTTTCCATTTTAGGGGGAAAATTATTCTTTGCCTAATCTTTCAGGTATCGCGTTAAACGGCATCTGGGCGTGCCCGGGAACTGATATATGCGAAGAACGAGCGCTTTCAAGGCACTTTATTTTTCGTCGAAAAAATGATATTTTCATGGGCTATAGGCATAGAGTTTTTTCCAATTTAGGGGGAAAATTATTCTTTGCCTAATCGTTCAGGTATCGCGTTAAACGGCATCTGCGCGTGCCCTGGGACTGATATATGCGGAGAACGAGCGCTTTCGAGGCACTTTATTTTTCGTCGGAAAAATGATATTTTCATGGGCTATAGGCTTACCGTTTATTCAATATTAGGCTCGGTGATATTTGATTTTTTTCGAGAAAAATTATTCCGTGCCTTTTCGTTTAATTGTCGCGTAAATGGGCGTTAGCGCATGCGGGGGGAGTGATAAAGGCGAAGGGCGAGCGCTTTCGGTACAAAATATTTTACCTGCCTGAACAATTTATTTTATTATTTTTAGCGAACAACCACGTATCCCAGCAATGAGCGTCAGCATGGGTACCAGCGGTGGCAGTGCCACTGCCACAGCCGAATCCGAAAGAAGTTACCGGAATGGCTGCGCCACCATTTTATTGAGCTTAGGCCTGTCTTACGAGATGAAATGTGCAAATATGCATTTCTTGATCGCGTAAATAGACCTCAGCACGGGCACTAGCATGGGCAGACGTTTGTTCGCTCAGCTAGTGCTCTTCAACGTTAGTGGAAGTTGCTGTGCCGACATCTTAATCAGCTATGGGCTTACCTTTTTTCTCTGAAAATGCAATCCCAAAATATCCATTTTGTCATGGCGTAAATAGTCGTCAGCACGAGCACTAGCATCGACAGTCATTGATTCGCTCAACCAGTGCAATTGAATGAATTTAGTGGAACTGGCTGCACCGGCATTAGAATGGCCTATTGGCTTACGTTTTTACGCGAAGCACATTACTAGAGCTCAACCCAGCTCCTCAGGCTCGGCGGTGTCGCCTTCAATACCACGTCACACCGTGACGTCACGACAGAGGAGAAACGGGGCTCCAACTCGCGCCGTCGCTCGCGGCGTCGCCCCTCGCATCAGACGCGGTGAGCGTCGAGCAACGCAGCGTTCGGCGCGACAACGAAATGTGCGCCTGAGCAAGCGCCGCACGCCTGAGCCGACGCCGACGACACCGGCTTTTCTGCGACACGAGCTCCTTAACGCTGTCGCATTAAAATAAAGGCTATTATGCTTCGCATCCTGGACTTAACCTTAGCTAAGCCACAGCCATTTTTTCCCCAAAGGTTGAATGTGCAAATATCCATTTATTCATCGCGTAAGTAGTCGCCAGCACGGGCACTAGCATGGGCAGTCATTCATTCGCTGAACCAGTGCTCCTGAAAGGCATTAGTGGAACTGGTTGCACCGGCATTAGAACATTTTTTTCTCAGCAGGTCGAATGTACAAATATAAATTTATTCATGGCTTAAACAGTCGTCCGCACGAGCACTAGCATCGACAGTCATTGATTCGCTCAACCAGTGCTATTGAATGAATTTAGTGGAACTGGCTGCATCGGCATTAGAATGGCCTATTAGCTTACGTTTTTTCCCCAAAGGTCGAATGTGGAAATATCCATTTATTCATCGCGTTAGTCGCCAGCATGGGCACTAGCGTGGACAGTCATTGATTCGCTGAACCAGTGCTCCTGAAAGACATTAGTAGAACTGGCTGCACCGGCATTAGAAGAATATTGGCTTACCTTTTTTCTCAGCAGGTCGAATCTACAAATATCAATTTATTCATGGCGTAAACAGTCGTCCGCATGAGCACTGGCATCGACAGTCATTGATTCGCTCAACCAGTGCTATTGAATGAATTTAGTGGAACTGGCTGCACCGGCATTAGAATGGCCTATTAGCTTACGTTTTTTCCCCAAAGGTCGAATGTGGAAATATCCATTTATTCATCGCGTAAGTAGTCGCCAGCATGGGCACTAGCGTGGACAGTCATTGATTCGCTGAACCAGTGCTCCTGAAAGACATTAGTAGAACTGGCTGCACCGGCATTAGAAGAATATTGGCTTACCTTTTTTTCTCAGCAGGTCGAATCTACAAATATCAATTTATTCATGGCGTAAACAGTCATCCGCATGAGCACTAGCATCGACAGTCATTGATTCGCTCAACCAGTGCCATTGAATGAATTTAGTGGAACTGGCTGCATCGGCATTAGAATGGCCTATTAGCTTACGTTTTTTCCCCAAAGGTCGAATGTGGAAATATCCACTTATTCATCGCGTAAGTAGTCGCCAGCACGGGCACTAGCGTGGACAGTCATTGATTCGCTGAACCAGTGCTTCTGAAAGGCTTTAGTGGAACTGGCTGCACCGGCATTAGAAGAATATTGGCTTACCTTTTTTTCTCAGCAGGTCGAATCTGCAAATATCCATTTATTCATGGCGTAAATAGTCGTAAGCACGAGCACTAGAATTGACAGTCATTGATTCGCTCAACAAGTGCTTTTGAAAGAATTTAGTGGAACTGGCTGCACCGGCATTAGAAAAATATTGGCTTACCTTTTTTCTGAGGTTGAATCTACAAATATCCATTTATTGATGGCGTAAATAGTCGTCAGCACGAACACTAGCATCGACACTCATTGATTCGCTCAACCAGTGCTATTGAAAGAATTTAGTGGAACTGGCTGCACCGGCATTAGAAAAATATTGGCTTACCTTTTTTCTCGGCAGGTCGAATCTACAAATATCAATTTATTCATGACGTAAATAGTCGTCCGCACGAGCACTAGCACTGACTGTCATTGATTCGCTCAACAAGTGCTTTTGAAAGAATTTAGTGGAACTGGGTGCACCGGCATTAGAAAAATATTGGCTTACCTTTTTTCTAAGGTCGAATCAACAAATATCCATTTATTCATGGCGTAAATAGTCGTCAGCACGAGCACTAGCATCGACACTCATTGATTCGCTCAACCAGTGCTATTGAAAGAATTTAGTGGAACTGGCTGCACCGGCATTAGAAAAATATTGGCTTACCTTTTTTTTTCGGCAGGTCAAATCTACAAATATCAATTTATTCATGACGTAAATAGTCGTCCGCACGAGCACTAGCATTGACAGTCATTGATTCGCTCAACAAGTGCTTTTGAAAGAATTTAGTGGAACTGGGTGCACCCGCATCAGAACGGTCTATTGGCTTACATTCTTTCCCAGAACGTCGAATCTACAAATATCCATTTATTCATCGCGTAAATAGTCGCCAGCACGGGCACTAGCATGGGCAGTCATTGATTCGCTGAACCAGTGCTTCTGAAAGTTAGTGAAATTGGCTGCACCAGCATTACAATGGGCTATTGGCTTGCCCTTTTTCCCATAAGATCCTATTATCAAACAACCTTTCATACGGCGCGTAAATAGTCGCCAGCGTGGGCACTAGCATGGGCAGTCATTGATTGGCTCGACCAGTGCGTTTGAAAGAATTTAGTGGAACTGGCTGCACTGGCATAGAGTGAACTATTGGCCTACCTTTTTTTCCCAGATGGTCGAATCCACAAATATAAATTTATTCATCGCGCAAATAGTCGCCAGCATGCATAGTCATCGATTCGCTCAACCAGTGCTTTTGAAATAATTTATTGGAACTTGCTGCACCAGCATTAGAATGAGCTATTGGCTTACCTTTTTTCACAGAAGGTCGATTCTACAATCATCCGTTTATTCATCGCGTAAATAGTCGCCAGCACGGGCACTAGCATGGACAGTCATTGATTAGCTCAATCATTTCTTTTGAGAGAATTTAGAGGAACTGGCTGTATCGGCTTTAGAATGGCCTATTGGCTTACTTTTTTCCCATAAGGTCGAATTAATAAATACCCTTTTATACATCACGTAAATAGTCACCAGTGCGGGCACTATCATGGACAGTCATTGATTCGCTCAACCAGTGCTTCTGAAAGAAGTTAGTGGAACTGGCTGCACCAGCATTAGAAGGGGCCATTGGCTTGCCTTTCTTTTTCCAGATGATCGAATCTGGAATACCCATTTATTCATCGGGTAAATATGCGTCAGCACAGACAGTGGAATCGACAAACATTTATTGCCCCAAGCAGTGCTTTCGAAAGATGTTAGTGGAACTGGCTTCGGCGATATTTAAATGGGCTATCGGCTTGCCATTTTTTCCTAGAAGATCGAATCTGCAAATATCCTTTTATTCATGGAATAAATGGGCGTCAGCATGGGCACTAGGATGGACAATCTTTGATTCGCTCAACCAGTGCTTTTGAAAGAATGTTGTTAAACTGGCTGTAGCGGCATTAGACTGGGCTATTGGCTTGCGCTTTTTTTCTGAAACGATCCGATCTACATATACACATTCATTGCGGAAATAGGCGTGAGCACGAGCACTAGCATGGACAGTCATTTATTCGAAATTTCGAAAGAAGTGTGCGAAACTGGCTGCGCCGACATTTTAATGGGGTATATGCTTACTTTTTTTTCCATGAGATCGAATCTGCAAGTATCCATTTATTCATCGTGTAAACAGGCTTCAGCTATGGGCAGTCATTTTTTTATTCATCCAACCAGTGCCTTGCAAAGAAGTTAGCGCAACTGGCTGCGCAGACATGTTAATGGACTAAAGGCTTACCTTCTTTTTTTCCAGGAAATCACCAGCATGGGAAGTCACTCACTCATCCTTCGCCTACCGAGCGTTTCCCCGAGACGGTCGATCATGACCAACTCCAACCAAGGCATTGACACTGCCGACGGCGTTCCCACAAATTGCAGCACGCCTCCTCATATTGCCGTAAGGTTTGTATCAAGGGCCTCCAGAGATTACTTCTTAAGACCATCCAAGAGGCACCGACTGAATACATCTATACTCGGTTTTAGAAATAACACGCCGGTATACGCGAACAAACACTTGCGTGCAGAGATCAAAGTCTTGCTGTGTAAATTCGTACAGGCAAAACGAGAGAAGAACTGGAAGTCAGCACAGGTGGCCGTCGGAAAGATATAGCGTAAAAGTGAAAACTCTCGAGTACTACGCGTGTCACCTATCGAGGGCCTTAACAGAATAAACTAAGCTTACAATGGCTGAAGGTCGTGAATCTGAGTTGGAAATAAATTAAACGCTTTTATAATGGAACGCCCGTGGTTTATCTAAAATTCAGCTTACGCTGTGTTTTCACGCATAAAAGTGTCCTTCCTCCTGCATTGATTTTACATATACTGTAGACCCGCCGCTGTTACACAGTTGATCTGGTGTTAGCGACTAAGCACCAGGTCGCGGGATCGAAATCGGGGCACGGCGGCTGCATTTCCATAAGGGTGAAACGCGAGAACACCCGTGTATTTAGATTTAGGTGCACGTTAAGGAACCCCCGGTGGTCCAAATTTCCGGAGTTCCCTACTACGGCGTGTCTCTTAATCAGAAACTGGCTTTGGCACGTAAAACCCCATAATTTAATTTCTTAACAAATACTGTAAGCGCAACGCATGCCTGATATTAATCTTCTTCATGTCCAAGTCTCATATCATGCACTGTAAATCTGCCTTATCGGTACATATCATCATCAGCTGCACAGCGTGATCTCCGTGGTGGCAGCTTGAACTCGGCTGGAATAAAATGATTCCTTATAAGTGCTAGAAGGTGCTTTTCGTTCCCCGAGGCCTTTGGCAAGTCCTCACTGGAGATCCGTTAGGGCTGTCGCATATAACATCACGAACCAAGGTCGCTCAAGCGAATCCAGGCACCTCCGACGCCACTGCTCCACTGCAGCCCTCACCATCCGTCGTGGCCATCAACAGCCGCTAGAGCAGCTGTTGCTCTGAAGGTGGCGTTTCACCTTCACCTGAGATAATGTTTCTTGGCTTCCCATTAGACTGCCATCCTGAATTCGACTTGCACGGTGATGTGGTCTCAAACAAAATTGGTTTTAGTTTAAAATTCTAGTACGCTCCCATTTGCAGCAGCACACAGTACTTCCATGTATTTCGGACTAACATATTTGTACTTACAACATTGCCTCTCAGTTCATGGAAACACGTCTTTTCACCCACAACTTACATGTGCAACATTTACAGACTCAAGATCTAAGGATAATCGACCTCTGGTTATAAAACCCACACAGTACTAATTTGCAGGTAATTACGCATGCTACCATTACGTTGTACGCATCAGCACAAATTGACATCTCTAATGTACCACGTGCTCAACCATGAAGTGTTCTCATTTATAATTAGTACATTTAGTTTTACCAACCATACAAATACAAGATTTGCATTTGACAACAATTTATTACTTCCTCGAATAAACTCAATATGGAAAATTTACCAAACTTTTTCTGGGCATTAAATACTGGACCAAACTATCATCTCATGAAAAAGTTTCGCACAACACTAACCTTCAAGCAAGGGGTCACATGACAGGAACTTTATTTGAGCCCTGAGGAACTGAGATCAAGGGGAGCCGAAGGCTGCGCAAGATCAAGTCGGTGACTCCGCCCACGATGGGACCGGGAGACGAAGTCCCGCCGCAAAGTCGTGGGCCCTCTGGACAGGCCGATTCAAGCAAGAAGTCAAGAAATTTTGCTAACCACACTACTAGCTTGAGATGCACCACATTTAATATACATTGTAACGATATTTATTATAGAGTTTTCATTGGTTTTTTTTCGTGCTATGCTCAATTTCTACCTTTTCTTTTCTCTCTTTTCTTTATAAATGTTTGTTTTCGCTTCTATTGTCTATAATTTATTTGCTCGCATTACGCGTGCACTTCAATTAATGTACACATTTATTGTTCGTAATTACTATGTCAACCTTGTTTACTTTGTTGTCATTGTGAGGTTGCTAATATTACTTTAATTAATATATTGTTAATTACTCACAGGATGTCCCCATTGAAAATTTTATTAACACCGGGACCTGCTCCTGCAATTATGCTTAAAGAATAATATGAACTAGAATTCGAAACCATGAAATGCAAGTTAGAAAAGTCAGAATGCGACGTGGTCACTTAGTAACAAGAACGACGCAGACGCATTCATCGTCCACAAGCGATCACTGCGAGTTTCAGCGGAAATTTCAAAGCGTTGCAAATTCTTCTTTTCTTGCGCGTTTCCTGGCCCACCTTGTTCCCCCTCAGGGCAAGAGTGATCATTTTGTCCACTGCACTGCATTCGTCTACGGTGCGCAAACAGATTAAGGCAATCTCCATTTGCGTGTCCATCCTCCGTAGCAGGTGCGAGCCATGTTCTGAAGACACATCATGGTTATCAATATCATCATCTTCGTCGTAATCGGCACGCCCCAGGGTCACATGTTCCTTGCGAAAGAAGAAGAAGAAAGTGTGAATACCGTCGGCGCGAAGATTGCGTGTCTGCGTCAAATAATTGCGGAATTGAAAAGGTTCCAGTCACGTAAGTTTCCTTCCGCCTATATTCGCCGGTGTCTTTATATTCTTGGCGGCTAGTGCCACACAACTTCCGGCCAATCCCCAAGAGTAAGTCTCACCATTTCAATAAGAGGGAACCAACAAATCAAGCAGGACAGCTGTTTTCTGATGGTTTTACATGCATTGTTTTGCATGCAACCCAGAGCCCTTGTACGCGGCTGCCACTTACGTTACTGTAGTCGCCCTTTTCGAGGTAAGCGAAGGCCGAAGAGACAAGGTGTGCACAGTTCTGGACGGGAGAAGGACGACGCCCGCGCTCTTCCGGGAGCAGTGATGTACTCCCGGGACATGTCGCCCAGAGGTGACGACGACTACGGCGTCCACTCCTCACGACGTGGAGCCAACGGATTTACACGACGCGACCGGCTGCTCATCCCAGTGCCACGACGCAGGGACACCGACAAGTCAGTGGTTCTATCAGCGTCGGTCACCTCATTCACTGCGAGTTGCCCTATGTTGAAGTTAAATTGTAGGCCTAAGATCGGGCAAAGGCACACCCAAAGAACGCGCAGCAGAACGAGCTATGATTGACTGACTGCCAAGGAAGATTTGTTGGAAAAATATTGGACTTTTTAATTTGTGAACCAAACTCGCATAGTCCAGAAGCTGCGGCCGCTGATAGCCGTAGAAAAGTAGTCCCAAATAGGTTTGCAACTATGCGTAACTGTAATGTGCAATACCCATTGAATCGGGGTACCTTCCGAGAGCACGAACCAGAAGGCAGGAAACGGCACCACCTACCACAGTGTCTCGTTAGTTGGCGCTTGGCAACGAAAGCGCTCCTTCGTGTCGGAAAATGGGCGAACAAACAAAAGACATCTGCTTGCCTAAGAACGCGGGAAATATTTAAAGAAATCAATTCAGTTTATTTTTTTCAAGCAATGAGCGCTTCAAAGGCCTACATTTGCTGCAGTAAGGACATTTAGGTAGCGTTTGTAGTTTAGCTGCGTTATAATGTAGAGAACCGAACCGATGACGTACCGGCACATCGGCAGTGGTAGCAGACGTCTCTCGGCCTACGTCGCGATGACTAGCTCACGTGATCATCGGGTAAACGAGGAGAGTGTTTGGTGGGCCTTCTTTCTTCGTTTCTGTGCGTTTTGTGCGCTTTAGCCAAGTCAGCTCGTCATTCTGGCTAGTCGTTGCGCGGTTTGATGAGTAAACGACACGAAAAAAAAGGCAGTAGCATCGGTTCTTTTTACGATTCCCAGGAGACGAAAAGAGACGACAAATGTGAACGCTGGAAATGTGCAGCGATGAATGGCAGCCGTCAGGCGCTGATAGAATCTGCGGAGCTACCATTGAACTTTTCTCGAGAACTTGAACTTAGCAGCTGCTGCATTGGTAATGTCTTGCTGCTTTCATGCTGTATTACTATAGAGCACGAACAGAAGAAGCCACCACCGGGAAGAAAGGCGGTCACGTTCGCGTTTGCGTAATGAAAATTGCAGCACATGACACGTAGGCAACTCTCTACTTGACATATGGCATACGTTCTTGAGAACTACGTTAACGGCCGTTCGCTACTGTGGGGAGCAACAAGTTAAATGGGTTAAACTTCCTTCCGCACCGACTCATGTCAGATGTGCACTTTTGATCGCGGCCGAACCAGATCCGGTTAGAGTGCTGCTACATGGAAATTTCTGATCGCGATTTCGCTCAATCCGTATTCAATAATTCGTGATCGAGCTGTTTGACTGCGATCGTAGGTGTCGGGGGCACACTGAATGCTGAATGAGCTCAAGCAAACATCCGCTCATGTATTTCCGCGGCAAGGCCTTAAACGAGTGGTGCGATTTCATTTTTGATGTTCAGTGTGTGGTTCAGCCGCATTCACGGAGTTAACATAGGTGTCCCCGAGCTGCGCGTTCGGCCACTACTTCGGATCATTTATTCCAGCCGCCTTTTGAGGAAATAATCAAGGGGGGGCTCACCGAATGCGTAGAGCCTTCTGACAGGTAGCTATTGTACTTGTACGATTCCATCGCAGAAGATGACATAGCGCCGGGGAAATGCTTTGCACACCAGCTCGTTGCACACGTCTCGCACTTCGCACGTCTCGCACCTGCGACGTCGCGCTGAACAAAACAGGTCAGTACAGATGACAATACGTACACGTCAGTTCGGTATATGTGTGCTGTCTTGTGTTCAGCAATGCCCGTGGATGACCCAGCTTCCCTGAAACGGGTCTGCGGAAGCACGGCCGGTCTGCAGCGCTCATTCTGCGTGGCGGGAATCTTCAAGAAAGAAAAAAAATCCCCGCAGCTGGAGTAAATGCACCAGTCATTTATTGTCTTCTCGTACCTGCCGTGGTGGCACTGGCTATGTCGGTGAGCTGCTTAACAGGAGGTCGCGGGTTCAAACCCGGCTGTAGTGACCGCATTGCGATGTAAGCGGAATCCCCCCCAAAATTAAATTAAATTATGGGGTTTTACGTGCCAAAACCACTTTCTGATTATGAGGCACGCCGTAGTGGAGGACTCCGGAAATTTCGACCACCTGGGGTTCTTTAACGTGCACCTAAAGCTAAGTACACGGGTGTTTTCGCATTTCGCCCCCAGCGAAATGCGGCCGCCATGGCCGGGATTCGATCCTGCGACCTCGTGCTCAGCAGCCTAACACCATAGCCACTGAGCAACCGCGGCGGGTGGGAATACCAAAACGCTAGTATACCATGCAACGAGCGCACGTTAGAGAACCCCAGGTGCTCGCAATTAACCTGCACCACTATACTACGGTGTCGCGACGTTTTGACACGTTAAACGGCAAGGTAAAATTTTAACAGCCTTGTCGGGACAAGAATACCGTTTCAGGGGCCCAAACACAAGATTGCTCTCCGGTTACAAGTATTCGCCCAAAATTGAGATGTCTTAGTCAGATTGGCTAAGCTAGGCCTAGATGACACATTTACATGTACAATGGCTTTTTCTTGTATACCAGGATCCGTTCCTCTCGGATACGCGTTTAAAGCAAGCTCACCTAATCTCTAGCCCAGTCGATATCGGTCGCCTCACGGCCCGAGCAGGGGATGGGGTTCTGACGATGAAGGAGCTGACGAGAAATCCTTATTACAACAGTCTGAACATTGCCCGTGGTCACTCTCTTCGCCAGTTACCGCAGTCCCCGGGGGAAAATGGATGCCACCTACAAGCGCAGCAAATTCTGGTCCCTGCAGTAAACTTCTACTTCTCTTCCTTTGTTGGTTTCCACATGCTGCAGGAAGACTGTGCTTCCTACACGAGTGTGTTCATGATAACACATTACGGCAAGCTGCTATAAGAGTACCATACCAGTTGTTTACACTGCCAATAAAGTGTAGGTGTCGGTCAGCGCTACCATGCATCTTTGAAGTGCGGTCTTCTTTCCTTAAACACTCCTGCAACTTACCTTTAGAATCAGCCTTAGTTTGGCAAGTTGGCATGCATTCACAGAAATAACAGATCAGTGCTTGTCTTGACCTTTTCTCGGCCAAACTTTCGGCGTCAGATTTTCTCACAATATTACCTAGTGCATACACCTAGTGTATGCAAGTTTCCTAACGTGGGTTGTGCCGCCTAGGGAAGGCCAGGAAATGGTTCTCCGAGGCTCCGTCTCAAACTTGGCTCGGCATAAAACGTGGTCACGTCTACACGGATAAAGCTTTGTTCAAATAAAATACTGCTATAAAATGTTTTCGTTCGCCAGTTTGACAACTTTCAATAAGGTTTACTTATAGCGCATAAGCAAGCGCTGACAAACAAGAACAGATCGCTAACTATCGCAAAGCTAGCTCAATCCTTATCGTTTGTTCTGCAGTTTTAGCGTCTCGCTGGCCGTTTTTGCGTTCTTATATAACCTTACTTCCAAGCAAAAGTCTTCATTATTTGACAAAATGTGTTTTACGTAGGCTAACAAGAACAACAAGAACAACAACACCATAAAAACAGCTCTTGATGTGCTGATCTAGTAAAGCACGAACCACTGTGACAGATAGAACGGTGCTAGCCAGGCGCACCTTCAAGTTGTCTTGCTTGGCTCTGTGAGATTGAAGCCAATCTGTAGGCACCGCATCCAGGCATTCCCATACATACAACAGCGGCACACCGCCAGTTTTCCCTCCAGGTATTATTGTGAGAAACTTTAAGGTCTGCGCCTTCCTTGCGTTTACCTTTCTAGCTAATTTCTAGTCACTGTGTTGTACAGTTCCCTAGAGGATCAAGGTGAAGAAGGTAGACATCAGCGGTAGATCGACGCTGAATCTCCTTCCATTTTTAGACCGCTAATGCTCACTAGGAGAGTTCATGTTCCTACGGGCCCCTTTGTCTTCTATGCTATAGACAATCACGAGCACATCCCGCTAAACGCAATCGAAGGTTTTTGCACAGTAACGTTCCAAGTACCGGGTGACAAAGTCTGAACAATCGCCGCACAGGCGAGCACATACACCCGAGGCGGGTGGTGAGAGTGCTGCGTATGCATGCAAAACCTTCGCGATCGTTTATGCATTCCAGTCACGACCTCTCCTGCTACTCGTTCGCCATGGTGTTCCTGGTGTTCCTGGTGGTGTGCATGGTCCTCCTTGCCATGCAGGAAAGACTGCAGGGAAAACTGCAGGGGGTCGTCCAAGACGCGGACGCTGCAGCGTCTCCCTTGCATCGTCCCGCCAGCCCCGGGCACGACGGCGCACTGAAAAGCCAGGTTAGACTGCTCAATATACGCCTAGATATAAAGCCACCTTTTAGGCGTTTCCTGCTGACAATGGGCGGCTTGTGGTAGGCATTTTGACTGAGTAAACTCCATCATGGCTTGCTGAATGTGTTTTGCTTAAGTAACGGTAAATTGCTGCGCAGTAGGCGATCGAGCGACGAACACTGACTCGGCGACAGTATTCGTCCCTGGCAGTGGACAATCCATTGCCCGAAAACGGGCTGCAGGGATTCGTGCAAGCAGCCCCAGATGAAGCAAGCGTCGTTAGGGAAGTGACAGCGAAAGGAAAGCAAACCCATGTGGGACACAATGAAGGGGATGCTCCTAGTTGTGATAATGGTGGTGTGATTGACTAACTGCAGAGACGGGGGGGCAGGGGGATCGAGAAGTAAACGACCAAAGGGGGTTGTCGAGCTGCGGAACGTTTTAAAGGAAATGCAAATCGCATTGTGCACGGTGTCAGAGATTGAAAGGTAGAGGCGTGGAATTGAAAGAGACAGTGCTTGCGGCAAACAAGGAGATTTGGACGCTAGCTGAGGCAATGAAGTTTATAGTCACTGACGTTAACCGGGAAGCGCACCGAGCCGGCCGCGAAGGCGCTTTGGTTCGTGGCGGGATGCATTTTAGTCAGAGTCTAGCAACACTGGTTGGGCGTCGATTCGCGGCACGGGAAGTAGCTTTCTCAGGCGGGTCCCACGCAATCGGGAAGGTAGATTATGTATGGAATGTAGCGAGCCACCAGCGAGGAGCATAACTGAATCAATCAATCGATTATGAGGCTTTACGTGCCAAAACCACTTTCTGATTATGAGGCACGATGTAGCGGAGGAAATTTCGACCACCTGGGGTTCTTTAACGTGTGCCTAAATCTAAGTAGACGGGTGTTTTCGCATTTCGCCCCCATCGAAATGCGGTCGCCGTGGCCGGGATTCGATCCCGCGACCTCGTGCTCAGCAGCCCAACACCATAGCCACTGAGCAAGCACGGCGGGTCGAGCATAACTGAATTAAAAGGAGTTGGGAAAACGCGCACAAAGCAAAACTAATGAGGTTGTAAAATTTCTTGTATAAACATGCAGTATGGTCGCAAGCAGGATAAATGGCTGGAAATTCAAAGGCAGCTGAATGAATCAAAGTGTTAGCGTATGTGCCTTGAACGGAACGCGACGGGAACAGAGTAGATATAGTTCTGAGGAAGAGAAAACAATATTAAGATGTATATAAAATGATAGAATAAAAAGAACGTACAGCATAACTGATCAACTCAAGTACGCTAGATACGATTTCTCACCGCTCATGTTCAATGGGGCCGCCAATAAATCATAATTCGTCTTACGTCCATATATAGGTCTAAAGTAATTTAGTTAACATAATTATGGTGCTTTACGTGTCAAAACAACAATCTGATTAGGAGGCATGCCGTAGTGTGGCACTCCGGAAATTTGGAATACCTGAGGTTTTTTTTAACGTGCACCTAAGTCTAAGTGCACGGGTGTTCTCGCATTTCACCCCCGTCGAAATGCGGCCGCCGTGGCATGGATTCGATCCCGCGACCTCGTGCTTAGCTGCCCAACACCATTGCCTCTAACCAGCTACGGCGGCTTACGCGCATGATATCCACGAATTAAAATTCCCGTTACGAGAAATAGCTAAAATTCTAAAATAATCGATCACCCAGGCCCGAATTCACGAACGCTTGCATCGACAGTCGAGAAAGGCCCCAACGCGCAGGCAGCGACCGGTACAGATCGACGCCCCAGACTTTCATCGGCGAACCACCTCGGCTGCGGGCCCGCATTCGAATGCACCGGAGCGGAGTACCCCGCCTTCACTTGGGCGAGACCGCTCGCTCAGCACCGGCGAGATCTCGCACGTGACGTGAGTTCAGTGTATTATTACTGGCTGCAATGTAATTTCGGAATGCCAAAATGTGGCGCGCGAAAAACCGAGCGATGCCGGAAGACGTACTGACCACAGACACACACTGTGCTGTTGTCAACAATTTCTTTCTTTAATGCCTTATCATGAGAAGTGTTTATATATATATATATGGCAGAAACTCGGAGAGCGCGCACACAACTGCCCACTACATCGTCCTCACTCTAGCAACCGGCAGCACTATGCGGCATCGTGTACATATATATGTATATAACCCGCCGTGGTTGCTCAGTGGCTATGGTGTTGGGCTGCTGAGCACGAGGTCGCGGGATCGAATCCCGGCCACGGCGGCCGCATTTCGATGGGGGCGAAATGCGAAAACACCCGTGTGCTTAGATTTAGGTGCACGTTAAAGAACCCCAGGTGGTCAAAATTTCCGGAGTCCTCCACTACGGCGTGCCTCATAATCAGAAAGTGGTTTTGGCACGTAAAATCCCAAATATTATTATTATATATGTATATAGTGTGCGTGTGCTTTCATCTCGATATGGCACCTAAAACACGTTAAAACTCAGTAGGCATTTATTCCCACTGAACGGGAACGTGAGCCTGTCCTCCGTATTTGAGGGCAGTCGCGAAAATTTTAAGTCAGTGTGCGCCACTTGTTCAGGCGTCTGAACAAGTGGCGTGAACAAGCAGGAAAGACGTACAATAAAGAGAAAACAAATTTATAGGCAAAGCTTAGGTTGCAAAAATACTCGGAGATTCGTTGAGTAGCGCGAATAAATGCAGCAGCGAACGCAGCCTTCCTGCAGTATGTATGTATGTATGTATGTATGTATGTATGTATGTATGTATGTATGTATGTATGTATGTATGTATGTATGTATGTATGTATGTATGTATGTATGTATGTATGTATGTATGTATGTATGTATGTATGTATGTATGTATGTATGTATGTATGTATGTATGTATGTATGTATGTATGTATGTATGTATGTATGTATGTATGTATGTATGTATGTATGTATGTATCAATCAATAAATAAAAAAATATACAACGAACTATGTGACATGAGCCACATCCACGTTTCAGTATGTGTCCATTTCATCTGTCCATTGCCCTGTGTTCTCCTCACTCAACAGCATACATGCGGTACTTCGGTAATTACACCGACGGGAGACGCCGTTATTCATTTACATAATCGGTATTCAATCACACAAACTGAGGTGCTCGTTAACTTGTTCAAGGGATGCCATAAGACCACTGAAGTCAAGAAAATTACGGAGTAACTTACGTGTCTAATTAACTGCAACGTAGAAATAATCAGAAAAGGGGACAGTAACGGTAGAAGAAAGTACAAGCAGGGAAATTCTGCCGCGTTTTAACTGACTATTCGTTGCTCTCAGTACGCTTTCTGTTTCGATGCATTTGAATCACATCGTGCATATTTTTCGCAAGGGCTCCGCTGTGTGCTTTTCAGGACGGCGATCACTATCGAAGTGGAGGAGAACGGTGGGGCTGAACCATCGCGAACGCCTTCGCCGGCGCCCTCGGCCGAGACGCCCCCTGCTGGTAGCTACAAGCCCGAGACTGGCGTCTCGGAGGCCGTATCGACGCCCTCGAATAATGAAGATCGCAGAGTCACCACTGACAGCGTTGTTAGGCTCCACCCGCTGCCGATCGACGCGCCCCCTGGCAATGGAGAGCGGGACGACGACGAAGGATATGTCGACGGATAGAGTGTCGCCAACGATGACAGCGACCGTGGCGTTTAGGACGGCTATCCTCGCTGCTTCACAAGTTGCACGTTTTTGTCACGCGGAGTACCCCCGCGTTGAATGTAAACATGATCGCCTTCTCTCCAAAGAACTTCGAATAACTAAAGGTTTACATTCAACCCGTTTATTTCATATTCCAGAGTAAAACCTTTGTACTCCAATAGGGTAGAAAGTGTAAAGCGTTGTGTCTGATCCGAAAGGCCTTCGAGTTGCCACCAACGGTAATATACATGTTTCGAAACGACTTCTTCGCAAGAATATTCGTTAAACTACAACGACAACAGCGCAAATTGCAGTGCTTAACATTTTCTAGTGCTACACAGTGCTTTATCGAACTTAGGGCCTACGTTTGTGCCACGCTCGTTATTAATTTATTCATTTTTTTCCATTCTCCTCCACTTTCGGCGAGATTCGTGCCGTTGGCCGGCAAAATGCGTGGTACTCGGAACTTGAGAAGTAACTAAATTGCCGAAAAAATTGGCGAACGTAACCATGGATTCGAAATTTCAGCCGGTGGTTCTTTTGCGCTATCTACTTGACAGCGCGAAACTCCAAACTCCATTAAATTACAACCGTCACTCTATAGAGAGAAGAAACAAGTAGTTTTCATCATTCGCGGCTTTCGTATTCTATGGCCGATTGTGGGCGTTTGCATATATTGCGTTTCCTGATTTCACATTTTTTTCGCGTTAGTGGTCCTCTCATTCAATATAACTGAACACCTCTCGATGTCTCTTCTACAATTCACCTCGTAGCTTCTAGTGCGAATAAAAGCACTGAAAACGTTGCTTGCCTGTTGTCATGGTTTCGTAGGAGAACTAGATGATTCACGAATTTTTCCTTTAAAGGGAATGCGGGGCATTGCAGGGGTCATGAGCAAAAAAAAAAATGGAAATGTGCGAGTTCATTATTGTTACAACTGAAAATCGCTTAACGCTAATGTTTCGGCTTGCTCGGAAAGGTTAGAACGCTTAGAAAGTTTCGCTGCTCTATAGGAGAACCAAAAAATGGCAGCAATTTTACATTTGCGGAGGATGGGGGCCACCCTATGGTTGACGGCTATCGATAGCATTAAGTGTGTAGGTTGTTTAAGGTTTTGTGGATAAATTGCGCACACAAGCGTTTCACAACAGTAGAAGTGCTTGACCGAACACGCAGGAAGTTTGCCACTGCCTCGACAAAGTGTCACTAAACATGCCGCAAACTTTAAAGTTTGATTCCCACGTTTGCATATTAATCGGTGTGTGCGAAGTATGCTATTCTTGTTCAGCTACCATTTGCAAGTGCAGAGCATAGCATAAAGCTGGACACATGTTGACCAGAAAGCGTACCCGCCGTGGTTGCTCACTGGCTATGGTGTTGGGCTGCTGAGCACGAGGTCGCGGGATCGAATCCCGGTCACGGCGGTCGCATTTCGAAAGGGGCGAAATGCGGAAACGCCCGTGTACTTAGATTTAGGTGCACGTTAAAGAACCCCAGGTGGTCGAAATTTCCAGAGTCCTCCACTACGGTGGGCCTCATAATCAGAAAGTGGTTTTGGCACGTTAAATTCCATAATTTAGTTTTAATTTAACCAGAAAGCGAGTCGCTCAACATTAAGTTCTGCCTTTCGAGCCCCCGCGCCCTACGAATGACGAAGAAATTGACAATCTAAGGACGACAAAAATTTGGGGTGCCGACGGTAGAAGGACGACGAAGGCTGCAGTCCTTGTCAATTTATCGGCAGCAGAGCGAGTGTCCTGGGCGATGTGTAGGCAGGCAACCTTGTTGGAACTAGCCGATCCATGTAAACACAGTTGTTCGCGCCGCCATTACTTGTCCAGCATCCAAACAATCGCTTCACTAACGCTTCGCGCTTCTCTTGGACTTCGAGATGTGCGTCGGATCGCACGTTTCAGTTAGCGTTTACCGATCCTTACCTGCTCCGGTTCTTTTATTGATAGCATCAACTTTCGCCTTTCACAGGACCTAATTTATCAGAGCAAAATTTTTTGGGCGGTTATTTCTGGAAGTAATACGTCCGACATTTGTCCAATCTTTAGAGTAGGTATGAGCAATGTATATATTAGATAAGAATTAGATTCCCGCCACTGGAATAGTGACGTCGCTATCGGCGCGCGTGGTTTCCTGCATCGTAATTGTTTGGTCATGTGTACTTTCAGCCAGTCATGCCTACGAGGGCGCTTATGTAGCACTTATGTAGCTTATGCAGCACAGTTATCCACCGACGATGACGACGATGGTGGGGGTGGTAATGCTGGCGGTGGTGACGATGACGATGTGTGGCTCTAGCCTTTTACAGGGGAAGAAAGGTGCGCGCGGACAGAAAAACGGGTATTGCGTCGCTGACGTCACGTGGCGGCGGCGGCGGCGGCGGTTGTGGCGACAGTCGTCTGCGAAGCTAGACAGAGGGCGATGGAGGACGCTCGCCCGGGGCCTAGTGGATTGTGCGGTAGGCCTCGAAAGTACTCTACGGCCTTGGATGCTCGCCAAGCGAGAAAAGAGGTGCGAAGCGGCGGGAGCAAGGCGTTCGACGCGAGTGCTACTTTCCCATGCTTAGAGGATGCAGCGTAATTGCGTTCGACTTGTGTTATACATTTGTAACACTTAATGGCGACAAGCACACTTCACCTTTAGGTAGTGCATTAAGCGCTCGCATGTGTCGTTGAGGAGGTCTACCTAAAACGCCACACCTGTGCTTCGCACTGCGGTTCGGTATGCCTTGCAAGAAGTTCGACCTCTCCGATCGTATAACTTAATGCATTACCAATTGAGTGCGCAGCTGGCTTTCACCTTGACGTGTTACAGGAGTGTAACGTGCTGCCGAACTTTTTCTTTTCACTTATTCACTAATCAGTAATGAATTAATCACACGTCCAACGGATAAAAATCTGTCGTTTCTTCGGTGGCGTCAGGACCGAAGGGCATATCGGTTTCAACAAAGGGATCCGAGGCCGTCGATCAAAAGACGAGGCCATCAAAGAGTGGCGGAAAAAAGAAAAAGTGTTGCTCCCAGGCGATTCTCACTCGTCGAACATGAAACGCTGGGGAAGGGGTGAAGCATCGTGTCGCATCTTGCTTGAAGGCCCGTGTCGCGTCGTATCCTGCTCAGCGACGCGTCGTCCTCCGCCCTCGGACACCGTACTGCTCGTGGCGTCGAACGCCGTCTCGCGGACCTTCTGATGCTTCATTATCTGCATGGTGATGATCAGCACGAGCACGGCGACCACGATGGTGCACGAGCCCACGAACACAATCAAGGTCAGTGGCCGGCGACGGTTCCGCAACCCAGGTGCACGAGCAGGACTGATAATCGCCTTGCTGCCACGGGGTTCTTGCTGTTTGCACATGCACAGAGAGAGAGAGAGAGAAAGAAAGAGAGAATGACAGAGAGAACGACAGAGAGAAAGAGAGAGAAGGGAAAGAGAGAAGGAAGGAGAGAATGGCATAGAGGGAAAGAGAGAGAAAAGGAGAGATAGAAGGAATGAGAGAATGGGAGAGAGGGAAAGGGAGAGAAAAGGAGAGAGAGAAGGAAAGAGAGAGAAAAGGAGAGAGAGAAATTTATTATGACATGAAAGCTGAGAGGTTGGCCTGAGTCAATGTTCTGACCTGCTACTAAGCATTCGGGAAGGCCAATGGGAGTAAGAGAGAAATGAAAGAGAGGCGTTGATCATGAGGACTAAAGTGGTGGTGAATGAACTTGAACAGCGAAGACTCTTTAAATATTGAAAATACAACTACTAAAATGCTCGTACTTGCTTTCACGCGCTTTGTGGAAGCATTTACTGAGGTGGCGAGGAAAATGGGGGTGGGGTCAGAGGTGGTAGTCGTACAAGTAAGAACCTCAAGAGAAGAGTGAACTCGTGCTTATAAATTTATATAGCTATAATGCTAGGAAAGGTCCTTGTAAACAGAGCGAAAAAAAAATTGGCAGGGTTTGTTAGGACACTGCCACAGTACTGCGATATCGTCGTGAGACCCGAAGACAGCTCAAGGATAGAATCGGTGTCAATGTCGGTGCTTTTTCATCGACTGGTACTTTCCGAATGCGATAAAACCGTTTTTTAATCAAAGGGGGACCCCTGCGCTTTAAATATTCTTTTTTATTGCTTGGGAAGATTTTGATGAAACTAGGTGAGCCTGTGTACTTCAATATTCCAATTATACATGTACATTCAGTTTTCTTGTGGAGTTACATATGGTGTATAAAAGAGTGACAACTAAAATGATGCGGAACTATCAGAGTGCAATGCTAGGCGAATGAATGCTCAGAACTAATCCGAATCAACGTTATAGCATGCAATTCTTTAAAATTAAGAAGCCATAGTAGCAGCCCGGACAAATTATTACTTGATGAAAATTTATATAATAATATTTTCAAATTTCAAAGTTGTTGCACTCTATAATTTTGTATCCTCTCGAACAAAAATAGATATTACGAACGGGCAAATAGAACAAAAGATACCATCAATCTAAAACTGCGACGCCACCAGAAATGCTGTTTTTTAAAAAAAAGCGAAGAAAAACATTTCGCGACATGTTCATGGTGATTGTGGGAAGGGCTAAATCGATCCAGATATGGTACAGGCATTCAGTCAAGCAAGAACAAATTCCACGCACCAACCTGGAGCAAAGGAACGCGAAAAGATATTCGGCCCAATATTTCCTGCTTCAAAGAGCAGGGTCACCCGTTTAGAATAGCCTGGTTAATTGCCGAAAGGAGCAGCTACATGCACGTGGACGAGGTCGCCGTCTCTTCACGTCTGTAATGGCGAAATCCGGCTCCCTTTCTCTTAAGAGAAAAACTATGACGTAATTGCCTGCTGCCTGCCAGTTTGATGCTGCGTCCTGGATTTGCTTGTCATCTAGCTCTATTCGCAATGGGCTTCACGTGCGGTTTTCGTTGACTGTGACCGCAGGTCCAAAATAAATAAATGTGTGAAATGTTTTTGGGATGTTTATCGAAGCCTGACGGCAAGATTATAATTAAACCACGTCTATAGGCTTCCGCCGTCATCTAAGTGCAGATCATTTAGGATCAATATTTAAAAAAATATTTAATAGAATTGTTTGCTATTGAGCTTCAAAAGAAAGTTTGGCAGAACCCGTCTTACGATGGCTGTTGATGGTGAGATGATTATCACTTTGAAGCAATACAGCGACGCAAAGTATTGCCACCGTTGAAACGCCTTATGTACGAGGAGCGTGCTGCAGCGGGAGTGCTTTTTCGGGCTTCCCTGTGGACAGTCTGTCAGCTCTGATTGACCCAGATGGCTGCTACAGCCTCCCCGATTGGCCCAAAGTTCCATTAATGCAGAATTAGAGAGTACGACGGAATTAGACTACGTCCCGAGGTTCCGCTAGGCTTCCAGAAAACTTTGTACATCGCAATCTCCCTTCTGGCTCATTTTTTGTCTGTCACGGAAAACGAATAGCGTTGCAGACATTTTTTTGCTATTGATGCCCCCTGCACAGAAGTTTGGACATTCTTCGTGCGGCACTCCTAAGATTTTTTTTGGGGGGGGGGGGCAATCGAAGGATGATGGATTATTTTTTTGGTGGCAGACAGGGGACTCGCCGTGTTGCCATTTAGCACTGGAATGGTTTTGGGCAGCACAGGCCAACATACGGTCGCCTTTGTTGGCGCCAGCTCGCGCCTTACGACAATTACCGTGATCCCTGACTTACTTGTAAGCTCTAACAGGCCAAATCACTTAAATTTATTCGATGATGGGAAATGAAAGCCGACATAAAGAGGCATCGCCATCATTCTAAGACCCATCTTCAGAATATATAGAATGTACAGTTCAAGCAACGCAGGCACGCAGGCCGTTGCTATTATAGTAAATAAGTGGCAAATAGCCCAAGCTTCACTATAATGAAAGAAAATAATTTAAGGATGCAGACGCAGTGGTCAACAATTTTGATCTTCTGCTTTTCTCTCAAGAGCTCAGGTCTTAAAGGCATTGAAACATTCATTTACAAAGTCGCAGTTTCGCTCGAAAGGCGAAGAATCGATTGTGATAGCAAATTAGTCGATAGCTATACGTAGTAAGGATAGTAGCTTTATTGGCCGTACAATCTTGTAAATATAGACATACTAACTAAATTAACGAGCATGGTGTCACACGCGCAGAAGAAAACGCGAACACGTCTCACTCGATGACCGCGGAAACTCGCTGTCAGAACGCTGCACCGAGCAAATGCGGCAGCAGCAGCGAGCGAATTGAACTTCGTGCTGCTGCTCGCATCGACGCGAACCAAGTCGCGAGAACACAGTGCAGCGCGGACTCTGTACCCGCCGCAGATGGCTTTCAAGATAGGGCGGCCCGGCCAAGCACGAGCGCCCGGCCGGAGTACTGCGCGCCCCCTTCCGGCCTACCCACGAAGCTTCGCGCGCGACGGAAGGCGGCGCGCTTCCTCCGTTGCATGCGCGAGATTGAGCCACGATAACTGGCTCGCCCATGCACGCTTTCCTTCACACATGCAGCATACAGCGCACGGCGACTGTCCTATCGCCCTGATACTTTATACAGAACCTCACGGCGACGGCGATGGCACAAGTGAACCCAGAGTGTCCATATAATGGATATCGCAATAACTACAATATTGCGAACGCGTCAGAACGCTCCTGTTTGTGTTTATAGACTCCTTAATGCATTGTTAGCGATCGGTGTTAATTATGTCGTGGCCAGGGAAACGTTGGACGATTTCAGTCAATACATTTCTGATTTCTAAGCCTCGGGCGCCCTGCTTAACCGCCTTTCCCAGAACCCGCTACGCATCTTTCGTGAAAGCACCCTGCATAAACGCCTAGCAGCTCAGCGTACCCAGTTGCGTACAGCACCACCAGAGGTAGTACCTGGCGGAGGGTCCCCGAAATGAGGAGATGAACGCCGTGACCGCGCTATAGTCGCGCGAATCGGGGCCGTAGCCGACGGCGCGCATCTTGCACACATCTCTCTGATTACTTTCATCGCTCCTGTAGTCGTACAAATTTTTATAAAAGATTGACGGCCTCAATCGAAAATTCGAAGCGAGCAGTCACTAGATTTCAAGTTTTTCTTTTAAATGCAGCCAACCCCGTCAAATTTGGTGCAGTGGTTACCGAGAAAAACTTATTCTCCCTTTACATGCATTTAGATAGGAGCACCCGAGCTAAAGCTTCCTCTTAAATGCAGGTTCTGGGTCTCGTTTATGAAACGCACTATTTTGCTCTCTCCATCAAGGTGTCATTTCAATGTCAAAATGCTGCGGCGTCACGTGAGAACCGTTCCGTTGCGTGCGGGATAACCGACTTACGTAACTACTGACGAGTGGAGAATTTATTTCGCTTCCCGATGGTGTGGTCCACCTCGGCTTCGCAGGTGGAAAACGGCTCCCCCGGCGGCTGGCTTTGAGCTCTTCGGCTGGCGACGTCGCTTCGGCATCGCCCCGCGGAATTGGCCTCGCCGGATCCCTGCACAGTGGAAATCACACGAGTTTCATAAATATGCACGGCATGTGCAAATGTTTCGCAAGGAAGCTTTCCCACCTACGCGATTCACCCTCACCTATACCGCTATGCTTCCGCTTGTCTACCGAGCTCTCATGCAAATATGCCCCCGTGCAGAATCTGGAATCAGAGTTGTTCCTTTGCTTGAATGCTACAGATTTCGCTCGAACAGCTTAAGCAGTTGCACAAGGGGATGAGCAAGGCGCTTTGCTAGCATTTGAATAGTATGGACTGTACTAAGAGCTGGAACTTCCTTTTTTCTCCTCCGACTAACAGGACACTCACTTGCACACTACGTTACGAACATCTGCTTCCTTTGAAATGCAGTCCACGAACGGAATTTTCACGCTATTACAATTATACTTAACGTTACAGTCACCCGGATCCAGCATTGAGCATGCATCGGGTGCACTATGCATTGCGTCGCCAACATATGATCATATGATCATATGTTGGCGACGCATAGGATCATATGTATACATATGATCGTGTACACAGAGACACTAGTCCAACTGACACAACAAGTGTTTTCGATTTATTGGACAGTCGCCATTGCCTTGTAGAACTTTTCAAATCGATGTAACGTTGCCGACTACTTATACAACATTCTCAGATCTTGTATTCTTCTATACATACATGCACGCGCCTACTTCACACACAGGGGATATCGCACCTAAAATGAATGCCTAGCAACGCCAACAAACGAATGCCTACTAATGGCCAACTGCATAAGCGTATAACCTCCATTCAAATCATCGTCTTGACATGTCAGGTCTTTAATCAGTTCCACTCTCACAGCAGTTGGGCATGCTTGCTTAGTAGATTACCGATTGACGCAAGAGTGTGTCGTCATTAGGTTTCCAACCATGGTAGCGCTTTTCTTTACACCTTCTATTATTATTGCACGTGAGGACTATCACGAAAAAACAGCATTAATTACTGAAGTGGGCTTCTCCTTACAAAGGTTCTCTGCACAGAAAAACCAACTTTAGTGGTTCTTTTAACATACTGCACTCATGGATAACCTGTTAGGCGTATGGAAGTACATAGAAGAAACAGCAACCTGAACAGATCACGCGAGATAGGTCAGTTGAGCGCAAGATAAGAGATGTGCCCCTTTCATGCAGATTTGGTGCACTGAAAAGAGCTAATCAACGTGAAAGTGAAAGAAATGGGAAATTGGCTGGCGCCGGGAATTGCTGCACGTCGAAGACTAAAGAAACATGCTGCTGTGCGAATCGGTTCACGGTGCTGGTGACATAAAAAATTGCAAGAAAAAATAACACAAATAACACCGTAGAAAGCGTGGGCTTCTGAGGACAAGTACTGTCGCATATGTCTTGCTTCTGTTTCGGTTTGTGTTTTACTGGCTGTTAATTTCCGCAGCATAACTATTACAAACATGCCACACTAAACACTACTCTGGGCGTAATATGAAATAACGGAAGACAATACATTTGCACAATGGCCTGCCTAGTAAAGTTCTCGCTCTATTTACCCGTCGTGCACTGCTTGGAAGGACTGTTCAATTCGTATTTTTCTTAGGATAGATTTTGTTATCCGCCTCTATTGCTAAGTAGCTAATAGGTTGTGCCAATGAACAAGACGTCGAGGGTTCGATTCCTGTGCAATGAGGGTGGAGTTTAGAAACCCTACTGCGCACTATAGAACTATAGGCGGTCGAAGAGAACTATAGGCGGTCGAAATTATTAGGGATTTCTCCGCCATTGCATCTCTCATTGATCCTGTGTTCCTCTGGGACATTGAACTCAATCAATCAATCGATCGATCAATCAATCAATCAATCAATCAATCAATCAATCAATCAATCAATCAATCAATCAATCAATCAATCAATCAATCAATCAATCAATCAATCAATCAATCAATCAATGGTCCTTTTTTCAAACTGTATCTGACACACAGAATTTTTTTATTCTTTTATTCTTTCATCGACTGATTTATTGATGCATCTATGGGCTCTTCGCAACGCAAGTATAATGTACCGTCGATTACTTGAACTTGCGTTAATTTGGGAACACCGAATGAGTAGGGCCTTAGGATATCAGAAAGGGTGGCTGATCGTGCTATAGGCTTAGTTTCCTGTTTTTCCGAGGCGTTTGCCAAGTGGCAAAGTTCTGCGAAGTGCGGTTGCGCATAGCCACCTAGGTGAACTGGGTGTCGACGGTGCGCCAGGTTGTCCTTTCCCACCGGCGACTTCGCGACGTTGCAACTTGGGAGCGCTGTAGGTCGTAGCGGCGCCACGTATGTCGATCCCCTCCACTGAACGCAAGCGCACTGGAGTCGATGTCCGACGGGCTTTCGCTGCGCGGAATATGTCTCAATAAGCGCGACGTCAGCTATGGCGATGGCAGTGAATACCATGGCATTATGTACTTTCTATAGCCCAAAGACAAGATCCATGTTTTGTAAACAGATATGAAGCGATAGAGGTGATATTGACATTGTCAGGTATAGCACGGCTGTAAAGGGGTATAACTGCCGTAGTGGCTCAATGGAGCCACTACGGCAGGTAGGCAGAGCCACTACGGCAGGTAGGCCAACTGATGATTGGCGCGAGGTCGCGACTTGGAATCCAGGCGTAGGTGGTCACATTCGTATGTGAAGGAGATGCAAGAACGCCCACGTGCGTTCGGGTTAAACGAGTGCAACATAAGTTGTGCGTAAACTACGACCTAAAACTTCCACCGAATATGTGCCACTTCAGTGCGTTCCCCTGTAAAACCCGCCGTGGTTGTTCAGTGGCCATGGTGTTGGGATACTGGGCATGAGGTGGCGGGATCGAATTCCGGTCACGGCGGCCACATTTAGATAGGGGCCGAAATGCGAAAACACCCGTGGTGCTTAGATATAAGTGCACGTTAAAGAATCCCAGGTGGTTGAGATTTCCGGAGTCATCCATTACGGCGTGCCTCATAATCAGAAAGTGGTTTTGGTACGTAAAACCACATAATTTTCTTACCCTGCGAACTTCGAATTGGTAGTTTGCGCTTAAGTCGTCACCTGTTTGATGCTTATCAACGCTGGCAGCGCTGTATAAATTCCACGATAAAAAGAACATAAATCGTGCAGTAAGAGGAGAAAAAAAAGGCGAAAGGACGCAGACATATTGAACTCAGTGATGGAATCTCAATGGCGTTAAGCTTGTTTGAGTTAGTGAGGAAGGAGTAGCAGATGAGATGCGTACGGCCTCTTAACCTCTAACTTTTAGCTCTGTATGTCACAAGCAAGAAGGCAAAGAGAAGGCACACACAGAGACACAAATGGGCAACAGAAAAATCAAAGAAAACGAAATTAAGCAAATCACCGAAGTCGTTCAGTATGACGCGCACCTTTAACATTAATTTAAGGTTGCATGTGTTTAGATATACAGTTAAAACTCGATCTAACGAAACCTGATCTTACGAAGATCCCGATATCTAACAAAGAATGTTACATTCCCCGGCAGGTACCCTTAGGGCGGCGGTGGTTGTTTTCGTTACTTCATGGTTTTATGCAACAGATGCACCAGTCAGTCGGTCAAAACTCATTGCTTAAAAGGCATGGAAAGCTTCGCTTCAAAACGCAAAAGAGACCAACGGCACATCCTTCGTAGTTGCCTTCAGTTACACAATTTCTTCACATGCGACCACTTCTCTTCGCCCCCCCCTCCGATGCAGAACAAATTACCTGGAAGTGGCGAGACGGTAGGTGCCGGAGCAGCGCTGGGTTTTGGCGATGGCCCAGCCGTCGCGGGAGTGGCAAGCTTCGGTGGCGACATCGCTGGTGACAGAGAGCCACTCCGCTGCGGTGAAATGGTGGCCGCTGGAGAGCCGACGAGCTTCGGTGATGCACCAGATTTCAGCGAGGCGCGTGGCTTGGGTGACGCGGACGGCGCCCGAGCGAAGCTGGTGTCTTCGGGCGAAGCGCCGAGTTTCGCCGCCTGAGGGCCTCTGGCCTTCGGCGAGCCCGTTCCTCCCGTCGCCTTGGGCGAAGACTGTGCGGGCGCCTGTGAGTACGGCTTGCTCGCAGGCGAAGCAGCCTGTTGCGGCGACTCGCGGCCGGGTCTGTTCGAGATGCGGCGACTACTTGGTCTCAGTGGTGGGTGGTCGGCGGCGCCGACCCCGTCTCGGGTTTCAACTGGTGGTGTGAGAGCTTCGCCACGGCGAGTTGGTTGGGGCCTCAGGGGTTGTGGCGAAACGGCTCCCTTTTTCGAGACGGTGCCGTCTTTCGTGAGGCCTCCTCTGGCCATATTGTTTTTCTTCTTCTTTTAACTCTTGTGCCTAATTGTCGTCGTTGTCGTCGTGGTTGCTGTTGTTGCTGCCCGTTCTCGCTGCGGCTGATGCTGTTGTTTTTTCTAGCTGTTGCCTTCGCACAAACGTGACTGATTTCATTTTAATAATTTAGCTTGACGTGGCACACACACAACTTTGGGGATGGGGTAACGATCGGTTGGTTTGCAAAAAACATGTGATTAATATGCGAAGTATATGAAGAAAACGAATATTCTGGAGCACACACATGTTATTGAAATGTCAGACTGCTAGGCTATTTTAGTAACGTCAATCGTAACACGGTAATTGAAACAATAACATACAATTACTTTCTAGAAAGTTAGGCAGTGCGAGTCAGGAATGAAATCGCAGAATAGCATGCAAACACGCAGCTGTAGGACCGCGTAGAAGCTTTAAAGCAAAGTAAGACAGGAACATTTACGCCGAGGCCGGCTTCTTTCTTTCTTTTTTTTAAACACAGCTTTCATTTTTTTTTTACAGCAGCCAAATGATCCCAATGTGCTGCTGAAAGAAGAGAAAGAGAGGTGCAGATGGTTATGATAGCTGAGAAACTAGACAAACATTAGAGGAGCTTGTTGTGCTGCAAATGAGCTTGCCACGTCAGTAAAAAAAACAAAAATATGGGGTTTTACGTGCCAAAACCACTTTCTGATTATGAGGCACGCCGTAGTGGGGGACTCCGGAAATTTCGACCCCCTGGGGTTCGTTAACGTGCACCTAAATCTAAGTACACGGGTGTTTTCGCCCCCATCGAAATGCGGCCGCCGTGGCCGGGATTCGATCCCGCGACCTCGTGCTTAGCAGCCTAACACCATAGCCACTGAACAACCACGGCGGGTTGCCCCGTCAGTCGTCGGGAATATAACGACAAGCATTCGGATGCTTTTGGGAGCAGAGCAGGTATCCTTGCCTGCGAGATCTTTATTGACAATGATAATATGAAGCAAATAGTTTTGAGGAAAGACAGGAGCATCGGTTATAGGGAACGGGGCGTGGGCCAATAGGTCACCGGTTATGTATCACTGGATATGTAACACTGGGTAGGTGGCGCTCTTTCCCACAAACTTGGGCCTTAATGTGTGTGCGTGTGGTTATGCGCCGCTGTTCAATGAAAAAAAAAAGGGGGTAAGCGCTGCACAAAACTCAGCCACTCCACGCGCCTCGTTAAGTTATTTAATAAAGACTTGAACATATCACAACTCGATCTCTGTCTCTTTACCACCATCACTATAATCATCACAATAATCATTATAACAACCATCATGATACATAAAAAACTCATCACCAAATCCATCACAAGAAACATTGCTAATCGCATTAATGTCTCCTATCACCTCCGAATGCTGGATGCACCACCAGTTTCATTGATCGAACAAGAGGTGAATTCTGGTAAATATTTGTCAATTTGGGCCAAAATAGGTTTGCCGGTTTAAGCATGGCCACTGCGGCATGTAGCGCGATGCGTTAGAAAGAATACGGGTGCTAGCGAATGAGATATTACAGTCTTAGCGCAGCGTTACTGCTTTGTCGTTGCCGGTAACTGCTGCCATACCTGCGCATGCGCGGAATGTACTGGGCACCGGTGGGCTTACCGGACGGCTACTACCGGTTACCACGACTGCGCAATGACTTGGCATAGCTGAGGCCGCCCACTTCGATTCTAACTTGTTCGTGTTACGCGCTTCCCATAGTCACTGCAACAAATAAAGGGTGAAATACGCCATCACGTAGGCTCAATTTACGACGAGGACGAAGCGCAAGCACTCTTTTATCAGTATTATTGAGATCAGTTGCTCGTTGTGACTCTGCTATGCCTAGAGGGAAGACGTCTAGGCGGGAAAGTGCGTCTAATTACCCCCAAAAGTTGACGCCGCAGCATTGAACATTGGTCGACGCTGGATGTATGGATGGATGGATGGAAGCTATGAGCGTCCCCTCCAGAACGAGGTAATGGGCTGCGCCACCAAGCTCTTGTTATTATATTGCCTAATGAGCTACCTATGTTAAAAAAAGAAAAAAGAAGGAAAAAAAACGATCATGAATTCCCATAACTAAACTTTCTGAACCCCTATTGTGAACATTGTTTTTGCACCCCTCGGTTGTTTGTCGTTTCCCTATTTTTCTTCCACCAATCTTCCAATCACCGCTTACTAATCTCTATTGCGGACACGTTTACTTTTCCCCTGCTCTCGGTGGACCCGACGGCTTCAAGGAGGCCAGAGATGCCTAAATCGACAGCTAGGCAGATAACTTCACATTCTAATAAAACATCATAGTTTTCCTACTTGCGTTATTGTAGCAAGCACATGCTTCTTCTTCCTTCTTATATCTCGCAACGTAACGCTGTGCAGCGCCGTGGCGCCATCTAGTTGGTGTAATTAGACCCACTTTCCGCCTCCATGCCGTCCTCGGTCAGGGCTGCGAACTTGTGACCTCGAACTTGCACTCTGGACCGCGAGCTCGCGACAAACTGTGTTCTCACTGCCATTCCGCTAGTCGTCGTGCGTTGCTCGCAGCGATTGACAGTCACCGTTTACACCGCCATTTTCGAGGCCTCTTTCGCGCGCTTCTACATTAGTTTCCCTATCTGAACGGACACCGGCGCACCTTTCATGTCGAACGTGCCAAAAGGTTCCGTAAAGCACAACCCAGCGACATTTGTACAACCTCGCCTGTGTATCTTTCTTCGTTATCAGTTTTCTGGCAATCACGTTCATAAATTTCCAACCACTTGCGTCTTGATAGCGCGTAGCATCGGCCCAGTTCTGTTTGCCATGGTGATCGATCCAACATACTACCTGGAGGCTCAATGAGAGGGATAATTTAATTGAATGAACGCAGAGAGGTCGGTCTGAGCTAACGAGCTCTAGCCTGCTAAGGGGAACGAGGACATAAAGGTGTGATGAGGGATAATGATGACATAGAAAGAGGGATGCGCAACGGTGAAAGCAAGTTCAACATTCTGATAATAAAGATTCAGAAAGCTCCTTCATGAAGTCACTATCGGGTTCCGTATCTTGTCAGTAGTCACCAATTCAAGTGAACTTAGAGGCGCTTGGACGAAGCTGGTGTGTGGGCCTCCCCTGCGTGAGCAGCACAAGCGCCAACACAGGCACAAGCACCAGCACAGGCTCGCAGGTTATCTTCGAGAGCTTGATAAGCAATCGCGTCTCCGTGCGGAAGTAACAAACCTGGAAATGAGGCGCTTCATTCACCAGAGAAAAAAATGCGCTACAACTACTATCGTGCAAATAATAGGCCGCGCCTGTGTCTCGACTTTGCATCGTCGGATATTATACGCTGTCATGTCACACTCCCTCGACACAGCATTTGACCGCAGTTGCTCATATATACTTTTGTACATTGTTCCGTTTGCGTGGTCGTAAAAGCACACCGCGCCACAACGGTGTCAATTTGCCTATATCGAGAGCGCACGCGAGAAAGCAGAAAATTGCGACCACATTCGGAGGCCATGTTTTTCTTAGTTTTTTTTTAGAGGGACACTTCGTAGTAGTTGCAACTCGGCTCGCATGTGAATAACTGAAATGCATGCGAAAGTACGTAATATCAGCATCCGAACCCAATGTACAAAAAAGAAAAAGAAATGTTGCTTGATTAGCGACGTAGCGTGTCAAAAAAGGCATAGAAACCGCAAAACCGAAGCTGAGCTACGACGTTTTATCTTCCTTGTTCGCGTGTCGGTGCCGATGGTACGTACCGCTCGCGCAGTCAACGGCTTCGCTCGGTTAGTTGCATTTTTCTGCTTTCGTTGAACAACAGACATTCTCCAACAATCTACCATAACCGAAACAAACCACAAAACAGGTCTCCGCGTAATTCCGACGGATCTTTTCTCATATTATTTATTCCTCTTTCTTTTACGTCGACGTCCATAAATCGCACTGATCCCAGGGATCGATGCAACCTGCGACCTACTGGCAGGTGGAAGTCGTTGAGGGGAGGAGAGGGGGGGGGAGGTCAGGGACTGCGATATTCGTCGCATGCGACGGAAGTTGTACTTCCAGAGTGACGAAATTCGCTCCGTATGAAACAAGCTTTACACCCCGAAATAGCTTCAGAATTTTGTTTACGAAACATGTTGCTTACAAAAGGGAAGCGATCAAGAAAATTAGCGATACCAGGTTCACTGAGTTGAGAATTATACTTAGTCCGACCTCAACCACCCGGCTTAGTGGCGTATTGGCTTTCACGTGTGGCTGCTAAGCACGAGATCGCGGGTTGAAATCGCGGTCGCGACGGCCTATTTCCATTGGGGCGAAATGTGAACGCGTCCGTGTATCGGGCATTGGCCGGGCGTTAAAGAACTCCAAGTGTTCGAAACCAAACAGGAGTCGCCTACAAACGCGTGCCTCATATTGATAACGTGGTTGCGGCACGCAGAACCCCAGAATCTGATCTGTTCGACTTAGCGGCACAGTAAACTGCGTAGCTCTATAGCCTTGTCATGATTTGTATCCTCATGCTGAAGCATGGCGGGTTGATTTGAGTACCCACCGTAGTTGCTTAGTGGCTATGATGTTCGGCTGCTGAGCAGGAGGTCGTGGGATCGAATCTGGGCCACGGCGGCCGCATTTACATGGGGGTGAAAACACCTTAAATTTAAACCGCAGTCGTGGCCTAGTGTGCAGGGCGTCAGCCACGGCTGCGGTTGGTGGACAGTTTGAAACCCACCGCCGGCACCCACCGATAACAAAAAATAAGATGGGTACAGGCGCTCCCGAACCCGGCGCCCGGTAGTGTTTGGGGTGTACCGCTTGGGGAGTGCACCCGGCTGCCGACTTCCCTAGTTTCGACATGTTGCTCCCTCCGTTTTCGTTGTGTGTTTCTGTTTTCATATAATAATAATAATAATAATAATAATAATAATAATAATAATAATAATATCCCCGAGACGTTTATACTACACCATAGATTGAGGACTCCCTCGACAGCGTTGACAATGTGAAGTACTTTTGTTCTATCGACCTTCATTCCGGTTACTGGCAGATTGCCGCCGACGACATGGACCGCGAGAAGACTGCCTTTATAACGCCCGATGGCTTATACCAGTCCAAAGTCATGCCTTTCGCCTTATGCAATGCTGCAGCTACTTTTGAACGCAAGATGGACACATTTCTGCATGGTCTCAAGTGGTTCATTTGTCTTTGTTACTAAGGTGACACCACCATATTGCCTCGACATTTGCCACGCCCCTGTAGCGCCTCTCGCTTGTTCTTTTTGCTTTTTGCAATGCTGGCCTTCAACTTAATTCATCTAAGTGTCACTTCGGCCGCCGCCAAATCACTCTCCTCTGTCATCTTGTTGACTCATCTGCTGTACGGCCAGGCCATGGTAAAGTTCGTGCCATGAAGACGTTTCTCGTGCCAGCACTTAATAAGACCCCGGCGCTTCGTGCATAATCTTGCGGAATATCATGAGAAGCCAACAAACACTAACACGAAGGACAACATAGGAAAAATTACTTGTGCTTAATAAATGAAATAAAGAAACGATAAATTAGTGGAAATTAAAGTGGATGAAAAAACGATTTGCCGCAGGTGGGAGCCGAACCCACAACCTTCGCATTTCGCGTGCGATGCTCTACCAATTGAGCTACCACGATGGCGTTGCCCCATCCACTTTCTTGGTTATTCATGTGTACTAGTAGAACCCTGGGAGCACCACCACTCACAGACCTTGGCGGCGTACGCGGAACCTCGTTTTTGCCGCAGGCGTCACGGAACGTGATCTTTTTGGGTGAAGGCAACTGGTCAATAGACCCACATATGCTACCTGAAGGCATCAATGTTGACGGATTCGAGACCCTAGTTATAGTAAACGAGAAGAAATGGGTTAACCGAGGGGCCGATTTTTATTAGTCATTTCATGAGAAGCCAACAAACACTGACACGAAGGACAACATAGGGGAAATTACTTGTGCTTAATAAATTAAATAAAGAAACGGTACACTAGTGGAATCTAAAGTGGATCCTGCCTTTCCACGTTGATGGAATGCAAATGGTCAGGAGCAGGACGTCATGATCACTGAAACCAGTAACATGAGTTATAGGCGAGACAATGTCACGGTATGACGTCAGTATAAATCGAGCAATGACGAAGAGCCTTGTGTTACACGTGTTGGAAATTCGACGAGTTTTGACAGGGTGAAGTCAGAGCAGACATTTAGGAAAGAAGTAGCTTTATCAGATGCCGGTTGAGAAAGGCGACAAGAGTGTTGACTCTGCAATAATGAAAAATTAAAAGCACTTAGTAGAAAAAATGGTATATCTGAAAACTGTAAGAATATTTTATTCTAACGATCGTGAAGCTTTTAGAAACATCAGTGCTACTGTTGGCGGCTGGTCACATGCTCCAGAAATGAATTTCTTGCGTTGAACAGTCACACAACGTCACACCGGACAAATGGAAATGAAAAAAAAAACACTAATATGATTCGCAAACCGCACCTAAAACACCACGACCCGTCCTGCTACTGCAATCGCAGCGAAACAGTGTACATTTTTTGTTGCACTGGGATAACTCAGAGCATAGAAGGTCATTGTAAAGCCAAGTTTCTGTAAGTACAAGGATGTGCGCATTCCAATCTTTAAATAATGCACTCAATTTGATTCTTTTTGGGATGGAGACTGCGAATATTAGTGTAAAGAACATTGTCTTAGTGCTACCACCCCTCGCTCCGTCCTATTTTTCTTGCGACCACGGCGAGGGTGAGTACCTCTTAAAGTCGAGGCTGACGTTGAGGATGACGTCGGCCCCGTGGCTAGAGAAACTGAAGCTCGCACGAGAACCTTTCTAATAACCTTATATTCGACAGCACTACAGATCCAGACCTTATTATCGTCAGTTTCTTACAGCGCAGGTTGAAGCGCACGTCAAGTATTTCGCCGAATTCAAGCAGCCTTTCACGAGCGCGACGCGTGGCGGAAACGGAAGTCTATACTGATGTTTATTCTACTGGGTTTCAGCAACGCCCGTTTTGATAGGGCGCACTCTTTAGTTTTGTAGACTGCAAACTCGACGATTAGTGGCCTGCAGCTACCGGAAATAAAGGAACCAATGGGCACGCGCTATAGAATCAGTTAGTAATTCTATATCGAGCTAGTGAGAGGCAAGTGCGGTAATTTTTTTTCTTCGGATTGCCTCGACGTTTTTGATAAGCTGTCAGGGACACCAAAGAAAAGCAAGTTATCGTGACGTGCACGGTCTTCTGCGTCGTTAAAGCGAGCGCGAAGCGCTGAGCCCTCATCTTCCACGTTTCCAATGTTCCCGTTCCATTGTTCGTAAATTTTCAAAAGCAGCGGTCTGGCTTTCAAATGTTTGCAGACGCTCTTGCATTTCAGAGATGGTGGTGCGTAGAGACCAGCGTGCACGTTTAAAATCAGCGATTGCCTGTGGCATGCTGGCTTGATTGGATTTTGTTCGAACACAGCCCTCGCTAGTTTCTTTTGCTACTTTAAGGAGCTCACTCATTGCAGCTTTGTCATCAAGGGGCGGGGATTTGCTCGGCATCGCCGCACACAATGAGAAATTGAGAATGGAATATGAGTCAAGTAGTGCTCCTAGTCATCGAAGCGCAACAATGAAAGGGTTGTCAGATTTTAAACAGAGAGGGTATCCGTCAGGACGATGTCTAACGCGCGCAATAAGCACCATGAAGTATGAGCCTGTCATCCCGCTAGAGGTTTCTTGTCCAACGAAGCCTGCATATCCTGCGGAAGCTATTATAGAGAAGACGATTCATTGGCAGAAGAATGTTCAGACACCAGTTCGCCGCTGAAAAAATGTCGCTGCTGTACTTCCGCCTTAAGCACTGCAAGAATGCAAATATAATGAGACCCCAGTAAATTACCAGGGGTAACCTCAGAAAAAAAAGGAAAACAAAAAAAATCTTTCATCAGCATAGATTACTTATTGGAAGATGACCGCAGTTCGATGATACTTCTGTTTTCATTAAAGCAACCCAGCCTAATATTTGACCCCCGCTATCCTCAGATTACGCATTGCCTGAAAGGTCCATCCATTACAAATGATCGACGTTTTAGAGAGGTCTCGACTTTCCGGCGCTTCCTAAATGCGCGCACGACGCAATTAGTATATGGCACGACTCGCAAAACCATTCTTTCAGTGCTTACCCACCTGAGACAAGCATTGTAGTTTTCTGACGCTCTATATAGACGAGCGCCCCATAATACACACAAATGGTATGCGTTCCCTGCCGTTGTGTAGAAAACATTGTGGACTGGTGGAACAGCGCTCGAAGTAATTTCGAAATGACGGTGAGCAAAAGGAAGACGCGAGCGGCTGCCGGCGGAGACCGATGCAGTGAAGGTGCGCCCGCGCGCGCCACGTTGACTCATCAAGCATATGTCATTTTAATGTCCATAACGTCGTGCAAAGTGCGGCACTGTCATTATTACCCGTTCTGTTTATACTCTTACGTGTAGAAAGACGCATACGAAAGAGGCTATTTACAGGCTATTTATACTGGACTGGAGCCAGAGCGCCAGGCCGACATTCCCTCGCGCCCAGGGCACAGACCCACTTCGTCGTCGTTCTCGCGGCGTCTCGTCCCTTGAGCATCGCTCGATGATTTCGTAATAATACTAAAGCCCAAATTTCTGTGGCAATGAAGGAAAAGCTAGGGAGGCAAAAGCGCATACAAGTCAGGCGCTCCTGGAAATGGTCCCACATTCTCATCCGCGTATGAGTTCGAACCACTGAAGAGAAAAAAAAGCAAAACACATAATTAGCTTATTTTAAACAGTGAAAAATCACACAAATGCACCATAATTGTTACATATCAGAGATCTTTTTGTTGTCGTCTATCGCGCTTGGGACAATGGGAAACTCTCGCACGTGGAAGCTACGCCGATTCAGTACGTCTTCAAAAAACAAAAAGAAACAAAAGAGAAAGGGCTAACCTGGGAATGACTACATGGTACAGCTACACATACGCTGAAGCTTCGCCCCCGTATTATTCCCTTTATTGCCACGAAAAAAGTTATTCGCGAGCACAGCGATCACCATAGCGTTCAACAGTAGTAGCTCGACAGTCCCTGAAAGCTGCGGATAGCGTTGACGCTTTAAAGATAGCCCAGGTTCCCAAACTCTCGGAAACGCCGATTCTTACCTGTTCACGCCTAAAGCGTTCCTTATTGTCGTCGTCAGCCACAGTCACTCCATCCGGTCCCTCCAAACTGTAACACTGCGGCACTGTTGCTGGTAGTTTCACCAGTCGGAATCACTCTCTGCATAACATGCAGCTCCCTGGTGTACCCATGAAGCAGCTCGGCCGCGGTCCAACAAAAAAACAGTCGGCGTAGTCAACTGGCGTGGTATGCGACCTACAGACCTCGACCAAATGTTGCTGTTACTTTCAACTGAAGGCACCTACTCACAGATGGGGGGGGGGGGGGGAGGAGGATGGTTGGGCATGGTTCGCAATGCAATCATAATATGAAGTCCTTGCTTCAAGTTTCTGGCACCATTAATCGGGCAGGGGCATTTATGATTTCGGTCTGTTTAAGGCTTTTCGAAAGAGAAACTATGACCAGATGTACGAAATATCGTTAATGTTTTGGGACCCGAATACAACCCGAGATGCAGATCATGCATATGAAATTTGGAAAAAAGCCTCGTTTTTAGGCGATTCGGATCGGAATTGTCACGCGCTTTCGGTTGCGTATCACTGTCTGATTATGATTTTGTATACACTTGCTATGTGCAGCTCTTGTATCAAGTCATTCGATGCCAACTTGGGTCACTGTGTATGTGCCACTAAGGCATGCGGATGTCTTTAATGATAAAAAAAAGGAACAACTCCTTTTAAGGACAGAATCGAGCATTCGCCCCACACATTCAAATAACCTCTTCAGAATATGCACGTGCAGCCTTTGCGGTGGTGGCGCTAAATTCATGTCATGATCGATCGTTTATGTTTTTCATACACTCTTGTTATACTATGCCAATATTGGTAGATACCAAGTTTACGAAACGACCATCAGAGCACCGAGACGTAGGCAGCTGTTTCGTGACCTACATGACACGCATGCAGCGATATTCATGTCATGATCAATCGTTCGTGTGTGTCATTAAAATTATAGGGTTTTACGTGCCAAAACCACTTTCTGATTATGAGGCACGCCGTAGTAGAGGACTCCGGAAATTTCGACCACCTGAGGTTCTTTACCGTGCAACTAAATCTTAGTATACGGGCGTTTTCGCATTTCGCCCCCATGGAAATGCTGCCGCCGCGGCCGGGATTCGAACCCGCGACCTCGTGCTCTGCAGCCCACCACCATAGCCGCTGAGCAACCAGGGTGGGTATTTATGTTTGTGTTTGTCATACTATGCCAATTTTGGTACATACCAAGTTAACGGACGACCATGAGAGCAGCAAGGCGTAGTCGGCTGTTTCATGGGTTACATGGCACGCATGTCATCATATTCATGTCACGATTGATTATTTATGTTCGTCATACACTCCTGTCATACTATGCCGATTTTGGTAGTTACGAAGTTAACGAAACGACCATCAGAGCACCAAGACCTAGGCGGCTGTTTCGTGACCTACATGCCACGCATGAAATGGTATTCATGTCATGATCAATTGTTTATGTTCGTCATACACTGTTGTCATACTATGCCAATTTTGGTACATACCAAGTTAACGGACGACCATGAGAGCACCAAGATGTAGGCGGCCATTTCATGACATACATGACACACATGTCATGATATCGATGTCATGACCTATCGTTTATATTCGTCGTACACTCTTGTCATACTATGTCAATTTTTGTCGATACCAAGTTATCGTAAGGACTATCTGAGCACCAAGATGTAGGCGGATGTTTCATGGCCTACATGACACGCATGTAATGATATTCATGTTTTGATCAATCATTTATGCTCGTCATACACTCTTGTCATACTATGCAAATTTTGGTACATATCAATTGAACGGACGACCATGAGAGCACCAAGACGTAGGCGGCTAGATAGACATTCTCAAAGTTGCAAATATTCTTCAAGAAGTGCTTCGCATTTAGAACTGAGAAGGATCATTGACAAAGAGGCATGGATTTATTTATGATAACAAGGGGCTGTTCGGTGATTGTGCCGCGAAACCCAAAGTGCTGAAAAGACTGCTATTTAACCTACACGACGTTATAGGCGACACCTACGCTATAGGCAAAAAAGGCAATATGTGATTTTCTGAAAAATGGTAATCTTTAGATATCCTGAGAATGATATTCCCTGACGTGGAAGTTCATTGTAGGACATTCGGCAATTAGAGGTATGCAGAATATAATTTAACTTTGGCGGGTCCCGCGGATGAGGCGCGGAGGAAGGAAGTAACTAGGAGGGTGCCTTGGTTGAACGCATTCGCAGCAAAAAGGATCGTCACAACACGTGATCATGTCGTGGTAAGTTTTGGCTTCTAGTGTTTAGTGCCTAGTTTTACTGTTTTAGGACCGTGCTCGGCTCACCATCTTCCGAAACAAGAACAGGTGCGACTGCCGCAGTCCTACGTTGCAAATAGAAGATAAACATATACGTTGCAATATGAAGGACTAAAGTTGCCCTAACAGATCGGGTAAAAAAATTTCACAGAGTGGTTAAAATGGTTGGTCTCGCAGAGTGGTTGTTGAAATGCGTGCGGATTAGCATAAACCGTGAACCAAGCCCACGTGGTAGAGCCTGCAGATTTATGTCAGTTTTCAGAGGGAGAACCAATTATTATGTAACCATTATGTAGTGCGAGAAATTGTATATGCGACGCCTTCACGAGGCAACCAGGCAAAATGGTGCATAGCGAAACAAGACACACTGCTGATTTTAGTGATCACATGTTCTTACAAAGCAAACGGAAATTTCATTTAGGTGTGTTGAGGAGAAACATAAGATTCGGCTTACTCGTCCTACAGAACGCTCGAAAGCGCCACAAAACCTGAGACAGGCGGACCGAATTACTGCCACGAACGCGTTTCACCTTATATCGATCGCCAATAGACGTCGCCAATAACATCCCAATAGATGTCAGGGCTGCTGAGCCCTGACAACCACTTTTCATGTCATGGTGAAGTGCCAACACCAACATAATGATATCAATCTTCCAAACACCCCCACCTCAGCCTCTCTACAGTAGGAGGCCCTCTTGCGCCATAGTGTTCCAAGGGGCAGTGGTCTCCAAAGGGATGTGGTCATGTCATCGGAACCCTGGATAAGGGGCTCCGACCGCCATAACTGAACCAATAAACGTTGTTCCTCTCAGTCTCTCTATGTCTCCACCGTCAGGTACTAATAGTGTGCGCGTTCACTTTTTATATGTAAATTGTCGATATGCAACGTGGATAGCACTCGAAGTATGTTAAAAGAGATGTCTCAGACGAGAACATTTGTTAGGGTGTTCCGAGTTTTTAAGCACGCATCCATGGCCTAATGATTTGAGGGTCGGGAACCTGTGCTTAGGGAACTGGGAATCAAATATCAAACATTCAACTTATGTTTGGACTGAGCGACAGCATCCTCTCGGTGTCGATGTGTCTATGTGAAGTGCACTTGCAACAAGTTGAGAGCGCTGAGAAATGGAGACCGAAGGGGGGGAAAAGGCTTAAAAAGCCTCCCTTCAGAAGAAAAGAGAATGGCTTCATGTAGAATTGTTTTCTGATGGTTGGCTAGTTTGACGTAATTTACTTCCGCAGTTCATTTCGAAGTTTACTAAATTTGCCACTGCGAAAAGGCCCTCGCTACGCTGATTGATTCCGGAATGATTTCTGCGGTCAATCTTGCCGAAATCCCTCGCCGCAATCTAATAAACTGAGTCAAGGAACACGATACTCTGCAAGTGTCGGCGAACAAGTTTTAGCTCGGCATTTCGCAGTTGTTTCAAGCGGCTTTGCCGACTGAAGGGTGATACTTAATAATGCAGAACGATATAAGAGACGACATGAACACTGTAATGCCCAGGTTAAGTTCCAGATCAACAATCACTTTAAAAATTTCGAAAAGATCGCTTACCTTTATTTCTGACCATTGGCAGTATCTGCACCAAAATGCAACTTTATTTGAGTTAGTACATGATTAGCATACTAATTCATACTTAATTTGTTTTCTTGAAAAATTCATGGCTGAATCTTCACTTCGGCATATTGGTAACAGAACTACGGGCTTTGCGCTAAGCTTCCTGGGCTTAGGTCGGCCTTTCGAGGCGTCAAACTATGCGTAGCACATACGATGTGTTGGGCGATACAGGGTTAAACACGAGGATAATGTCATCAACGACGATCTAACCAGAAAAACATCAGCTGGATTCAAACGGGGAGAACTGCTAGAAACGTGTGGAGAGAAATCTCCTCTCGGGAGTGTAGGCGCCTATCTTGCAGATGACGCTAGTGGTAAAATACGGTGCAGTCTCCTCGCTTTCTCAGCATTTAAGAGCTGATATCAGCTCTAACGCTTTGGAGGACGATCAGTGTGAATTACTTTGAATTTTATTGACAAGACGTTCCAAGTCACTAGACGTCGAACGCAGCCATTGTGACATGTGCATAGCCAGAGGAATTGGAGCGATCATTACGAAGCAGTCCGTGCAGTACGAGATCGCCATGAGCACATAACCTCGACCCTGACAGCATTGCAAGATGCAATGTACAACATAGAAAAAAATGAGGGCTGCACACAGTTAGGTTGCTCTGGCAACCCAATCCTTTCCTTTTTTTTAGTTTCCGCTAATTTTTGGAAGCTGTGTTGTACGAAACTAGCAAACACAAAAATGCAAGAATGTCCCTCTCAACCCACTGTGCTGTCTAGAGATGTTAGACCGCACGATTCTACCTGATCACAAATGAAGGATCATCGTGCGCAGGCATGAGTCATTAGTACCTCATTCATTGCGCTGTCATTATTCCCTGGGGTGACTCGGCAAATGGGTTCTCTCCATCTCATTTTGAAGTAGCGTGAGCAAACCTTTGTCGCTACAACTGCGTCCTGATGGATGCGTACACACGTAATGTTCAGGGCACTTTAATCAAATGCAGTCAGTTGAAATTAATATCTGGCCGCGCAAAAAAGCAAGAGCGCGGCGTCGAAACGCGAGTGTTTGTATTAAAATGTCCACAGGAAACGAAAGCATAAGCTCACGTTGTTTTTATACAATATACCATAAATGTGAAATGTTGGATTCTGCTAGCTGCCCATTGGCAACAAAGGCAACGGTGTTATCACCGTGGGCCTTATAATAAAACAGTCAGCATATGTTGCACATTGCCGACTGGCGTTTCAATTTTCTAGGATATGTTTTACCTCACTGCTTGCTTACAAAAACGAGCGCACTGATTGTTATCGCCACGCAGACGCGAGCAGATATTGGTATAGACAAAAAAAGAGAAAGTCCAAGAGACTAATAAAATTTTCTACGTAGAAAAAGAGCGAGGGACGTCAATGCGAACTGCCAAGACAAAAAGAAAGAAATGCGCGAATCGACATTGGAAGCGTTTCGAGACAGATATGATATGGAAATCAAGTCACGGGGAGGAAAATATCTGTAGGCTATATTTCATGCAAAAGGAAATGGAAACCAGTACACGTTTCCTGTTTGACTGGGGCCTCAAAATATGGCTCTTAAGACTCATACCGGCTTACATATTTTTTTATATTGTGCGCAGTTGCCAGATTAAATTTCGGCTTCTTTACCCACTCTTTAAAGTGCATGATTTAAACTTGCTGCTTTCTGTATTCCTTGAACTTAGGACTGCCATGCCACCTGTCACAGAATGAGAGTCACGGAATGTCACAGTCTGCAAACGCACTGAATACGAATCTGAGTGTTTCAGTTTAAACCTCTGACGGCTGTTGACGTCCGCCTGTGTGCCTGCTCGCAAGAAAACATCGACTGATTCAAAGAATGGACGCACGAGTGATGTGTAGATCACTAATTTGGCTTTGCTTCTGCAGTGTTGAAAACACTGCGGAAAATATTTTTTCATAGCCAACGACACATGTTTTGTGTAAGCGCTCATTGTCAGGTAAGCGTTCATAGTCATGTTATTGGCAATACGAATTACACGACATTCAATGGCTACATTACCGATCTCTCTGCCACGGTTCTTCATGCCGCTTTTTCGCGATTATTCGCGCTTCATAACGTAACTCGTATGCCTATTGCACTGGTATTTTTCTTCCTTATTCATCACAGTGGATTTTAACTGATCAGCGTTTGTCTGCGGGTTACGACACCAACTCTCAACCGCTGCGCACCCCGTCGTTGAAAATACGATTAGTACGCTCAGCGGCATCAGCGTTGGTATTCCTTTCTGATTTGATAGTTATCCCTTCCAATCTGGTATTGAGCCCAGGAGTAATCATGGGTTTGTACTGAGCACCCTGTAACATCATAATTGACTCCTATACGCTAAGCCTGATAAGAGTTGAGCGCACTATTTCCGAGCGCCAGATAAATGTTATTTCAATGCTGAAATATTTAGTGGGCGATGGCCTTTGTAGCCGAACTGATGCCCGAAGCTGTACGTCAGCAGTCGACGTCGCACTGTCAAAACAAGTTGTACTTGAAGCATAAAGGTCGTCCTTCGCGTTGCCGTGTTGCCATCACCTTGGTTTTTAGAGCGCAGCTCTTTGGCGTCCGTTCCTGGGTTTCGCGTCGGCGTTGTCGTCGGCCTCGTAACCAGCTCCGCCCCCCTTTCATCCCCCCCAGCGCTAGCAGCGACCGACTGATACCGCTGGATGCCGCTGACGCCGCTAGAGAGTTAAGATAACGTGACTGCATAGAACACCGTCGCCGCCATGCAGAAAGAGGAGGAAAGGGTCCCCCCCCCCCTGGTTCTTAGCGCTGCGGAAGCGAGGGTATCATATTGTTTGTGTCGGCATCGGCGGCGTTGTCCCTGAAACCAACTCCGCAGCTGGGGTTGACTCACTATCGGCGTCAGCGGCATCAGTCAGTCGCTGCTATCTCTTCCCTCCTCCCTTTATCGTGTTGTCCGCTTGCTGCACGCGCTTCTGCCCCCATCGTTTGCCGCTGGGTGTACACGCCGCCCCCCTCCCACCCCTTCCTGCGAGTCTCCGGTTGTCAAAGCGCCGGCTCGAACTTTGAAGTTGGCGAACTGTGCGCCGCAAAGTTGCCCAACGGCTTGCTGGTAGTAGCTGCCTACTTCGCCCCTACCGCACTCACGAAAGACGTCGTGCACTTCCTGCAACTCGCATTAACCGTCCATCGATCCACACCGATGTTAGTAGTGGGGGACTTTAATGTTGACATAAAGACAAACAGCAATTTCCTAACACTTATGCGGGAGAGCATCCCGTTCCTCTCGCTCGTAACGCGTCCCACGGCTGTGACAACCTCGCGAGGCACTTGTATAGATCTCGTCTTTGAGAATCAAGCATTGGTGTACCAAGTCGAACATATATCAGTCTATTTCTCCGACCACAAAGCTTCCTTCATGACTGTCAAGAACTGTTAGTGGAGTCTTTGTTAAAGGAATACGTGTGAAAAATAAAAAAAAAATTCTGTGATAGCGCATACATGTGTTGCTCGATTTCTTTGCCTCAATCTATCGAAAAGGTGAAACAGCTTATTTGCTGCGCTCAAATTTCGCATTAGGAAGTAACGTAATCGTCGGTAATTTTTTTAGTTGAAGAGCACAACGCTATCCTCACAGACGTTCTTTGGTATTCGCGTCAGGTTCACAGAGAGCACGGAATGCTTCGTATAGCGTTTTTCAAAGGGGTTTCTTTGTCTTCTGCCACGCCGCTCTTGTGCCCTGCAAAAGAGCTGAAAAATATTTTTAATATATATTGCCATCGGCCTAAGTGCATTGACGTAAATGTTATTTAGACCGCGTGAAATATGCTTCTGCGATGTGGTTAGTGTTTCTCAATATACAGCGAAAACAAATTTAAACACGACAACTATGACGTAGTACTTTATCACATCAGTTTCTACAGCCATACAACAGCCTATATGCTCACCAGTTACTCGCGTTTATTTAGCTTAAACCTTAGGCAACCTCTTATCACCATGTCATCAAATGATGGTCACAGTTATATCTCGGGAAAATAGTATGGCCACACAGACGGTAGAGCAGGAATTTTCCGCTGAAAAGTCTCTCATTAAGGCCATAACTCTCAAGGATCATATAATGCGCACATCTAGTTATTAAAAGCAGGGACTGGTAAATATCATGGAATTGGCCTTGACGCATGGCATTCTTTAAAATGCTGTGTACAAAGACAGATTAGCAAGGGAAAGAATGCATGAATGCATGAATGAATGAATGAATGAATGAATGAATGAATGAATGAATGAATGAATGAATGAATGAATGAATGAATGAATGAATGTGTATTGTTTAGTTCCGCAAGGGCCAGGTATGGCCAAAGAGCGCCATGACTGATACTGTTGTGTTAAGCGCTGATTTGTGAGTTGCGATGGTGGGATGTAACATGGCTGTAAAGTGGCCTAAAATCAATCCGTATCATAGAAGCGTAAAATGATATATAGTATAAAATTATAATAGTGATACATATAGTTTATGGATATAGTGCGCATGATGAGTCATCATGGAGCTAAAATGCAAGAATATGGAATAGGCACCTATGCCTCCGGGAGGCCTTTGAGCCCAAAGGCTGGAAGGCAGGTGCTTTCTTTTAATGCAGTTACCGAAGCAGAAACCTCAGTTAACGGGCCGTGCTACGGATTTCCTGGTGATATGACATGAAAACTATGTACATCTTTTACAAATTTGAACACCGATTGATATTTAAAGAGCGGTTCTGTACCTATGATCATTAGAGGATTAAGTGGAATTTGTTGTCGGTATGGTATTGGAAAATGCTTTTTACCATTAGCGTCTAACTCAGGGCATTGCAGCAGGATGCGAAGCACGGTAAGTGGCTCACCACATTTATCACACATGGGTGGATCGCCACCGGACAAGAGGTATGCCTGTGTGCTGTATGTGTGTCCTATCCTGAGTCTGCAAAGTGTTACTTCTGTATGGCGGTTCTTTGGTACCGGCGGCCAGTTGCCAAGATGCGGCTTGATAACATGTAGTTTATTTTCTGTTTCTCAATCCCACAAGCGCTGCCAGAAAGCCCTTAGCTTTTTTTCTTACTGAGGGCTTGAGGTCCATTACAGGGACAGTCGTGGAAGTGTTGGAAGCGTTCGCGTGGACGGATCTGGCTAGCTGGTCAGGCAACACGTTTCCGTCTATCTCTCGGTGCCCCGGCACCCAGCATACCACGATATGCTGCTTGGACGCATAGGTGGCTAGTAATGCTGAGTAAAGAGATACAATGATAGGCTTTTGATATTTTTTTGACAGTTTTCAAAGCGTTTACGACGCTCAAAGAATCTGTGTATATAACTGCCTTTTGGATATCAACTTCTTTAATGTGTTTAACGGCGGCCAATATCGTGTAGGCCTCTGCTGTGAAAATACTCATGCTAGAGTGCATAACACCGGAATCCGAAAAAGATGGACCGACCGCTGCGTAAGACACACCAGAATAACACTTCGATGCGGCTGTAAAAAATTCAGGAGAGGAGTATTTGTGCGGTAATTCGAGGAAGTGCATTCGAATATGCGCGACAGGCCCGCGCTTTGTAACAGCTACGAAAGATTGTATCACAGTGTATAGGTTGCCACTGCCAGGGCGGGGGCCGTATAACAGGGGGCATAAGGTGGTATTCAAGCAGTGGAACCCTTGTTTCTTCAGCTCTGTCTCTAACACGCAGTGAGAAAGGCTTTGTCACTGTGGGCCGGTTGCGGAAAAGTTGAGAACTGAGCAAATAATTTATAGTGGAATACGCTGGGTGCTCACTGTTTGCATTAACTCTCAGAAAATACATGAAAGACGAATATGCTCTCTGCACATGAAGTGACCTCTCATCCGATTCAACGTAAAGGCTTTCCACTGGGCTTGTTCTAAAGGCCCCTGTTGATAGGCGAATTCCTAAGTGGTGGACAGGGTCTAGCATCTTCAGAGCAGTTGGAGTAGCCGACTGGTAAACTATGGCTCCATAGTCTAGTCGTGTGCGTATGAGGCTTTTATATAAGTTCATGAGAGATTTTATATCACTGCCCCAGGTTGTGCGTGACAGCCCCTTTAAGATGTTCATTGTTTTCATACATTCATTTTTAAGATACTTTATGTGCTGTATGAAGGTTAATTGCGCGTCGAAGTTTATGCCTAAAAATTTATGTTCCCTATTTACAGGCAGATGCTCATCATGCAACACAATTTCAGGATCTGGTTGCAGGCCTTTTTTTCTAGAGAAAACGATACATGTGCTTTTTAGTGGGTTCAGTCTGAACCCGTTCTCATCAGCGCATTTGGAGACATTGTTAAGACCAAGCTGGACCTGTCGCTCACAGATTGCGAGTGAACTTGATTGAAATCCTATCTGCACATCGTCAGCATATATTGAATAGAAGATGTTACGTGGTATGTGTAGACGAAGTGAATTAATTTTTACTATAAACAGCGTGCAGCTGAGCACCCCGCCCTGCGGCACTCCAGTTTCCTGTACAAATGTACAGGTAAGCGTCATTGTCAGGTAAGCGTTCATAGTCATGTTATTGGCAATACGAATTACACGATATTCAATGCCTACATTACCGATCTCTCTGTCACGGTTCTTCTTGCCATTTTTTTTCGATTATTCGCGCTTCATAAAGTAACTCGTATGCCTATTGCACGTGTCTTTTTTTTCCTTATTCATCACAGTGGATTTTAACTGATCTGCGTTCGTCTGCGGGTTAGGACACCAACTCTAAACCGCTGTGCAAATGTGAAATGTTGGATTCTGCTAGCTGCCCATTGGTAACAAGGGCAACGGTGTTATCACCGTGCGCCTTATAATAAAATAGTCAGCATATGTTGCACATTGCCGACTGGCGTTTCCATTTTCTGGGATATGTTCTACATCACTGCTTATTTACAAAAAACGAGCGCACTGATTGTTATCGCCACGCAGACGTTAGCGGATATTGGTATAGACAAAAAACAAAGATCAAGAGACTAATAAAATTTTCTACGTAGAAGGAGAACGAGTGACGTCAATGCGAACTGCCAAGACAAAAAGAAAGAAATGCGCGCATCGACATTGGAAGTGTTTCGAGACAGATACAAGAAATATTCTGCGAATGATATGCAAATCAAGTCACGGGGAGGAAAATATCTGTGGGCTGTATTTCATGAAAAAGGAAATGGAAACCGGTACACGTTTCCTTTTTAACTGGGGCCTCAAAATATGGCTCTTAAGCCTCATACCGGCTTACATAATTTTTTTATATTCTGCGCAGCTGTCAGATTAAATTTCGGCTTCCTTACGCACTCTTTGAAAGTGCATAATTTAAACTTGCAGCTTGCTGCATTCCTTGAAAATTGAAGTTTGAACAGTCATGCGGTCTGTCACAGAATGACAGTCACAGAATGTCAGTCTGAGAACGCGCTGCAAACGCAATCTGAGTGTTTCAGTTTGAAGCATTTGACGGCAGTTGACGTCTGCTTGTGTGCCTGTTCGCAAGAAAACATCGACTGATTCAAAGAATGGACGCACGAGTGATGTGTAGATCACTAATGTGGCTTTGCTTCTGCAGTGTTCGAAACACTGCGGAAAAGATTTTTTCAAAGCCAATGACACATGCTTTGTGTAAGCGCTCATTGTCAGGTAAGCGTTCATAGTCATGTTATTGGCAATACGAATTACACGATATTCAATGACTACATTATCGATCTATCTGTCGCGGTTCTTCATGCCGTTTTTTTTTCGTGATTATTCACGCTTCATAAAGGAACTCGTATGCCTATTGCACTGGTCTTTTTCTTCCTTATTCATCACAGTGGATTTTAACTGATCAACGTTCGTCTGCGGGTTACGACACCAACTCTAAACCGCTGCGCACCATGTCGTTGAAAATACGATTAGTACGCTCAGTGGCATTAGCGTTGGCATTCCTTTCCGATGTCATGGTCCTCCCTTCCAATCTGGTATTGAGTCCAGGAGTGATCACGGATTTGTACTGAGGACCCTGTAACATCACAATTAACTGATATATGCTAAGCCTGATAAGAGTTGAGCGTGTTATTTCCGAGCGCCAGATAAATGTTATTTCAATGCTGGATCATTTAGTGGGCGATGGCCTTTGTAGCCGAGCTGATGACCGAAGCTGTACGTCAGCAGTGGACGTCGCACTGTCAAAACAAGTTGTACTTGAAGCATAAAGGTCGTCCTTCGCGTTATCGTTTTGTCGTCACCTTGATTTTTCTTCGTTGAAGAGCACAACGCTATCCTCACAGGCGTTCTTTGGTATTCGCGTCAGGTTTACAGAGGGCACGGAATGCTTCGTATAGTGTTTTTTCAAAGGGGTTTCTTTGCCTTCTGCCACGCCGCTTTTGTGCCCTGCAAAAGAGTTGAAAAATATTTTTGTTATATGTCGCCATCGGCCTAAGTACATTGGCGTAAATGTCATTTAGACCGCGTGAAATATGCTTCTGCGATGTGGTTAGTGTTTCTCAATATACAGCGAAAACAAATTTAAAGACGACAACTATGACGTAGTACTTTATGACATCAGTTTCTACAGCCAAGCAACAGGCTATATGCTCACTAGTTGCTCGCGTTTATTTATCTTGAACCTTACGTAACCTGTTATCACCCTGTCATTAAATGATGGTCACAGTTATTTCTCGGGAATACAGTATGGCCACAGAGACGGTAGCGCACGAATTTTCCGCTGGAAAGTCTCATTAAGGCCATAACTCTTAAGGATCATATACAGTGGACATCTAGTTTTCAAAGGTAGGGTCTTGTAAAAGGCATGGAATTTGGCGTTGGCGCACGGCATTCCTTGAAGCGCTTTGTACAAAGACTGATTCGCAAGAGACCATCAGAGAAATGAAACGCTGAACCAAAAGTTGTCCTCACCTAAACTGCTCCAGGTGGTCTAAATCTCCGGAGTCCTCCACTACGGCGTGCCTCATAATCAGAAAGTGGTTTTGGCACGTAAAACCCCATAATTAATTAAATTACCCTACACTGCTCCCTGCGAAAAAAATATTACTGTGGTAAAATACTATGGTTTAGGTGGGCAAAGCGTAAAAACATAAGTTACTGCAAATTGGAAAGCCCCCGACTTTCAAATATTTTGGACGCTATCCTGGGTATTTGTTACTGTAACGGTCGCATTACTGCTGCTTGAGATATTTTCTAGACTGAGTGAAAAGAGATGACTCGGTTGAACTTTACGCATGTACCACTCTGGCAATGCTAGACAGCTTCAGGGACACCTAGTTGAGAAGAATTTTCCGAGGTGCCAGCCTCACAAGCTTGAGACAGTCAGCGCCTTGAAATTAGTGGATTCTGTGCAGGAACTTCCCCTTGCCATTTTCTTGCGCAACATTGCTCCGTTTCGTATGCCAAAAGTACAACCTTTGAAGGAACGCCGAGGCGTTTCGCATTGTTTTATTATTTGACACACACTGCATCTGCTAAAATTCGTGCTCACAGAAAATCATATAGCGGAGCTTGCCTATTTGTACTAAAATTTCCATTGCAGTTATACTGTCATCAAGCAAGATTGATTCGCAGTTGCTTTTTCTCGTGCAGAAATTTTGAAATTTTATGGACGTTACTTGGAGCTGATTGCCGGCCGTCATTCTCCGGGCTGCTTACTATAGCATTCGTGATAGGCAGGCTTGACCTGCACTGCTGTGCCTACAAGAGAGTCACTATATCCTTGAAAAATTTTATACTGCCCGTTTTTACACGTAGTCTTTTCCGCATTCCGGCGGAGTGTGATGTACAAGCGGTCAGGACGGTTAATGTGTGTAGCTGCTACCACTCATATTTCCAAAGATTTACCAGCTGGGAGATGGGCAAGTTGGAACAAATGACATTTGAACGAAGAACAAAAAAAAAGAGAAAGGACGAAACGCGGGCGCAAGTAAGGAAAGACAAGAATGGAGCGCTGCCATCGCCGGAAGGAGCATTCACTTAGCTGCCAGTGTTTCCGTCGGAAGGAAAACCAGTCATATATACAAGAAATAAATGGCAGCATTTCTACCTTAAAGGTCTCAACTAGGCCTACAACTTCTACGCTACTGGCACAACAATCCGACGTTAAGCTGCTTCGGCTTCTTACGACCATTGCATCACACATGGCAGCACAGTTATTGGTCCCATATTCACCACACAATGAAGCCGTACGTGGTGGTCAACGTCAGAAGCCACAAACAACGCTTCGCAAAGTCTTCGCGTTTTCACATGGCCTATTCTGCTTTCGGAACAAACATGCATCGATATCTTGGGCCCGATTCCGCTATCCAAGAGCAGTAATATACATGGATCGCACGCACTGATGCGGCTAGTTTAAGGGAAGCTTCCATTACATTTTTCCCTGTTTACAGACGGGGAATTTGTCGTGCTGGGCCACCTGAGAAGCCCTTCATACATAGAAGTCTCCTTCTTGTTCAATGATGGGTGGCATGGAAAAACGCAAGCCGAGTTAGGTTCGTAAATTTTTGCACTTTGAACTAAATTTTAAGTGTGGGAGAATAGAAATGGGGGCTAGATGGAATGTATAGATTTTGGCGAGTTCTCTTCGTTACTTTGTGCTGTGTATAATAATGGTTAAATTTCAATTGTAGACTTGGCTTCGTCTACCACGATCGATTGTAATCGGAATGCGAAAGTGCACGCGAGATAAGAGAATCTTGAATTCTGGCGCCTATCCTGGGAGCTAACAATAATAAGCCACCTTTTTAAAACGTCAACTTCTTCCTTAGCAAAAATATTTCCGCACAGATTTAAAACATTATTAACTATGTGGGAATCGACTCCATAGCTGTGTCTTGTAAATGAAGAAATAACTCTTCGTTGAAGAAATATGGAAGGCGTAGCCTATGGTACAAATTAGTATGAGATTGTTGCATCTGCAGTGCTATAGCTGATGCAATATTTTTCGCAGAAATTTAGCCGTCAGTCGCAGGATTTCTCTTCAACGGACACTGCTTCATTAGTTTAGACTATGTTAGAATATTCCATTCCACACAAAAGGATGACAAATCCATTATCTTATTGGTTACACACAGAGAGAGAACTCAATATAAGAAAAGCGGATAGGCTGGCCTAACCTGGTATACTCTGGCCTTCAACTTAGCTCAGGGAAGAAGGTATAAGAATTAAACAAGAAATAATGTCGTAAAGTGATGAGGGGAGGATGGAGATGCAAATGTAATTGTACGACTGGTCTAGTCCTTAATAATATTGCTTTCCTTAAAATCTCCAGTTGAGTCTAGTGCTCGGAACATAGTTCATAATAGCCGTCGTAGCTGCTTTTGCCCGCGCCGGCAAGACAACGTGCCTGTAAGGCGCGGCAAATGTCCCTGACAAGCTGTTTTCTGCAGCTGCCGGCAGGCGGTAACACAAGTTTATGCTAGAGTCGTCGCTGCAGCACCTCGCATCCCCATAAGCGAAGGCAAACCATCATCATCATCATCATCATCATCATCATCATCATCATAATCATCATCATAATCATCATCATTTAGTGTCCCTTAAGGGTCTTGGGTTTGGGCATTAAATAAGGGGAGGGTAGCGAAAGAAGAATATATGCGCCGCCATGTTATTAATCAATGAAATATCACAAACATGCAGGCATGTTATCGTAAATTTCAATGTCATCATAATTAAAAATGACGCAAAACAATGACAACATGTAATGTGTCTCCGTTTGTATTTAGAAAAAAAGTTATCTAGTGATATTACAGGCACAAGAACAAGAATATGTAGTGACATAAAACAACTATATTCATAGGCCATTTTTTATAACAACCAGGCAGTTAAGTGTGGTAAGTGTTATACGAAACGACGTGGATTCCAAAATGCGGTCTCTGCAAAATTTGAGCAACAGTGCAGCGGTAAGCACTAAACCTTTTTTCAAACATTCTTAGCGAAATATGCAGCACCCTGTGCACCACGGTGAAAGATTGCCTGATTTATCACTGAAATATATGTCCATTTCGAAAACTTCGGAAAGCTTCCAAGGCATTTAGTTGACGAGGATGGCTTCAGGTTTCACTCGCAAAGGTCGAGGTACTTGGCACTTTGAATGGCCATGTGCGAGAATTCTGGATTTGCCCCTTCTAGCGTAGCTTTACCGACATTGTTTATTTGCTGACGTGTAAGAAACTTTGACCTCCCCATGGCCGCTCGAGTTTGACGCATTTTCCTCTGACGCACATTCTATCCTGAAGTTAATCCAATATGTCACCATGACGCTGAGCGCGAACTTTAGTCCGTCCCAGGAACTGCAAAGTATTTTGCGAGAAGAATTACCATTGCACTATGGGACTCGAACTCACAACCAACAGATTGGCTGTAGAGATTTGAAGCTCTCAATTAGTGTGCGATGCTGCAGCAGGGAAGAATTTGATTTTGGACAGCACGATCGTGTCAGAAGCTCTCATGCGTTGCTTACACCCACTAGGCATCTGTGTACTAGATATAGCTGGCATCGACACCATCTTCGTGGTGTAGCACGTCACCGCTTCAGTACTGGAGGTCGTCGATTAAGTTTCCTTCTAGACGTGATGATAATGAATAAGCCCGTTTGCTTTGTATTCATTAGCTCTACCTTATTTCATCTTTCCGCATCGTCTCACGCCTGGTATATGGTGCTGACGTCGTCTTGGTTTCTTCAAGGATGGGATAAGCCGTAATAATGGCGTGGCCCAAATATAATTTCCAGGAAAGCTAAACAAATGAAGCAGTTATAAGTTAAAGTTTTTTTGTAGAGACCAGGGGCTAGACCGAATAGGTAACACGCGGCAAAACAAACAAGTGTTTCTACTTCACCGCCAACAGGCGTAACTTCCCCAAATGAATACGACTCACAATTCCTTTACTATTCAAGAGGAGATTGTTGGATCGCAACGGTGAATATTTCCTTTAAGAAACACAAAAGGAAGCAGTATACAGCTTACTGGGCATAATATTTGACCAACAATTACAGCACTGCCTCATGTTTGTTTTTTAGTGGCTGGTGATAATGTGCATAGCTTTGGCCACTGCTGATATTCACAACGAACAGTGTTAATAATTGTAGAGCTAGTAATGCCCGCGATGGTTAGTACAGCAAAGGGAGACTTTGGCAAACGTATCAAACTTTTTAAGGCTTCAGACAGAAACAACCACCAAACATTCATTGTTCGTACCTAATTTGATAGCCTGCTATAGAACAAGCCATCAATATCTTATTAAACGTATTACGATACGTTTGAATGAATACGATTGAAGAGAAAATGCATGCAGTTTTGTTCACATTATGTAACCATACCGGTGAGGGCATTCAAAACACAAGCAGCAGTGTTGCTGCACAAGTGAGTAAATTTCGAATGCCCTTTGAACATTGCTTGAATTTCGATGTGGTGCGACTTTCGTTTTGGCTCTACCAGAAAGCCTCCACTCATGATTTCCACACTCCTTGGACGATTATTCGACGTTTGTCCACTTAGGCTTCGTCCGAAAACGTCGTGTTATATGTAACCTAATTACGGCCCCGTTATATATGTTCGTTACCGATTGCGACAAATATCAACGTGACAAACGACGAACTGCCCCTGCAGGCGTGCTGGCCTTTCTCAATACCAAGCATTCTTCCTGAGCAAACAGGCGTTGAAAGTGCGGGCCTGTTTTCGTATCGAACACACAAATAAATATAGGCAGTATCTTCAAAAAGGCGGCTGACAGATGGAATAGCACACTGTGGTATAAAGTTCGTAAACAGGGATAATGTGCCTCAGAAAGGCTCGCCAGCCTTTCTGAGACGCTTTATCTTTGCTTACAAACAGCACCAGAATAAACGCACAAGGAGATAGTCATGGCAATCACAACTCGCCTTTTTGTCTAGCTTTGTGTTTCCTGCTCGCTTGAGCCGTTGACACGCCATGAAACACGAAGCCCAAAAATTCATTTTCTTCATCATACGCGATGAGTATGGATTTTATACTACGCGGATGCCGAAGCCAATCGTCTTGTTTAAGGCGTACTTGCGTCACTGCCATGTCGCTGCGCTGCGCCGTTGCGCTTTTTTATGCTTCAAAATTGTTCGCCGATAGTACTCTTTAGCATCCGTGGCCACCAGTTCACTGCTAAATCATTGAGAAACTATTTCATGTGTGCATTTCACAACTCTAGTACCTAACAGCTTATTATACACAGACCAAAATTCAATGCCGATTTAGCGGTAAATGCGAGACAAATGCGTTAGCGTTTTACGCTTCACCTCTTTGGGGTTCCGGATCCGTGATTTAAACCGCGTTCATTACATTGTAAATTATTCTTGCGGAGCTCACTCGATACCAACCCAGCTTCTAGGAGAAGTGAAGTTCAAATGGCGGGTTTCTGGTCCAGTTTACCTGTATATATGTAATGTTCCAAGTGTGGACCTAGGTGGCTAAGTTGAAGTGAAGAAACACAAAGAATAATAGCAGTGTTTGGACGAACTTGAGAAAACATGACTTTCTAACGAGTGGAGCATAGCCAAGATTATCTTTATGCTGAAGAATTGAGCAGAAGATTATCTTTCTGCCAAGACACCACAAAATCTCGTGAAGGCGATAGTATTAGCAAAAAAGCGATCGCTCGAGAATATTGCCCATGCACAGAACTCCCCTTATCACTACAATGTACATCATCGTGGCTGATCACCGTCAGAGTACAAGTTCGTCGCCAATATCCACTGCGCGTTCCTTACCACGATGCACAGTATTGTCTTGTGAGATGACCAAACCTCGGTTACACTGATTTTCATAAAACGTGGGCTCTGCATGATATTTTTTGCGTATTGCGTTATGCAGCGTTCCCACGTGGCTTCTCCATCGAATCGAGGACCTTTAAATTGAGACCTTGTACCTTACCAAAGATGCCCTTCAATTATCCCTCTCTATCGTGTCATTGAAACGTCACTCAAAGCTGTACGATGTGTGTGATCTACCAGACTGTTTTACCAAGGGCGTCTTTCACGAAAGAAGTCAAATTTATGGAAAAAGATTCTGCTGCTACATGCAGGCCTCTTCCGTTCTCGTCGGCGTCAGCTGGAGTAACCGTACGTTTAAAAAAGTTACCCTTTCGTTGATCATAATGCCGTTGAGCAATACTCAAGCTGTTCTACTGCTTCAAACATTTCTGTACTGCGTATGAATTGAGCGTGAGTCACCCACGGAGCTTCGTCTAACACGGTAAAATGTAGCGAAATTGCACTAGTACAACTGAAAGAAGAAGAATGTTGAAAATTGGCTGTCAGAGTGTGCGATCACAATGATTAGCCACGTTTTGCTAACAAACCCACTGCGTTCGGCAACATAATTTGCACACGTATCCCACGGAAATATTTCAGTAATAATGACAATCTCCATGAGACGTTCTAAACAATGGTTCTCGTGCCTTCCGACATACGCAGCCATCAAGAAAATGTCCGAGCCAGACAGCCGTAATCTTTTATGCCAAGTTTCGCGTCGCTTCAACCCTACTGCCACAGATTTAAATATAGCGTACTGGAATAGTCTTCAAGCCATGCACGGTCATCGAAAAATGGGCGGTACCGTTAAGAATGAACTGACTGTTATTCAAAGCCACCATTTGCTTACCTCTGTTTGTGACACTTCCTATAACCAACCACCACTATGCCGAATACTGTAAAACGTGTATAGGGAACCCTGGTCCAGTAAGAGGTTTCGAAAGCCTGAAATAAAGTTGTGGCTAAAGTGCACGTTCATTATTCGCCGGTGTGGAAAAGTAGTCTATTCAGCTAGTGCACTAGCCTTGATAGTGCAAGTGTCTTGAAGGGTCAAAGCCTTGTCGGACGCCAACAACATGTTCTCGCAAAAAAAGAAGGATCTAAAACCTATCACTGCTTCCTTTAAACAGTATACTATTATAACTGAAATTATTCTTAGATCACAGGGTGCATACGTCAGCTAAATCTCAGCTAAGCTTAGAACAGCTGCACGCGTTCACGATACTTCATGCTGCTGAAGTGAATAAACGTTGTTTCCATTTGTACAGCATATTTAGAAGTGCAAGGTGTAAGTATTACCGGGAACTTAGGAATCTTAAGTTTTAAAACACGTTAGCGCGCCTAATACTTGAAAAAAATAAGAAAACTACGCCTGAATATTTTATATTGAAGTTAAGATGTTGTGATTTCGTTTTAATGCGAAAACATTATAAGCCTATTGAGTGAAGATTCGTCGTAGACTACGTGACCGAAAGATGGAACCAAAAATGGCCGATGGCGCAAAGATTTTCAGGGAGGTTCCTGTAAACAAATTAAGATAAATTAAAGGAAGTGTGATACATTTCGCTCTGAGTGGGAATCGAATCCGGGCCTGCGGGGTGCGAGGCGAGCACATTTCTCAGACGTCGCCGCGGCTACACGGGTCTGGCTGACTAAAGATGTGCCTTTTGCGTGCGGCAGTGGGCCCCGTGACGGCGCAGACAATGGATCGACGTGGTTCCACACTATGAGTGTACGAAATGAGCATGTTTATGGCGTTCCAAGGTCTACGAACGGTACCATGCTTTCGCATTCTCACACATAAGCAGTCTTAAGTGTATCTGCCGAATTTGTTTAAATATCTACAGGAATATCACGAAAAATGAACACCAAACTTTCAATACCTCTTCTTTTCCGCGCCGCCTTCTGTTAAAAATTAACGAAGTGACATGGTTCGCCAGTTTTTTTTAGTGCGTGTCAGGCCTCGAGACAACGCATGAAACCTTGAACACAATAGAGCTAGGTAATTTGTGCCGTTGAACTCAAGAACTTAAAAGCAATTAAACGACAAACACCAACTAATAGGGATGCTAAAAATGAATTAATCTTTGGGACGGTTCGGCTTCGCCACGGAAGCCTTGTTCACAATGGGTCGAAGGAAAGTCCCTGGAAGCTTATGTGTTCTTCAGCACATGACGTATGCAGCGTGTGTACGACGGGGGGAGGATTTGTTCCTTTAGATCTAGCGTATGACGTATTTTCTCAAGAAATGTCAGTAAACAAGTAAACTTGGAATCACCGCTGCACCTGGACTCGTTCCAGATACAGAAAACACGTCACACGCTCAATCAAAATGAGGGAACCCTCCTACTGTCATACGGGCGCTGTCTGAACACGAAAGTTCAACCATGGTGCTGATTGATTACTTGACATTTTCATGTTCGGGACCAAAACGATATAAAGAACAAATTTTTCATTTATATTCGCGCACACTCCAAGCTATTCTGAAGCGCCGCTGATCCCTTCAGGAGGGTCTTGGTGTTCACAGGTAAGCAGATGCACAACGCCATGATGAGACCCTAAAATTATGTATACCAGCGCGTGTTATCATCATCCGTCTTAAAAGCGGCGCTCAAGGCATATCCCCACTAGCTTCAGTGTTTAAGCTGAAAATTTCGTTACGGTCTCGATCTCAACAAAGAAGTTATATGAGTGCCTAACTGCTACTCGGTCTTCTACACCGTAACAATATCATGAAAGGCAATATTTTCATCCACCCGACAGTACTATTGTCTGCGCTAGCTTCAGGTGGATGACAATGTGTTCGTTGGTAAAACTTCCTCTGCATTGCGGATTTTCTCCGAAATGCTTTGATACAAACATGGCAACACCTATATGCGATAAGAAGTGTGGACATATCTCTTTGAGGTCGCGTGGACGGTCTGAATATGTAATATTGACTCCGCCAGCGTTAGCAGCTTGATGTAAGAGCTTCCTTCCTTCTGATTAATCTTACAACTGCACTCATGTTATTTAGTTAGCAACCGCACCCTAGCATGTATACATGTTTTAGACAAAGCCAATACTACAAGAAAAATGAAAGCCAAGTCTCCAAGAAAAATCCCCTTGCCAAAAATGTTGGCATCAGTGATGTTCCTTGTTTGCCACTGTTATTCCTTTCATGCCTGAAAGCTTCTGTGAAACTCTTTAATAGAAAACTTTGTTAACTTACAGGCCATCATTGTGCACTACCTTGTAGAGGCTGAAGTACGTCAATCACCAGCACATTTGCGTACTGCGACGAACGGACTCTGACATCTAAAAAAAAAACAGCATGATATCGGCGTCTGCATGGACCCTCATTGTTGTAGCTGTCGTCCAACTTATACCTGGGTAAGAAAAAGTTTCCTGTCGCGTATGAGCTACAGTGCTTCAAATTTATTGTATGCGCCACATAACAGTGCTATTACAGAAAATGCAAGAAGGCTTACCCTAATAATTATCCATCAGATCTCTTCGTGCAAGCTCGTATACATCTTACACCTTCTCTTGCGGTTGTATTGAATGTATATTTATTATGGCACCTGATCCTTATTTAGCACATTCTTGGATTTAACCTATGTTTATATCTGAAGATAGCCCCAGCTTAAGTGTGAATAAGGCACTAGTAAAAGAAACACAGTCAATCAGAACGGCAACCAGTTCTCAACCTTTAGTGTGAACAGTACCTGTAAGCTAGAAAATGCGTCAGTCACGTTGGATACTCCATGCCGATTTCCTTAAAGCAGGTCACATAGCAGCGCTTATTCATTAAATCAGTTCCGCGGAAGCCCGCAAGGTGGAGAAAAGTACATAAAAGGGAAAAATTGACATCCACCTGAATCATAGCACGAAGCTACAAAGGAAACCCATACGAGTTTCTCAGAAAGAAAGGCTCGCAGTTGAATAAAATTTCGCCCTGGACTGGGATTCGAGCCAGGGACGAAAGTCTTTACGGGGCGCACGCTCTACCATCTGTGCTAACCTCTACCTTGCGGGCTTCCGCTGAAGTCATTTGCCATAATCAGTGTCCCACTGCCTGGGGTCCTAGTTAGCTGAGATAGTAGAGCGGCCGCCCCGGAAAAGCATTGGTCCGGGTTCGAGTCCCGGAGCAGGACAAATTTTTCTTCAAGTGCAAATGTTTCTTTCTGAGGAGCCCGCAGGGGTTTCCTTGTAGCTTTGTGCTACGATTCGGGTGAATGCCAATTGTGCTCTTGCAGAGCAGCGTTAAGCGAGAAAGTTACTTGGCCAGGCACAAGTAGGATTGAAACTTTGATCAAAACGATGTCAACGTAACCGATACAATCACAATACTAAAGCCGTTCTGCGAAAGAGAAAAAAGTTGGCGTTGACAAACAACACAAAATTTGTGTTGTTGGCACCGACAAACAAATTAGCCACAATTTTCGAACTAGCACAGCTCCCTCCCTGCCCTGTTGATGCCCCTGTGCGGCGGCACTCTTAATTAGGCAAAGCGACTTCCTCATTGCGCTACCCCTGCTTTCTGCTAGTCTTCGCGTTTGCAAAAGAAACGTACAAAAAAAAGGATCTCCTGTGGCACATGAGTACTGTTTTGTGTCAGTAATGGTGCCAAGCACCCTATCATTTGACGATTGGCTGGTGACATTTTTTCACAAACCTCTTCTTGCCGTAGCAATATTGTATTGACGAAAGTACTTTTTATCTAGGGAAAGAAAAATACTTGGGTTGGGCAGCTGCGTTGGGTAGAGAAGTTTGGGTAGAGAAGTAGAGAAGTTAGAGAAGAAGAACACAAGAATTTAAATGCTACAGTGTAGCGTAAAATAACGACGTTGTTTGAACTGGAGAGAATGGCGTTATAAATATATTTAACATTTGCTTTAAAAAACAGTTGTCCCTCTAACACATGAATAGCGATGGTAACAGCTCACCGCCTTTTTCTGAGCATCTCGGCTGCCATATAGAAATAGCACAATTTCATTACCTATGAATTACGTATTACGTAGGCCTTCGTTGCAATTTTAGCCACAGAACACACCTTCTTTGTGGACACATTGCCAAACGACAGGTTCTAATTCATTGTAGTACAGCCACAACCACACGAACATAGAAAGCATGGGAGACAAGACAAAGCGCACGTATCATGACAGATAAGCACAAACAAACGCATAAACATTGTAAGCAGGGACATTGCAGGCCATGCTCATATATATATAGCTAGATATAACTAGAGTATACAGCATCGTAAGGTAGAATATTGACAGGCATGACACGATATTGAACCTTTTTACCTGATAATGGTATCAAACATATTGTGACACATGCATTACCAAGAGGTACTATGTCTTTAGCTTCTGTATAACCAAGCGCGTTGTTTCAGACTTTCTTCCGTAACAATAGCTTTATGACAAGGAAGTCCGACACGGCTATGGATGACACGAATGACGCCGACTGGAAGACGCAACAGCGTAGCCTTAATCAGTCACACCAGGAACAACGTCTAGCCCGTGTCCCACTTGGGTAGCGCTGGCGATACGGCTTTGGAGGTCTGCATGGCGCACTTTACATCTTCCTTCTTCGTTAAAGACGGAGCCACACTGCTGGCCCAAGGCGTCGTGAGAATGAAGGGCTCGTGATATGGCTTGAGGCGATCAACGTGCACAGTTTCGCGGCCTCGGCGACGCAAGTCCGTAGGGGGCGTCAGAGGTTCAATGACGCCGTTCACCGGAGAAGTTTGTTGTAGGACCCAGTAGGGTCCGTGGTATCTGGAGACAAACTTGGAGGAGGCATCTGGGGTCAAAGTAGGAGGCACCCACGACTAAACAAGAGCGTCAGGCGAAAACTAATGGTGGGGGCGCGCGTTGTCATGACGAAATTTCTGTAGCGCTTGTTCTTGCGTTGTAAGTGAGCGCGCTGGTTGTCGACATTACGCTGCATACGGGGTGGCTCCGGAAACCGGTGTAGCTTCTGACCATTCGGGATGGCTTTTTTCCCATCAAATCTAACCACGTCCATGTACACGTTTATGTACCTGCCATGTGGTTGAATAAATTCTAACACAAGTCAACTCAATTCATTTCAATTCAGAATAGTATTAATGGGAGATAACGGCTCTCGGCCACATAGGAGAAAGAAGGGAGAAAAGCCCGTCGTTGCTCAAAGTGCCGTATTGTGGGCGTACATGTACGTGACATAGGGAAGGACGAGGTTGGTATGGTTGGAGGGGATATACATCAAAAGCATGTCGCTAAGAGTTTGACAAAAACGATCAATCAAGCCGTTTGTTTGTGGGTAACATGCGGCGGAACCGCGATGAATAGCGTGGCATTCAGGGATACGTTCTTGAATGACATCGGCGAGAAAAATGCGCCCTCGGTCGTTCAGAAGTTCGCGGGCAGCGCCGTGACGTAGAACGAAGCGTTAAAGCAGGAAGGAGGCAACGTCACGAGCCGTCGCCGCTGGCAAAGCGGCCGTTTCTGCATATCTGGTGAGGTGATATATAGCCAAAATGACCCAGCGATTGCGAGCAGCTGTGTATGGCAGAGGCCCGTAAAGGTCTATCCCAACCCGGTGAGAGGATCGCGTAGGTCACGGCAAAGGTTGCATTGGTTTGGAAGAGCGGCAAGTATCAGGCTTTCGGCGTTGTCATTCTGTTCATCAGGGAATGCACTTTTGCACAAAGGTGTATATACCGCACTAATAAAACCTATGACGTTGTCTCGTGTAGGTCTTAAAGATACCAGCGTGTGCGCACTGAAGATCGGCGTGAAAAGCGGCGCATACATCAGCGTGGAGATACCGGGGCATTACTAGCAGCCATTTGCGGCCGTCGGAACAGTAGTTACGGCAATAGACGATTACGTCGCGGATGGCGAAATACGAAGCTTCTCAGTGTAGCGCTCGGGATGGTGGATGTGCAGACGTATCAAAGAGGTAATATATCAAAGATGAATATATCAAAGATGAAGAGAGGTAATATATCAATGATTTCATTCCTTGCGCTGCTCCAAAGCCATGTCGACAGAAGCTGATAGTGGAAGTGGGTCGTCTAGGACGTGGACACTGACAATGTCGGCGTGGATAGCCGAGCGCGAAAGAGCATGAGCATCGGCGTGCTTCTTGCCTAAACGGTAGACAATCCGGATGTCGTACTCTTCGAGTGTCAGTGCGCACCAGGCTAGGCGGCCGCAGGAACCATTAAGGGACGACAACCAGCAACGTGCGTTGTGATCGGTAACGACATCGAAGGACAGGCCGTACAAATATGGACGAAATTTTGTTATGGCCCGGATCGTCGCTATAGATTCTTTTTGCGTGACTGAATCAATCACTTCAGCTTTCGTTAAGTGCGGCTTGCTTACGCAACAACATATTCTTGGTGGCCGGACTTTCGCTGAGCGATGTCTTCCTTTCGCTTGGAGCGGATCTTCACACCATGCCGTGAGTTTTAGGACGCACAATATGGGCGTTTGACAGTACCCAAGCAACCATTGTTGCGTGGAGGCTATCAGAGCTGTTCAAAAATAATTTCGTGCCGTCGCGACGATTCAACCTTTTTTTTGTTTTCTTCTAAATTCTTATATGTTTCAATATCATTATTTGTCACGTTGCGCCACACTGTATCTTTACCGATCTTCTCAACGTGCGATTACCCGCTGCTTTCTTTTCGTAAACCAGTACATTAATTTATAACACAAACATGACCATGAGCCATGCCTTTGTTTATTGTGCTTCTTACGGCTCCCTTTCCATTCCAGTGAAGTTGCCAGTAACTAGCATAAAAGATTGGCCGTGGCTTAGCTCGGCTATGCCAATACACGTAGTGAAAGCTAAGGCATAGCATGGTTAGCCTTGGTTAAACTTTATTGCTAGTCCAGGTTAGTCTGGTTGTCTACCTATGTTGCGGCGTTTAGCCAATCGTTCTGCGCGCTATTCGTCTGCTTTCTGGGCGATTCGTTTCCTCTTCATCTCGTCCCGATGTCGATTCCAGGCAATGCCTCCTTTACTAGATGCCTGCCGCGTGAGCCGAGAAGCTGGTTCTCGCCCCTGTCCTCTTTACTCTTCCCCGCCCGGTTTAACCCGGGTCGGCTGCGAGTGCTAGCTGCGGTGGCCGCTGCAAACCTTAATCACGTAGCCCAGCCTCCAAAATTTTAGCGGTGTCTGTTGCGATCCCGGAGGCAGGACCACAATCTCTGGTCAAGCGATTGGTCGAGCGCGCGCCAGCCTAGTAATCGTCACTTCCTCTGCAACAGGAAGTGGGTCGGCTGCGAGCGCCGTCTCTCCGCGAGTACCCTCAACAACGGGAACCTCCGCTCCAACCGGAAGACTAGCGACGCGGCAGGCATCTAGTAAAGGAGGCATTGTTCCAGGCCTCTTCCTGCTTATCAGAACTGTCGCCGTCCATACTGCCGCCTCAACTGTGGTTGCATCGCATGCGAGTTCTCCTTTTCAATACTCCGACATGTTATCAGGCATGCGACGCAGCTGGCGAAGCGAGCGGAGGTGAGCGCAACGACGAGGAACGCAGTGTGACGTCATACCAAACGTGCACGGAATAGCGCGTCGCTGCGCAGCGGTGGAATACCTGTGGTTCGGTGATACTAGTACCGCATGCACAGTAGTGACGAGGGAGCGAGAGAGAGAGAAAAGAAATTGGCAGTGGCTTAGCGCAGTTATGCCAGGATATACGTAGCGTAAAGGTGCGGTTATGCTTTCCAGTCTTTTGCGCCGGCTGGGAGCGGCTCGACTCACCTTAACCGGCGTGAACGCGGAGGAACGTGGATGGCGAGGGCAGTAGCTCTGTCTCATCTTTCGGCGCGTTGACTCTTTGGTGCTTCTACAATAACATCAATATTACCTTTGTCATATTCTCAGATGCGTTTAGTGTGCCTGGTTGTCTGAGTAGAACGACCATAAATTGACATGCGCAAGGCATCGTGATCGCTCGTACCAGGCATGCGAGCCAATGCTGACGCAATGAGATGGAAAGACGTCAGCACGTTGTGAAAATGCAGAAGTGGTGGTCGTTACTAAGCTGAAACAATTGAAATAAAAGGAACGCTAAGAAAATCTGTAGCTTCGGCCGACTGAGCAGAGCGAGAATAACATGACCAGTTTATATATGAGAAATCTTTGAAGAGGGAAATTCACAAACGGATATTAGGCAGGAATTTCAATTAGGAACGCAACTGCCGTCAAAACGCCTGGTAAGGGAAAAAAGGCATGAATAGACAACTTTCTTGAGCACAAGAAAAACAATAACCTTCGTAGTAAGTGAAAAAATGAAGACCTCTGAAAGGGAATCTGATTGTACCTGCTCTGACACTGTTTTTGATGTCGCTAAGAACTTTTTTCACTTTTTCAGGTCCCAATCTAATGACGTTGCGAGTGGAAGCCAACAGCCGGCCTTACCAGCGGGCAGGTGAGCATAATGACATGGTTACGAAGCGACACCTTGGCGTTTGGAGAGTACAAAGTTAGCATTTTACAAGTGAAACAGTTGCATATGAGAACCTGCCACGCTGTTCAACATAAATGTATCAGGATGTACTATTGATAAAAGGGTCACCATACGTGCCCTAAGATACGCTTCTGTCACTTAATAACGGCAGAAAAAAACAAACTCCATGCAGAAAATGAACTATTTCCAGGGCCACTGCCTTCACGTCCTCTGTTTCGTCATGTCTCCTCTCTTGGTTTTAACATAAAGCTTGCTGCACTTAATTTGTTTCACCTAAATGTCGATGTTTTATTTTTTTTGTACAACGTGTAATGAAACAGAACCACTGTGTTGCGAAGTGTTGCTGCACGGAGTTTATCACGTGGAAGACGCTATGAGGGCGATAATATTAAAGACAGCGTCATGATTACAAAAAAATCGTATGACTTTCCTAAAAAATTGTAGCCGAACTTGCGGCTCAGTACTGGAAGGTTGATCTTAGCGCTTTATAAAGTAAGAAATGATTTTGTTCATCTACTCCCGAGCTATGTTATTAATGGGAAGGTCTCGTTTATGGAAGTTTGAATCAGTTCAAAATTAAAGCTTTACATATAGAACACCTGATTTATGGTGAAATGAACGCTCTATTTCTCCTTCCTATTCGCTCATGTGTGATATCAACAATTATGAACCGCTGGATGCAACTGCGTTTATTTAGAGCGCTCATTTATACATACGGCGCTTACTCTAGGTGTTTTTCTAAAATTAGATAGCACAATACTTTTCCCTTTCTTCACATTTTATTTCGCCTTGACTTCTGGATTAATTTTCATAAGTGCGAGAATTTTTGTGCGTTGGCACTCGCTTGCATAACGATCCCAATTACTCACTACCTTGGTGGTCTGCTTTACAAATGAAAAACAGTTGTACACATTTGTCTGAATGGAGCAGAAACCTTCGATGGATATCTATGGACGCGGTAGCAGATAGTTGGCGTATTTCGGGAGTTTCAAAATTTTGTCATTTTTAAGCCTGTGCAATATTTGCTGATTAAGTCCTTATCGCGCTCTGATAGTATTTACGTCCTCCTAGCATCTCTTAGCTGATTATCTGGTGTTCACATAAACCAAGAAAGTTGATTTCACGTACATTCGTCCATTAGTCATTCTTGCGCTTGATTAACCTTCATCATATCACCCACTAAATCTTACTGGAATTACCTTAGTGACATCTTTGATTTCGGATAGGGTATTGTCTTTCAATACGTCCTCATACAGTGTGCCAAAATATATTGACCTTCGGGTGAACAATTATGATCATTGCACCCTCTTGGATAATATGATAATTCATAGCCAGAACAGCTGAACATTTCGGCGGACGTTGTGGCACCGCATTTACAAAATTGGTTCAGTTGGCACAGCAGATCTAGCAAATAGGTATGTTTTACGCTCAATTTAGATTAAGAGGACCATAATTGCAAAGTTTAAAGTTAATTATACAGGAGGAAATCTGTGAATCTGGTGAATAGCCCCCACATGTTACTGGCCACCACCAAGAACAAAGTGTTGCGAAATGAAAGTAGTGTTCAAAATTTCTGAATATTCTACGTTTTATAATGACGCTAAGCCCTTCCTTGAAGTACCCACTATACAACCGCGAAATACAGCCGCCCGTGTTGCCTTTATGTGTCTTCCTTTTGTGTGTGTTAACTTGCGGCAAAAAACATGTCTTTTAGCAAGCACCAACCATGCCAACAAGCAGTTCTGTCGCAATAATAGCAAACAGGTAAAAGCGCTCCGCGATGTGACAGTATGCATCGTGGATACAGATGATGCTTCAAGTACTTAAGTTTATTTAGATACAAAACTCTTGAGGTCTACTAATGCGTCAAAGTTGTTTCCCCAGTTATTAGCGCAAAGATTGCACTAATATAAAGTATTCTTCATCGTATAATGGCGTTGAACCCTGGATCATAATAGAGACATCAGCAGTGCCTCAAATAGTTGCGGTAAAAAAAGCATGCGCTGCCTTATTTTCTTTGTGCATCCTCCACGAGGACGTTTTATGAATAAAAAAGTCCAATGAATCAAAAAACGCAGTAAGCAACTCGACATATACGACACAACAGACCTTATACAAGTGGCGTACGCTTGCTTCATGTTGGTGTACAAGCTAAATTCAAAAGTTTATTGCGCTCATGTACGTAAAGCTGTAACGCTAACAGCTATGTGCTGCATCAGCTATGCCATTTCGCGTAGCGGCATCTAGCGAATGACGGTTGCAATGAGCGCGTACTAGGCCTCAACTGCGGAAACCACTAAACGTAGGCGTAGCTAAGAACGGCACAAGACATGCGCGCGACGTAGAGATGTGGGGGCTCGTGAAAATACAAATGCCAAGGAATAGGGATAGCGAAGAGGGGGGGGGGATGAGATGAAGAGGGTGAGTAGTCGCGGTGAAATTTTTTTGTGTGGGAAATTACCTTAAGAATATTTTCAAAACTTACCCGTTGAAGCGCGATAAAACAAAAATGTGTGAACGTCGCTATTCATGCATTTTTCTCAACAAAAAGTTTTATGCCATGCATTCTTTCAACCAGTTCACATTTTTATGTCAAGCAACACAGAGTTTCCTCAGTGTTGCACATTTTGTCGCAAGATATTGAGCGCGAGCATTTACCGTTGCTCACAAAGGAACTCAGTGCCCTCCCACTCAGTGAAGGTTGACCAGCGAAGCGGTGTATGTGAGCCCCTTAATGGCGAACTGCACCTCCAGCACAGGTCGGCCCGGTATTGCCCTATGTTCAGGATCGGCCCACATATGGAGAGCGTAATTAAGGAAAATTCCGCAGTGGGCGAGTTGGTTCGACATAATTAACACTGTTGCGCAAAGAGACGCAGGGACAGGGCGTGAGCGATAAAAGAACACAGACTGGTGTCATGTGTTGTATTCTCGCTTATGTCCTGTCCCGTCGTTTCTTTGCGCAACAGTGTTAAATATGGTGAGGGCTTAACGCCGCCTGCTTCACCTACGGGTCCACCCGGCATTGCACTATCGCCGGGATCGGCCCGCTTATGGTGAGTGCTTAACGCCTGCTTCACCTCCGCCACGAGTCGGCCAGGTATTGCACCACCTTCGGGATTTTATGTCTTCACTACGACACGATCCTGGGGAAACTAGCTCTTAACAGTGTCGCTGCAACATTCACGCAGAAACACTTCTGGGAGTTGTCTGAGTATGCGTAAGCCTTGGGTCACTTGCTCACCTTCACGCAGCTCAGTGTCGTCCTAAATCTCATGAAACTTGATTCCGTCAGTATAAACGACAGCGATGCGGCGACACGAATTGTTGCAGACGGCGGCGCAAGGTGAATGGGTGAGGGAAGCGAACTACCGAAGGCGGCATTGCAAGCGATCATTATAAGCTGTTATCGCATTTTGCTGCCTTATCCATCCATTTAGTGCTTTGAACCATTATCAACGCTGTCCAACTGTACTTCAGCGGCGGCTGCATATGCCGTGGCTGCGCGGGCCCCTATCTTGAAAGCAATCTGCCATGGGGACGCTGTACGCAGAGTGCTGATAGCTTCGTGCACGCTGTGTTCTCGCCGCTTAGTTAGCGCTGAAGTGAGAAGCTGCACGAAGGTCAACTCACTCGTTGCTGCGGGCTCAATCTTGAAAGGAATCATCACACTTGACGGACGGACGGTACGGACAAACGGACGGACGGATGGACGGACGGACAAACGTTCGTTCTCGTTGGGTAGATATGGAAATGCTTACGCATTGGAATTAAGGAAGAACACGTTTAGCGTAGCTTACACCGAGGTGGAATACAAGCGATAATAAAGAGCTAACACATTTCGCCAGTGATACATTAAACTTCTTTTTGCAAACTTACGATTAACGTAAATTGCTATTGATGGCCTCACCTAGCTTTCTATGGTTTTCAAGTCCATTCTTTACGGAACGGGCACCATGGGGTTTTTTAAAGCGAAAGCTTTATTGGTCGCGAACTCCGAGGAGGCACATCACATCACAACGCGTGCCTCGCCGTGGATATTTTTCTCTCTCTCGCTGTCACTACTGCGCATGCGCCACTAGTAGCACCGACCCACAGGTGTTCCGCCGCTGCCGTTTGGTATGACGCCTCAGCGCGTTCCTCGTCGTGGCGCTCGCGTCCGCTCGCTTCGCCAGGTGCGTCGCATGCTTGATAACATGTCGGAGCATTGAAAAGGAGGGCTCGCTTGCGTCGCAACCACACTTGAGGCGGTTGTATGGACGGCGACAATTCTTATAAGCAGGAGAAGGCCTGGAATAGACATCGGAACGACAGGAAGAGCAAACGAATTGCCCAGCGCGCCGAACGACTGGCTAAATACAGCATCATAGGTAGACAAGCAGACTAACCTGGACTTGCAATCAAGATTAACCAAGACTAACCATGCTATATAGACCTTAGCTTTCGCTATGTTTATCCTGACCTAGCCGAGCTAAGCCGCTGCGAATTTTTTTGCTTCCACTTGATCTCAAACCGTCCGGAGCCTTCGTGCTAACATTTTTCCGGGATTCTTCGTGCTAACATTGTACATATTCGGGAGTGATTATCACTAGTTTAGGTGATCATTTACCAATTTATATGTTCTGGCGTTTTAATCACTGCTTTAAAGATACACGTCACGCTGAGACAGTTCTTGTGCAGGAAATCAATGGCAAATTATTAGAGAAATTTCGCGCGAAAATTGAAAATATAAACTGGAGCTCGCTGCTTAATAAAGTGATGCACACAACGCTTACGTTTATACGCTTAATACGTTTGTTAGCATTCCGGAGGAAGCATATACTTCTTGTTTTACGTTTAAAGAAGTAAGAAGTTCCACTAAAATATGGAAGCCATTACTTACGAATGAGTGTATCAAAATTATTCGCGATAAAATTCATTATATCCTAAATTCGTGAAAACGAAGGCCACTAATTCCACAGCATTCAAGAAATGCCGCAAGGGTGTAACTAAACTTTTGAAAAACACAAATCGTACATATATTAAACAGCGGCTTAATCAAGCAAACGTTGAAAGCGACACAGTCTGGCCTTAACTTAACAAGCTTTTAAGACCAGACCGGGAAGTTGAGTTGGAAGTTACTGTGGGTGGCAAGTTGTTAAGGGGCGAGGAGCTAGCAAACAGCTTTAATGACTGCTTTGCGATTGCAGCAAAACAGCAATTGAGTTATTGGGTATACTACCCAATAAAAATTCAGCCGTTGTTGAGCCAACGTCTCCGGAAGAGGTTTTCTTAGCTTTTCTGTCCCTTAAACACAGCAAAGTGATGGGCTGCAAATAACGCCCATTAAATTTGTTCTCGATCTTTTGTTACCTGTCCTCACTCGTATATTGAATATTGCTTTATATACTGGAGTCTCTCCCGAAGTAATGCAACATGCCAAAGTTACTGTACTGTTAAAATTCGGGAACAAAAAGGAATTTTCAAATTACAGACTAGTTTCAGTATTGCGTGTAAATTCAATAGGATTAGAAAAATTATCTCTTAAAGGTTACATCATTTAGCGAGAAACATTCTATCATATCGAAGCAACAGTTTGATTTTCGATAAGGAATGTCTACAGAGCTTGCTATACTATCACCAAAGGAATTCATTCTTAAAGGTTTTGAAGAGAAAAATGTAACAATTGAAGTTTTTATTGACTATTCCAAAGCGTTCGACCGTATTAACCATTTCACTTTATTAGCAGTTATACAGTCATATTTGAGACATAGAAAGCAGTCCGTCTCAAATAAATGCCACCAATAAACCCTTCAAAAATATTGCAAGAACTTCCGCAAGGCAGTGTTCTTAGACCAACATTGTTCTACCACGGCCGCTCGATGCAAAGCACGTTGTGCTTTCGGATCGAGCGGCCGTGGTTCTACATCCACATAAATGACATTGTTCGTATAAGCGAACAAACGCACTTCATAATTTATGCCGACCACAGCAGTTTGTTTTTCTAATCGCCAAATCTGGTCTACTTTTCAAACCTGGCAAACGACACCCTGAGTAGTTTACTTAAATGGAGCTAAATTAACTCCTTGGAAGTTAATACTACGAAAACAAAAGCTATTCTGTGTTCTCCACCTCAGAAAAATATTGACAGGATCATAATGTTAAAGCTCGGTGCAGAGTGGGCAGAGCTTGTAAAAAGAGTAAAGTCTTTAGAGTAGTTTTTAATAAGCATTTATTGCGGGATGATCACGTCCCGCGAGTTTCAACGTCTTTGGCCAGGGTTTGTGACATACCATGCAAATTGAAGCATGTTTTACCCCCTAAAATTAACCTTTTCTTCTACAACAGCCTTCTTGCTCCTCATAATAATTATTGCAACCTCGCATGGGGAACCACTTCCCAAACGAATCTTGATAAGATACTAGTCCTGCAGAAAAAAGCCAATCACAATAAGATGAATGCCTCTTACGATGCTAATAAAGCTGCAATGTTTCGCTCCCTTAATGTGCTGCCCGTTCAACACTCGTACAAAAGAAAACTTGTTTCAAAGTGCGAAAACAGTCTTTTAGACAACAACGCAGTTTTTTTAGATTTTTGCAAATAAATGATTAACGAATATAAATAGTTTTCCTTTGTCGGCGTATGACGACTCTGAAAAGCACAGCAAACCTCTAAATAAAGGGAAATTTTGGGACACGTATTCCACAATGTCGATCTCTTCCTGTAAGCAGCAAAAATAGAATAATTGGACTCTCGCTAACAGTTTGTCTTATCACTTCAGCAGGTATTCCCTGTGTTCAGGAATTTTCGGAAAGAGTGCGCCGTAATGATGATTTTTGCACATCTTCAAGCATTTCAGATGTTTTGCATCTCTAGCTCTAGGTTGCACTCACTTCAGTGCTCCATGACAAAAAATACTTCAACTTCATAGACGTGGTAGAAATGTGGTTGATGTGCTTTTCCAGATGAGCTGGTAAAACAACTTGGGCCATCCATGTTATAGCTCAGGGTACTACTTCCTCGACACGCAAACGTGCCATTTTACTGGTGGCAATACATCGCAGTGATGCTACCATAATTAAATAGATACGTCAACAACTATCCTACTTCCAACTGTCGCGCGCCCGGGCCCACCCACACAAGCTTCAAGATGGCCAGGCCAGATAAAGTGTTCCGCATCTGACAGTTGAACTGCACGAGTTTCACTGCGCGGTAAGCTTCCCTGCAGCAATACCTTCGCAGTCACGATGCCCAGCTTTACGTAATCCTACTGGAAGAAACTCGCACACACACACTCATTCACTCGTTCATTGGTTAGCATTGGTTACCCGGCCCCTTGGGAGGACATGGTGCCGCCACGCTTGTCGCTAAACAGCTGACATGCCTCACCTCACGTACGACCTCGGCACGTACGACGTGGACAACGTCATGAGCAAGGTTCACCCAAGCGACGCGTCGTGCAAAGTGTGTACATCCTCAACCTGTGCATCAGCCCCAGACAAAAAAAGTGAACGCTTCGAACGCCTATTCCAGAGAGCCATCCGTATTGCAGGCTCAAACATGCTCGTGATTGCTGGCCACTTAACGCTGCGCATCACGCCTGGGCTTATGTGTATAACACCCCAAGGGTACCACGCTGTGGCAGCATGCTCACGACCTGGATCTCACCCTAGTGACGGACAAGGCGTTCCCCACCCGCATCGGCTAGTGCACGCACGGAGACAACACCCCGGATCTCTGCACCATGAAGAACAGCCGATGTCCGCTGGCCCAATCTCGTGAAGGATCTTGGCAGCGACGATCTTATACTAGCCATGCACTTACCCACCGTCGTTAGAGAGCCCAAGTCGTACACGTGGATCGAGTGGGACCTCTTTCGCAAGACTCGCGCCGCATGACTCCTCGAGACCTGGATGGCTCAGCTCAAGGCCGACGTCAGTGAGGCCATGAAAACAGTCAATACGGATATGCCCACTGAGAAGATGGACAGCCGCCTCGACCACTTGCTCGAGGCCAGTCTCTACTGACCCAATCGAAGAGCAAATGTCTCAACCATAGGCTCCGCAAACGAACTGCAGAACTTAGCAAGGCCACAACGGAACACTGCAGCACCCTATCTCAACAGGAGTATGACGAGATATGTAATTCGTTCAACGAACAGATGGCCAATAAAAAGACTTGGAACCTCCTCAAATACCTGCTCGACGACACCAACACCGCCACGAACCAGGGCCACTCACTTACCATACATGTTCACAAGGCCAAAGGGACCGCATGGCCGGATGACGTCGCCAAAACCCGTGCGCAATAGTACCTACAGATACTCATAGGCCCACCGGCCCTACATCCCGATTACACCGGTGCTGACAACATCTTCCTCGGTGCCGACTTTTCCGTCGGAGAGGTGCGGCGGCCTCTCCATGAACTCAACGGCCATTCCGCCCCGTGCCTCGACAGCCTAGCCAGCAATATCCTGTGAAAATTAGAAGACCCCTTGGTCGTGTATCTCACGGACGCCATCAATGGCGTGTGAGGGTGGGGCAAGTTACTCTACGCCTGGAAACTCGCCCACACGATCCTCATTCCAAAACCGGGAAGGCGATGCCGATAACCTTCACCCCACCTCACTCATGTCGTGCGTCGGTGTAGCATGTCGTGCGTGGCCGAGCATGTCGTACTCAACAGAGTCAGCCGGTATCTAGAAGACCAAGACTATTTCACAGATCGCATGACCGACTTCCGACGCGGGCTTTCGACGCAGGATACGATGCTACTCCTGAAACATCAGAGCATAGACGCCGGGGCAACTTGTGGCACCTGAGCGATACTCGGCCTCGTCCAGGAGAAGGCGTTCGATAACATCGAGCACTTGGCAATAATTAAGGTGAACGCGGACTTAGGTCTTGGGAGCCGGTTCTGCGAGTTCATTCACTCTTTCCTAACCCGTCGCATAGCCATGCTCCTTGCCGGAGACCTCACGTCGGAAGAAATCGAACTCGGACAGCGTGGCACCCCCAGGGCTCCATCTTCTCGCCGACGCTGTTCAACCTGTGGTGATGATGGGGCTCACTGAACGCCTCTCAAAGATAGAAAGCTTTAGTCATACGGTATACGCGGATGGCATCCACATCTGGTGCTCCGCGGGGTCGGATGGTTTTATCGAATCCGCTCTGCCGGAGGCAGTCGAAACCACCGAGCCCTACCTCGACCACACGGGCCTGAAGTGCTCCTCCGCCAAATCGGAGCTGCTTCTGTACTGTCCAACACAACAAGGCAACAGGTCCAAGGGTTGGAAACCAACGACCGAGTGCAACATCACCCTCCGCAGCCGAGACGGTCGCCCCACCCCCAGGGTCGACTGCATCCGAGTCCTGGGAATGATAATCGAGGCAGGCGGATCAAACATTCAAATGGTCCACAAGCTTACTACAAAGACGGACAACGTGCTACGACTCATACACAGAGTTGCCAACTGTCACCACGGCCTCAAAGAAGACAATCTGCTACGTCTCGTACATGCGTTCATCCTATGTCACTTTACCTATGTCGCAGCAATGCACAAGTTGAAACAATCGGAGCGTGACGAGCTCAATCCGAAAGTTAGTGAAGCGGGACCTAGGGCTCCCGATCACCACGCTGACGCATCGACTCCTTGAGATCGGGGTGCACAATACGCTCGAAGTGATTGCTGAGGCTCAGGAGAAAGCGCAGGTGTTACGGCTGACGACCACTACGACGGGCCACCACATTTTGTGCGAGCTCGGCTACTTCACACCGACCACTCAGGATCCACCGGAGTTTGGGCTGGTTCCCCGCGAGTTCCACGACCTGGTCCCGATCGCACCCATTCCGAGAAAAGTACATCCTTATCACAATTGAGGCAGGGGGCTCGCCCGGGCCAGCGCATTCCTCAAGCGCATGGACAAGAAAGCGGACGACGTCGCGTTCATAGATGCCACCACCTACCACGGCAACCGAGCCTTTGCCGCGGTCGCAGTCTCGTCCTCGTAGCGGAGCCTATAGCAATACTCACACACGACCCCAAGGTGGCGGAGCAAGGGGCCATAACCCTGGTAATGCTCGACTACAAGCTAGAGGTAATATTGAGCGTACGAGAGAGGAGTCGTCTCTGACCAGGCGTGGCGTGTCCTCCACGGCACTAATCCGAGCACCCTCAAGCACCACGCCGTTACCTTGTTTACCGCTCACCGGGTCGGATCCCGGGTGCCACTTCCAACCTTAACGAGACAGCCCACGACACTGCGTGGGCGCTTACCGACCGCCCCGTCACCCCCGGGCAAGTGCGTCTCGACGAGTTGGAGGCGAACAAGGACGCCCCTGTAACGTACAGTGAAATCACTAAGCATTTTACCAGGGACGACGTCTCTTTCCGCCCCCGCACCCCAAACTAAACAGGCCGCAGGGCTAATGCTACGCTAGTTACAAACACATGACAACCCTCCCCGTTGCACATAATCTACGGAGACGTCTACCCCGACGACGAGTGCCCCTCGTGTGGCGACCCGGCGACACTCGCACACATGCTCTGGGATCGCAGAAACGCTCCGCCCGACTCTACCTCGGACGAGTGGGATAAGACGCTGCGAATCCAGCTACTACAAGACCAGCGATGGGCCGTCCAGCAGGACCACGTAGTGACCGCCAGGTACTCCCTGTCGGTCCCTGAGTGGGAGACTCCCGCTGCGCGCTGATGCGACTCCTGCAGTACCTCAAGTATTGTTTATCCCCTCCAATCTGCAACTATCGCTGCATAATGCGCGGACTCGAAACAGTAGACATAAAAAAGGACTGCCTTAGGACTCATAAATTCTAATACATCGGTTTAAGAATATTTTTGCAATTTCAAAAATTCACGCTTCCTTAATATAAGTACGCTTGGTAGTTTGAAAATAAAATAGATAGCTCTTCCAATAACTGATAGATGTCGTCCTCTTTAGCAAGAAAGCATTTGAATATATCCTAATCATTTCGCGAACGGTTTGAGCAGCTGTCTTTTAATAAATGAGAGCTTAACACATATTCAAGCAGACAGTTTTTTATTATATCGTATTGCTTACAAGAAACGGCTGTGCACTCTGCCAAGTGGTCGTGATAAGAAACTACATTTACGGTTATTTTGTGTTGTATAGCCAACCAGATCCCGAGCCTCTGTTTCTCACTCCATACATTGACAACTGTTCCTACTACGAAGCAAGAGAGAAGAGCAAAATACAATATGCCGAGAAGTTCGGTGTTACTGCTTACTCTGGTTACATCACTCTGAACGCAACTACTCGAAGCAATCTCTTCTTTCTCCTGACTGAAGTACAGGTACGTAAGTCCTGCGCATGTTTTTCTACTCTACACAAGCGTGCCATGTTGAATAAATTCGGAAAATACGTAATACTTTTCACGAAAGTGGGTAAAATTAGTAAAATTATTTTTAATAGCTCACTACAATTATATGATTTTAAAGATTCATCCTTAGCGAGCACATATCAAAGATTGCTACTCTACCTTTGTCACGTGCTCAAATTAGTGGCATTAAACAGCCCTATCTGCGTTTACTTCGTTGCCCTATCTCTTTCTGACCCATGACCTATTCCCCAATAGGAAAGAGCGCTGTAATGATGGCCCGAATAAGATGGTATAAAAAAAGTTTTGAGACTAGCTCTGTTTTGAAGAAAGTAGTATATTTATGTGCATTCAAACTAGACTGTCAAGACGAAGTGTTTTTTTGTTCTGGGTTTAGTTTCGTTTCACTGAAAAAAAGTTTCATCCCGCTTCTGCTACGTAATGTAAAAAAAGTGGTTATCCGTAAGGGTCCATAGCTGTTCTGGTTCGGATGGAAAAATGTTCGGAGCGAAGTAACCATATAAATATAGTAGTTATTTTTCTCTATAAGTGAGCTGTGAATTCTGAGATCATGTTGAGTGCCTTGAGTCAAGGAACCATGAGTGCTCTCGGAAGCCGCATGTCATCGATTGTACTCGCTAGAATGAGAGGCCGCTGTTCCAATAAAACGAACCTAAACGACGTGAACGAATGATAAAACTTTGGTGACAAACCATTGTACTCGCAGAAAACGAAACGATAAGCTCTTCAGTGTGTCAGCTCTGGGTTTTGCCACGAGGCTGATTAGCAAGCGCACCGAACGGTAGGTTTAGATCAGCGGACAGCTCAACCAGCTATCGCTCGCACAATCGCTGCCTGAGATACGCGCTTATGCGGACGTTTCCTGACGCCGCTTGTTTCGGATTGCCGACTTTCCTCTTTAACCGAAAACCAATAAAAAATAATTCGGTTTCACTCGGAAACAAAATAATCAATAACGTTTCAGTTACGTTTTCATCCCGGTGAAAACTATCGTTTTCTTTGATTATTTTTTTCGTTCTGTTCAAACACACTGCTATTGAGGTTTCTGTCGCCAAAGTCATTGAGCGAAGTGAGTTACCATGCTCTATTCACGCTTTCGAGAAGCTGTAACCTGAAACACCAATGTACATTGTAGAACAAATTAAGGCCGGATATCTCTGAAGTTGTGGTAATCTTAAAATTCCTGTTTAGTAAACATGACCTCACAACTGCTTGATTTCAATGTCGGAATAAGATGTCCCGCCTACATGAATAATGAAATACGTAATTAAGGATTCTTTTTGTTCACGTATCCAGATATTTCTATTGTTATGCAGGTAATTTCTGCGTCTTGCATTATTCCATTTGACAAAGCGAAAGACAGTATTTGTAAGATGCTATTTCAACAAAATTTGACCAACTTAAAGAAGAAGACAGGTGCTATATGAATTGGCTGCGATAGACTCTGCGGTGAAAATGAGATTCGTACTTTTCTACGTGACGAAGACGTTATAGGAGACTAACACCCACATGCATTTCTAGGGCAACTCATCTGATGCACCCCTCTTACTATGGACTCAAGGTGGCCCGGGTCTGTCAGCACTGTTTGGTCTGTTTCTCGAGAATGGCCCCTTAGATTTTATTGGTTTTTACTCAAACGAAACCCCAGACATACGCCCCAGAACTAATACCTTACAAAAGAACATGAGCGTTCTCTACCTGGATCTTCCCGTGGGGGCTGGCTTCAGCTTCACAGAAGACGAAAAAAACGGTTACCCAACAAAACTCGAGGACATAGTATTGCACGTGAAGGAATTTTTGACACAATTCATGAAAGTCTTCTCTGAATATGGAAATCGGGACTTCTATCTCGCCGGAGAGTCATATGGAGGTCAGTATTTTTCGTTTCTCTCGTTACTCTTGTGCCTTGCCTTAATGCGTAGAAATAAATTATTCTGGGCTCTAATGGCTCTCTTGCTTTAGGGCTTGGCAATGCGGCACGGATCTTCCAGCCGAGCACATGGTAGCGCCACACGCATAAGCATTGCCTAATCGCTGGCAGCCACAGACAGTAACTCAGAGTGGGGGCAATATGGCGATATCTCCCTGAACAAAGCGTCCACATTCCGGGAGATTGACTATAGTCTGCTTTTAAGGCACTTCGAAAATGAAACTGTTTAGCGCAGTTGCCTTTAACGGGTGAGATAATTAATCACACTCGATTCCGACATAGCCCCTAACTGGAGCATAGACGTCTCTGCCGAGGACAAAATTAGGAAAAGACTAGTGCGAATTAAAAATATTCCCAGTTGCCACTAAGTGGCGGAGGCACTAGAGGTGCATAAATTTTAGCGATATACACGTTTCAAAGATTATATATCTCTTTTTTGCAGTGCGCAGGTTGCCGTATCTGGCGCCCGCTTTTTTATACACATCAACAAACTCCTAGTTGGTAGTAGGCAGTAAAGATTCACGGTATTTTATTTTCTTCTCTGTTAAGAAATATAACTATTCTTAACTGCTGAACTAGCGGTCAATGTGTGAATACTATATTTTTATCACACATATGAAACCTTTTTGCCCTGTGCAACTTTTATCTTTGCACCTTTTCAGCGTTTGAAGGGCCCCGTGAAATAAAGCGTCACCGTGGCATACTTTCAAACAATTTGCTCCAAATGTGGATCGTGCGCTTTTTAGAAAAATATCCCTTAAAAGAACTTGTAGCTGGGCTCGTTGGTAATCAACATTGCTGTCAAGCGCAACACAAGACGCTCACAGGCAGGCACGAAGTCACACACAAATACACCTCCAGAAAAGACAGCCCTCATTTTCCGAGAAGCACTCACTCCAAATGTTTTTTTCCTAATATAGACGACTGCCGCACATGTGCAATACATGATCAAGACCATTTCTTGCAGAAGACTCTGGGCAAAGAAGGGTTAAGACGTGCAGACACGGACCCAAGACAACACAAGTGGACAACACGAACAGAGTTCGTGTTGTCCACTTCTCTTTTTTTATGTTCGTGTATGCCTTACGTCTTCTTTGCATTATGAATTCTTACCATTAAGCTCAGCTTTCTGTTGTCCGGAGCCTCTGTGATGCACTGGTGCTTATTGTTACGTGTAAAAGCCGCTTTTTAGGCCATATGTGGCGGCCATTTAATGCTTGTGCCGAGAACACGCGTTTAATCAAACCGTAGTCAACACCTACCACAGAAACAAAACATGTGCAACAAGACGAGCAAATTTGTCTGTCTTATATTTTTTTTACTTCTTGAGCGTGTTCTCTTAATCTGTCATTCAAACACCACTCAGTCGATAACGTGATAACAGAATCCGTCATAATGGAATCGGCTACGCGAGTCTCGTAGCACATTGTGCAAAGTCATTTCCATGCTTCACTTTGTATACGTGCTTTTTGACTTTCTCGTAAGCTGAAAAAGGCGTGTCGACGAAAGCCGACGTAAAACGACAAAAAAAAAGATAAAATAAGGTCTTCATGAGAGCGCTGTAATTATGGCGCATTCTGGCGCACAGAGCGCGCTGTGACATAGTATTTTTTAAACTCCGCGGGATTTTCGTTTTTCCCGAATAAAAGCGGCCACGCTAAGTCTATCTCGTTGGAAATACCTGAGTTGGCCAATATTTGTGAAGCTCCACAACTTCCCATTGACGCCTCAACGTTTCAAGCTATATGTAAAATGTTAATTATTTATCTCGGCCAATTACTCAAAGGAAGGACGAGCAAAGCATGGTACTGTAAGTTTAGATAAACGCTAACAACATCCACGCAATTTCTGCTCTGAAAAACGCATAGGTTTTTTGAAAACCTCGGTACAAGTTAGCTGGGACACTCTGTATATTACTATGAGATGTCCGCTGTTATGTTCTAGCTACCAGGCGATCTAGGTTAGCTTTAGTGACCCCTGTCTAGTCATGGTTACAATGAGTACGATTAAAATAGCTGCGAAGTTTAGTTTCTGACCTAGTTGTGTTTTATTTATGTCGGCTAGGAGAGACGTGTGATGCAGGGGGGGGGGAGATGGAGACAGAGGTAGTGCTTAACGAATAGAGTTAAGCCCTATCATAATCAATTTTTTGTAAAGGCGTTTATTCGGTTCGTAGAGCATCAGCGATCACTGCGGCAGCAGCAGGTGGGGCCTAGCCAGAGAACGAACTGGCTACGAGCCACGCGATGGGCAACGGGGCTTTTTAGGCTGCCGTTGTTCTTCGTCATAATCACTTCCGGCATTGAAGAGTAGCCATTCTGGCGACCTAGGAAGAGGTGACCGGATCATAATACGGCTTCAGCCGGTCAATGTGCACAGTCTGTCGCCCCCGACGACGCAGATCGGGAGATGGTGATGCGGGTTCGACCACGTAATTAACTGGTCATGGTTGAGCAACTCCGTGGTTGGGCTCGTGGTACTTCGAGGGGAGTTTAGACGAAAGGCCAGGAGCAGCAACAGCTGGGACCCAAAGCCGCACGAGTGAGTCGATAGGGAAGGAGTGAGGGGGTGGGCTGAGGTTATGGCGCTCTTTTGGCGGCACTGTTGAGCAGACGTCAAATAACGGGCTAGTTGTCGGCATTTCTCGGCGTACTGAGTGACCGTAGAAACAGGTGAGCATTAAGCAGGGTGCGGCTGGTATGGGAGAACTGTATCAATGGTGCTGGAGGGAAGGCAGACGTAAAGCAGAAAGAATGGTGAAAATCCGGTAGTGGCTTGAGAGGCAGCGTTGTAGGCGTATGTGACGAATGGAAGTACGAGATCTGAGTTGGAGTGGTCAGACGCAACAGACATTGATAGAATGTCACCAAGAGTTCTGGTGAATCGTTCTGTTAAGCAATTGGTTTATGGATTATAAGCAGTAGTAGTGCGGTTAGGAGTGACTGCAGGACGTCCGAGAGGAATACGTGACCCTGATCACTGCGCAGTTCACGAGGTTCACCATGGCGGAGAACAAAGTTGCTCAGAATGAATGAGACGACGTCTTTTGCTGATGCGGCAGGCAAGGCGGTGACTTCAGCATATCGTGTCAAATGACCTACGGCGACAACAATTCATCGATTGCCAGCACCAGTAGATGGAAGAGGCCCGTACAAATCAACGCCAATACGGTCGAATGGCTGAGCTGAGCAGGGAAGTGGCTGGAGAGGTTCGGCGGAGAAATGCGAGACACATTTGCAGCATTGGCAGGCAATGCAGAAGCGTACGTATTTGCGGACCAAGTTGTACATACCTCGCCAATAATATCGTAGGCGAAGCCCTGTGTAGGTTTTTGACACTCCGCCGTGACCACAATGAGGGTGAGAGGGAGTATAGTAGCATAAATCTTGTCGAAGGTGACGGGGCACTACTAAGAGCCTTGTGCGGCCGTCATTGTGGTATTTTCGGCGGTATAAAAGTCTGTCGCGGATGGTGAAATGCTGCGCCTGTCACCGTAACGCTTGAGGTACCGATTGGGCGGAGAATTTGGCAAAACTCGAATATCATGACGATCCATGGGTTTTTTCGTTGCTCTGAGGCCATGTCCAGGATGTCAAGTGGTGAGATATCATGTCTGTAGGTAGAAGCACTGCTGTCTGAAGTAAGTGGTAAACGCGAGAAGGGCATCGGTGTCAGAGTGTCTGCGTCCAGAGCGATAGACGACACGGATATCATGTTCCTGGATTTGGAGGGCCCACTGAGCGAGGCGGCCCGATGGGTTAGACAACCAGCAAAGAGCGGAATGATCCGTCACCACGTCAAAGGGTCGACCATAGAGATATGGGCGAAATTTCTGAAGAGCCCATACGAAAGCAAGCACTCCTTTTCTGTTACTGAGTAATTAGCCTCAGGTTTTGTGAGGGAACGACTGGCATAAGTGACCCCGTATTCGGCATTAGTGCTCTTAAGTTGTGCGAGTACGACACCAAGGCCGACACCACTGGCGTCAATGTGAAGTTCTGTAGGTGCGCTTGGATCAAAATGGCGCAAGATCAGAGGAGACGTGAGTAAACGAAGAAAAGTCGTAAAGGCATCCTCGGAGGCTTCCGACCAAGTAGAAAGTTCATTGTCGCTTTGTAGGAGTTGGTTTAGTGGTGCGATCACAGTAGCGAAAATGCGAAGGAAACATCGAAAATAGGAGCATGGGCCAATGAAGCTGCGTAGCGCTTTTAAATTAGTGGGCTTCGGAAATTGGGATACAGCGCGAAGTTTAGCAGGTTCAGGAAGAATGCCTTCTTTGGAGACAACATGGCCTTATATAGTCAGTTTCCGAGCTGAAAATAGGATCTTTTTAAAGTTAAACTGGAGACGAGCTTTCCGGAGACAGGTCAAAACTTGATGTAAACGGCGAAGATGAGTAAGAAAATCAGGGGAAAAGACGACAACGCCGTCGAGGTAGCAGAGCCAAGTATTCCCCTACAGACCGCGCAGGATGCCATCTATCACGCGTTCAAACATGGAGGGCGCGTTGCACAGACCGAGCGGCATTACAGTGAATTCATACAAGCCGTCTGGTGTTACAAACGCGGTTTTAGAACAGTCAGCGTCAGCCATGGGCACCTGCCAGTAGCCGGAGTGGAGATCTAAGAAGGAAAAAAAACTCCGCTCCTTACAAACAGTCAAGAGCGTTGTTGATACGTGGCAACGGGTATACATCATTTCGGGTAATCTCGTTAAGTCTTCGATAATCAACGCAAAATCGTATGGTGCCATCTTTTTTAACTAGGACGACTGGTTAAGCCCAGAGACTACTAGAAGGCTGAACGACATCACGTTTCAGCATATCGTTCACCTGGTCATTGATAAGGCGTCTTTCCATTGGCGATACTCGGTCGGGACACTGCCGAATGGGTACATGGCTCCCAGTGTCGATAGTGTTCGCAACAGTCATTGTGCGGCCGAGTGACGTTGCTTGGCAGTGTAGAGAAGAAGAGAAGTCCTCAAGCAAGTGAAGAAGTTCGTCGCGCTGCGTCGTCGTGAGGTCACAGTCAATAGCTGGCGTAAAAGAACGCGGCAGTGAGTGAGGAGGCGATGCCTCCGGAGCGGCAAGATAACTCGAGTCATCCATCGTGTCAAATAATCAAGATGAGGCCAGGGGCTCCGCTCTGCCAAGGCTTTCACGACGGCGTAAAATAATTGGTTCGGCCGATGGATTTGACACGCCCATGAGAGGTGCCAGTTTTGAACTCGAGGACGGCGAACGGCAGTGGTAGTGAACGGCGGTGAAGTAAATGTTCAGATGGAGCGAAGAGTACTGTTCCGTCATCTACATAGTCACAAGAGATACTGACAGGAGCGGAAGACCAGGCAGGTATAACGGTGTGTTCAGAAATGCCGATTTTGCGACAAGTGTTCTTGTGGTAAGTGATTATAGCGCTCGAAAACTGAAACAGCTTGATTTCCGCGCGGGCGCAGTCAATGATAGCATGATGTGTGGAGAGAAAATCCCAACCTAATATGAGGTCGTGGGAACATGACGGCAACACGATGAATTTTATGATATAGGGGACCTCGTGAATTACGACACGAGCTGTGCAGGTGCCGGATGGCTCGATGTGCTGCGCGTTGGCAGTTCGAAGAGACAGTCCAGAAAGCGGCGTCGTCACTTTTCCTATCTTGCGGCAAATACGGGCATCTATCGCTGAATGTGCAGCAATGGTGTCGGCAAGTGCTAGCGTCAATGTTCCTTCTATTGCGACTTCAATAACATTTTTCGGGGATATGTGAGGCCCTATACATTTCGCTGACATCGCAGTTCTCGCCTCCTGAATTGCAATTTTTAGTTTTCCTGGCGCAGAGAGCTCCGCCGACGGTGCATGGGGGAAAGGGCGCGGCGGCGAGAAGGTGAACGGCGAGCGGAGAATGCGGTCTCGACGGCAGAAGATTCAGAAGTGCCCGAATAGTTGCGGTGTTGTTGGAAACGTGGCGCATCGACGCACATTGTTGGTAACGTTCGGTGTAAGCAGGCGACAGTGACGCGCTAGGCGTCCAGCATGGCCACAATAAAAACAAATCGGACGATTGTCTTCCGTGTGCAAATGGTGTTGAGGTCGTGCATACTGCACAAGTGGCCGGATGGGAGGGGATAGCGGCGGGCGCAAAGACGGGCAAAGGGGACCGTAGGACTGTTTTGCAGGCCTCGTAGTGACTTCGGCGTACGTCAGGGGAGCGGCAGTGAGAGCCTGCTGGAGAGAAGGCGAAATCTGGTCGGCTACCTGCTCCTTGATGACAGATCGGAGAGCGGGCGCCAATGGAGAACTCGACTGGCCGTGTGTAAGTGGAATCAGAGAAAGCTGACGAGCCACCTCTTCACGGACGAACTCCTTGATCTGTAGCAGCAGCGACGTGTTTTTCGGGGCAACAGCCAAGCTCAACATTGAAGTCGCCTGAGGAGGAGATTGGAGGGTGGCTATGCGTTGTTTGCGTAGTTCGTCGAAGCTTTGACAGATTCTGACGAGTTCAGAGACTGTCAACGGATCATTCGCCAACAGCATCTGGAAGGCGTCGTCTTCAATGCATTTTAAGACATGGCGGATCTTCTCGGCATCAGCCATTATGACATCAACGCGGCTGCAGAGGTCGACATCTTCTATATACCTGGTTAATGTCTCCCCGCACTGTTGGGCACGACCACGCGAACGCTGCTCGGCGCGAAGCTTGCGAACGGCGGAGCACCCGAATACCTCCGTCACGTTAGTTTTGAAGGCCGTCCACGTCGTGAGATCACGTTCATTGTTGCGATGCCACACGCTGGCGACACCGCTTAAATGAAACGACACGTAATTCAGTTTCTTTGGTGCCGTCCCAGTAGTTGTGGATGCTCACCCGATCATAGCCAGAGAGCCTGTCTTCTACGTCATTGTCTTGGGTAGCGCTCAATATGGGTGGGTCGCGCTGACGCAACGAGCCGAGGCAGACCATGGTAGTCATCGGGCAGCGGGTTGCGGTTGCGGTGGTCCTTCTTCCGGTATAATGAAGACAGGATGCAGTGTCCAATTCCGAAGTTCCAGAATTTCTGTTGTACCCAGCACCTCCACCAATTGTAAAGGGGGTTTATTCGGGTCGTAGAGCAGCAGCGACCAACGCAGCACCAGCAGGTACGGCGGAGCCAGAGAGCGAACTGGGTATGTGCCGCGTGATCGCAACGGGGCTTTTTAGCCTGCCCCTCTTCTTTATCACATATTAGGTTATTTATTTATTTCGTCTATTTAATTGGTTATTCATAATTTCACAGCACGTGGGTGCAACAGAAAAGTGATTAAATGCAACAACAGAAGTTATGTCAAAGCATAATGCGTTAGGCTAAGAGTGGGGGGTGGTAAATAGCTGTTTTCAAACTTAGTTTCCCTAATGGCAGTGAGAGGTTCAGGAACATGGTTCCAGTCTACACACTTGCGTCGAAGAGATGAAGAATGATGCATTTTGTGCAAGAATATTGCACGTGAACTGCATACTGTATGCGTGCTTGATTATCTGAGCGAGAAATGTAGGAATGTGGCACAGAGAGCTTACGTTTTATTATCAGTTTGTAGTAGTAGGTCTTATAAAATGGTAAAAAGGAGTGAACGTGCGATGTCATGAAAGGTTTGTTTAGGGGCAATAAAGACAAACACTAAGTCAAGCTAAAGTGATAGATTACTGCTGTAGAACCTCTAAGGCGTGAATATTATTCCGAACAGAGTCTTAATAATCGACACATCGAGGTAAATGAAAGATATGATTAGGGACGTCCCCGGGACATTCAAGCACTTGCCCGATGACGGAAGCGCTATTCAGGTAAATTCTGTCACCAGCACGCAACTACTCGTTGCGAAAAAAAAACATCCTCGTATTGTATTATAAGATGAAATAAAATGCTACTTCTCCAGTTCCAGTTCATGTTTAGGAAAAAAAACTCATTGAAATTACCGTTGACAACGACGCGAATGGTCGAAAGGTTCCTTTTCAACTCTGTGCAGCCTACGCTTTTGGGTTTCAGTACTTTCCTGATCGCGTAGTGCTACGCTGGTTTTCCTAGCTCGCGAAACTAACAGAAATTGCAAGTAGCAGACAATTAAACTTCCATGTGACGTCGCGGGAAGCCCGAAAAGTCCACGCCACTTGACGAAAAAGCAGCTGGAGCGGCGAATCCACCGCTCTGTCTTGGCTCGGTGCGGCCGTCTGTCGGATGCCGTTCCATTCCCCGACGGCAGCAAAGGGCGGTGATGTCGTATGCAACGTCACAAATCCCCGGTTGTGTGGAGGGAGATTTTAATTTCGAAAAAAAGGTATTCGGATTCTTCAGATACAACTATCACGTAAACGAAGACTTTTCTTTGCGCGAAATAAGCGTAGCGAGGTTTCTGGAAAAACATTTAGACAGTCCACGTCGACTTAGTATTTGATTTTAGTGTCTTTTTAAGTGTGTAGTTCATGAATGATACGCGCCATGGTAAAAGCAATGAGACATTAGGGTCGGTTGCATAGTTTTGAATATCTTCGATGGCAAGGGTAAATTAGGCATGAATGGTATCCAACACAGCAGAGGCATATAGTTAATTTGAAATAACATATATCCTTTAAAGTGTAGGTTTAAGAGACAAAGGTATTGCTAAAAAATTTCTGCGAAATATCTTGTTATGCGATTAGCTTTACAAGCTGCGTAGTCAACATACTTGTTCTAATCAAAGCCAACAATCTTTTATATTTCCAGCAAGGTATTCCGTCGCTGTCGCTTACTATTGGAACAAGATGATGTTGAACGAGTCAAAGCTAAACCTCAAGGGGGTGATTGGAGGCAATGGATTCCTCGGCCCTATATTTGATTTAGCCGACTCCAGCGACTTCCTCTACCAGATGTCGATGGTCGACTCGAAAGGACGGGAAGAATTTAAACAACGGTTTCAGAAGATGAAACAGCTGGCAGCGTCTGAAAATACTACCGATAAGATGTACGCGCTGATGCTGCTCACCAGCACTTTATTTATAAATGATACGTCGCCTACACTGTTTCAGAATCTGACCCTATACGGTGATCACGCAAGCCCAATGTACACCCACAGACCAGTTCGAATGCTACAATGTGCGGTTTTTTTAAATCAAAGCGCAACCAAAGTATTGCTGCATGCTGGGGCGAACAACACTTTTCAAATAATCAATGAAATTATGCTACAGACTTTTGTTGTCGACAGCTTGAGAGATATCAGCGTGTTCAATGAACATGTGCTAAACGAATCTAGAGTGCTGTTATACAACGGACAAATGGACGCACTTTTTCCATCGGTAAACCAACGAGATTATTATGGAAGGTTGAACTGGACGTACGCAGATGACTACAGAAATGCACCTCGTTATCCTTGGAAACCGTATCAAGGGTACTACGGCTTTGCTGGCTATAAGAAGACGGTGCATAACTTCACAGAAGCTGTAATATTAGGCATGAGTCACTATGGTGCCGCAGAGAAACCTGATGAACCATACTTCCTGATAACTGAATTTATTGCTAACTCATCGAAAGGTGAAAGTGTTTGACCAACAGCTTGAAAGAGTGTAACGCAGGGTACAGCCCAACAGCGAAAGGGCCACGAGCTGCAGATGTTACCCAGCATCACACGGAAGTATTTTGGTTGAATAAAATCTTGCTGCCGTATTTTCTGAGTAGACAATCTCAGGTGCCTTGTGCTCAATTTTTCTCTGCTTTTTAAACAAATATTACGAAGACTTGTTATTTATTTACAATAGCATATCGGCAGGAAGTGCGCCAGCAGAATTATTTCATTCTTTTTTAGATAGTTTAAATTTAACAAAAATTATGCACTCAGGAGGCATACTTATGCGAACATAAGGGACACCACCTTTTTCACTTTATGAGAGTAATCGCTAGGGCACGTCATTGCTTAGGTACAATGACGTGGAACACAATTATTTTTTCTTTAGTTATTTTATTTCTTAATCACAAACACAGTAAAAACAAGAAAGAATCTTACACACATTTGTTTTTGCAGCGATATTAAGAAAAAATTGACCAGAATTCGTTATAAATAGGTCACAATGAGCTGCCATACAAAACTAGGAAAGGTTATGTCACTCGATTCCCCTAATTTCGAGCTCTAGGTTCATGTAATGCCTGGGAATATGTCTGTGTATCTGTTTTTGCTATAGCTGTGCGTTTTAATGTGTCCCGGCATGCTTTCATTCTCCTGAAAACCACAAGATAATCTTTTTTATTTAAACGCTAACCCAAGGCTCGAAGATCTTGTTTGAGAAAGGTTTGTGGGATAAGAAAGAGAATTCGAATTAAAATTACCATTAGGAAAGTGAAAAGGCTGAATATTGCAACGTCGATTGAATCTGACTTATACACAATAATGACGTCATATGCGCACAGTGAATACAGCCAACCAGGTGGTAGTTTCAGTAGGGAGGCTTTTCACTGTGCAACTCAAGAGAAACGGACTGCCCTTTGGGACGTCCTGCATGACACTGTAGCGTTTTCTTTGTTCTCCATTTCTCTGTACAAATGCTACCATTTCACTTAAACATTTCGAAATCCATCAATCCTGACCAGCCACTTAGGTTAAGCTCCAATATGTAGCAAGACCATGCACATGACTTCCACTTACACTATTGAATGTTGTGTGGTTCTTAAAGTATACTACGATTGCTATATTTCCACAAATTCCTTCCCGTTAGACGCATGTGACAATGCCAAAGACAGCAACCATTGTACATCACCGTTTTCGCTACCCTGTCAGGTAGTCGAAAAGCACATTCGCGTTTCTACACCACCATTACAATCGACTGTTCAGTATCTTCTGCATTACTTTACAAAGGCAACTTGTGAAGCCTATGGGCCAGAATGAGCGAAAACAAAGTTTTTGACTCAGACTGGTTTTGGCTGAGTATCGTCTACTGTTTTTGAGGCGTGCAAAGTGGTAGTTAACCTCGCTGAGGCGTTTGAGTATAACGTGTGGCCCTAGATAGTGGGCCAAGAAATTTTGGCACAAGCCGCGCTTCTGTAAAGGCGTCTAGAGCCACACAAGATCACAACAATAAAAATATACAAGTAGGCGAGGGCCGTCGTAGCGGATCTTTGAGTGGTCTTGCGAAGCCAGGGTGAGTACCCGATCAAGTCATTGCGCTTCTTGTGCTCGACACTGGACATTGGTAATAGAGTCATTGTCATGAGAGAAGTAAGGAAACATGGTACCGAGCGTGTAGTGAGGCGCACGAGCGTAAATAAAAAAGAACGGTGAGTAACCGATGGTATCGGTGTCTTGTGGTTTTGAAGGCATAGATGACAAAAGGCAGGAGGACACTCACAGTTATAACGTGCAGAATCAACATACATGGATGTTGGTAATCGTTCTGTTTGTGTGTTCAACCAGGCGATTAGTTCGTGGATGGTATGGCATCGAATGCTAGAAGCTAGCTAAACACAAACGAAGGGTCTCTTCGACAACGTCTGCGGTAAACTATTTTTCACGATCGCTGATTATAATACGACGAGGCCATTGCCGGAGAATTATGAAATATCACAGGAAAAGAGAAACGTCTGCAGGTCTTGCAAATGGCAGCGCTGCCTCTCACAATAACGGCTCAGGTGGTCCACACATACAATAATCCAACGATTACCGTTGGAGGATCGCGGAAACGGGCCCACAAGATGTTGCAATAAACGTATATTTAAAAATATTTATAAGGCGATCAGCACAAGAATCACAGCAGCCAAGATTGTGAGGAGCAGCGTCTTCTTCATCGATGCCAGCCTAATGCAACAGACTTATGTCTCGTGGCATTACCTCCCAGGCGAAAACACTCGCTCCATTCAGGTAGGCTAGACTGCAGCAGCAACGGGCGAGTTATACAGCTTTAGCGGAGTAACGTGAACTACAACAATCTGGACCGGCGTAGAACATAACATTGGCTTTGCTGGTACAGTACCATACGGCACGTCGGTAACTTGGCGCAGAACGCGATAACGACCGTTGTGGCGTTGTAGAAGCTTCGCTGATAGACCAACTCGTCGAGTTGGGGGCGGGAGAAGCGCTAAGGGTCCTATAGCATAATATACATCCTTATGACGACAACTGTAACGCAACTTCTGTGATGCCTGAGATATCTTAAGGCGGTCATGTCGCATTAATTTGGTGGAGGTGGACGTTCCCCGTACCCGTCATGGAGCTTCGCAGCGGTGGCAACGGCGACAGTGCAACTTCGGCTCCTGCTGGCGGCGCTTCATCTACGCAACCGTCTCCGCCTGCAGCCCCGACCTACGTCGCCATTACCCCGCACCTCCACCAAATTAATGTTACGTGTAGCTGACGTACGAGTCTATTTACAATATATTTACGCGTAGACGAACGGTGGCAATGATGGCGACGCTATATCAAGTGGTGGCCACATCGTCTTCCTTCTCCTCAGTGCAGCCACACTGTGGTGGCGGTTCCGTAGCATCATGACGTGCAGCGTTCACCCTTAAAATAGAACCTTGCGCGTGCTCCGATGGTTCTTGTGGAGCTGATGGGAGTAATGTTTACATGGGGAGTGTCGGTTCAGGACCAAAACGAAAATAAAACGAGGAACAACGTGTAGTATCGGGGCCCCACGTACTATAGGCGAAGGTAAAAAAGGGTAATGTAACATCCCAGTTGTGGTGGTCGGCGCCATTGTACATTGAGAGCATGTCGGTTATGGGGCAATTAAGCCGTTCGGTGAGACCATTTGCCAGAGGATGATAGGCGGTGCTGACCTTGTGTTTTGTGGAACACGAGCGGAGGAGGTCATAGATGACACCGGACAAGAAGTAAGGACCGCGATAGCTGAAGAGCTGACGAGGAGCTCCGTTATGCAGAAATATATCGCGGAGAAGGAAGTCGGCTATATCGGTAGCACAGCTGGCTGGAGGCGCGGGTGTAGCAGCGTGGCGCGTGGCATAGTCTGTAACGACAGCAACCCATTTGTTTCCGGATGCTAATGTAGGGAAAGCTCCGATCAGATCGAGGCCGACGTGGTAGAACGGCTCTACTGGGACATCGCTGGGCTGAAGAAGGCCGGTAGGAAGCGTCGGTGGTCCCTTGCGTCGTTGACACTGTTCGCAGCTGCCAACATACTTCTGCGCGGAGCGATAAAGCCGCGGCCTAAATAAACGACGCCGCACGCGGTCATAAGTGCGCGTTACGCTAGGGTGACCGCTGTGGGATCGTCTTGTAGCTGCTGGAGTACGGTAGAACGCATGTGGGAGGGCACCATCAGCAAGTACGCAAGGTGGTACAAAGCTCCATAATGTGAAGTATATATCCGGAGCGACTCGTCAAAGGCCCTTGAGCTGAGACAGTCGATGATGGAACGCAACGCCAGATCATGCAGCTATTCAGCGCCAACATGAAGAAATTCCGAGAAAGAAAAAAAAAACACAGGCATTGGAGTCAAGGTTGGTGTTGTCGGGCGATTCAACGATATATCGGCACAGGCAGTCCGCGTCCTGATTTTATTGGCCAGACTTGTGCACGACGAAAAACGAGTACTCTTTATTCCGCAAAGCCCAGCGTCCAAGACGGCCTGCAGGATCTTTCAGCGAGCAAAGCCAGCAGAGCGCATGGTGGTCCGTTACTACCGTGAATGGACAGCCAAAGAGGTACGACCGAAATTTGGAGATGGGCCAAACATGGACAAGACATTCACGCTCAGTAATTGAGTAAAATCGCTCCGGGGCAGAGAGTAGGCGGCTAGCATTCGCTATGACGCAGTCACGACCATGCTGGGGCTGGGCAAGGGCAGCTCCGATTCCATATCCACTGTCGCCCATCCGAACTTCCGTAGGAGCAGAAGGGTCGAAGTGCGCTAACAGAGCGGAAGTCGTGAGAAGGCGGATAAGCGCAGAAAGCGTATGAGAACGGCGTATGAAAGCCCTATGAAAAAGGCGTATCTTTCTTGAGACACTCAGTGAGTGGACGTGCGTGCAATTTCAGCATGATTTTCGATCAAGCGACGGAAGTAAGAACATAAGCCAATAAAGGAGCGAACGTCTTTGGTAGAGGAAAGTAGGGGGAAATGTGTCACGGCACGATTTTTTTTCACGGTCAGGTCGGATACCTTCGCCATTAACAAGGTAACCGAGCATTTTTATTTCGCGGCGACCAAAGTGGCACTTGGACCAGCTGAGCTGAAGACTGGCGCTATGGAACTCTTGGAGAATGCCCAACAGGCGCTGAATATAGCTGGAAAATGTCGTTGAAAAAAGAATAACGTCATCCAGGTAACGTAAGCAGGTCAACCATTTCAATCCTAAAAGGAGCGAATCCATCACGCGCTCAAATGTGGCTGGCGCATTGCATAGACCGATGTGCATAACCTTAAATTGGTATAGCCCGTCAGGTGTTACAAATGCGGTCTTTTCGAGCTCCATAGGATCTATGGGAACCTGCCAATAACCACACCGCAGATCGATGGACGAACGATCGCTCAGTGGAGGCAGTCGCGGGCATATCTTTGCGAGGCAACAGATATACGTCCTTCTTAGGGATGTTGTTTATGCGTCTGTAATCGACACAGAAACACCAAGTGCCGTCTGTTTTCTTGGCGAGCTCAACAGGAAATGCCCATGGGCTACTCAAGGGTTCTATAATTCTTTTTCTGCCATCTTGTCTACTTATTTATGTATAATCGCCCGCTCAGCAGCAGAGACGCGATGATGAATAGGGTTTGCGTCGCCGGTGTAGATTCGATGCATGACAACCGTTGTCTGGCCAAGGGGGCACTTGTCCAAGTCAAAACATACCGCTACGACGCTAACACACGGCAAAGATCAGCAGCGTGTGCAGGTGAAAGGTCCGCAGTGATCATATAGGAGAGTTCACTGGTGGGCAAGCTGATGGTTCCTGCAGCGCTCGTAGGACGTGAAGGGACTTCGCATGTTAGGTTGGGAATCTGACAGTCGTTTAGGGATGACAACGTTGCAAGCGGAATTCCGGAAGGTAGAACATGTGCGGGTAAGTCGAATTTGAGCGCAGAGAAATAAGCTTCTTTGTCGACAATTTCGAGAACCGTCTATCATAGGGGATGCAACGTAATCCCCGTAAGCGACAGTAGGAGAGGGCGTCAAAACAACGTTAGTGGATTGCAGCGGCTGTCGCACAAACTCGGCAGTACACAGTTGCGTAGGCCGGGCAGCAATAGTATCGAGGACAGAAGGCAGTTCGAGTTGAAAGACACTGGCGCCGCAGTCGACAAGGGCTGAATGTGGTTAAAAAGTCAATGCCCAAGATCACGTCGAATGGGCCACTGCTCAAGCAAACTAAACAGACCACTTGTCCAATAGCCAGATATAGTGACGCGGGCAGTGCATGTTCCAATAACGGTAGGTGTGTTTCTATGGGAGACTCTTACTGCATGTTGCACGGCATGCATGTTGCAGGACTTTCTTCAGCTTCTCACGAAGACCAGCGCTCATCACAGGGATTTGTGCACCCGTGTCGATAAGGGCCGTAACAGTAACACCGTCGACTTGGATTTCAAGCAAATAAGAGCGGGTAGGGACAGTAAGACGAGGATTTGGAAGAAGAGTCAAGAATGCTGCGTCACCTCCGGGCGCTGCACTGGTTAGTTTTCCGGTGCGTAGCGTCCAGGTTTTGCAGGCGACGGAAAATGGCGTGCTTGCGGCGAAGGCGAGGGGAATCGCCGGGCTTGCGGCAAGCGAGATCGGTGGTCGTGCGGTGATGGCGACCTGCTATACAGATTAGTGCGAGTGTCGACATCGGGCGTGTCCGTCGGTAAAGAGAGCGACGATGTTGCACGAGAGTAGCCTTTAGAACAAGGGTTGTGGGTGCTGTAGCCAGTCGGTGATGTCCGATCGCTCCAGCAGTGCGGCGCAATATGCCCAACTCGAGAGCATGCGAAACATAGTGGGCGAGCGTCTGGCATCCTCTACTTGACGGGATTGTGATATCACGAATAGAGGGGCTGGCCCCTCGGTGCGACTTCTGGAACTGATGGTGTGACTATTGGAACTGGTGGGACACGCACCGTGCAGACAGAGGAGAGTCACAGATTAACGGCTTCCTGTCGAACCATGGTTTGAATCAAGGAAACCGTAGGTTGGTCAGCAGTCGAGACGTCGTGCACAAGATGGTGACATTGCTTCTATTTCATGACGAACGATACGTGTCAAAGTGTCCGAAGCAGGCGATTGTAAAGTCTGAGGCGGTTCTTCGCATTCAAGGTACCCAAAAACATGCACACTGAGTACAATAAGGCAAGGCGAAAAGTACGCGCACAACATATCAGAACAATGTATGAAAATAATCCCACGTCCAACACAATATGCACGGACGCAGCAGCGTATTCGAACGTACACTCGAACGCCAGTGATGCCCAAAAGAACATCAGGAGGTACGCAGTGGCAATCGTCGATACGAAAGCACAGGAACAATTTACGGCATCCGTCAAGGCAGGTAGTCCGGCGGCTTCCGAAACTTTCGCCGTGGCAATGGCCCTCGTTCATGCAGAACGCACGCAAAAGAGCGTCCCCATAATAACAGACTTACAAGAAGCATGTCGCCTTTTTCTCAGGGGCCACGAGACCAAAAGATGTCACTCAATAATACCGACGCAATTTGCCTGTCATCACCGGATTCTATGGTGTCCAGGTCATACAGGCCTTGAGTGGGACGAACTGGCCAATTGGCTAGCCCGAGGTATTATTAACCGGGTCGACTCGATTGGGACGCTCCCAGGTAGCCACTGTAATGACCCCAATCCAACGAATGCCTGGGAGATTCTCGCTCATCAGCGTGCAACCAGAAAAAAATACTCTCCCCCTGACCCACAACACAGTGGAGAGGAAGCCGCCAGCTGGTGCAAATTCTAGACTGGGGTATTCCCCAGAATGCGATGTTCCCCACTCGCTACAGGCCCGACTGCCCGGGGTGCGGAGGCATACCAACATCACAGCACATTACTTGGGATTGTGAATTACACTCGTTCTATAAAACACACCACACAATGGAGCAATGGGAGGCACAGCTATCCAGCTCAGACCTGGCGGGCCAACAATCCTGTATAAGACATGTCAAGCGGGCGGCCGAGGTCAGCGGGGCCTTGGACTAAAGGGTCTCCGACCACTGCACGTAAATCATTTGTCAATAAAAGCTTCTCTCTCTCGCATGATGACGATGCGGTAGAATTGTGGGGGGTGGGGAGGGGTGGTGATTTGCTGCGGAATACGGCGGTATTTTGCTTGTTCGAATCGCTGACACTCTTTCACGATGGCATCCGCAGCAGCACAGTTCCTGAATACCAAGAGGTTAAATGCGTCGTCGGCGATACCTTTGGGTATGTGCTCGATCTTGTCCGCTTCGGACATGTCACCGTCAACATTGCGGCAAAGCGCTAGACTATCCTGAATATACGAAATCTATTATTGAGTAGATGACTGCTCGCGAGAGCGAAGTTCTTTTGTAGCGTCTAGTTGACGACCCAATGGCTTTCCGAACAACCCGTTCAGTTTTTCTTATCATAGGTCCCAGCTGGTGAGATCGTGCTCAGGCGCCTTGTACCAGACACGTGCAGTTGCTTTGAGAGAAAATACCAGATTTGCCAGCATAAGGGTAGCGTCCCACCTGCTCTGTTTGCTTACACGCTCGTACCATGAAATTCAATTTTCATAGTCCACGTCATCTGTGCCGTAGAAGGTGCCTGGATCTTTTGGAAGCGATCAGATGACAGACGGTGGGGAAGGCTGCGGCGTGGTAGGCTCCGCCGCTGTGAGTGCTTCAATATCCATCGGCGAGGGAACAACGTGGGGGACACTTTGGAGTTCCGTGCTGGGTTGATAATGATGAACAGGCAGCGTACCCCGCACCTCCATCAGAAATTTTGCACAAAACACGTATATTTACAAATATTTACAAATAAGCCGAGCAGCAGAGGAGTCACAGCAGCCAATATGGTGAGGAGCCATTTCTACGTCTTCTTCACCGATGCTGGTTCAATGCAACAGACTTCATTTGTCTCGCAGCAATATTGTGTTCAATTCAGGGTGCTTTATGAAGTAACTTGTACGCATATTGCATTAGACCGTTCCCTTATTAATCACCACAGTGAATTTTACCTCGTGTACGTTCATTCGGCAAGTACGACACCAATTCTTTAACCGTTACGATCCCGGTCATTCAACATTATATTACTACTCTCGATAGCCTTTGTGATGGCAGGAATTTTTGGTTCGATGGTTAGTCATATTCATCTGGCATCGAGCCCTCTGATGATTATGGTTTCGTACTTTATTCTCTGTAACGTTGCAATTGTCACTGCTACGTCTTTTTCACCGAAGCTGGTTTAAGGCGACAGACTTCTTTTGTCTCGCAGCAATTTTATGTTCAATTCAGCGTGCTTTGAAGCAACTCCTACGCATATTGCATTAGACATTTTCCTTATTAATCACCACAGTGAATTTTACCTCGTGTACGTAATTCGGCAAGTATGACACATATTCCTTAACCGTTACGATCCAGGTCACTCAGCATTCTATTACTACTCTCAGTAGCCTTTGTGATGGCAGGAATTTTCGATTCGATGGTTATTCATCTTCATCTGGCATCGAGCTCTCCGATGATGGCGGTTTTGTACTTTACTCTCTGTAACGTTGCAATTCCCTGAAGCATGCCACTCCTCATAAGATTGGAGCGTAACATTTTTGAGCTCCAGGTAAAGAAATGTTCCTTCAGTACCGGAAAATCTGGCAGTCGTAACCAAGCCGATTACCGAAGCAGTGCAGTCTGCGTCAGTGATCGACGTCGCACAGCCAAAACAGCTGGTCGTCCTTTTCGCTGTCGTGTTGTCGTCATCATATTTTTTCCTTGCTGGCGAGGGCAGCATTCTCCTCACATTTTTACTTTGTGTTCATTTCAAGTTGCCAGAGGGCGTAGCCTGCTCCATATAGTGCTCCGTCAAGATGTCTTGCAACTCTACGGGTGCGCAATATTTGTACGCTGCGGAAGAGTTCCTTTTTCTTAATAAACTATCGTCAGCTTTAGCACACTTGGCGTAATTATTATACAAACCATGCCGGTATATGCACAGTCGACGTTGTTTGTGTTTCTTATTATACTTAGAAATAGAAAAAATAAACTAGACAGTCCTGACATGTTATTTTTTATCATCACTTGATGCAGCCAAGCGCCAGGCTATGTGCTATATTCAATCATTTGCGTTTATTTTATTTATATCTTAGGCCGCCTCTTATCGGCACGTAAAATGATGGTCACGGTTCAATTTGGAGAATGGTACGGCCGCAGAATATGCTAACGCCTGAATTTCCGTTGGAAATTCCTATTAAGAGGAAGCTTTACCTCGGCCCCTACTCCAACGCCGTCTATTGAAATACGTGTAAAGTGCAGAAGTGCTTTTCTCAAATAACCCCTGGGCCTATTTTAATGAAACTTGGTGCACTTGAGAGAAAACCCTCAATTATGACATCTCTCAAGCGAAACTTATGTTTATGGCGTTGATCTTTTTAGAAGAATTCACGAAACTCGCCTTATTATTTACTTATTTATTTATCAGGACCCGCCGTATACGCAATTTCCTCCGAACTCTGCCTCACACTACGAAAGGTTTTGACGCCTATCTCCGACTTCATTCTTCGAACCGAGAACGCTCACGATATTAAGCCTCTCGCTGCCTGTACCGCTCGCGTCTTGATTCAAGAGCTACTATATACCGTCGAATTCGTCATGCTGCGCTCGTGTACCCATGACATTATATTAGGCTGGGACTTCCTTGCAAATAATAACGCCGTTAGTGACTGTTGTCACGCCGAACTCGAACATTCTGCACTTCCCGACCTTGAGACTATCGAAAACGGCCCTTCTAGTGCTAAACTGTTTCTGTCCGAAGACAATGCCGTCCCTCCACGCTCTTCCCTGCTTGTGCTGGTGTCGTGTGCCGCTATTTCTGATGGCACAGTTCTCTTTACGCCCTCTGAGGTGTTCATTCGCCGCCGATGTTCTCCGCTGCCCTTAGCTCTCCTTACTCTTCACAGTGGCGTCACGAAAACAGTCGTCGACAATCCCACGGCCTGCCCTTTACCTTTATTTCACGGTGAATGCCTAGGCCTCGTTCAACCAGTCGACACCTTTTGTATCTTTGACGCTGCCGCCGTTTCTACTTCTGCGGGCTTTGGCGCACACTCTAAAAACTAAGAGAGTGCCGGGCACTCCCTTTGAGGGAGTACTCGCTTGTCCCATATTTCACTCTCTTTTCGAGAGTAAAACACCTCCCTCTCAGACAGAGTGCAGCAACTCTCCCGGACAGTGTATTAGTACTCCTCCTAAACAGAGTGATGGAACTCCTGTTAAACAGAGCCCTGGTGCTCCCCCAAAGAGAGTAGCAGTACTCTTATCAAAAAGACTATTAGTACTCCCCCGAAGGGGGTAGCAGTGCTCCATGCAGGGTATCAGTACTCCACCAAGAATACTAGTACTCTACCAAAGAGAGTCTGGGTACTCCTCCAGAGTAGTAGCACTCCATCAAAAAGAGTACCGGTACTCTTCCCAGGCAGGGTTTTATTATTCCTCCGAGAGTACTTGTATTCCCCCAAACAGAGTGGTGTTACTCCTCCTAACAGAGTTCTGTTAGTCCTCTTAACAGAGTGCTGTTACTCCTCCCAGAATGCCAGTATTTTGTCGCAGCAGTGCACACATTGATTACATTAAAGAGCCCCACTATTTGCATAACCGGCCTAGTTAAACCTTTACAAATGAGTTCCAAGCACACTTGCTTTGGTGGGGTACTTCGCACTACAGTGGTAGAATCGCTACATAAAATAATTTTTTAAAAGGGCAAAATTTTTACTGAGGGCCAAAATTACATGCATGGTGCTAGAAGAGATACGAGATTAAGCAAGATTTTGACACATTTCAACTTTATCTAATAAGTTTCCCTTGAACATTTAAACAAATCGAACACAAGTGATACCAAACAACTGTGTGACTAAAATAACATCATATTTATTTCCACAAATATTTCTTTTATTGCAGAATACAGAACAAAAATAAATAAATAAATATTTCTGTCACTCCCTGACAAAAAGTTTGTCACTCCCTGACAATGAGAACCATACTGAGCCATACGGCACTTAGCTAGCTTCCCGCATGACTGAGGTTGCTACCTGCACGATGCTAGGTGCAACAGCGGTGGGTTCAAGGCCCATCAGGGCCTCCAACAGAAGACAAGTTCGCCTTCCCTTTGGCGTGTACTGGACATTAAAAGCCCAGAACACTGCCAAAAGCAAGGCGAACCCATCTACCACGTCCACAGCTGTGAGCTGCAATGTCTCAAATGAAACAAGAAGAGCTGAGGACGTCGCCGGGTGCTCTGCAGAGTGTAAAATCTTCTGGTACATGTGGCTTTCCCCAGGCACCTGGGCATAAAAGGTGAGAACAGAGGCCAAGATTAAAAGGACAACAATAATTATGTCAAACAACCTGGAAGAGGGCTCATTTCATCAAACATCCTGTTTGGCCACAAGATTTTGCAGTGAAATTATTAAAACTAGTTTGTCTAAAATTTCTACTAAGGGCATGTGCGTTAGCAGAAAGCAACTTCAATTATTTCAATGCAACATGTGTTCTAAAATCATTATTTAAGGATTTCAACATGATGCAAATGTCAGGCGTGCAACACACTGGAGCTGTTATAGCTTTAATGTCCTGTTTAAGACAGCTGCCATTTAAAATATGTACTGAAAAGAAAATAAACTACCTTAGAATGCTTTTGTGAATGTAGGTTTTGCTTTCTACATTAGTTGGCTCAAATACCATTTAAAAGCATGTTGTAAAAAGCAGTTTTGTTTCTGGCCAAGGTAAAGATAGTACTTTCAAAATAAAAGTTCAAAAAAGAATGACGTGTAAGGATAGTGACTTCATGGAAATGTGCTTTGTAGAAATAGATCTAGTCAGAACAATGAATGCTGGAGAATACCTACAAGCATATTAAGTTAGACGTGAATGAAGAAATAGTTGAAGTGAGGCTAGACATCTACGAAAATGTGTGCCTACCAGCTGTGCAATTATGGCACTGGGGTCTTCCTTGGCCAAACGAGGCAGGGACATGAGCACAAATACAGTATAGTAATCTGAAAAAAAGAGGGAACATAGAGGCAAGGAAACAAAGCTACAGAAGGCTGGTGAAATTCGTCAAACGAAATGATATTTTATGGTACAAAGGTATCCGGCATTCAAGACTTGTTTAAATGAGTTCTGCAACTGCTGGGACTCCTCGAATATCACTGGCTTCACCATGCAAATATCTGTGGCCAATTAATGCTGGAGGCATGGTAACAAAAAAGCTCAAGTCCACGGCTGACATTTAATGAGCACTTTAAAGTAGGAAAGTATGAACACCTTGTCAACTTGTTTTTTTTATTACCACAGCCACTTACCAACCAACACAGAGGCCAATTGCAATGAAATTTCACTTTCACTTTGGAATGACTAGTAGTATGCACAAACAAAGCACTATGTGGTCTGGGTAGTTAAGATATATGATGCAAATTCACTGTGCAGAAACAAAGACGACAAGAATGTAAATGATAACAAGTGCTGCCCTTGTTAATTTATAATTTTCCTGTACTTGTCTTGTTTCCGCACTATGAATTTGCATCAATGCATCTGGGCTAGTAGTTCTCATTAAGCAAAGCTTCTTTGCCTACTTTCCCAGGTTTGGCATAGCTGCCTGGCTGTTGGGTCGGTTGCTATATCGGCGGGTATATTTGTGGATACAAATACAAAGGTTGTATGAAAGTGCCTGCAAATGGCTTATGTAATGCTTGCATGGTGAAAAAGTATGCTGTTTTATGCAACAAGAAACTCGATTCCTACATAAAGCCTGAACATATAATGTCAGCCCACATGTATCCTAAAGAACACCTATCTGTCACGGGAACAGTGAATTATTTGTAACGAATTCTTTAATTTGCATTATTTTCCTTGATTTAGTCAATCTGTATATGCTGTAGGGGTTGAAGGACGGAGTTCGGGATGAAAACCCAAACTTGGGAGGTTTTATTCTACATTATGTACAGAGAGGTGAGCGTCAATTAACATTCGTACAGACATTACGGGCCGGCAGCAACTCGGACGCTGCGGCCCGCGGCAAGAAGTTCGAGAGAGGTGAATCAGGGAATCAGGGACTGTCCCAGAATGTTCAGGTCTCTCTGGAAGGCTTCTTATAAACCCTTCGAGCACTGTAAGTCACGTCATGTTTGACCAATGGGAGAGTCCGCTCTGATGACGCCACTTTCAGCCAATGGTAGGCGCCCGTGTCGCGGTGTCACACCTGGCGGCTCTGTGCGGTCTTGCCTCGCAGACTGGCAATGCACTTCTAACGAGGAGAAGGGGAGGGCTGCTCATGCTCCATTGTCCGAGGCCCACCTGCTAATCCCGGCGGCGCACGAACTTGTTGGCACGTGAACTTGTTGCCTTAAACTTGTTTGTTCGGCCGCTCCTCTGGAATGTGCTTTCCTGCTTCGACATTCCTCAATTAGCTGTGCTGCGACTCGAAGTGGTTTGGGGAACTCGAAGTAATCGCAGGAAACAGCTCCATATCTAACAGCTCGTCCTCGCCCCGGTTGTTCTGAATGGCCGGTGAACTCAATTCGCTGGCCATGAGGAACGCTGAAAGAAGCTGCAGGGTACTGGGGTCGAGCCTCGTTTGACGAACTTCGGGATCCTAGGCCCTGGAGAACATAAGTCAAACAAACCAAACAACACAGCGCTGCCCCACGTGTAAGCGCAGGCTCTTCACCCCTGACTCGCCAGGCTATTACTGAGTCAAAATGAACCCTGATCTTTTATTTCCCCAATTTTGACAAAACAGTTCCAACCACCCTTCCAAACAGCTATGCATTTCTCCTCGATTGCCGACAAGACCAGAGTACTATTGTTGTTGCAAAACAAAAGGGTCGTTGACGATGCAAACAACAAATGAAAACAGCCGAACATAACTTAAGTGGCCTAACTACACGAACAGCATGTTTCCAATCTATCGCAGTGGCGTACTTATCGCACGTAATTGTGCCACTGAACAATCTGGTCAACCTCGCAAGTACGTAATCACAAGCGCACTAGCCTTGTGGTCACTAAACAAAACGCGTACTTGCGTTGTAGGCAAACTTTGCATTCACGCCTACTCACGTTTCTTCCCTGAAAGTCCTACAGGACACGTGACTTAAACGAACAATTAAACTTGCGGGACTTACACACTCCGCAGAACCCTTAAAATAATGCGTCTTCTACTAACTCTTTCCACGCACGCTCACCAAAGAAGTCAGAATACGGCTGCCTTCAACACACACTAGCAACCCAGTCATAAATCTGCTTCCTTCCGTCCACACAGGACACGCGCTAATGGAACTAAGAACGCCTCTCAGTGCAACTCATGCACTCACTGAAAATCTATGCGCTTAACCTTAGAAAATTCAACACTTAAAAATAAAGAAGGTTAAATAACACACGCGCGTTACGGTAGGCCTCTCAACGATAACCTTGACCTTCAGGTTACTCACACACACAAAAAAAGAATGCCTATGTACTTATTGATGAACATCTCGCGAGACTACCGGTTTACATAAAACGCCTCTTTCAAATCTTGGAGCTTTTCAAACGAAAACATAAACAAAGCTCATACCTTACACCTTGAAAGAAATCCTAGTCTCAAATCGCGAAAACTTTCCGATGCTCAAAATAAAAAAACAAGACACTCCATTTCTACGGAAGGGCTCTTCGCCTCCCTTTCCAAACGCTTATGTCTGACTCATACTCTGAGCCGTCCTCGCGGTGGTCGCGGCTTGAAAGCTACTCTGGCTGCCGAGAGACAACAAAAGGGCTGACTAACTATCAGCTCCCCCAAGACGTTACGGTCTCCTGCCAATTTGCGTCCTCGCGCCCCGCTTTCAACACAAACTCGATTGACCGCGTCGCTACTCCCCACCTGGTCTCGTCCTGCCACCTTACGTTTCTTCGAACTGCACGCTGAGCTATGAAAAGAACTACGGAACGACGAGGAGTTTAACAGCCTCGTGCCCTCTGTCCGCGTCCGTGCAGAACATTCTTCGCGGTCCCCCTTTGACCGGTGGCTCGAACGTTCTGGATGCGTCAACATCGTCCTAGACGACCGCACCTTCTTCCTCGCGCCCTGCCCTTTTGGGTTTCTCGCCATTTTTGGCGGCGCTACATTAATTACCGACTTTCGGTCTTTACCGCGCTTCTTTTTACGGCGCTTTGTCTTCGCACTCACTTTCATGTCGCCTTCTCGTGCCTCGTGCTGGCCGGTACACATTTCGTCGGCCCGGATCGGTCTCTTACCCGCACAGTCTGATTGATTTTCCTTTAAATCAACATTCTCTCTGCCTCGACTGGCGGACAGCTCAACCGACTCTGGCACAATGCAGCAGGCTTTACTCGAGTAAGACAACTCGCACTCTTGCGAACTGCCCTCTACTACATTGCCCAGCTCACGCTGTGCATCGGCACACAGCCCGTCGGTATCGATCGCTGTCTCACGCGCACAGTCCGAATGATTAACTGAATCATCCCTATCTAGGCCATCTAGACTGGCGGAGAGCCGCACCGATCCCTGAACAATGCAGTTGTTCTCTCGTGGACTACGGAGCTCGCCATCCCGAGAACTACTCTCAACTGCATCGTCCAGCTCGCACTTCACTTCTGCACGCACATCTGGCTCTACATGGGTGCTCGCTTCTGTCGGGTCAGAAGTACCCTTTCCTTCGCTAGTAACCTCGCTAACATTAACAGCGACGCACACACGCGGTAACTGTGCCAATTTGTTCGCAGCTGGCCTAGCTGTCTCTACAGTCATCTGTTGGCACAGCACCTCGTCGCTCTCACTACGGCCTTTAACGGCCTCTGTTGCCACTAAGGCATCGTTAGCAGCTAGCCTTTTCCCTTTACTTATGAATCTGCAGCTAATCTCACAGGCACTACTCTTCTCGTCGGCTTCTGGCGAAAATCCGCTCGACACTTCCTCATTCTTTCGCTCTGTACTACCTACAGAATTCTCAGACAGCCGTTCTCTCTGTGCCAATAACTGATCACAATACTGTATCTCTTTGATCAGTGCTGCCTTCTCTCTCTCATACTTTTCCTCTCGCTCACGTTCGCGTTCATTCTCACGTCCGTGACGCTCACACCTAAGAGTAATTTCTTGAAGCTCATGCTTCCGTTCATTCTCGCGTTCTTCACGCTGACGCTTACTCCTAAGTTCACGACGCTCTCGCAAACGTACACGACGCTCGCGCTCCCGTGGCTCCTGTATCACTTCCCAAGCAAGTTCAATGCTTTTGTCATCATTGCCACTATCCTTAATCGCCTTTATGATAGCTGGCGTTTTCATCCGTTCGTCCGCCTCAACTCCCAAATCGTCGCACACCAACAACAAGTCTAACCTCGTCAACCTTCTAAGATCCATGGCAGCTGCCCCGACAGGTGGTTAAAACTGTTTTCCTTAATTAATTTGTGCAAATACACAGTGCATCAAACTCCCGATTCCCAGAACTATCAAAATTGAACACACAACCTTTGAGTCTGAATCATAAGGAAAAAAACCACGCGCTCACTTACGGTTACAGCACCCTGCCATCCGGTTCATTCGTCCGCTGTTGCCGGTTCCTCCGGACTCCCTGGGTCGAAGGCTCGCTCCTTCTTCGCTACTCCCAGTTTCTTCGGACCTCTTTCGACGAAGGCTCTCTCTTCGTCGCTCTTCCCGGTTCCTTAGGATCTCTCTTGACGAAGGTTTATCCGTAGCGCTGCCACCAGCTGATGCATTCGGAGGCGATCCTACCGCTGCCAACCAGATGTAGGGGTTGAAGGACGGAGTTCGGGATGAAAACCCAAACTTGGGAGGTTTTATTCTACATTATGTACAGAGAGGTGAGCGTCAATTAACATTCGTACAGACATTACGGGCCGGCAGCAACTCGGACGCTGCGGCCCGCGGCAAGAAGTTCGAGAGAGGTGAATCAGGGAATCAGGGACTGTCCCAGAATGTTCAGGTCTCTCTGGAAGGCTTCTTATAAACCCTTCGAGCACTGTAAGTCACGTCATGTTTGACCAATGGGAGAGTCCGCTCTGATGACGCCACTTTCAGCCAATGGTAGGCGCCCGTGTCGCGGTGTCACACCTGGCGGCTCTGTGCGGTCTTGCCTCGCAGACTGGCAATGCACTTCTAACGAGGAGAAGGGGAGGGCTGCTCATGCTCCATTGTCCGAGGCCCACCTGCTAATCCCGGCGGCGCACGAACTTGTTGGCACGTGAACTTGTTGCCTTAAACTTGTTTGTTCGGCCGCTCCTCTGGAATGTGCTTTCCTGCTTCGACATTCCTCAATTAGCTGTGCTGCGACTCGAAGTGGTTTGGGGAACTCGAAGTAATCGCAGGAAACAGCTCCATATCTAACAATGCCCATTCTTGGCCAATCCTCCACAATGGGCTCATCCCACTGCAATTCCTACATAAAACTCGCCAAACCAAACCACTCTTCATTAGTTACCGAAGCTTCACTTCACATAGATTCCAACATGTGCATAGAATCTGCATAATTTATTTTTTAATGACAAACTGAATAGTCCATAGATAACAGACACTTGGTCGTTGATAGAGACAAGATAGATGCTGGAACATCATTTCGAACATTTTCATGCACTGTCATACCCAAGTGCCTTGCTGGTTCTCAACATTTCAGGGTTTGGATCCTTTCTGGCAAATGGTAATAGCAGCGTATATATTTTTAAAACTTTCGGTATTAGAAATGTAAATTTTTCTGAACTTGTCCTTACATTTCAAAGAAAATTTTTTCACAGATGGTGCTCTATGTGTAGATATCTTTTCTTATGCACTCCACAATTTTATTGCCACTGGCCTTTAATGGCTTCAAAAATGAAGCTTCTGGGGGTCCTACAATGCTTGTATGAGTTAACATTTTCCAAATCATTGACTATCAATAACAGAAGCATAGTTCTGTCCACTTTGTTCAAATAGAGGTAAAAAATTATATTCTGGGGTTTTATGTGGCATAACTACGTTACAATTATTAGGCATGCTGCAGTGGGTTGGGGGACTCGATTAATTTTGACCATATTTAACATGCACACCAATACAAACATGTAAACGTTTTCACATTTCACCCCTATCAAAATGTAGCTGCTGTGACTGTGTTCAAATGCAGGAAACCTGATGTGATGTTTTTTGCTACATCATCATCGAATTATATGCAAACTAAAACTGTTTTGAATTCCACCCACCATCATTGCCTTCCTGAACTTTACTGCACATATCTAAAATGAAGCCCCTGTTCTGTAGAAAATACAGCTGGAGAAAAACAACTACCATATTTAAGTAATTTCATGATCTGGGTTGCATGTGGCATGAACACTTGGCAGTGTTAAAAAGGCTACAAGTGCTGGTAAACACTACTACTGTTGAATCCGTGATTATGTCTAGCATTACACAAGAGTTCTTAGAAGTAGCAGAGCAAAACTGCAAGACTGAAGACTCGCTTATTGCATGCAACACTTTTCCAACAGGTCTGTCAGTACATTAACTGCAGGGTAACACATAGCATAGAATGAAAAGGTGAGAGTGGCTGTGAACTTGTTTGCGTTTCAGCCACTCAACATCAAGGTTATGTGTACAACTTACAAGCGTCGTCCGGGTCTTCTTCCAGTGGGCGTTTTTTCTTGGGTGCCAGTGCCAAGATTCTCTGGCCATATTTTTCCACAAACGCATTTATTCTTTCCTTTGCATTTAAACCTGTCAGCCGATGGAACTCGTTCAGAAGCTGCAAAAATTTTTAAAAATATGAACAGCTGCAACACCAGATATACTTAGGACTACAACCATGAATGAACTACACTGTTGCAATTTCTTTTTCAATTTTTTCATAATTACATTGCGCAGCTTCTTGACAGGTATAGAAAGAGTGACAACAGTATTAGCTCAAGAAAATTGATTTAATCTGGAAGATATTACAGAAAATCAAGGATGGCCCTTTCTTTAAAATTTTTTAAAGGCAATACTAATTTACTACCCAGACTCGAGTGCTTCCAGTAGATTTTTCGTGCCAACAAGAGAAAAATTTACATCATATTTGAGTAATTTTCATGGCAACAGACTGAGAAATTTAGAAAAGTGCTCTTTGTAGATGAAAAAAATATAGCACTTAGGCTGATATTGTGCAATGTTGCATTCTTGCAATTCTTTTTCGATGTCATAGCGATGATACGTGGTAATTGGTTAGAATCAATGCCATTGACTTGCTGTCTATCACTAAATATTTTAGAGCAGTAGCCACCACACATCTTTGAAAGCTAACTAAAATGCAGATTTGGCAAAATCTGCAGAATGCTTTTTTAACTGACTGTGTGCTTCTATATTATTTTTATGAAGATACATTTTCTTTTCTGACCAAGATTGCCTTCGTTGTCCTTGGTTACCAAAATATAATTTTTTTGTCTAAATTAAGAACCAGACATGCCCAACCAAACTTATGTTGATGCATGCTCCAGTGGATGCATACAAACTTAGGCTTGTTTTCCAACTTCCTTCACCAACCTCTAAAGTTTCAGCCCTCTCAGAGAATGGGCAGAAATTATATCTTCCTTTCCAGGATAGGTTAGGTGCTGTTCATTACTTGCAACTGTGTCGAGCCTTTATCTAAAATCTTTTTGAAAATTTTCCACAAGCAGTCGGAGAAGCCTCCATATTGGCCCAGATGAATAGTGACTCGATCAGGAACTCCCACCTATCACTAGGCTGCATCACATAAGCTACAATCAATTTTAAAGCTTAGCCCTAAGCCCTATGCAAGTACCCTTCAGCACTAACAAGACACCTGAAGTATAGACTGCTTATGTTTCACCCATTACTATAATACATCAATCCATAGTCTTCACATTAAAAGGTCTTGCTACATACATCATCATCATCATCATCAGCCTGGTTATGCCCACTATAGGGCAAAGGCCTCTCCCATACTTCAACAACTCCGGTCAGGTACTAATCTAGAAGCGTACGGTGAGGGGCTAGTTGGTATGACATTATGAGAACAAAGAGAAAAATGTACTAATTGTGGCCATGTTGTCCCTGCAAACTCTTTAATCTCATCCGCCCACCTAACTTTCTGCCGCCCTCTGCTACGCTTCCCTTCCCTTAGAATCCAGTCCGTAACCCTTAATGACCATCGGTTATCTCCCCTCCTCATTACGTCCTGCCCATGCCCATTTCTTTTTCTTGATTTCAACTAAGATGTCATTAACTCGCATTTGTTCCCTCACCCAATCTGCTCTTTTCTTATCCCTTAATGTTGCACCCATCATTCTTCTTTCCATAGCTCGCTGCGTTGTCCTCAATTTAAGCAGAACTCTTTTCGTAAGCCTCCAGGTTTCTGTCCCTTAGGTAAGTACTGCTAAGACACAGCTGTTACGCACTTTACTCTTGAGAGATAATGGCAATCTGCTGTTCATGATCAGAGAATGCCAGCCAAACGCACCCCAGCCCATTCTTATTGTTTTGATTATTTCAGTCTCATGATCCGGATCCGCGTACACTACCTAACCTAAGTAGATGTATTAACTTACCACTTCCAATGCCTCACTACCTATCGTAAACTGCTGTTCTCTTCAGAGACTGTTAAACATTACTTTAGTTTTTGCAGATTAATTTTTAGACCCACCTTTCTGCTTTGCCTCTCCAGGTCAGTCAGCATGCATAGCAATTGGTCCCCTGAGTTACTAAGCAAGGCAATGTCATCAGCAAGTCGCAAGTTACTAAGGTATTCTCCATTAACTTTTATCCCCAATTCTTCCCAATCCAGGTCTCTGAATACCTCCTGTAAACACGCTGTGTATAGCATTGGAGAGATCGTATCTCCCTGCCTGACGCCTTTCTTAATAGGCATTTTGTTGCTTTCTTTATGGAGGACTACGGTGGCTGTGGAGCCGCTATAGATATCTTTAAGTATTTTTAAGTATTGCTACATACACTGAACAACAAATATATTGTCTTCCTATCTAGCATTGGTATTTTACCTTCCTAATGAACACAGCAGTAGCACACTGATGGGAGACCAATAACAATGAAGAACTAGGGCCATTCCACAATGACAGCTTTAGAAGGTATGGTAAATGCTTAATCACCTCTCTTTCAAGACTCAATGCTGGGTATATCTGGAGCAAATCTGTGACGGCTGGCTTTTCCATTTCTATGAAAGTCCTACGCTTGCGGAAAGTCTTATGCATAGACTCTCGGATTTTGTCTGCATTCCCACCGGCCACGCGCATCTCCTTCTTCATTATCTTAATATGTGCTTCAGTGCTCTTCTCGTCTTCCCCTTCATTGAAAGCACCGTTCCAGAAAGAAGACTGCAAAGTCAGAAGTAGGTAATAGCACTTGAAGAATCATTCATGTCAAAGTAAGCCAAGTCCTATGCTGCAAAGTAGCAGCAATGTTGTTTTCATAACATCAGTCATTAGCAAATATCATGATATGCAAAACTGCTGGAAATGGCAGCCTAACTTTTTATACGTTAAAATTATGAGCTATAGAAATTGGCATGCTTTTTATATGTGTACTGTATAGTAGCATATATGAATGTTTCCTCTAGCTACTTCAACATTAAATGAAATTAAACTTCAAATCCCTCCAATAAACAATGCCTCTAATTATGAAAAAGACGGACAGTATGGTTCTAGAGAAACTGCAGTCCCTCCACAACTGAAATACACTGTAGCAAAATTATTCCTTCAGAGGCCCAGAAGGTGGAAGGTTCATGAAAGGGAAAATGTCATCCACCCAGCTGTAGCCCAGCTGTGGCAAATGGCTGGGTGGAAGAGAGTTTTTTTTGTGAAATATGCAATAGTGAACAAAAATATGACATAGTGGTTTTATGTAAAAAGTTATTTACCCAAGTTTCTAAGCTATCAGTTGTTTTTTTCAGAACTTGAGGATGTGGACTGCTACTGAAAGGGGGTCAGTAATGGCAAACATATTTAGTCCCAGTGCAACATAGCTCCACTACACCTTGTTCATTTTGTGTTGCTCACTGTTGCCTACATTTATGAATGTGTGCAAGTGCATTTTTGAGTGTTTTACATCTGTCTTCTTTCTTTCATTTCTTATCATATATTAAACGTGCAGTAGCATGTCAAGCCTTTCACTCAGCTAACCTCTCCAGTTATCATTGAAGCTTCTCTCACCAGCACATGGATATTTCCATACATAATGGTTGACCTATATTGGTTTACCTGCGATACATTCTGGACTGAAAGTCATGTACAATGGGCAGGCTACGTGGTGCAAATGAAATAGGACTATTGTTCGAGGCTAGTATACTAGCTTAACCCAGTGCTAACGTTTTAGGCAGCTTAGCTCAGAAGATACAAAATGCATAATACAGTAAACTTTTTTTAAATTTGACCCTAACAAGATGAAATGGGTTGAATTATCTGGCAAGTTGAACTAAATAGGAGGCAGAAGAAAAATCAAAATACACAGCTAATTTCTTTGGCAGTATTTGCCTTGACTCAAACACGTCCCTGAATCAAACTTGCACCCACTTTTTGAGTTCAAAGCAGAAAACTAAGTTAAATATGGCATTGAGCTCCTAAGCAAAGCAGAAATCAACTGTGCACCTAACAGTTCTATTTTCAGCAAGAAAAATGTAGCATGCCTCTGATTCTGACAAGAAAATAAAGGTGAAACCAGCAAGCTTCACCTTCATGGAATGGAAAATTATTTACTTAATGCCCATTGTTATCAATCTCAAGACAGCACTTTATCCCTGTCTATGAATAACTACAACATGTCTGCCATACGGTCTATAGAGTGGTGAAAAGGTAGACAAAACCCAGGGCCAAAGTAAAATTTAAAAGCAAAGATATTTCGGCTCCCACACGAAAGCCTTGTTCACAAGTTAAACAAAGGTGTTCGAGCAGCTCATTTAAATAGTCTTGAACATGTGACACAGACAGTGCGCATACACTCACAGCAGATTGCCATCACTCCTGTTCGGAGTGTGTGGCTTAGTCTGAATCATGAGCAACTCAAGATAAATGCGTCGAGATAGCCCTCTTTTCCTGGCAAGAACACGTGCCTTCCCTCAGTTGATTACATGGCCGCTTGAAGCACCATGCTCTGCCAAAGCACGGGATTTCACATTTTCTTTTGCTTGCTTGCTTTCTCAACACTTGCTTTCTCTGAAATGCTAAGAGCACATCATGCGAATTGTTGCCACTAGCTTAAAATGTGAAATAATGTATCGCTTTATAGTGCTTTTGTAGTAACACTGAAAGCAGTGTGTCCTTGTCGTCATGGTATGCAAAAACTCACAGCTCTGTCACTATCCCTGTTTCCCATTTTCTGATGCCAATGGTGATGACACAAGCTAGGCTAGCTCTAACATATGTTGCTCTGAACATGGTTTGGATTTGTATTGGACTGCACTGCCCAAGCAATTTTCGAGCAAATCTTTTTGTGTGCGTGTGTGGAAAAAAAGAAAAGAGGCATACGATAGAACCAAGTAATAATGTAATAATTTACTGTGAGCTACCTTTCTCACTTTAAAATCTTTCTGGGACAGGCCGAAAATAGGTGTTTCCGACAGGAGATCACATAATAGACGCATTCGCTGTACCCTAAACACCACCAAGATAGAAGCTTCCACTGTTGGAATTATTACTGTGGTGTCCATTGGGGTCAGACACGTGGAAGATGACCAGCCAAGTTATAATTATCTAGCAAAGGCTAATTTCAGCATTGGAACACTGAAACATTTGTCCCATAGAAATATATTGTTACACGAACGAAGGATTAGGAACTGGTGGCTGTATATAAAGTACATTTACAGAGGATAACTGCAGCGCTCGCCAGTTCAGCCAACAGCTCGAGAGCCAGCGAGCGCTCGTCCTCGTCGGGGAAAATCTCTGTGTTGGCAATCGTACTAACGCCGTTGCTTCTCTTGGGAGGTCAGGAGGTGAGCGCAGGCCATTTCGCGTGCCTGGGCTGCCCTGGTGATGGCATCAAGTGCATACTCACTGGTCTCTGCTGCGGCGGATGGAAGGAATACGTTCAGTGGCAATGTGGGTTTTCAGCCGAACAACAGAAAGAACGGGGAATAACCGGCAGTGTCGTGACGCGAAGAATTATATGCAAAAGTGACATAGGGTAGGGCAAGGTCCCAATCAGTATGGTCGGACGAGACATACTTTGCAAGCATGTCTGTTAGGGTGCAATTCAGATGCTCCGTGAGACCATTAGTCTGTGGATGGTAAGACATAGTCAGCTTGTGCTTGGTTGAGCAGGACTGCAGGATGTCGGCGATGACTTTAGAAAGAAATGTCCGACCACGGTCAGAGAGCAGTTGGTGTCGAACACCACACTGCAGAATCACGTCGCGTAAAAGAAAATTAGTGACATCTGTGGCGCAGCTTGTTGGAAGTGCTCTGGTGATGGCGTAGCTCGCGGTGTAATCTGTCGCCACAGTGACCCACTTGTTGCCAGATGTGATAGAGGGAAAGGGCCTAGTAAGTCCAAGCCAACGCGAAAGAATGGCTCTGAAGGGATGTTGAGCGGCTGAAGACACCCAGCAGGGAGCGCCGATGGTGTTTTTTGGCGCTGGCATTTCTCACACGCCGCAGCCCATTTCCGGACGGAGCGGGCAAGGCTTGGCCAAAAGAAGCATCAGTGAATCCGGTCATAGGTGCGGGAGACGCCACGGTGACCTGTCGTTGGTAAATCGTGAAAAGTTCCTTGAGAACAGCTGACCGGAGGTGCTTAGGAATGACGAGTAGGGCAGGACCGTCGGGGGCGTACATTGTGGCGGTATAATACACCATCCCGAAGAGCAAACAGGTGAAGGGACGAATCAGAAGGTGAAGATTCCAAGCCATCGATGGCGCGCAAGGTGGCATCACGACATTGCTCATCGGCTATGTGTAGAAGCTCAGAGACGGAGAAAACACAAGTGTTGGCATCGTGGTCAGGGTCGGCGGGTGGTTTGTCCACTAGATAGCGTGATAAACAGTCTGCGTATTGATGTAATCAGCCCGACTTGTACCTTCCTGCATAAAAATATTCTTTCAGCCACAGAGCCCAGCGACCAAGCCGGCCGGTAAGATCCTTGAGTGAGGAAAGCCGACAGAGTGCATGCACTTATCTGTGATTACAGAGAAGTGCATGCCGTACAAGTACGGGCGAAATTTGGAAACCGCCCAGATGAGAGCCAGGCATTCATGATCTGTAATCGAATAGTTGTGCTCTGCTGCTGTGAAAAAGTTGCTAGCATAGGCGATAACACGATCTTGACTTTGTTAGCGCTGGGCTAAGACAGCTCCGATACCGTGACCATTGGCATCGGTACGCACCTCTGTAGGAGAAGGCAAGTCAAAGTGGGCCAGTATAGGTGGTGTGGTGAGAATGTTGGCGAGGTGGGCAAATGCGGCAGTTTGAGCGAGGCCCTATGTAAACGGCACGTCCTTCTTTAGAAGATCAGTAAGTGGTCGGGCAATCGCTGCGAAGTCTTTAACGAAGCGTCGGAAGTAGGAGCAGAGTTCTACAAAAGTTCGGACGTCTTTGACAGACTGAGGTACAGGAAAAGACTACAGCACAAATTTTCTCCGGGTTTGGTTGAATACTGGAACCGTCGACAAAGTGGCCCAGCACTCTAATCTGCCAATGACCAAAGTGACCCTTCGATGAATTTAGTTGGAGCCCAGCATTTTGGAAAACTTGAAGAACAGTGGATAAGCGCTCAAGATGTGTCTCAAATGTAGCCGAAAATACGAGAATGTCGTCTAGGTACCAGAGGCATGTTGGCCATTTGAAGCCTTGAAGCAAAGAGTCCATCAACATTCGAACATTGCTGGGGCATTGCATAGACCGAACGGCATAACCTTGAATTGATAGGGACCATCAGGGGTGACAAACGCAGTCTTCTCTTGGTCTTTTTATCCACAGAAATTTGCCAATAACCAGACCAAAGGTCTGTAAATGAAAAGTAGTTGGCACTGTGGAGACAATCGAGGGCGTCGTCAATGCGACGCAAGGGGTAGACGTCTTTCTCGGTAATGCCGTTTAGATGACGATAATCTACACAGACACACCATGTGCCATTTTTCTTTTTAACAAGCACCACGGGCTAGGACCGAGTGCTTGACGAAGGTTCAACAATGCCTTTGGCATGCATCTGGTTCACTTCATCTTGGATAACCTTACGCTCTGAAGCAGAAACTCGATATGGCCGGCGATGAATAGGACTGGCATCACCAGTATTTATGTGATGCTTAACAATTGAAGTCCAGCCCAATTGGCGATTGTTGAGGTCGAAGATGTCATGGTAGGAAATCAAAAGCTGACACAGAGCTGCTGCTTGTTCAGGCAATAGGTCCGCAGTAATCATGGGACAAAATGTTGCGTCAGGGCATATAGCATCCTGTGGACATGGTGAAGAATCTGAGCAGAAGTCTACTGAAAATGTTGTGACGTGGTCATCTGCTACAGCACGCAGTGCTGCAACCGATATGCCTTGGAGTAGAACTTCCTTTGTCAGGCCGGAATTGACGACGGGGAGGTATCTCCGGCTATCGGCATCGGTGACGACGAAGTGGGGCACAGTGATATTGCGCATAAAAAGGACATCAGGAACAGGCGTGGTGACATAATCACCATCAGGCACAGGAAAGGATGATAGCAAATAGATGAAAGTCAAGGCAGCAGGCGGATGAAGGCAATTGTACTAAAGTTGTTCGGCAGCTCGGCACAAACATGTGCGAGTAGAGGAAGTTCAAGGCAAAGGGTACCGGCAGAACAGTCGATTAAAGCTGAATGCGCCGTAAGAAAGTCGAGTCCGAGGATTAGGTCATGGGGACAATTGGTCAACACTAAAAATAACCGGAACGTGGCGGTCGGCGATACTTATACAGGAAGTACACATACCAGTGACGTCAATAGTGCTGCCATCAGCCACATGTACGGCTCGTGTAGTAGCAAGTGTGAGAAGCTTTCTCAGTCAATGACGGAGGTTACAACTCATTATGGACACCTGGGCTCCAGTATCTATTAACGCTGTCAAAGGGACACCGTCGAGGTGAACATCAAGTCCTGGTTCATTGGGTGCATCAATGGAGGATTTTAGCACGACGAAGATAATGCAGCACTACCCTCAGGAGCTTTCCAGTTTCTGTCTGGGAGGGCCCATAATTGTTCAGCGACGAACAGCGGCGTGGTTTGGGCGATGCGGGTCGATGGCACTGAGGAGACGGCGAGCAAACAGGATGACTGTCATCGGTGGATACGTCCGAGGTACGAGGCATACGGCTAGGCGAGTAACGGCGCAGGTTGGCATATGGGCAAGGAGACGGGGAAAAGGAGCTCGAATGTGGTGATGTCCAGAAGATGCGGCAGTGGCGAGCGACAGAGCCAATGCGGAGGCAACGGAAGCAAATGGGCTTGCCGTCCGGAGTTCTCCACTCGGCAGGGTTGCGGTATCTGGGAGGCGAAAACAGATCGCTGTGAGGCGTAGCTGTCAGCACAGGTCGGCCGTCAGGTCGGGAGACAGAGCAGGCAGCAGGAAAACTGAGGTTTGGAAATTCTTGCTGCACGACTGCCTGAATGAGAGAGATTGCTGGGGCTGGTAGGTCAATGGTGGGGTCAAGTGGCCGTGGATGGAACGGTGCAGGACTTGTAGCCTCGAGCTCCCGGCAAAGAATATGTGTGACTTGCTCATTTAAGGGTGGTGAAGCAGTAAAGTCGACAGAAGACTACATCACAGCCGTGTTAGGCAGCAGGAAGAACTGTGGAATGATGTGGTGGCTTTCGGCGAGCTCAAAGCAATGGCATTCCTTGACAATGACTTTGACGGTGGACACATTGTTGAAGACCAACAAGTTAAATGTGTCGTCCGCAATCCCTTTGAGTACATGGCTGACTTTGTCAACCTTGGCCATTTTCTCGTCCACTTTCCTGCAAAGAGCGAGTACGTCTTGTATGTACGACAGATACGATTCAGTAGAACACTGAACTCGGTTAGCAAGCTCTATTCTGGCAGCCAGCTGCCAACCGGTGGGATTTCCAAAGAGGTCGCTGAGCCTCTCCTTGAAGGCATCCCAGCTAGAAATCTCGTCCTCGTGTGCCTGGAACCAGACATGAGGAGTTCCGCACAAGTAGAAGAGGACATTCGCTAGCATAATGGTAGGGTCCCAGCGGTTGTTTTGGCTAACACGCTCATACAGGCTGAGCCGGTCCTCAACGTCGACATTATCATGACTGGATGCCAAGATCGCCAGGATCGCCAGGATCGCGGGAATTGGTACCGTAACATACATTGTTGTCGGGGTCACAGGAGTAGAAGCAGACAAGGTCTCGTCACCAGGAGCCATGGCACAAAATAGGACGGTGCAGCCGCTGCGGAGCTCCGTGGTGAGGACAGGGAACGGCGCCCTTTGCCAAGATGTTACGCGAACAAAGGATTAGGAATTGCAGACAAAGTATATTTACAGAGGATAACTGCAGCACTTTCCAGTTCAGCCAACAGCGCAAGAGCCAGCGAGCATTTGTCGTCTTCGTCGGGGTGCCCGCGTGCATCATCCACAAAAACGCAATATGCATGTATCAATATGGGCACCGGTCGGGACTTTCAGTCGGGATCGAATTAACCAAAAAGTCAAATTACTTGGAGTCAAAATAACAGAAGTCTATTGTATATAACAAAGAAGAAAATTAACAGCAACAAAAAGGCCACTCACACAGGAAGAAAAGACAAAGACAAGTGCTACTCTATCTTTTCCTCCCGTGTGAGTTGTCTCTTTGTGTTAATTTTCCTCATCATCATCAGCAATGAAAGACCAACGAGCCCAACAATTCATTCTTCTAGAGTATATCTTTTTGTCTGCAATAGTATATTTGCAGCTTTGTTGCAGCACAACTGATATCTTACATGCATTTCTTGCAAGGAACTGTACGAAATGTGTAGCAATGCTGCTTACAGTACAGAAATGTTAGGAGCCTAATGAATTGCAATCTAATGAATGGCAGAGTGATAATGGTTCACAAAAAGAAATACATAACAGGTACAACACAATGAAATATGGATTGCACTGCCTAACTGTCAGCCAAAGCTACACAAGCCACGTTTACACTAATGTGACAGAAGCGTATCATATTAATGTTTATAAGCATACTGCATCTCGTGTAAATGTAGTAATTCTCTCAAAAGGCACATCACAACAAATGTGCCAAGCCGGTCTAGCTTGAGATGGACAATGCAAATTTCAGTTGCCCATGTAAACAGAGACAGCATCACATCAAGAACTATGGGAACGCATTTGCTGTGGGATAACAACCGGCCAACCAACTGGCAGCTGCCTCTGCCATACTGTGGGACCACAAAACAATAATAGCTGCTTACAGAGCAGGCCGCACGCGATTTCATTTTACTCATGAGTACATCACAGGCATTGAAACGGTATCTGCTTCGTCAATAATAAATTAGATTAACATTGGTGAGTTTGATTGTGGCATTAACATAGTCAAGTGAATTTTGAAGAGATAAAAACTGTGACGGCCGCTGGACACCGTGATAGCCACTGGACATGGGAACAGTTGCGGGCAGGCTGGGAAATATTGATACAATACGGTACCTCTCCGCAAAATAAATGTCATACGAAATTATCTATGTCGACAAGTGAAGGAGAACCTGACGGAATGTAGGTGACATCCTGCAGCTACTTTTGGCGCATTTTGCAACAAGATAGCAAAAGCATGCTTTATTTACTTTATAGCAAACATAAACTTCTAGTATTCACATTTCTTTGCTTACAGAAACCATTAAATCTTAAAATTGCTTTGTGGTTACATGATACCTAAGCAAGAAAAGAAATGCTGCCACCAGTAAACTGCCACAATGAATGTAGCTGCTTCATGTTGTTATTTGTTGAAATCACAATATGGTTCTAACAAATTGCTGCTGAAGTAACATTAGAAAAATTCCATGGACAAAGTGCACAGCTTACGCATGACACATCACATAAAGGTATTAATGGCATACACACCTAGCATACATTTAATAAACTTTCTGAAAAATCATCGGTCTATATGCAATCATGAGGAAATTGGGAATATGCAGAATGTCCCTGCTTTCGTGTGCTAAGGTTTCAAAGAGATGGATCAATGTCTGTGCAACAATGCAAGTACATATTGTTGACAGACTAGTTGAGCAGCCGACCCAAATATTTACCTGACGACATTGAATTCTTTATTTATGATAAATTATCTAACATGTGAATTACTGTCCTGAAGGAAATACACAAAATACTGAAAGTATGATTTTCCACACTCTTAGGTTGACAAGAACCATATGACTGACTTCTTGCTTACAGTACCATTGAGCCAAAGATAGGTTTGCAAATAGCAAGGATGTAGCAAAGAGATGGCAGATAAGATAGTAGCAACAGCTTGTGCGCTCCTGCTTTAATCCCACATCTAGGGCAACAACTTCCATAATGTGTGGGTCAAATGAGATACATGTGAAGGTGTACTTGCAAAATTTCACATATCCCCTGTTATGAAGGTGTCAGGAAGTTGTAGACAATTAAAAAAAATTGATTGGGATGTGTAAAGCAGGTATGCTGTTTTATTGCTTGTTTCTTTTGGCTAGAAAAGAAATTCTGGGGAACACGAATACCATGTGGCTGCACAACCACCAGCACCAACAAAGTAGCACCTTCAGACAAGCCTACAGGGAGGTTATTGAGCAAATGGTATCACAACACCAAAAGATGACTGCGCACACGCTTTCCATGGCATGCCAACAAAAAGGCCATGCAGTTTATGCAGTGTGCAACAAAGTGGTAGCTCTTACAGAAATTTCTCCGTCTTATTTTTGTGAGCCCTTCCATGTGAGCATGTTTGAGGACAATGCTTTTTGGCGTGGATAGCTGTGCAGTCACATGGCATTTTTCAAGTGTAGCAGGTCCTTGCTTAGCAGAAAAAATAAGCAAGCGAATAGTTCTATGGTACTTCTAATTGCCAACAGCTTCTTAATTGACACATTCATAATTGGGTTAATTCTGAATTAATAATTTCAGTTTACCTACATTAATATAATATTTTTTACACCATGCAGACACAATGCACATGTTACAATTATACGAAGCAACGCGTTCGGAAAGCAGTTAAGTGCAATAAAACGGAATGCGATTTATAGAACTTCCGTTATTGTCATAGTATGCAATATGCCATCTCATGAAACATTTGTTTTTGCACCACACAAGTCACAACTTAAATGTCACACAATGCATGTGTTGTACAGTACTGTTCACTGTTGCACGAGTACACAAGTGGCCTGTTCTGACATGATGAAGGTGGTGATCAAGTGTCGCCGCTCTTGAAAAGCAACATTTGCAGTCTCACACATGTGTGTCTTACACGCAAGCCCCTAGGCAGGGTAAGCATTGGCTATGTAGAGCTCTGTAGCCGCTCCCAGTTGACCATGTAACTGAAGCTATCTGCTCATGCACTCCATACAGCAGTGAATGGGACCGTACATCATGCATAAGCTATGCGAAAATTCAAACAGCCAATCCTGTAAGTGAATGCTGTGAAAAGGCAACAGCAATTCCACAAAGATGAAGGCAATACTTGTTGAGGGGAGAACAGTGAGGAGAGGTGTCTTTAGAGAAGTAGGATGCAAAATACAGAGGTAATGTTGACTATTAACTATTAAAACTGGTAAATTGCACATATGTGCTCTCACACATGCTATGCAACATGATACATGCAGCTATTCAGCAAGACAGTAGCAGTAGCCATGGTCAGCAAAGGCCTGGAGGGTTTGCAAAGAAAGCTTTGTTGTGTAATTACTGGCGCCTGCTCAACTTGGCTGTGAACACTACGTATTTGGTTTTAATAGCATAATATAACACATACTTCTTTTTTAAGCTCAGTACGTGATAATAGCGACATACTGTATACATGTAATGGTACATTATACATTGTGATTTAACTTAAAGACAACACCAAACTTCTCTGTGGCGACGTGAAATGGGGGAAAGAATAATAGATCGCAGTCCACAGTAAAGGTTTAGCACATCTTGTTTTATCCTGATGCTGACCTTTGGCTCTTTTTCATCACAACCTACAGTGCTCATGCCACTTGCATGATAGGCATGCACTGTCAAATGCTAGATGACACTGAGTGTCTGCACAAAGTCAAGGAACAAAAATTATGCCAAGAGTCTTACAAGATTAACATACAGCAACAAACTTAAATATTGTTACCTTTCTTACGTGGACCTTGGCCGTTTTAGTATTGCTGTCTTCCTCGCACGTGCTTGAAGCTTTGCGCCTTTTTGCTTTTTCCCGCAGCTCGTCCACTTCTTTAATGCCTGCAGGCAATTTCTTGCGCGTGTTTTTTCCCTTGTACCTTAATGCTGTCTGCCATGACATCTGCAGCAATCGCAGTAAGCAACTTGTCAATGCATATCATTATCATCACTGAAAAGCATTCCTGTTATTTGTGATATTCAGTAATAGTGCAAGTGATTTTAGGCCAACAAACTTGACACATCGATGGACAGCAATTGCTCGCAAGTGTTGATGCTTGAGCAGGTTGCTAACGGTTCATTTTAATAGTGTTAAGAAGGAACATGCAGATAGTATGAGTGCGACCCATCTTACTTCTTTAGCATGTTTGTACTGCCAATACCACTGATTTGATTGCTAGCCAGCTTAAATTACTCCTGGTCAGGGCATGCCTATGCCAAAAATCTTCTATTCATTCATTAATTCAAATCTGGTAGCATTGTTCTAACAATAAAATCAACATATACGATAGTAGGATTTGAGAAGAATGACCTTTGCACATCAAATGAAATATATGTTTTTTTTAAGAAAGTGAAATATAAAGTTATTGAGTTTGTCCGATAAAAATAGTGAGACTTAATTACATTATTCTATACATGCATGTAATGCTGTTTGCAACTGGAACTACGATTAACCTAGGAGCCTGTAAATAAAAAATGAGTGCTTTTAGTTATCTGGAGCACCATGACAATGAAACAAGGGAACAACGCATCGCCGGATGCATGTGAAGTGTTGTCTTCATTGAAAATGTGATACAGCAGTATTGCACATTGATTTAAAGTAATTCAAATATGATAAGATCAGTTAACAAGTAAATTTCTTTAAGTCAAAACAAATTCATATGTAGCCTGTACATCATGGAATGACTGGAATTTATTGAGAACTTATCTGCTCTCGTCCATGTGCTCAGGAACTGGTGCCTTTGCCCTAGAACCACAGTTCCCTTGTGGCAACATTATTCGGAACAGTCCTCACTTGCACCAACCTCTCTCACTCAAGACTAACAGTAATTGCCTGTGCTCAAACAAACAAATATTGAATAGCTTTAAATAGTGGATACTAGAACTGAATGCAAATTTAATACAGATAACTATTACTTGTATTCATAAAGTTGAGCATTTGTGCACCTTTAATTATTAGTACTTGATTCTTGATGCCTACAAGAAAAACAAATTATCTCTAGCACTACTGAAGAGGTTTTGAGAATCTTGCACATTGTTGTTTAAACACCCAATATACTATAAACCTCCCTTTTCTATAAAATCTACAACATACTACAGAGAACAATGTTTAGTTTACGCAAGGCAACTAGTCGCTACCTTATATAGTAGACTGCACGCTTTCTGCTTTTCTGTATGCCATCGACTTTTTATGCACAAAGTGTGTACTAAAACACCAATTCATCTTCCTAGCGATGCTTTATGGTAGTTTCATCATTTATATCCTTCTTAAGCACATCTGTTCATTTAAGGTTATTTACGAGCAAATATCATAGACAAAGAATCAATACGAACATGTCCATCACCAAAGCCATCTCTTAGCTGAGGATAGCGCTGAACAAGCTCCCTCGCAGCTGTATCATACAGATGGCCAGGGTACCTGAAAATCCGTAAAATACCGTAAATTAAATTTTGTGGTTTCACATGCCAAAATGACGATATGATTACTAGGCACACCGTACTGGAGGACTCCAAATTAATTTTGACCAACTGGGGATCTCTAGCGTTTGGCTCCTTTAGAGAAGAATGTATTCCACGTTTACTGATAAATTAGCTAGACCCTAGCTAACAGTGTCAAAATTTACGATGTTATGGCAAGCTGGTGCGCAAACTTCAAGGCAACGTCACCACCTATTTTTTCTTTGTGCACATTTTTTGGTGCAGAAACTCTTCTTGGAGCAAGAGTGGCATTTTCGGCATTGTAGAATGAAATTTTGTCAATAAATACATGTAAAATCTTTTTTCTCTTTAGTGTCTCTCTAAATGAATAATGCAGTGCTTGACAGCTTTAGGCATTCATCCCGGTGCTGTGATGCTTCACATGAACAAGCACAACAAAAGTGTTGAAACAGCCACACTAATTAACCACGTGTTCAATACTAAAAGTACTTAAAAGGCCTGTAGTGGCTTGCTTGTGAGCAACCAAAGGAAAGGACCATCCAGTGGTAAAGATTGGCACAGGTGACATTGTATCATCGTGCACATAGGATTGTAACAGACGTTGTATATCATTACAATCATTACACTTTCCAAATAGTTCGTTTCGCTGTAGTAGCTTGAAATTCACTGCAAGACAAGAGAGCATTACTGCTTTACATCGGTGTAGGCTGCTAAGTTGTTGTCGATTTCAGGAAAGGCTTCTTTCTTAGAATCTACGTCTCATCCTGCTGCATGCAAAAAGCTCTTTTTTTACCACAACCAGACCCAGCCGCTTCCTTGTGTTTTTTAAATGTTGCGCCATGCCCACTGTTGCTGGTAGTTTCAGCAGCCAAAATTGTTCTCCGTTTACTGCCTCCATGGTGCTGCCACCGCGTAGCTCAGTAACAGCGAAATGAGATGATATAGTCAGCTTGTTATGTGGTATGCAGACCTCAGCAAATCTTTCGGCACAGCGGCTAGAGCATTTGCAGTTTTGAGTTTTTATAGTCGTTACATTGCCAGATGACAATAGGTTCCTACTGCTTTGCACCACCTTTCAAAATCAAAACTATAACAGGGAAAAACATGAAAAGTTCTGGTATCAGTATATAATATACTACTGATATTATGCATTTTAAAATATAAAAAAAGTTCACTGCAACTCAGCCTAGTTGGAATTGATTCTAGAAACCTTGCGCTAAACAAACGGTAACAGAGAAAGAAGACACAAGGACGAGCGCTTTCCTTCTGTCTTCTTTCTGTGTCGTTTGTTTAGCACACAGTTTCAATAGGAAAAAAGAAACTTGAAATATATGCCGGATTTCCTGGTAGTCTCAAACTAAGCTGTTAGCTCTGCTTGCCTGTCGCAAGTCATACTGGGTGTGGTAGTAGATGAAAAGCCGCTATAAATGCTAGCCAAGTATAGCATATGCTAACTACTACTTGGACCCAGTTTTAACAGTGTAACTATGATATGGGTCAAATGTTCTGTACAAAGTGGCAGCTCCATAGCCAAAATTCTTGATTACTGGGTATGGGGCTATTTTTGCAAATATCACAACTTGTTTTGAAAAGTGCAGTCTGCTAAACATAAAGCAATTCTTTGTCCTCTGGTCAATGTAGTCTTTAAGGCATCTGAAAGCTACAACAAATATCAGAAATGTGCTATTAATGACAGCAACCGCCTGACTATAAATGGGATCTGCAAACAATGTTCAGATGAGCAACTACACCTTAAACATCCTTAAAGAGCACCGACACAAACATTTGTCTCTCTTTCCTTCCTTATTCGACAACCGCGGACTCTATAATAACTGCATGAGGCTTCAACTCCACGAATATGCAACCAATCATGAAATATGGCATCACTTGATGTCAAAAGTTGAGAAAGCAACCAAATTTCTTGGCGTAAGGTTCGCTTGCAAAGGCTTTTCCGTATGTCAAAAAAATGGGGGCTGTGGTGTGGAGGTGGGGAGTACATGGTGTCACTGATGCTTAGGTTGGCATAGTAGATGAAGCCACATCGTGATTATCTTGCCAAAAGTATAACATAGGAGGAAAGCTTAAAGAGGACAAAGGTCACTACCTTGTGACAGATTCAACAGTGATAAACCAAGCTAATTATCTCATGTTGAATGTAGAAAAGAACAAAGCAAAAGAGGAGAGGATGGTTTATGCAGCATGCATCCAGCTTTAAGCGACATGGACATTCTTAGACTAAGCTGAACTAGGACTACTGGTTGGCTACTACTGCACTATTGGGCGAGGCTGACTGGCATGTGCACCAGTGGTCTGTGATACCGTGTGACCACTACCTCTAATTTTTGTGGCATGAAGAGCTACCCCTGCAAACTAACCCTACACCAAGAAGCCACGCTACATCTGGTGTGCGTTTTGAACTAGCCACACTTAAAGAGGGTATACGTTCAAAGAATTCTGGCATGACATTGTAATTACAGTGAGCAGCTATCTAATAATAAAACAAAGTAATGCAAAATCTGTCAGTACTCAAGTGTTTTATCACACATCAGTTCCTCCTGAAAAAAGTCGCCACTCCTTTTGAAAGCTGCACAATCAATAACTACACAATGGCTTCATACAAAATTTTCTGCAGGGGACGTATTCTGCGACAATCCACTTCAATGATACTATCACCTTGGCCATCAGGTGCACACCGATTGGTTGGTTGAGCACTACATAATTCGATTTTGCTCAATCAGCTAATCAGCATATGGCTGATGGCCAAGGCGATAGTATCGCTGAAGTGGATTGTTGTAGAATGTGTTCCAAAGTCTCCTGGCCATTTTAGCACTTACAAAAACAAGGAGGAGCCGCGGGCTGTTGATACCACTTACATAGACAAAATATGTAAAGTGAATTCTAGAACACTAGCGAAATAACTAAATAGGAGGCTTCCTTTTGTTTTATTTCTATTTGTGGCACTCCAGTGTGACAGTCTGCATACATCAGGCAAGCATGTGACAGTTTATTAAGTAGCTGTGCTGTTGCATCGAAATCAACATGACATGGTGATTGTTTCCAATGCATTTGTTGAAATTTCAGCAAGCGCTGTCTGACGAGTAGGATAACGCTCACATGCTTGGCTCAGTGAATGCCTGTATACTCGTTCATATTTATTTCCTGAATCATGGTATGAACACGTTTACCTGAACAGAACCTAACTTCAACAATTCACATCTCTGAGAAGCAGACTGCAAGGAAAGTATGAGTAGGTCAAACTAGGCGCGCAAATAAATGAAACTCTAGATGAAGTAAAAGACTTACAATGTGTACTGAGAGAGTTCAAACCATAACCAATCAACTATTCTTCGTCGGAGATTCTCTGGGACCTCTGTCTGTCTGCAGCAGAACAGACGAGCATCTATATCAACGGGTGTCTTTGGAAAGGAAAACTGCAGCCTTCCTTTTGCACTGTTGCATTGTGAGCTGGAGATCACAGTGGTCACCTCATTGCATGAGATAGCATCACTACTGAGCGAGGAATTCCTAAAGTGAGCGCAACACAAAAGAAAGGCATTAAGTCCAATTATTACATGCCTGTCACACAGCATTACTCAATACACATAATACAACAGCAATGCTGTAGCACCCTCGTATTTGTGTAGTCAATCAGCAGTTCAGTAGCAGCCAAAATGGACAGTCCACTAGGTGGAAACTAACAGAAAATCCACCCCTGATTATGGAACAATAGATGTCACATGTATAAACCATTTAGACATTCAACAGATATATCAAGTAAGGACTTGTAACTGGACAATGCCCAACGACAATAAAGCCTGCGTGACACCGCACTCCCTATGGGAGCGGGATCACACGAAGTTGGGATCAACCATTATTTGTGATCTTCCCCTTTTACTCCTATTCACCCCACTTCGCATGTGGGCCTTCAAGCCAGTCCTTTCTATGTAAATATTTATCACTCATCTGCAGTAAACTGAAGTGCATAACATGCCCATTTGCAAAGGTGTTCAAACATCAGTGGGTGCAACACCCATTAGCAGGCATCGTTTGGCAAAGGTAACAAAGCAATGATAATAGCAGTATTTTCTTTTTCTGGTGTAAGTAATGCACAGCCAATGTTAGCATGCTTCATTTTTTATGTTATAGAACACACTGTGCACTCAGCTAGATGTGAACATGGCAAAAAAGGTATGTGCAAAGGACACATGCATTAATGAGAAAGCAATGAAAGAGAACATGCATTCCCTAAATTTGTGTAGTAGATATTAAAATGTGGAGATTTTTAAGTTACTCAAATGCTAAGCAAATAAAGCACTAGTTGACTGAATCATAGGATGAAAATCATGCATGCTGACTTACAGGCTTACGGCTTCCTCTGATGATCCGTCAGCAATTATGCATACATCAAGAACCCTAATGATGCAGTTGTCTTCTAGTGTGGTGTTCTCATCCACATTTACAAATGTGTTGAAAGTTTTGTGATGCACCTGAAATGCCGCAAAAGGAACGTAACATTCCTACACCACAGCCTAAATTATGCTGCAACTGAAAACCACATGCGAATATGGGTACATATATACCCGTTGCTGCGCAGAAGCAATCTATGAAGAGCATCTTGAATTTCAGACATTCTCACATACACTTGCAACTGCAGCTTTTAAAGGCTTTTTATTTTCTTATGCTGTAAGAATTTTGTCAAAATTTTCTTGATTCGATAATATTCATTTGTGACCACTTAAATGTGGTCCACAGCCTGGCAATGTGAGCCAGGCGGTATAGAATACGTAGAAGTACTGTTACAAAAACTGGACCCTCCACTCTGTAGACGAAGCGTGTTATGCTAAAATAAGTGTGACAGTAGTACAGCTAGAACACAACATGCGTGCAAGCGTGCTTCAGTTTTAACACACTAGTTTCTGCGAGCAGAAAAGGTCTAGAAATTAATGACCACAAACCCCTTCACTTGGAGTACAAGCATGGGTATGCCAGGAAGATTGCAGTAACGATATGCGTTTAAAGGTAACTGAAACAGGACTGTGACAAAACATTTGCAGTTGGCTAGTAGCTACATATAAATTACGCATACACAGACGCTTTTGCGTGCGAGTCCCAGTAAAAAAAAATTGAGTCCAGTTGGATTTTTCAACGGGACCCAACTTGTTCCAAATGATAGGAGGCCCAAGTTCCAATTGGGCATCATGAGGAATACAGTTGGTTCCAACTGGACATCACTGAAGCTTGGTATGCCAGCTGGTCCCAATTCAAAGTGACTATATGAATAATCTTGTGAAACAATACATATAGTTGATAATAACGATAGCGCAATTACAATCCAAGTTCTCAAGTAAAAGATTTGTGTTTTGCGATAAATGGAGAAAACCGTCATATATCTGCCAAGTTACAAATCTTTCTTGAAATTCTACCATTTTCCCATAAACCACTGGCAACACTTGGTCAACCAAATTTTGCTTAAACATATAGCGCCTGACATGTGCCTCTCAGTGAATTGGTGAATGGTGGGTATGTCAATGAAGTGAACTGCCGTAGTTTTCATGCATGAGTACACTTCTTGACAGGAGTTTAGAACCGAGGTTGAACAGCGCGAATAAAACAAGGACACGAAAAACTAATGCCGCAGATAACCACCACAAATTGTGTTCAATATATTGGACTTGTTTAATTTTTCTAATGGGCGTCCCAAAACAAAATTGGAAATATTCAATTCGTTCCAATTGGACATTTCCAACTGGTCTAATTAATTTTTTTACTGGGGTATGACGCTTTAGAAAAAAAAGAACTATACGAGTAAAATTTCCCCGGACAGTCTTCATTCAATATCGCATCGCAACGAAGAAATCCCACACTTCATCTGCTTTATACGACAGCATGTACGGACATCGGTAAAAGTACGCGAAAAAAAGAATGTATTAGCCGACACACATCTGCCCGTGTGATAAAGAAACTTACCTGCAGGATAGCGTCGTGTTCAACAAACTGCAGCGATGAGTGTGCTGCCATTGCATACTTTAGGTCTTCGAGTTTGTGGTCGCCAGACACGGTGAGCACGTAGCTCGACGGCCCACGAATAATTAGGCACGTTATGTCCATTGCACCAAAATTAAGCGGGAACTCGGCAACCGCGACAGTTCAAGCCGGCGCGTCAAGTTGGCGGGAGAAACTGAACCTACAGAGCCCAAAACCTAAAACGCCTCGGGCCATGCCGCGGATCGCTCTCTCGCTGAACAATTTGTAACAAAATATGCTTAATTCACAAATATTTAGCGCATTGTAAACCACCAACGAGAGGTTTCCTATATGTTTGAATTTCATTTAATACATCCACTGCCTTATACTCGACAGCAGCTCATCGTGCGGGCTTGCCAACCCAAAGGGTGAAGCCCCGCGAAGTACAAGTAAGTAGCAGAAGAGTAACACAAATAAATAGCCTCTTTATTGAAAAGGGTGGCTCTTTGGCCTATGTTGGGCAGGTGGGTGGAGGTGATTAATTATGTATGGAAATTGGTGGTAACGAAGGGTCGGTCAGTCAGCTGTTTATTCATTTATAACCCGTAGCCCAGAAACCGAAACCGAAATCGCTCGATATAATAATGCTATTAATAAATTATTTATCGGGTATATAGGAATCCCGCAGTGTGTATCGTGCTTCCTGAATCATTACGCAACGCTTGAATCGAAGAACGCGTGAACGAAAATTTTCATGTCTCCACCCCTTTAAGCAGTGGCACCTGCTTATACATAGGCCTCAAAGCCATCCTTGTGATTCAATCCATTACAACTCATTCGCTCTTTTCTGACAATTTGCTGTGCGGCACAATGTCTAGCCGTCCGCCGCTGCTTCATCGTTGTTCAAAGTGTGCTTTTTTTTCTAGCAAGTACCTACTTCTTTTGACTCATATTCGTGATGCGCACAGCTGGGAACCCAACTTTCGCATAGCGTGCGGAATTTACGGGTGCCCGAAAAGGTACAGCCTTGTTGACTCTCTAAGAAAGCACGTGTACCGCTGTCACAGAAGCTACGTCGATGTCAGTGGCGCGCAGCACGACTCGCGCAGTGCCGACTGTCCGCACGGAAACGTTGTCATTGGTGACACTACCGCAGTGCAGCATCCCAAGGTTTCGGATGATGCCCATGGCCGCAATGTTTCTGATATATTGCATGACATGTCATCGACGGACGTAGAATGTACGAACGCGGGTACACTTGACACATTTGAGAGTCCGCCTCAACAAAGCGCAGAAGCGTCGGCTTCAGAATTTGTTGCAAACATGCAAAAGAAGGTGTGCTTATTCTTTTTTAAGCTAACCGAAGAACACAAAATCACGCATTCGGCTGCAGAAGACGTTTTTAGCGACTTCGAAGGTCTGTTGCAAGAAACGCTTCAAGGGTTTCTTAGCATGGTGCGAAACCATGCTCCACTGAGTTCTGCTTTGAACGAGAAGCTAGAGCGCGTTCTAAACTCCGTCTCTGAAATATTTTCGCTCTCACGATCCAGATTCTCCCGTGAAGTGTTTGCTAGGCAGCACTTGCCATACACAGCGCCACAAGAGCACAAGTTCAGTCCACAAAGCCCAGAGACGTTTCAGTATGTACCCATACCAGCAGTGCTTAAGAATGTGCTTGAAGTCCCACATATTACTGACATGGTTTTCAGCCCTACACCTGCTCAGCAAGGCCACCTGCCAAATGCAACAATCTTGAGAGACTTCAGGGATGGAACCATTTACAAGAACTTGATGAATATTATTGGGCCATCAGAGATCAACACAATCGTCTTGCTTTTGTATGCCGACGAAGTTGAAATATGCAATCCACTTGGTGCAAAGAGAGGCACACACAAGCTTTTTCTTGTTTATTTTTCTATTTTAAACATCCATGCTGCTCATCGCTCTCAACTCAAAGCCATCCACCTTGCACTTGTTGCACGACACGAACATGTAACCAGGCACGGGCATCAGAAAGTTTTCATGCCTATTGTGGAAGACTTGCTTCAGCTCAAGAATGAAGGCCTCACATTGCAGACAGAAAGAGGTATCATCCAAGCTAAAGCTCTTGTGTTGGCATTTTGTGGAGACAATTTGTCCATGCACAGTATCGGTGGATTTAACAACTCATTTGCCAAAGGCAGAATATGCCGTTTCTGCATGGCACATTCTGACAACATCAAAAGTCTGACCAATGAATCTAAGTGTGTTCTTCGGAAGGACCACACTCATGCAGACCAACTTGCTTCCATTGCTATTAATGAAGACCTGAGGCGTGTTTACGGTGTCAGCAAGCCTTCGCCACTGTTGTCTTTAGAGTACTTTTCTGTGTGCACACAGCTGCCACCTGACGTGATGCACGATATCTTTGAAGGAACAGTTTCACATGTCCTGCGCAATGTTCTCAATGGACTTGTGAGTGATTCTGTACTATCTGTAGCAGACCTTGATAGGATCAGCACATTTTGCTATGGCTATAATGACAGAAAGAACCGCCCTGAACAGGTCACACAGTCTTTTGTGTTTCAAAAAGGAGGCTTGAAAGGTTCAGCTTCACAGAAATGGTGTCTGTTAAGGCTACTGCCCCTCATATTTTCCTCCAATATACCCGAAGGAAACCATCACTGGGAAATATATCTTGAATTTAGAGAGATAGCTGATATGGTGCTAGCTGAGGAGGTTCCTCTTGCATGGGTTCCTTACCTTCAGCACAAGATAGAACAGTTCCTGCAGAACTACATGAGCAGATACCCTGCCTCAGGCATAACACCAAAGATGCATTATCTGGTACACTACCCCAGAATAATGAGTAAGCTTGGGCCGCTTACACAGTATTGGTGCATGCGCTTTGAAGCCAAGCATCAGTACTTCAAGAGATTGTCTTCTCGCACTATGAACTTTCGCAATATTTGCAAGACAATGGCCAGCCGGCACCAATTGCTTCAGGGCTATCAACTCCATGGCCTGGGCACTAGCAACGTGTCATGCAATGGAGCACAGAAGGCCAACCACAATGACCTCCCTGCTGTGCTACAAAACAGCATGACGGACATGGAAAACATCTGGAAAGTGAAGTCCATCACTTGGTGCCATTCAGTGTACAGGACGAACGATGTTCTGATTATGGAAAAAGGAGAACATCCTAAGTTTGCCCTTGTGGACTCTATATACATGAGAGAACAAACTGTTTTTTTGGTGATGGTGCCACTTGAAGTCGAGCATTTCAGACGACACCGCTTCTCTTATCTAGTCTCGAAATCTGGGGAGCTGTACATATGTCATCCTGGAGAGGAAGTTTCGCCACAGAGATTGGACCTTTACTTTGGGGCAGAGATAGTGCCACGATGTGAAATTTTCGGTTAGTGGTTCTATATTGACATTTTTGTGTTAATGCGAGCAGAAATCAAAAGGTTTTGCAGATTGAGTGTAATGGAAAGTCAGACACCGGTTTCTCTATAGCCATTTGCTATTCAAACTAGCATGGTTGTAATATCAAAACTACCAGTTCGACTGTTGTTCCACATCAGCCAGTTTAACATGGTGTGATCCCACGATTTCAAGCTTGAGTGCCAGATTGTGATACAGTTGGGGTGCAAAGAAGAGAGTTCAGCCAAGGAAATAAACTGTGCAACGATGAATGTATGCAATGAATGTCCTTCACATGGTACGATAACTTGATTCATGAAATTTAGACGTTGCAGTATTAATGTGCAAGACGACACATGGTTGCGACAAACCACCACTTCAGCTGATTTAAATCGTTCAGCCCAAGTTGAGAGCCTTATAATGAACAGTTGTTGAATTAAGGTGCCCAAAATTGCCATGGAACTTGAGATTTGACATGGCACTACATGCGTGATGTTTAGGGCATGGTGGGTACCATAAAACCTCTGTGTAAGATCAACACCACCTCTTGCATTTTTCAAGGGTGCTTTTAGCCCATAAGGAGGGGAGACTTAAGAGCATTGTCTGCCTCGTGAATGTGGATGAAACATGGCATTAGTGGCGAGATCCAGAAACAAAGCAACATGTTATGTACATAAGTGAAGGCTTATGGGGTCTGTCCGTCCCCCCACCTCCCAAAAAACTTCTTATACGAGCACTTGGGGAGAAAAGTGATGATGACTATTTTCTAGAATATAAAGGGGCTACAGCTGGGCATTTATGTGGAAAATTGTAAGAGGATAACAGTAGAGCACTGTGTCAATGTTAGATGTTTTAAAACTGCTTGTGGCCATTGTGAAAAAACTACGAGGATTAGTGACATTTATGTAGTGGTGTTCTCCCCATAGATCAATAATTCCATTGTCCACAGATCTCATGTTATCCAACCTATCATTATAGAAGGTGCATTTGAAGAGCTTGACCGTCAATCTTAGAGGCCTGTTATGGCTTCCAGTTACGTTATTTTTAATCTCAAGCCTGAAAAAACACCTTCATCAAGGGGACTAGGTATGATCACTAGAACACACTGTAACCTGGTACAGAGCAGTGATCTGACAAGTAAGATGAGAAAGCTTTTTTGTTTTGTATGATATTGCAAGCATTTATGCAAATGGAAGAAATGTGGAGGGAGATAAGTTTAAAAAACATTTTTTTAAACCCCAGGTAAATTTTTTTATACACAAGTTGCAAAACTTTCCGATTTCCCATCATATCCTTCTGTTCAAATTTGCTGAATGGACAAAACAATATGTATTTTTCAACTTACTGTAAATTAGTTCTGCTTCAACTTGTGTTGTATTTTATGTTTTTCCTTTTCTGCCTTATTCCAGTTGTGTTTTTCTACCAAAATAAACACTGTTAAGACGAGCATCTAAGGGAGCATCAGTTTTGAAGGTACTAAGATGGTTGTTCGAGTTCGTCTTTTTTTCTCTTACAAGAATGCATTACCATCACTGTTTTTTTTTACCATCACTGCATTTCTCTTAAACTCAAATTTATGTCGCCTAATGTGTGCAGCAGAGGCTCTATGTAGGGAACAAGTGAGGAGCTGCTATCAATACTTGAGTTGCCTTTTGCTGCACTTGTGTGATTTAATATATCTGATTGGGTTTGTACTAGGGGTCTTCAAATAATTTAAGTTTTGGATATGAATCAAATAGTTTCTGCTATTCAGTTTGTGCGGATTCAAAAATTCATCATTCGAAGTTGTCAAATATTAATTCCTTTGAATACATGAAAGACAGCAACAGGTATTGGAGTCTCGAGTGAGACAATACAATGAATGTGAGGACTGTTCCAAATTATTCTTCTGCAGGATAGCTGCGATTGTTGTGCAGAGGATTGAGCAACCATTCTATAAAGATGGCTCGCTTTTAGACAGCCTACATGCTAATTCCTTCTGATTTGTTAATTTACTAGTCAATGTTTGCAACCCTTTAAGAGAACATTAATAAAGGGAAAATCAGACATCCACCCATTCGTAGCAATTGCTACAAAGGAAACCCATACGGGTTCCTCGAAAGAAAAGCCTCGCAGTTGGAGAAAAATTCGTCCTGGTCCGGGACTCGAACCTGGGACCACTGCCTTTCCGGGGCAGCCGCTCTACCATCTGAGCTAACCAGGCGGCTAGCAGATGGTAGGGTGAAGTCGAATTTGTCAACAACATGAAGCAAAGGCAAGAGTTTGACATAATAGTTCTGTGGAAACCCGCAAGGTGGAGAGAAGTAATTAATAAAGGGAAAATCAGACATCCACCCGTTCCTAGCAACAATACTGCAGCAACATGTGTTGCTGAAGTATCGCACCTCTCTTCATGAGTGAGCTGCTGCAAAAACATGTAAAGATGTGTGTCTGGTAACATGCTGTTCCCTTGTCTCATTACTGTCATTGCTGTGACGTCCCAGGTAAGTGAAAGCAGTTGTCTATTCTTTACCAGCTCCTCAGTTGTCTCGACATCTATTTGTTAATGGTAATGCCTGTATGAATGCAAATGAGCCTTTGTGCAAACTTCATATTTCTTGTTACCCTAAAAATGAGAAAATAATTGTAATTTTACCATTTGTATAGCCCTAGATTATACTAATCATATATAGAAAATTTGTCCTTTGTGCACACCCTGCTTTTCATCGTGTATTAAAGCTTCCAGCTTAATAAAACGATGTTGGACTGAAGTTAAACTCTAGCAAGACACCCTGGCTGAAGCATTCTCTTGCATTACCTGACAAAAAGCATAGTTGCAGCCATAGGTTGGCAAACTCGCTCATTAGTCGACTCGCTTGGACTGACCTCACGGTATCAATAAGTACAGCTGAGTAGAACTTTGTTGAATCTGAGTCCGAGTAAGTTTGGTTGAGTAGAATTTTGGCAAGTCAGAGTTAAGTGAGTTCGGCTGCGTATAATTTTGGTTAAACTGAGTCGCAAGTGAGTGAGCTTTAAGTCAAAAAAATATTTTTTTTTATTAGCGAGTCTGAGTCAGTTACAATTTTTCTGACCTACGGGTGGCAACCTATGTTGCATAAACCCCTTTTCAGGGCTTCTTTATAAATTTTCCAATAAGTAGATGAAAAGTTAGTCAATTTTGTGCTGCTAGAGCGTTTTATCTATATGCTACCTTGGGAGATGCTTCAGTGTGGGAATCTTAGCTGCAAGTACTCGGACAAGAATTGCGATGGAAGTATGTGAGTCAGTTCAACATAAACTGGAGATGCTGAATGAGGAGGCCATGATATGTACTGAGCACATTAGCCAGCGGTTGCTGTCATAGGGACGCATGTATATAGCGTATCAAGGCGGCTTTGCGATCACGTATGCAGTGGGTCTCGCGCGTGCGCAGCGCGCATTTATCTCTGGTGCGGGTTATCTCTTTGCTTGTTGCCGACCGATAGTGTAGTGCTGCTTCGTCAACTGGCCATGTTTCATGCGCGCTGATATAATGATCCAGCCGTGCTCGACGTTAGCGAGAGCCCGGTACGCACACACACGTCAAAGCACGTTGGCATGCATGCTGCGTATCAAAGCGAAACCCACTGAGCATGTATTCAGTAGATTTCGTCTGTGACCATCGCAACTACTTGTACGGTGCGATGTACGGATTATTTGTTGCCGATAGTGTGCTGGTTGGTCACGGCGCAATCCAAGTTTCATGCGCGCTGATAGTAACAGGCCTGCGCCGTCGATCACCATGTTGAAGCTCGAACGTTCTGGCGCATGCTGAGAATGAATGCAGCTTCGTCATCACGTATTAAGTGGGTTTCGCGAGTGTCTTAAACGGCGCAAGTAGCACCAAATTTATGCAGAACAGAATCAAGTGGCGATCGAGCCGTCAGCAACCTTGCTGCTGGTGAAGTTGCAAGATCTTTTGACGGTGTATATACATATACTTTCTCAAGTGCGCGACACCGTTCACATGCTGTGAACGTACGCTTTTATGTCGAATTGCTCTCGACCTCTCGGCGCAGGTCGTTTTGATCGATCCATATCATCTGCCTAATTGTGCCAAAAACTTGGAGGACGCTTAAGCTTCGCCTGAGGTGAACGCGATAGCATTCAAAGACCCCTCACTGCATTTCATGTTTCCGAGCAAGTGCAGCTTATGTAACAATATACCATTTACCGGGAAACGCTGGCGGCTAACGCTACGCACGAAGGCAAGCTTTCTGATAGAAGCGCAGCCTCTTGCGTGGGTCGATCTCCGGTTTCGGACTTTTAATATTTCAGTCTGAGAAGAGCTAACATAAATAATATGCGTTCTCTGTATTTTTGTTTTCTCATTACATTTGTTTGCGGGCTGCCGTTGTCAAAGTTCCGAGGAATAACTTTGTAAAGAATGAAAGACGAGATATGAGCAAATTTGGTGGTAGAAGAGTGGTATATAGGGTATCCAATTCGGTTCGAAATTCCCTTCGTCGAAGCGGCGCCCGACGCTGGATTTTCTGCGACACAGCGTCCTTAAAGCTATCGATCGCGTTAAAAGATGTATCTGATAACGACAACCGCGCACTAATGCCAAGCGCAGCGGCCCAAACGCCTGCTGTTGTCTTTAATTTTCTGGTCTGCGATACGGCGTCCTTAAAGCTATCGCGTTAGAAGATGTATCTGATAATGACAACCGCGCATTAATGCCAAGCACAGCGGCCCAAACGACTGCTGTTGTCCTTTATTTTCTCGTCATAACCCTTTCAGCAAGATTGCAAGGTGCAAACATGGTAAATCGTCACTGATCAAACTCTATCATTGGGAAGGCATTGGAAGCCAACCCAAAATCCATGCTTATGTGTGACAAAATTAAGCCTAGTACATTTGGCCAAGTGAATGAAGGCCAAGCATGACCAACGCTTGGAAAATGAAGTTGCCATTCATGCACATCAACTGGAAAACCATACGAGCTCTTGCTTTGAAGGTTATGCATTATGGCCAATGTTTAACTCGTCAAAGCGAGTTCCAAGTGCGGCGATTCAAGGCAATTGAACCAGTTGGACCCACCACGAAATGGGTTTGGACAATTTGCAAAGTCGCAGTCCTCCAAATGACCTTGTGGTGCCTTTCTTTCCCATTGAGCACCTGTGTGCATGCCTTTTCATTCCCATCTTTGGGCAATGAAGAGCAAATTGGACCCAGGTGCCCTTGTGGAGCACTACCGGGCCCAAACCATTTCTTTCTCTATGCTCAAACTGCAATGTCTGTCTGCGTCGGAGAAATGGTCATTGTGCTTTTCCCTGTTTGTGCACAGTGCTGTGCATGTCTTGGGCCAAATTCCTCATAGGAAAAGGGCTGCAAACCTCCGAATTGGACGAAGCTGTCGCCAATCTCCCAACACCAGAGAGGGGAAACGTGATGTGACCAAGACAATGGAGGAGTTAAAGGGACGAGACGGGCGCTGTGACAAAAAGAAAAAATTGCAGCTAGAGCTTGAACATCTGCATCGTTGCTCATTCTTGCACAAAATGCAAATACCAATGTGTGTTCAAAAACAACCTGGATATCAGGCCCAGCCCCACTATCCTTACTCCACCATAGTGCATGAAGTTCCCCACGTCGCAACAGCACCTTTATTATGCTTATTGTTCTTCACCTTAATTTAAACCCCACTGTAGTAATTCAATCTTTTATACATACCCCACTAAGGAGTGATCACACAAGTGTTTTCAATGTCTTTTTATTTCACGCTGCAAAGGAATACAACAGGCAAAACTTAAACTTTCTGTACAATATATATATGTAGACGAAATTCACACCTAGGTGAATAAACTTTATCACAGCACAAGTCAGCGAGGGTGGCGATGTGGGCTTGTTGGTTGATCATCATGAAATGACCTGAAATGCAGTGCAGCAAGGACAAAAACACAAGAAAAAAAAAACAGACGCAAGTGCTTGTTTTTTATTTCTACTTGATGTGCTGCAATTAATTCTATGCCAGATCTGAACAGATCCGGTTTTTACAAGTAAGATTTTCAACGTACTGTGGATAACTTATCCATAACTTGCTAATAAAGTATTGCAGAGCAAGAGATTGCATTAAGTAAAGTAAGGAATGGGGCTAGTTAGTGCATGTTAATGATTATGTTGCACTGAGTTTTATACTGGCAAAAAGTTACAAAGGAAACAAGGATACAGATGGAGGAAGCATCAGTGCAAAACTCAGCATAACATAATACGTAATCATGAAAGAGATCACAAGCTATCACAGCAACAAGGGACATAATGCACTAGTTACACAGGTTATATAAAACTCCTCACAGAAAATTAGAGCAGATTAAGATGCAGTGCAGTGTTGAATAATTGTGCATAGTTTTTTATGCAAGCCATGTAACTAAACTGCTTAATAGAAATGACAAACATTAGCAAAGCATCATTTAAATTATAAGTATATAAACAGCACTTAAAATTGATAACATATGAGAACCTTCTCGTGTGCTGTCACACACGATTACATATTATTGCTGAATTTCCCTACACTGCAACCGAGCATAAATGTTTTGTACATGACATTTTAAAGCACAGGGAAAGCAAATGCTTGGACATAGTACACCAAGAATGCTGAAACAGGCAGTGCTTATATGATTCACTGAAGGGTACCAAAATTTGGTGCACAGTAGCAAGATATTCACCATTTTGGCTCTGGCATGAATATGCACACATAGTGACTAAAGCACTTGAACATGAAGGTGCCTCCTTTGTTTATGAGGAATAAATAGGTGCAATTGTGATCTGTGAGAGTTACTAGAAGTGCAATTTCATCAATGTATATTTCATGCTGAAAGGAATGCAGTGCACAACAACTTCGCATTAAATATATATTCATGAAAGTCATACCTAGGTGAGTGCATTTCATCAAAGCAATTATTAGTCAGATTTGAGAACAAAGCAGAAATAATACGTTCTAAATGCTATGACATTGTGCAAAAGTTGCTCATAAAACATCTGAGGACACCTAAGCACTTATGAGTTGGGGATGCGAAAGAAATAATGTCCAACTGAATGCCGCTGAGCGGTCCTTCGAGTGACAAACTCCTTGGAAGGTAAGCGAGCGCATTGAGACACCTGGTGCATTTTGATTTGGCCTTACCGAGGCACAGTTAGAATGGAGGAAAGAGCTTGCACAGGCAGCGAATGCGCTGATAAACAGGCTTCCGAAAGCGAGAGTGAGGGTGACGTAGTGTCACAGCGATGCCCTCTCCCCTCACACAATATCTGACGTGCTACTGCAGTAGCAGGTGTTCCCTTTCACCTGCTCTGTTCCGTTAAGGCGCAGTCGTGACATGTGTTGCGGGCAATGTGCCTTTAGGTGCTATTTTGCTGCTAGACTACAGACGCTGGCTCTTTCGCTCAATGGGCCATTCGACGGTTTCGCATCAAAATATAGCAGAGCTAGAGATTGCGTATTAACACAACAAGGAACATAATGCACAAATATTGCACATTATAAACACTCGTGGCTGAAAATTAGAGCAGTTTAAGATGCATTGCACTGTCTCATTACTGTGTATGGTTCTTTGCACAAACTATGTATTTGCTTCATAGAAATCTCATTAAACAGTGCAAAGCAAGGAAAGGATGGCCAAAAGGGGGGACAAAGACTAATTAGCCTAACATGCTTTGACTGTACTTTGTCTCATTTCCCAGCATTTAACATGATAGAACCTTCACTAGTTCAGTCTCATGTCTACTGTTATTTATTAGAAGTGCCAGACATTATCAAAGTGTGAACTACACAGGAGAGCCTTGTTGATGATTCTGCATAACATGTATTTCAGGATAATGTTTTTTTTGTGTGAATATATATATGCAAATGGTCATTGAAATCGTGTTTTCACCTAACTGCAGATAATATGACTGCAGAAGTAGGCATTTAGTGGCATTTCTAAAACTAATAGCCTTACATTGCAGTGTACTAGCTTGAATAACATTCCAGCCACCCATGGACAATGTGTTAAGCCCCAGCCACACTGGAGGAAAAGTGCACGCCGCCAGCTGCTGGTGGTAAAACATTTCAGCAGCAGTGTGGCCACACATTGTAGCAGTGCACCGCCTCTCTGTTTAGTGAGGAAACAGCAGCTTCTTTTTTAACTTCCACAATAACTTTTCTTACAGACATTGAAAAGAAGAAAGTTCAGCGCAAACTGAGAAGCTATTTTAATGTTGCTGCATAGAAGTGTTTGCTGTGGTTCCAGTGGCATCAAGTGACACTGCTTTGCAGAATGCTCCATGCGCAGCAGTGTCACTCGACACCACAAGAACCTTTACTATTGAGCTAATGAAATCAGTGAGAAGGAAACTTGGCATAGGGCAAACCATGATGTATGCACTGAAAGATAAGCTGGGTTATATCATCAGCAATCTCGAAGGTATAGTAAAAGTAGTTGAAGAATTCTATAGTGACCTGTACAGTACCCAGAGGACTCAAGAGAACTCCGTTGTAAACAGTAACGAACAGGATAATGAAACTCCTCCCATAACTAGCAATGACGTTAGAAGGGCCTTGCAAGACATGGCAGGTAAAAGCGGCAGAAGATGGAATGATAGTCGATTTAATCAAAGATGGAGGAGACATAATGCTTGGAAAACTAGCGGCTCTCTATATAAAGTGTCTATCAACTGCAAGAGACTCCAGAAAAATAGGAAGAATGCAAACATTATACTAATTCACAAAAAAGGAGACATTATAGAATTTAAAAATTATAGGCCCATTCGTTTACTCCCAGTATCACACAAAATATTCACCAAGATAATCTCCAATAGAATAAGGGCAACACTGGACTTTAGTCAACCAAGGGAACAGGTTGGCTTCAGGAAGGGATACTATACAATTGATCACATCGATGTCATCAATCAGGTAATCGAGAAATCCGCAGAGTACAATCAACCTCTCTATATGGCTTTCATAGATTACAAAAAGGCATTTGATTCAGTAGAGATACCAGCAGTCATAGGGGCATTACATAATCAAGGAGTACCCCAGACAATGTACGTAAGTACCTTAGAAAATATTTACAGATTCCACAGCCACCTTCATTCTACACAAGAAAAATAGGAAGATACCTATAAACGGGTCGGACAAGGAGACAGAATCTCTCCAATGCTATTCTCTGTGTGCTTGGAAGAAGTATTCAAGCTATTAAACTGGGAAGGCTTAGGATTAAGGATCGACGGCGAATACCTCAGCAGCCTTCGGTTTGCCGATGACATTGTTCTATTCAGCAACACTGCAGACGAGTCGCAACAAATGATTGAGGACCTTAACAGAGAGAGTGTAAGAGTGGGGTTGAAGATTAATATGCAGAAGACAACGATAACGATGAATAACCGGGCAAGGGAACAAGAGTTCAGGATCATCAGTCAGCCTCTAGAGTCTGTGAAGGAGTATGTTTACCTAGGTTAATTAATCACAAGGAACCCTGATCATGAGAAGGAAATTCGTAGAAGAATAAAAGTGGGTTGGATCGCATACGGCAGACATTGTCAGCTCCTGACTGGAAGCTTACCGTTATCATTGAAAAGGAAGGTATACAGTTGGTGCATTTTACCAATGCTGACATATGGGGCAGAGACTTGGATACTGACAAAGAAGCTTGAGAACAAGTTAAGAACCGCGCAAAGTGATGGAACGAAGAATGTTAGGCATAACTTTAAGATACAAAGAAGCGGTTTGGATCAGAGAGCAAACGGGTATAGACGATATTCTAATTGACATTAAGAGGAAAAAAATGGCGCTGGGCAGGTCATGTAATGCACAGATTAGATAACCATTGGACCATTAGGGGTGACAGAATGGGTGCCAAGAGAATGGAAGCCAGAAGACTAGTTGGTGCGACGAAATTAGGAAATTTGTGGGTGCTAATCGGAATCTGTTGGTGAAAGACAAGGGTAATTGGAGATCACAGGGAGAGGCCTTCGTCCTGCAATGGACATAAAATAGGCTGATGATGATGATGTCTATTTAAACACTTTTTGGAGCATCATGGTTACGTCATGCTTATTAATTACTTTGGAAGCAAATCACAGGTGTTTGCTTAAATTCACTAAGCTAACAGCAAGTGTACAGATGCTTAGTATATGACAATTCAGAGCTCAGGGAATGTGAATGCTTGGATATAGCACAAGAAAAATACAATAACAGGCAGTGCCTATATGGATTTGCTAAGTAAGGCCATCAACACTTGGTATAGATCTGCGAAAACATTTTAAACATAGTGGCTCTGGCACTATGACTGAGCACTCGTGACAACAAGAACTGAACATAAAGCTGTGCCCTCTGTTTATTTCAAATAGGTTTGCGTAAGTGTGATGTGTGAGCCGGTTTTCCGATGAAGGCAGAATGTACAAACCCTCGTGTGCCACACATTGGGTGTGCAGCAAAGAACCTTCAGTCTTCAGAATTAATCCAGAGGCCCTCGCTATTGTGCGCCTCGTAATCAGACCATGGATCCCTATAGGCTAGGGTCATTAATAAAGTTTCTATTATCAACACCATAAATTTGGAACACGTGTATGGAATAAGCATCAACAAGAGCGCACATCTTTAGTTTCAGCAAGATATAAAATTGTCTTCTATATAGTATCACGAAACGCTGCGAGGGGCATCAAACTACAAATGGCAGCATCCATTGGGAAAGTTGGTTGAAACAAAAGTAGCAATTTGCTTTCTGCAATTAAAGAGGCACAATGCTAGAGATCCACACTGAGCTGGTTACGGCATGCGGTGACCAACACTGCACAGTGTTGACATCAATTTTTTTGGAATTTTGTAGGGGTGTGCGAAGAGCGATTTTTTAGATCAAATGGAATACAAATCCAACAGTGCTTAAAGCAAATCAAATATAGAATCATTTTCCAATAATGAACAGCCATTGTCATAATTTCACATATAAAGAGATGTTCACATCCTAGCATGCTTAAAGTTGGCAAGTTTCTGTCATACATAGCACGTTATGAAGTGTTGTTTAATAAAAGCACCAACGGGGCATTAGGAGCAAACAAGTAGTTTTTTCAAGTACACAGGACTCTTCAGAAAGTGCAAATGATTGCTGTATAACATGTAAAGTATGGCTACCTAAGCAGCTTAGCCTGCTCCACGGGGCAAGTTCTGTTTTTCGTCTATACTATCCCCATGGGGATGCAAACTTACTGTACGTTTGCTCCATTTTTATGTTTAATTGAGTGCAGTTGACATTGTAAAATATTCCAAAAGTGTTAGAAAAATATTTGCACTTACTAATAGGGACTATTTGATTCGTTATCTGAAAAATTTGAATATTCACACACCCCTAAAATTTTGTCCCTTGAAATGCAGAAAGCTGATCACTGCGTTTGCTACAAGCAACTTTCTCGATTGACGCTGCCGTTTTTGGTTTGGTGCTTCTAGCAGTGAATGGCAGTACTACATAGAACACAATATATACTCTGCTAAATCTAGAATGACATGCACTCATGCTGATGCCTAATGTGTACACCTGTTTCGAATTTATGGTACTGATAATACAAACATTATGAACACCCCTTGTATATCAGGCATACACTCTGACAAGGCACATATTACATTTAGTTTGCTCACATGACAGTGAAATTTATTCCCACTCCTGCAAATTTGCAATGTCTAGCAGCTGGGTGACTAAATTCATCATCTCTACTAGTGAAGGCACTGTGCACCGGCTGATCAATGTTGGAAATGCTTGTGGTTGCATCAGCAGCGATTTCCTTCCACTCCCTGCGGTGCATTCTCTCAGCATCACTACATTCGATTATGGAGACGCTAGATGATGACTGGTCCAAGAATTCACCTTTCGTGTTCTAGCTGTGGCGTCTTCAGGCTCATTTTGAATCTGAAAGCAGATGTCAGTATTGAAATGTGAAGCCCTGATGCACCAAAAGCAACAACCGAAAGAATTACATGGACCGCTATTAAGCTGATATTAATGGACGGGTATAAACGACTGATTGAAGACATTAAAATGTAGCTGCTTTTGCACACTGGCAGTGTGAGGTGGGCAAATAATGTTTAGTCCCCCTCCTACCCCCCCCCCAAAAAAAAATATATGTATATATATAAGTTTAAAACGGCGAACATAGCAACGGTGTCCACACAGCCTATCAGCGACCTTGTTGCAACGCGGCGCACTCAATCCTGAAGTGAACGCAGCAGAATAAATTTGAACTGGAAATCGGCCCACGCATACTGTCGTCGATCCCAGCGCCCATCGCTGCTGCAAGGCCGCTGATGGCATGTAGTCGATGCACCTCACTGGACGGCGTAGCGCGAACGCAAGAACTTCGATTGCAGCACGGTTCGGATTTCACGTCGCATTGCTGTCCACCAAAACGACAGAACACTAGCGCTCATTGATAAGGGTAATTGAATCGGTGCTCGAACACCGTGAAAATACAGATAGGCGCAACATGCCCGCGGTTTTAGCTGGCACCGCTAGTTCGCTCTGAAGTTAAACACGGACAAAACTCCATGTTCAATACCACAAATTTAGTGCTTTACAACGAATTCTTGCAAGTGAAGGATAGTGCTAGGAATGAAAAGGAGCATACAGGCGCGCGGAACATACGCACAGGCGCTGTACGCACTTACGCGCTTTCGTTGATCGCGTTGGAATGAACGAACAGAGGCAACTCGAAACACTGCTCAATTTTCGCTCACCTTTGACGTCGCCGAGTCGGAGGCGATCATGGTGATCTTCGAGGCAACAAGAAGCATCGCAAAAGCGGGCGACAAAGTAGAAATACACCAAAGAGGTCACAGCGGGGCAACTAAAGAGCGCTGAAAATGAAGGAAGCAATCCGCATATTCTTCAGGAATGCGCCAAAAGATGACAACGCAAACGCGCATTCATACAAATAAACACGCACAAATACTCGCTTACATCGACATGAATTGTAATATTTATGAGTAACTTGTGTAACATAATATTATTGCTTAACAACTACTGCAGTTTGCGGGCGTATAAAATTTTTCTGCTTGGCTCCTTTGACAAACTATTTTCTTTATCGCAGTACGCAGTGCAGAGTGCACAGGCAGGGCGCGCACGAAATGCGTGGGAAAATGTGCGAAATTCAAACTTCACGCTGTGTGTGCACGCCCAGATTTCATGGTTTGGATTTTTAAATAAACGAAGTAATATCTAAAGCAACCGGAGCGAACTGAAATATTGACTGGAAAAGTATAGCACTGTCGCTGTTTGTTTTTATTGTTTTGACCTCATGACAAATGCTAGAGCAGAGGCGTAGTTTGTCGTACTGTTTTTAAAAGTTCAGTGCGTATGTTTCGGCGCTACGATTTGTCACGGAAAAGTACAGAAGTGAAGCTTGTACTTCGTAGCCAAGCAGTTTCCCAGTACATTGGCCAGCACCCTGCGTAAGTTATAGAGAAAAGACCTTGGCCACCGTGGAAAATGTGCATGTCGCAGGTAATGGCCAAACCTATTGCTTCATTAACTGTGCGCTAAGGGCTAACAACCAAATGCAATCTGCCGAGCGGCAATCTGCGTGGGCGCTTTGAGTGCATGCATATATACATTGTTCTTGAGGATCAATACATTCATTGGCAGGGTCTTTAATATCATTAATTGGTGCGATGAAACGCATATTTTCGACGTGCCTTAGTACTACGACAGAACAAACTCAGGTGCTGCGTTGTGATACAGCACAGAGCACCCGCTGTTGGGACAGCTATAACCGTGCACATACAGACGAAGTATATATATCATATGTGTTGAGCTGAATGCCTCGCTCCATCTCACAACTACTGCGAATTCGTCATAACGCCACAGTGCAAGGACAGAGCACGTATGTCGAAGCTAAGACTTTGTATAGCATTGCGGTCAGCTGTATACATACAATGTATCCAAATCAATTTAACGCACGCGTGACACGATATAACACTGCAGATACCTGTAAGTAGATATGGGAGGGCGGGGGGGGGGGGAGTCCTCTTAACCTGCGTCGAGTATCATTGTATGCGTGTTTATTCGCTCCTGCATCACAGCAAACAAATGCAGTGCTCTTTACTGCATGTGCGCGCAAGTGATGCATCGCCTGGTCCCATGCAGGCTGGCATTCATCAGATGAAGCAGGAGTAAACTTGGTGTTTTACTCTCGGATGCCGCAAGAGTAGAATGGCCACCTGAGGGAGAGTAGAATGGCCATTCTACTCTCTGCCAGACGGACGGAGTAGAAAGGACATTTCACTCTCCCTTCTCTCAGAGAGTGAACAAAGCATTTCACTCTCTCCGACATTTTGCAAGAGTAAAACAACGCCTCGAGGAGTAAATCGGCCCTTTTACTCCTGCGGTACTCTCCCCAGTTTTTAGAGTACACCTACTTGTGACCCAGCGGTTGATCAGTCACTCCTCGACGCTTTCCATTGCTCCATCGACGATGGAACGTCATCTTCAGAATGAAGCCAGCTTATCGTTCCTCTGCAGAAGTTCAGCGCTTCTTTCGACAGCCATGCTTCCGGTTTGGGCCCCACATCTACCGTTTTCCACTAGGTAGATACCGGCAGTCATGAACCTTTACGGCAACGCCCTTACCAAATATCCTCGTCTGAGCGCCATGTCACTGACCACCAGTTTGCTGACATGCTCAAGCGCGGTGTTGTGCAGCCTTCCAAAGTACCTGGGCATCACCGGTCGTTCTCGTTGAGAAAAGGGATGGCTATATTAGGTTCTGCGTCGAGTATCGACGTCTGAACTAGATAATGCGCATGGACGTTTACCCGTTACCACGCATCGATGACGCCCTTGACTGTTTGCAGGAAGCGGAGTTCTTTCCTTCGCTGGATTTAGGTTCCGGATACTGACAAGTCTCTTTGGCACTATCTGATCGACCTAAAACAGCACTTGTAGCACCTGACGGATTATACGAATTCATCGTAATGCCTTTCGGCCTGTGTAACGCTCTAGCCACTTTTGAGAGAATGATTGATAATGTTTTACGCGGCCTCGAATGGAACACATATCTATGCTACCTGGATGACCTAGCTGCCTTTTCCGCTGATTTCCGAACACATCTCAGCCGTCTCGAGCACGTTCTGAAATGCCTTATTGACGCGGGACTTCAACTCAACTTAAAAAATGTCGTTTTGGCGCCCGAAAGCTCGGCATTCTTGGCCATGTTCTATCGCGAGACGGCGTCCTTCCGGATCCAGCCAAGATCCGCGCTGTCACTGACTTTCCACAATCAAATAAGTTAAGGGAAGTTCAGAGTTTCCGTGGTTTATGCTCGTATTTCCGACATTTCATTCGAAATTTCCCTTCCATAAGTGCATCCCACACAGTCCTCCTCAATGGCGACAAAGAACTTTCCGCTTGGTCATCCGCCTGTGATGACGCCTTCACGAAATTAAGCCACCTGCTAACCTTGCCACCTATCCTCCGCCACTTCGATCCTGCAGCCCCTACAGAGGTCCACACCGATGCCAGTGGCGTCGGACTCGGCGCCGTACTCGCGCAACGAAAAGAGTGGTTTGATGAATATGTCGTTGCCTATGCGAGCCGAACTCTAATAAAGGCCGAGGCTTATTACTCTGTTACAGAGAAGAGTGTTTAGCCATTATTTGGGCCCTTGAAAAATGTCGTCCTCATTTGTATGGTCATCCTTTCGATGTCGTTACTGATCATCACGCCCTTTGTTGGCTGTTTACCCCTAAAGACCCATCTGTCCGACTTGCTTGCTGGGCCTTTAAGCTACAGGAGTACGACATCCACGTTCTCTACGGTTCCGGGCTCAAACACACGGACGCTGACGCCCTTTCTCGCTCACCGAGCTCCGCTCCGCTGACTGCGCTTGCCTATCCGCCCTTGAGCCCATACTTACATCTCATGCACTGCGCAACATGCTGTCGGAGCTGCACAAGGTTCCCTGAATAAGTGCTCTCATCAGCATCCTTTCTGATCCATCAACCTCTTCACCATCTTGCGCCCTTCGCCGCCAGGCTACCCACTTCTGCATTCGCGACGGCCTTCTTTATCGTCGTAATTATGCCTCTGACGGTCATAAGTACCTTCTTGTGATATCCCGCCCTCTGCGTGACGTTATCTGCGATGCTTCTCACGTAGACCCTCAGTGCGCTAATGCCGGCCTCTTCAAGACCTATGCTTGACTACGCACCCGATTATATTGGCTCGACATGTATAACTACAGCCGAAAGTTCATTCTCTCCTATGCCCAGTGCCAACGCAGAAAATTACCTCCCGGACAAGTCTACCTGTCACAACCGCTTCGCTGCCCTAGTCGGCCCTTTGATCGTGTTGGTATAGACATACACGGACTGCTGCCCTCCACTCCACCAGGCCACCACTGGATTTTTGTTGCAGTGGATCACTCGACCAGCTTTGCTGAAACAACCTCCCTGCCAGCTGACACCACTCGCGACGTTGCATCGTTTCTTTTACATTTCCTTCTTCGCCACGGTGCCCCTCGCTAACTTCTGAGCAATAGAGGCCACGCCTTTCTTTCCGATGCTTTGAAGGCACTACTCGACGACCGCCGAATCGTCCACCGCACCAGTACAGCATGCCATCCGCAAGCTAACGGCATGACCGAGCGCTTCAACCGTACTCTTGGCGATATGCTCTCGATGTACGTCACCTCTGATCATTCAAACAGGTACCAAGTTCTCCCTTTCGTGACGTATGTGTACAATACTGCGGTTCAAGCAACTACTGGATTTTTTCCTTACTCTTTCCTATACCAACGAGAACCGAGAACGAGAATTTGCAAAGAAACTCCACACGTTGCTTTTTGCAGAGGTCCGACGCACTGCAATGTCTTCCGATGTCGAATTCTGAGGACTTGGAAACACTATTTATAACTCAATCCATTAGCAACTGTACACATGAACTTGGACGAGGGAAGATCAAAATATCACTGTTTCAAGAACTAGCCCCAGTTAGAGCGCACTGTAGCTACATTACTGCGAATAGCACAAACAACAGCAATATTTTTTCTTCCCTGCTAGTATAGGCAAAGGTAGGTACTTTGAAATTTGTTTTCATTCTGGTACCTGTGACACTATTACAAATGGAAGCGCATCCATACTACGGAGGTCATTGGCGACGTCACTGTGATCTACCTTTTGTATTCTTACAATGGGTGGGAAGCTAGTGATGACTCGTTATTTAGATGGTGCGCTAACGGATGCATTTCTGCATTCGCTCCAGCGGGACGGGCCTGCGCCGTCTTTCGCAGCATAGCGGCCCAGACTGTCGCATATTTGAATGGTGCGTAAAATGCATCCTTTTTGTCTGCTTTAAGGTTTTATTAGGTGCTGTGCACAGAATGGAGATGCTATTGTAGTTTGAAATTATAAACAAATACGTAAACAAACGAAGCATAGAGTATACAGAGTTGAAAAATTGATACTTGTGGTCTATTATTCTGTAAAAATATAGATGGCCTATAAATAAAGAACCTGGGTCCGTATTCACTACAAGCTCGTACGCTATAATTTATTCGTTAAGTGCAAAGATAACCCAATCCTCATGCTGGACATATTATTTGCGCGAGTGATCGATCAATGGCAAATAGCACCCACGAACAATATTTGCTAATTCGGCTCCTGCTTACTAAAGTCGCCAAATTTGAACGTTTCTTTTAAATGCACAGAAAAGAAAATAAAATTAATGGTTGCCGAACAGAACGATTACTCCGTTCCGATGAATTTAGATTTATTCTTCTGAGCTATACTTTCCTTTTAAGTAGTTTGAACGGAACGAAAAGAAATGAAGAGCAATAATTAGTGAAACATTGCGAGCTTTAAAAGTAGTAGTGATTCACGCTCTATCCGCTGTAGTAAGACGAGTTGGAAGCGAGCCCTCTACGTGTATTATGTTGAACATCTTCTTCGCGGTGCAATGCTCGTGGTAGCTTTATAATAACGCTCATTTATTATCTACCACAGGGCGGGTATACATTTATCCAGTTGTCTGCAGCTGTATTCAACCACAGGCTGCCAGCCATTCTTTTGCTCGTGCTTCCCTTCATAACGCTGCCTTCGCTGTCCTTCGTCCTCACTTCTTATGTATTGCACTACGACCACGTGTTATGTGCTCTGTGTGGGCCTATGAAAAGGGCGTTGGAAATGTGCATCCGTGTGCGGCTGAGTTTGTCGCGCTCATCAGTGCATGGATATTTAATACTACACCGTACTCCGTAGAAGCTCACCAATAGTAAATGTGCTGTATTCGCATGTTTGTTTCAACAAGTGTACTTCTAGAATAATTTGCCACTTACAAAAAAAGGTTAGTTTGTTTTCTTGATTTTCTGATTGGTCGTTCGACGGGCATCCTGCCAAGCTAATATGCGCTTTTGGCTTTGAAGGGACCTGGTTTTGCCTGACGATAGTTATTACTTATCAGGATTTCGGGATCTTTTAATTATGTGCTACATAACGCAGTGGGCGCCTAATCCATGCCACAAAGTGAAACTGGATTTCATGGGACATGCAATTTAAGAATGATACCTATGAACTCCAAGTACTAGAAAGTGTTGCAGGCGACGGCCGTCGTAGCCAAGCTCGCGCATGCTGGATCCCGATTCAGTTAGGGCTCCGCCAACGTTGCTTTGCTAGCAGCTTGGACAAACCACGCAAAAGGCCGTCCTCCTTGCTGCCGCGTTGCCGTCGTCATCGTGTTCTGTCCCTGAGCGCAGCGCGCTTTCTCAGAGAAGTTCTATGAGTTCGCGTCAATTCCCCCAGAGGGTCTAGCATGCTTGGCAGCTCACTATATGTAGCACACATGGAAGGTGATGTCTTCTGCTGTCGCCGTCAAAGTTGCTGTGCAGAACCCAGGCCTTTTCATTTTTTTTAATATAGTGACACTGACTCATACACACTGGACGCCATTAAAATTCAACCTCGAAGGTATACGTAAGGCCTGCTTGCATGCTCGCTCGCGTAGAGCACTCTTGAAAAGCGGGGAGGCTGGCAATGTCCGCGTGACCTTTAAGGGGGAATGTGCGCCCGGCCTGGGCGAATACGAAGCACCTTGGCATTTTGTGGCTATCTGCGAACTCAGTTGTGGAGTGGAGGGCCGGCGTTACGGAAGGAGAGATAGAGGGAGAGAAATAGAGATAGATAAAGAGAGAGAGAGAGAGAGAAAGAGAGAGAGGGGAGGGAGGCGACTGTGAGTGCGCGCCAGTGACGCACGGAGGACAGTGAAAGGTGCACAGTGTAGCGAAGGCATTTGTTGTCAAACAAACTTGAAGGACCTCTTGCGGGCTGAGTGCGAAGACTGTATGGTGGTGGCGTGTACCGCTGTAGTGCCCTAACTGGCAGCCCTACACATCGAAAGCATATACTGAGCGCATTCGTCATGTTTTGCTGCCTATAGACTTGCAAATATACATTCTCTGGCAACAGATGCCTCGTTATCTTTGGCGACGGCCAAGATCCACCACCTGCGAGCATTCACCGGAGTATCCGCGGGAGCTCACCATCTTCGCACGGGTGGGAGGGGTGAATGGAAGAACCAACTTCTTTGACTTTGACTGCATGTTCATGCGGTGACTTGTGCATTCTCAATTTACAGCCAAACAGAAAATAAACGTGCTGGCGCAGCTGGCTGAATTCTTAGCTTGTAGATGCAATAAGCAGCCTCAAAGTCCGTTTTTCAATTATCTTTGAGGACTTTGTAGCTATGTTGCAGCGCTTTCCGCTGTCTTTGCAAATGGTGATGATGATGACAGGTATACCGGAGAATGAGTGCGCCTTTGTGCGGCAAGAAACACGACTTGCAGCTGGGAAATTCAATAAGCACAATCACTGTAAATGATCGCATCGCATGCATCTCTACTTTTATTGATAAATTTGAGAACACAGCATGACACTGAACACACAGTCATGACTTATCATGAAAAAGTCTTATCCACAAATTAGGGACATATTTCATCACAGTGTATAATACATTACTTTGATATGCTTTAGTTGCATTTTTGTCTTCAATTGACAGAATTATGATATCGCTGTCTATGTTGAGTTAAATAATTATAAAGTTAATAATCGAGTGCCTGCTTCCTTGCAGGAATGCCCATTTGAACGTTTTCTTTTAATCAACAAATCTAACTATAATGCTAAATTCAGATGCTAAAGCTTTCTTTTAAAGCGCAGCTTTATAGGGCTCATAAAAGAAGAAGTCTTACTTTAAACACAAGAAAAAATGAGCAAACGTAGCAGAAAATCTTGCAAGGGGATAAAATCAAACATTGTTGTAACAGTAAATGTGGCAGAGGCAACTAGATAATGCTTAGTGACACGAGAGAACTGCATCTGCGATGAGAAATAGTGAACTATTGTATTTTAATAGTTGTATGTCTTAACCAGACAAATTGGAGCGCTCACTGTGAAGCACTTCGTGCACCCGTAGAAACAGCCACGAGCAATAATCTTGACGGTGGAAGCGTCACAAGATTCAATGTACCACGCGGAAACAACGGTGGCTGCGCTGAGCTTCGTTGCTCCTGCATCGGATTTATTTTTATGTATTTTTTTGTAAGAAGTCTTGCAGGGAGTCTCCAACCACAAAAATACTTCATGACGGTAGGAGTGTCTTGAGTACTGTACTCAGAAGATGAAACCTTAAAAGATGTTCGTAGCCAGGAAAGCAAGTTGAATTGAAATTACATCCTAGCGTTCTACGCGACCGAAACGATGATATAGTTATGAGGCACGCCGTAGTGGGTGACTCCTGATTATTTTAACCGCTTGGGGCGCTTCAAAATGCTCCCAATGCATGGTACAAGAGCGTTTTTGAATTTTATCCGAAATTTTATCCCACAAGCTCGGGCTTAGCAACGCAACGCCAAAGCCACCACCACACCAGGGCAGGTCAGGCAAACAAGCTGAGGTAGTGGAAAGGGCAATAACAATATTTACAGCGACAGGTGAGGTGATCGGTATAGAGAAACCAGAAAGAACAAGATATGCGCATATCATAGGACGATGCCTGAAGAAATGTCAGCGCCTGGCATTAGCAGAGTAAAGAAAAAGATCAGTCTCTGAACGCAGAGCTTGCATATTTTTTTTTTCACGAAGAGCACGAGATTTCCTGATGAGCTGGCCGAAATGACGTCCGTTTTTCTGCGTAAATGAGCATGCGTATGTTGACTTTGAGATTCAAGGAAGAGTTCTGACGTTGACACAACGCGTCATTGATGTTTATGCGTTTTAAGGCCGCGAAATTATTGTGAAGGCCATTCGACCGCGAAGGCTCGTAAAACTGCCGAAAAGTATCCCAATAAAATGAAGCTATGGGTGGCAAAGCTCTTTGTTGAATTACCAAAGGGAACATGGAGACGATTCCAAGAACGACTGCGGTATTTTGTTCCTTGTCAGTGCTTCAGTTGAGTCGTACGAAAGGAATTTTTTGGAGCTAAAGCTAGTCAAAACATATCTACTGCTCACCTCGAGCGACGTTGCGCTCCCGAGTATGTCCGTTTTGTCTTCAAGAAAGAGTGCATCTTCAAAAATATGAAGCATTTCACGAAAAGTTTTACGGGTATAAATAACACAATGCGGAAAACAGGTATCGCAAAAGTAGCCGCGCAAGAAAACAAAGTGCTGAGCATTTCTAAACCTTTTTGAGAGATGCTAAATTTCAAACAAAGCTTTAAGTGTCGTCGTGTATACATAGTTAAGTAAAGACACGAGAAAAGTATTTGGGGGCAAAACCCACCGAAATTATTTTTTGTTTACTACTGCACGACTTTAAACCCACTGCGGTGTCTAAATGGATATGGCTTTGCGATGCTGAGCACGAAGTTGAAGGTGCGATTGCCGTTGGCGGCAACTGCATTTTCATGGGGGCGAAATGCAATAATGCTCGCTTACGTGCATTTATGTGCACGGTGAACAAACTCTGGCGACAAAATTATTTCGAAGTCTGCAGCTGTGGTGTGCCTCATGATCAAATTGTGGGTTCGGCACGTAAAACGTCATAATTGGTTAAACATGACATTAGCATTCTTAGCGAACTGCACCAACTTTGCGGTGTGTCTATATAGGTTCCTCCTTGGTTAATCGCTTTCGTGCCAACTTCATTCACTCGGTAGATGTTGGTCCAATGGATAGCGCATCGGGATGTTGGGTTGAGGTAACAGGGTTCGAAACCAAACGTGGGACTAACTTGGTCACAGAGACACTGTGACACTGGGCATGCGGCACTCTTTAGTCAACATATTTCGCGTCAGCTTGGCTCACTGGGTAGCCACCGGTTTAATTAGCAGACAATGGCACTTCTGTGATGAGACAACCGGGTTTAAAACAAGCCGTCGGACCAACTTGGGTTACTCGGTATGGCACACTGGGTATGTGTCGTACTTCAGTGAAAATATTTGGTGGTATGTTGGGCCACTGCGTATGTGCCGCTAGGTATTTGTTGCCTCTTCAATTAGTAAAAAAAATATTTCGGAATTTGACAAATCGAAGCCGTGCCATATTTGGGGAAAGCTCCACCACTTGAAAGACTGGCACTGCATTCAGCATGACGGGGCATGAGAGATGATGTGGACGCAGCTGCGGCGTCGGCTGCTTCGGAACTAGGGGATTGGGCCGAGAACGAAAGCTGTACCGTCATAGAAGCCTCATCAGCACTGCTTGTGGTTACTTGCCGATTTATGATAAATAAAATGATACAGAGAAATTCACAAAGCAAAGGTCAGTATCGACGAAGTGTCGACGCTTTCGAATGTCAGAGACGAAGTCAACGTATATGGTTGCGCAACTGATTATACGATTGAATGTTGATAATAGGTCTCTGTCTGTCTCGTTTTCAAGCTTATTATTTGTATAATTTGTATCTTAATCGTATTGTGTTTGATGTGCAATTATGATCATGCCCATCAGGCCTGCTTGATCGTTCTGCAACGTAGTAGACGCTCGTATTGTTGAGAAGTTTCTGCAGTCGCGCATTGGTGTTGGGCGGCGCTCTTCGGCCCCCCAAACGCTGCCCGAGGTTCTGCGGCTTCTGGCGGGCGCAATGCCAATCAAGCATTGAGGTTAGACCGGCCTCGCGAGCGTCGGCCGTATTTTTGGCATGGCTGATGCATGTGCTCCACGCTCGTCGACACTCTCACTGGCCCGTCTATTGCGCGGGGCCTCGGCGCGATTGAATTTCCTCTCTTGAGCGTCGAGCCCTGTCTTTCGACACAGAGACATGTTGTCGTTAGGAATCACTCAAGGGAATTTGTAGTCTGACATATTCAGCCTGTTACGCAGCCGCCGGCGACGTTGGATACGTCACTCTGGCGACGCCAGAATCGCCCAACGTTTGCCCCCTGCATGGACCTCTTCGTGGGGCGAGGAGGAGAAGGCGCGTGGCGAGCCTTTCATCCTCTCTGGCTAGTGCAAGCCGGTGCTGCTTGAATATGTTGCCGTCGCGTGTTGCGCAACCATTTGGAGGTGCACGTTTCTGCGTGAAATTTACGAGATATGAGATCATAAATGGCCGTCGAATGACCATTGTGTAGCCCTTCGGTGCAGCGGTAGCTATAGTATGTCTTGTATTTATAGCTATAGTAGCTATAGATGTATCTTCACTGCGCACGCGTGCAACCTGCATCATTAGCCATGGTTGTGTGCACGGGTGTTGTAGTAAACTATTTTGGCCGCATGGTGTTTTCACTGCACGAACAGAACCGGCGTCTGTCAAGTGCTAGCGTGAAGTGACACTTGACAGATGCAGACGCATTTACAATACACCGTGATTTATTTTCCTGTTAATGTTTTTATGCACAGTGAATATTCTTTGTAAAAATCTCCTCTTGAGATGGGTTATCTGAAGAAGTGGCCAATATTTTCCACGGTAAGCCACAGTGTCCGAGAAGCTATAAATAAAAGAATCACGAAATACCTTTTCAATTCTGCCCTTTGTTGGATGTTGAAATTGAGCAGTTGTGACGTCATGCCTGATTAGTGTAAATTTTAGCACTAGCACCAGTAGAGACATCCGGATCTCCGAAATGTCGTACGAAATGTATTAGCGTTGCCTTCAACAATTTCACATGAGCCTCCCTCTAAGAGTTCGGAACCATAATATCTGTAACTCCAATGTAAAGTTTATCACCTTTTGTGGAGTGACATCTCAACTGTGAGGGTAGTCTCAGCATTTATGTTGGGCAAATGGACATCACTACATATCCGTCTCGATTTGCCATTTACAATTAATGGATATGTTAAAGAAACTTCTTAGAGTGTTATTTTCATTAACTTAATTCTCATTTCGATGTGTCGTTCAAGCAATGTACACCACTTCGTGTAATATACTTGAACGGACCGAACTGAGTTATCCTTCACAAGCGATCTTGAAAAAATATGTTCCAGCCAAAAAAAAAGAAAGAGTGAGGCTAACAATGGTACTACTGGAAAGGAAATGGAAATATTGCATGATAACATGCAGGCTCACGTACGACGACTCTTCAAGGATCAGTGCGATCTCTTCATTGAGACGACAATGGCACTACATATCCGTCTCGATTTGCCATTTACAATTAATGGATATGTTAAAGAAACTTCTTAGAGTGTTATTTTCATTAACTTAATTGTCATTTCGATGTGTCGTTCAAGCAATGTACACCACTTTGTGTAATATACTTGAACGGACCGAACTGAGTTATCCTTCACAAGCGATCTTGAAAAAATATGTTCCAGCCAAAAAAAAAGAAAGAGTGAGGCGAACAATGGTACTACTGGAAAGGAAATGGAAATATTGCATGATAACATGCAGGCTCACGTACGACGACTCTTCAAGGATCAGTGCGATCTCTTCATTGAGACGACAATGGCTGTCGTTATACTCTGTTCAACTCCAATTATATTGGATTGCTTATTGCCTGCAAAATATCGGCTCGGCCTACTCTATTGTGACGAACACACCCAATGGCCCCCAATTTTACGTTTTCTTTATTTTGAAGCGTCGGCTTACGTGCTGTTTTTGCAGTTTGCCCAGGACTAGTCATATTTCACTTACTAACTTTCCTTATTTTTAAGGCACTTACAGAACGGCACGTAGGGTACTATGTTTGAGCGTAGGCAGCCAAACTATGACGAGCGTGACCCGTGTTATTGCACATGCCACGTGAGACACGGACTCCTGTAGGATGGCACCTCGGTTGTCATCGCCCCCAATTTATGTTCTAATTTCTCTTCTCCCTGGGATCACTTGTTTGAGATAGCAGTGCCAGCATGCCAAACTAACTTGCATAATTACTTACTTATTCCGAAAAACCAGCCGGCAGTAGAACAGCCTCCCCGCTCCCATCGTCACCATCATTGACGACAAGCTTCTTAAGACAGCCGTACATGATGTTTATTGTAAGATGCAATTTTTATTGTTCTTCTTTTATTGCCCTGTATGATATTTGTCCTCACTTATTGCAATGCCATTGCGTCTTAGAAGTATGTATAAAGCATGAATATATAAATAAATTAATAATTAATTATTAATACTCAGATAAACTTCTCTGGATATATATAAAGACACGTGCCACGAGCAGAAATCGCAGCGTCGTCGCTAGATGGCACAGAGTGTCCGGAGGGAAGCGCGAGAAAGTAATACGGGTGCAGTGCACGCATTACACGTCACGGGTTTCAGCGGTGGCAATACAGTCGGTCACTACATTGTCTTACCGCTAATCGAATTGACGTTGGCAGTCATGCTCAGATGGCTTCTACCGTCATTCTCTCTTACGTGACTTCCTCTCAGAGTTACGTCTTTTATTTTTGGGATGCGAGAGAGTGGAAGTTGTAAGGGCGAGGATTCGGCGACCACTAAGGGCTCCTGGTGCCGGATGGCGCGGCTACGCTGGCGACAGTTCCACAGACGACTTGGCCACGGTAGTTTCGCAGATTTAGCGAAACTGCAGGTGACGGGCAACGCTGTGGGGGAAAACGGGAACGGTGCGGAAGAATTGATGTCACGTGGACGGAGTCTGTCATGTTGAATAAGTGACGTTTGAAACGCTGTCGAATGTTCCGAGCCAACTTTCCCAGTCATCGCACGAAGCTCCATGGAAGATGGGCGGTTGCCTGGGTTTTTGCAGTACGACGGTTGCAGGCGATGATGCTCGGCCCGTCATGGTGGTAGTCGATTTCGCTACGCACTTTCCTGGTCATCTCGGGTAGAAGCCTGTGCTCCGGGAGCAAACTGTGTGGCCTACGGCTTCATCGTCCGCCTGCGAAACGGCTTGAACATCATCATAGTGAGCACCCCTCACGAGGCCACGGCGGCCACCCTCATGAAAATTATGAGGCTCATCTTTTACGGTCGATCACTCCCTGTGAAGGTGTATCTATCAACTCCCGAGGGCCTGCTTAAATGTGTTGCATACGGCATTGACGCAGGCACCAGCGAAGAAGCGTTTATGGCGAATCTTTGGGTCCGCACACATGGAGTCCGCATCGTGCGGGCCCGTAGGCAAGGAGAATCCCAGACAGCTCTACTCCGCTTTGAGAGACCCAAGGTGCCTAGATTTGTGTACTTCTGCGGAGATAAGATGCCTTGCCGAGACTACCAGCCCACAAGGCAGTTCTGCTCCATCTGTAGAACCACCAGACACCGACCAGACGTCTGCCTCAACCCAACGGCTCGTGCGTGCAACGTTTGCAACCACCTTAACCCAGACGCCGGACACTCTTGTGTTGCGATGTGCGTCCTGTGCGGAGAGGCCCTTCTCACGGCCTCAACAGAGTGCAACCACAAGCTCAAGCGCATTCCCCCCAGATGGATGCTTGCGTCCACCACCAAACCCAAAACCCAACGACAGCCCCGCCCGGTCACTCAGTCGACCTAGGTGGCTGACCTTCGCCCGCGATGGTTCAGCTCCGAGCGCGAAGACTCCGACTTCGACTACTCGGAGTCTTTGAGCATCTACGGATCTCGGTCCGGTTCGAACCCGAGGTCCAGGTCCCGCTCCTGCTCTCACCCTTGGCCTCACTTTCGGTCGCCCAGACGGCAATCTCGGTCGGCGCCCAAGCAAGAACAGAAGGCAGCACGAACCACTGCGACACTCAAAGACAAAGGGCCCCAGAAGCATCAACGGAAAACTAAGAAAGCCTCACTCAAGAGGACTACCACCAAGGAACACGAGGTAAGCTGGTCAGCTGTAGCCTCCCCTTCGTATATAAAAAAAACCACAGACACCACCATCTATGAAGTTTTAACAGGAACTCGCGACCATGCGCGCACAGATACAAACACTCACACAAGAAAACAGACAACTTATACAACAAGTGATACAGCTCACACAAATACCACAAGAGATCATTAATACAAGGCCATCATTGGCCTACAAACCCATGTCAATGCCATCCGCACTCAGATGCAAGCCTTTATGGAAGCTACACGCGCCCAGTTGGAACAAATAATACAGACTGCAATACAACGCACAAAGGCAGCAATAAAGCAAATGGAAGCCACTGTAGGCAGCAAGCTTAAGAACCAGCTTCACTCCATAAAACTACGAAAGACCCTACGACAGAACCTTTACAAGGCCACATCTGCAGCAGGACCAAACCAGATCATAACATCACCGACCACAACATCTAACAATGTTTAGACCATACAGGCAAGTCTATGAAAACTTAGAAATTTGGCAATGGAACTGCCGCGGGTACCGAAGGAAGAAAGGGCTGCTGACAAAATTTATCGCTCATTCCTCAAAGCCACCGGGGATCATAGCTCTACAAGACCCGGTACCCGACCAGCACTATATGGCTACGAAGAATACCACAGAAGTCAAGACGACAAGTTGAAGGTAGCCACACTAGCAGATAGAAATATCACAACCATACAACACAAATCCATACATGACGTGGACGTACTACATGTACTTCTCAAAATAGTATACAAAGGCAACCAGAAACAGAGCGTCTTCGTCCTCAACATTTACTGCCCCCCCCCCCCAGCCAAAGGCGGGCAAACATAGGAAAACTCTTTGGGGCACCCTCCACCCCGCTAAAGACAGTCCCTTGGTAATCATAGGCAGCGGCGTAGCCAGAAATACCGTTTGGGGAGGGGGGGGGGGGAGGGCTCAACTTGCAGCTCGGCTGCCTACTTATAAGGAAGCTTTAGCTCGGGTACTCCAATATAAATACATGTAAAAGGAGAATTCGTTTTTCTCGGCAACCACTGCACTACATTTGAAAATGTCTGTTGGAATAAAAAGCTTAAATTCTTGTGACTGTTTATTTCGAATTTTTCATTTAGGTTGTCAATTCTCTATTGAAAATTGGCAAAAATCGCAATTTCAGGAAACGAAACTATCAAGTTTAAAACTAACTCAAGAATGATAAGCAATATCATAATTCAGTGAATTGCATCTAACAGTACATCTACAGCGGACAAAATTTATATGTTACACATGAATTTCGAAAAATTTAGTATGGAAATACGGCTTTTGCAGAACCCTCGTACGCAACGTAACCAATTCACGTAAGATACAAGATGACACACAAATTTGTCCTCTTTGATTGTTATTGTAGATACCGTTTACAGAACCGCCATATCTTTTCTTGATGCAGAACTATTAGTTTGTAAACGTCGTGCTTCTATCTTTGTCGAACTTTAGATTTTTTCAAAATATTTTCAACAAAATTCAGGCCCTAAATCGAAATTCCGCTTTAAACAGACACTAGAATTCAACTTTGTATCTCAAATGCAACAAATTTCCTTAAAAGCGATCCAGGGGTTATCTCACAAAAACGTTTCTGCGTTTTACATGTACTTCAATGGGCCGCGTCGGAGTTGGGCCCGAGCTTAAGCTTCCCCTTAAACAATTTGTCGAGCCATCAAATACATCAATAATAACTGCATTGCCTTTTCCAAAGATGCTGAAAACAAATTCTTGAACGCTACGTACTGTAAAAGGAAGTAAATTAATTAATAAAAGAATATACTCGTATGTGCCAGAAGCCGTACCCAAAATAACTGATATCAATGCTTACATGTATTTTGTCTATTTAATAAGTAAAGAAAATATCACACGAACTTTCGAACTATATAAGTTCGAAACCAACAAAGCAGTGCATGCCGCTGATATGAAAAATGTAAAGGCCATGAAGTAAACAAGTTGAGGACAAACATGTTAATGAAAGTTTGTTCACGATCTTGTACACATGCAGTGGCCAATGAAAAATCTCAACGATGCTGTCATTTGTTCCAATGTATTACGCAGGAGTAGCTGTCACCGGTCGTGCATCGTGAGTACTTGTACAGAAATTATAGTGGCAACAGAGAGCACGTATAAAAAGTTGGAGTGCCGAAAAATATAGGAGGGCGAGTCAAATGAATGTGGGCCAATGCGAATGTATGACAAACGGGGTACTTTATTTAAGAGTAGTCTCCATGAGCATTTAGACAGTTGTCCCGTTGACTAACGATTCGTGTGATTCCCGTCTTGGGATTCCTTGGGCTGCTGCTTCAAAAAGTCGGCAACTGACTCTTTCACGTCATCGTCCCACACAAATCTGGTTCCCTTGAGCTGCTTCTTCAGTTGTCCCAAAATGTGGAGGTCACAAGGCGACAGATCTGAGCTGTATGACGGATATTGCAGCGTTTCCCACTTGAACTTCACCAGTTTTATATTAACCACATCAGCGACGTGGGGACGGGCATTGTTGTGGAACAAGATGACCCCATCCTTCAATTTTTCACGTTGTTTATTCTTGATTGCGACACGCAGCCGATCCGGCGGTTCACAATATCGGAAAGAATTGATAGTCTCTCAAGATTTAACAAATTCTGTCAGTTATGGCCCCTGAGGATCGAAAAATAAAAGTCAACAACACCTTTCCGGCGGAAATGATGGCCTTTGCTTTCTTTGGGGGGTGTTGAATTCGAAGGTTTCCATTGTAAGCTTTGCCGTTGTGTTTCAGGCTCGTAGTAGTGGCACCATGGTTCGTCCCCGATCACAAGTGAAGACAAGAAATCGTCACCATTATTGTGATACCGGATCAGATGAGTAAAGGCAGCGCCGAACTTTTCTGTGTTCTGGCGGTGGTTCAAAATCTTGGGCATCCATTGCGCACGCAAGAGCCGATAACTGAGATGTTCATGAATTATGGCGTGAACGGTGACGGTGAAACGAACAGTGACTGATGTTCACATGCTCTGCCAGTTAATCGATGCTTACCTTCCGTTCTTGTGTCAACAACTCATCAACCTTTGCATTTTGTTGGGGGGTAATTGCACGGTGGCTTTGGCCCGGTCTTGGATTGCCTTTGCAACTTTCACGTCCTTCTTTGAATCATTTGTTCCAACGCTTCACAGTGCCCAATGAAGTGCAATGTTCAACGTGCACGGCAGTCACACGGCGACTAATTTTGTTTTAGGAAACACCTTCAGCTTTCAAACACCTCACGGCACCACGCTGCTCAACTTCTGGAGCGTTCATTATGTCACGCGACCATGTTCAACCCAGTGCTTGAGAGCATTAAAGAACATTTATCCTCACACCTGCGTGTCCCTTTTGTATATGAGAGATGCCTGCGTGCTGCGCGCATGCCTCGCAGACAATGAACCGAACCATTATTGCGCGGGCTGAGTAGGCTCACTTTCAGTCGAATCGCCCTCGTACATCAGAAGTGCGAAGATACAGCTTGATAAAGGGCAAAAATGTTTCACCGGAAACAAAGCTCACTGCACGTATACACGAAACCTCGCCACAAGATATTTAAATATAAGTATAAGTCTCCAATAAATGTACGTATCTAAGAAAAAAACACTGTATATAATGCGTCAAACAAGGCAAACAAACATGTTGCGCAATCACAGATTCACAGAATCCTCAATCCCGCCCCCATTCCATCCACTCCACCCCATGTATCGCGCTCAACGGAAGGTGGCATGCTTCTTCCCCGCTTTTCTCCCTCGCGCACACAAGACTGAGCCGCCATGGTCGGCTCACCCATGCCACCCCCCTTCCCATGATTTCACTCGCACATAAAACATGCGGCACGCGGTCACGATGTTATTGCCCTTGGACTTTATACGGAACATGAGGACGACGGCGATGGCAGGAATGCGCCTGGAGTTTAATATAATTGCTATCGCCACAATATAGTAACAGTATCCGGTAACTAAAGCATCCCGTGGCCATTACTTTCCGTAAAAGAAGTAACGAAGTCGAACTTTCACCATGCGACAATTTGCTGCGCTGCGACAATGTCTTTTTGTCTTTTGTGGGGCGGGAACGCGGCATTTAAAATAAAACGCAAAGTAAAGCATGTTGGCCACAATCGAATGCCTACTTTGGGCACCAAGTGTGGCTACCGAAGGAATATCGAAGAAAACGTGAGACTCTTGGTTCACCGAGCACCATACGCATACTGCTACATATCCTACACCGGCGAGACAAGACTTTCCAGAGAGGTTGCGGTCAAGCGAACGCGGTGCAATCTGTCGAGTCCCCACAGTGATGGGGGCGAGCGACCATTCTTTCTTTTTCTCATCTGCTAGCCAGAAAGCATCCAAAACTCTGCGAGGCGAAAATCCACTCGGCCAAAGAAAACCAAACGAGCACCGAAGTGCGCACCGCTGTGGTCGTGGCAACACAAGAAAAACGCATGCGCTCGGGCTGGCTCTGGCAGCGCGTGGGTGGGGTAGCGAGAACAAGCAAAAAAATTGAATTGTGTCCTCGCTAATAAAAGTCTAAATAGAAACAATATATAAGAACGTATTTTCCTTTGCTAGCTTTACTGTCTTGATATGGATGCTTTGGCGTAAGTGAAAAAAAAAAAGATGTTGATATTTTTTGTACAAATTTACCAACGCAACGCTTCGTCTCATCGGACCTCGTTGTGTGCTTTGTCAACTTGTCTGATAGTGTGTTGATTTGGCTTGTATCATTGTATGTTTCGATGTACGACGTTAGAAAAGTCAATGCATCTTTGGTATCAAATGGTTATAACAACATTAAACCCGCACAGTTCCGCAACTGAAGATCTAAAGCACAACTTTGGAAATGCCAATGCACCTTTCACATCAAAAGTTTATAAGAACGTTATACCCATAAAGCTTCGGAATTGACATCCATGCGCTCTCCAGATTCCGCGGCCTCCGCGAGATGCTGCGCCGAGCCCGTTCGCCATCAACACGCCCTTGAAACTTTGTGCTCGGATGGGGCTGCTTGCGTTATGTGACTCCCGGTGCATGGGCGTTGCCGCAATATTCAGCCCGAGTTAGCAATGTTCCTGGTGAAATGTCTTTATGAATGTGAAAAAGACATTCTAGACGAAATCCAGAGTAATTTCCGGCGGCGAGGGTTGCTTTGGTCGGTGGTGCGTGAACAGCACGAAAAAATGTTTTTTTTGGGGGGGGGGGGGGCTAAAGCCTTATATGCCCCCCACGGCTACGCCCCTGATCATAGGGGCTTTCAACGCTCAGACCACGCTAGTGGGGGGGGGGCGTACCGGAGGCAGGATTGGAAGGGTCTCCAGCAAAAAACACTAACTGAACAGCGTCACCTCACACTCGTCACAGACCCGAACATACCGACCAGGGAAGGGAACAGCATAACACGCGACACCCCTCCCGACTTCGCCTTCATCACTCACACCATGCGAGCTGAATGGCTTAACCCACTCAAAAACGTAGGCAGCGATCACTACATATCAAACATAACACTATAGACTGGACGCCAACACAGGCAGGTCGGCACAGCTAAACTCACTCACTGGTGAAAAATCAGGGAATCCCAAGAACAGGACGCCGACACAACCATGAACCTGCACCACTGGTGCGACAACCTCCGTCGACATAAAGAACACCACACAAAGGAAATTGCAGAACAGAAGAGACACCAGAGGTGGATCTCCACTCACTACACCTGTGGGATGCCTAACGGGGCCTCACCTGCCGCTTGAAAAAACAGAAATACAACGGGAAACTGAAGATGCGCATAGCACAAATAACAGCGGAAGCAGAAGAATATGCCATGCAACTCCCCTCCGCGAACTAGTATACAGTCTGTGACTCCTTCGCTGGCACCCTGGATACGGCCAAGACGTGGCACATCCTCAAAGCCGTCCTGGACTCCATCAAAACCAAAGGAGGACACAGGGATCTGGAGCGGTTACTAAACACCTACCCAGGTAGCCAACAAGACCTGATCGATGCCATCAAGGCTAAGTGCTATGGCCGCGCCCACACAGCCATGTAGAACACCCTACACAGGACAACCCAACCCACTAATGGACGAAACTCTCACAGAAAACGAAATGAGAGCGCTCATCGCAGCCACCACCGGTAACACAGCGGCGGGCACGGACCAGATCACGAACTCCATGATCAGAAACCTGAGCGACAAGTCTATCTCCGCACTCACGGCCTTCCTGAACCAACACTTGGAACAAGGTACGGTGCCGGCGATGTCAAAACACGCACGCATAATAATGATCCCCAAATCGGGCAAGAAATTGGCAGTTGAAAACCTCAGACCTATCTTGCTCACGTCCTGCCTCGGCAAGTTGTACGAGAAAATTATAAACACAAGACTACACAGACACTTAGAAGATAACAAGCACCTGCCGGACGCCATGTTCGGTTTCCGCGCAGGCCTGTCCACACAAGATGTGCTATTCCAAATCAAGAAAGAAGTCCTCAGCAACGTCTTCCGCAGCAGCGGACACGTCCTCTTAGCAATCGACATCAAAGGGGCTTTCGACAACGTCAGCCACCAAGGAATCCTAGAAGGGCTGGCCAGAACCAACTGTGGCGAGCGAACGTACAAGTATGTTCAGAGCTTCCTGAGCCACCGCACGGCGGAGCTGAAGATGGGAGTGATTCAGACTCCAGTGTACCACCCTTCCAACAAGGGCACACCCCAAGGTGCTGTCATCTCACCCACGCTTTTCAACGTCGCCATGATCGGCCTCGCAAGCAAACTGCACGACGTAGCAGGTCTTCGGCACGCAATCTACGCTGACGACATAACACTCTGGACCACAACAGGGTCTCTCGTTGAAAAAAGAAGAACAGCTGCAAACTGCAGCAAATCTCATCCGAGAAGAGAATGCTCCCCCGAGAAATCTGAGCTCCTACGAGTCTGGCGAGGCCAGTGTAACCACACAGTCCCCACAGACCCAACAAGAAAACTCAAGGTACGCCTCAACGGGGCCTCATACCAGAGAACCCTTTTGCTCAGTGTGCTGGGCATGTGGCGGCAGTCCAACCAGTGGGCCAACATACCCTTACGCTGCTCAAAACCAGTGTCAAGGCGATATCATGCATGATCTCCCGCGTAACATCCAAGAACAGAGGCATGGAGGAAAGTGTCACCCTCCGACTGGTCAGAAGGGCGGTGGTGAGCAGAATCACATAGAGCCTGCCCTACAACCATATCACACAGTCCGAGATGAAGCAGGCCGCGCACTTTTGAGGATGACTTTCAAGACCACTCTCCACCTGTCGATGAGAACATCGACTGAAAAATTATTGGCGCTAGGGTTGCACAACACCCACAGCGAACTGACAGAAGCCCTTTACGTGTCGCAACAGCAGATACTGGCGCGCACTCGCACGGGCCGGCAGGTCCTACAAACCTTGGGGTTCCCAGCTATAACAACAAGAACCCAAGAAACCTGCTTGATACCTCGCCACGTCCAGGACAGATATCACGTTGCTCCTGTACCACGCAACATGGACCCCAACCTACCCTCTGGCAGGAGGGGAGCAAGGGCCCAGTACATGGAGAAATCATTCAGGTTCAATACCATGGTCCGTTTTACGGACACCGTCATGTATGCGACGAACAACAAGGGCGCAGTGGCTGTGGTATGCGACCACCGAGACCACGTTACCTCCGTTGCATCGACCCGCCCCTGCACGATTACGGAAGCCCAAGAGCTGGCCATCGCGTTAGCCATCCGCGAAGGCCTACACGCGAACCAATCCCTGACGATCCTCACGGATTCCCAGCAGGGCTGCCGCAACTTCATACGGGGAAGAATCGGAAGACCTGCTGTAGAAGTCCTAGCACAAATACTCCAGGGGGACCCTGAGGGATTCACCACCCAAACAATCATCTGGATACCAGGCCACACTGGACTCACGGGCAACCTGCTGGCCGACAGAGCTACTCGAGGATTCGTACATAACCGAGCACTCATCAGGCCGGCTGCAGAAGACCCGGACCTTGTCGACCTCAAGTATTCAGCCATCGTGAATTAGCACAGAGGGTTTCACTTGCGATATCCACCACCCATCGCAATCTAAAGACAGAGGATGCCGCTGCTTGGCCTAGGATCCAGACAGGCACTTACACATATTGCATCGAATACACCCCACTGCCTATAGGAACGAATGCCCGTGGTGTGACGCCACACCAACCCTATACCACATTACGTGGGAGCGCACACTACACAACATAGAACACCCCGACACGAACACCACGAGGGAGCAATGGGACGCACTACTGTCCTGCTCGGCCCTCGACGACCAGCTCAAGCTGATACAGGGTGCTGAAAAGAAGCCAAGAGCCAGCGGAGCCCTGTACTAGGGGCCCCGAGCATTAACTGTTCTTCTGATTATTCTTTTAATGAAGTTTATCTATCTATCTATCTATCTATCTATCTATCTATCTATCTATCTATCTATCTATCTATCTATCTATCTATCTATCTATCTATCTATCTATCTATCTATCTATCTATCTGCCCGCCCGCCCGCCCGCCCGCCCGCCCGCCCGCCCGCCCGCCCGCCCGCCCGCCCGCCCGCCCGCCTGCCTGCCTGCCTGCCTGCCCGCCCGCCCGCCCGCCTGCCCGCCTGCCTGCCTGCCTGCCTGCCTGCCTGCCCGCCTGCCTGCCTGCCCGCCCGCCTGCCTGCCTGCCTGCCTGCCTGCCTGCCTGCCTGCCTGCCTGCCTGCCCGCCCGCCCGCCCGCCCGCCCGCCCGCCTGCCTGCCTGCCCGCCTGCCCGCCTGCCTGCCTGCCTGCCTGCCTGCCTGCCTGCCTGCCTGCCTGCCCGCCTGCCCGCCTGCCTGCCTGCCCGCCTGCCCGCCCGCCCGCCCGCCCGCCCGCCCGCCCGCCCGCCCTGCCCGCCCTGCCCGCCCGCCCTGCCCGCCCGCCCTGCCCGCCCGCCCTGCCCGCCTGCCCTGCCCGCCCGCCCTGCCCGCCTGCCCTGCCCGCCTGCCCTGCCTGCCTGCCCTGCCTGCCTGCCCTGCCTGCCTGCCCTGCCTGCCTGCCTGCCTGCCTGCCTGCCTGCCTGCCTGCCTGCCTGCCTGCCTGCCTGCCTGCCTGCCCTGCCTGCCCTGCCTGCCTGCCCTGCCTGCCCTGCCTGCCCTGCCCTGCCTGCCTGCCCTGCCTGCCTGCCCTGCCTGCCCTGCCTGCCCTGCCTGCCTGCCCTGCCTGCCTGCCTGCCCTGCCTGCCTGCCCTGCCTGCCTGCCCTGCCTGCCTGCCCTGCCTGCCTGCCTGCCCTGCCTGGCCTGCCTGGCCTGGCCTGCCTGGCCTGCCTGGCCTGCCTGGCCTGCCTGCCTGCCTGCCTGCCTGCCTGCCTGCCTGCCTGCCTGCCTGCCTGCCTGCCTGCCTGCCTGCCTGCGGAAGAAATGGATCCTGTAACGTTTGAGCCTCTGGCTAATGTCCTCCAAATAATGAAAAATCTAGCCTGCCATGGCGTGGCTCAAACCTGAGGTACATAGCGCGGCTGATCGCCGGCGAAGTTCATTGCGCGTCAGACATTCACATCGCAAAACATCTTGCACTCGTCGCATAAAGGTCGGCCTTCTCGTGGTCGTACTGTCGTCATTGTCAATATCTCTCGCTGAACCACTCGAAATGCCCTTCACAGATTCTTTTCGTGTTCGTATGAAGCTCCCAGAGGGCGCTTGTTTGCAATAGTGTTTCTGAGTAAGGTTTCTTGGTGTATTGCGCTGTCCACTTCGTTTTCTCTGGAAAACACTCACAAGTTTTTTGTAGTGCTGTCAGCCCGAGCACACTTGACATAGCCATCATTAACGTTAAGTAGGCATTTGCACTTGCGATGTGGTTTGTCTCTCCTTACTCTGAGAATTAGAGAACATGAAGAAGACAGCCATGGCGTAGTACATTATGTCCCTAGTTTATAAAGCCAAACGGCAGACGATATACTTTGTTTTGTTGAGCGTTTATTTTATTTATGTTTGAGGAATACTCCTATTCGCAAGTCAAATAACGGCCATGGTTGTATCTAGGATTTACAACGGCCCCCACAGACACGAACATGTTGAATGTGGTTGTGAATTCCATTTAGGTCATTACTGTCAAACAGCGCATCCCGCAAACAAGTATTTTCTACAGGCCGCGTCTTGTAAAGAGCATCGCAATGGACGTTTACACGTGGCTTTCCTTAGCACTCCTTGACACTCCTTTCCTTAGCTTCCTTGAACAAATATAGCAGGCGTACGCTATGATGTAAAGGCGAATCATATTGTTGCACGCGCAATCAATTTTTACTGATGCATTCTTATTTCTCAACAATTTGCGCATGAGTGTCAGGATTTTGGTTCAACAGACGTTACTTCAATCCCGTCCTATTTAATATTGGCATTTAATTACAACATGGCCGCCACATAAAAACTCAAACGATCTGCCGTTGGACATATTAAGCAGATTTTCTTAGCGAGTTTGCGCAAGCTACGGCCTTAATTGGAAGTAATATTTCCGACCATCCATGAAAATTTCATTCCCAACAAAAGCGTGACAAGCCCAATATTCCCCTCGCTATAGAGAGAAAGGCAGACATGCTGGCCTAAGCTGGTATACTCTGGCCTGCTAACTAGCACAGGGAAAGAAGCATAAGAAACAAGAGATAATGTTGTAACGTGATGGGAGAAATAAACAGAAAAAGACTTTATTTTATGACGGCTCTAGTCCGAGTCCTCTCCCAGGAAGGGATGTGTGCGCAGAATATCCGCGTAGCACAGTGGTTTCCTTAAAGCTACCAGTTCAGTCTGGCGCTCTGAACATTTTGGTCCAGAATAGCCCTCGTAGCAGCTTAAGTACGAGACATAGCCATGTACACTCAAATTTTGAAGCCATCCTGCGAACATATGATGAGTCACACGCCCCGTGCGTAATATTTTAAAAATGAAAACGGGACTGTGGGGAAACATAGGACAGACTAACGGGACATAATGGTGCTTGTGTTGTATTCCGGTGTTTACGAGGTCAAGCACCACTGCCTTAATCACGAACACAGGAAACCATTTGTTTTATCCCACTCTCGTGTGGTCCTTGTTGATGTTGGCCTCTGAACTTGTCGCTTATGCGCATAATTAGGGAAAGGGTGGATAAAGCTAAGGAATACAGAAATTAGGTTTCACATCCAAATGTTCGAAAGCTAATAAATTCAGGGAGAGAGGTTCAAGCAAGTAAATGCGGTTGCCTTCGCTGACATGCCCAATTTTTCTGCTTGTAAGCCTAGTTGACGTTTCTATTCGTTTTTCGCACTGATACGATGACGTCTACTATAAGAATAACGACGTTTACGCGTTTCACTCTCTTTCTGTGGCAGCGCTCGCATAGGCGCCACAAACGCAGTTTGATATTCCGCTATTTTGACGTCAACCTCTCTAGGGCTCCATTAAAAGTTCAATTTTATATCGCGGAATTTCGACGCCTGCCACAGAGCCCACTCCAATGAAAATGAAAGCGAAGTGCTGCTGGCGAGGGCACGTGGCATGTGTCGTCCTCTTTATGAAATCAACCTTCTATTCAATTTCATTATAGATTGCATTCCCGATAATCAGAACAGATCTGTGTTTAAGAAATACCTCACTACCCCGACCCCTCGATCTTTTGTTCTCTTGCTATGCTGTTTTGCAGAGAGACTTTATGCCGTGGTTTATAGTTTTGCTACGCAGAGCATAGGTGCGTTTACTCCCACGAGATTCTATGTCAAAAATAAACAATAATACCCGATCTAACACACGAAAACCTACGGGGATTACTCCTCATAATGCTTGACATTAAAACACCTTGTCAGGTCATTACATGTTTTGAAAGTGATTTGAGGCGTGAGCTCGAAGAGATATACTATAATTATGCTATCAACAGTGTGTAGAGTCGACAAATCAATCAAGAGCACGGCGCAAAACAAACATCTTCTTTTTTGTGCTGCTCAAATAGGATGGCTGCGAGAGAAATGGAAAAGCAGAATGCTTCAAGCGGTTTCAAGCTGCAAAGGTATGTTGACATCGAAAACAGCCAGGCTGGAACGCTGCCATTATACCGCATGTCTCAACCTAACGAACAAACATTGATTTAAAAAATTTTTAATGATTAAATAAATGACGCAGTTCGTACGGCCAGACACATGGCGTTTGTGAGCTGAAGCCAGCTGCAAGCCCGCTACTACAAGACCAGCAATGGACCGTCCAGCAGGTTCGCGCAGCGGCCGCCAGGTACTACCACTGTGCGCTGACATGCGTCCTGCAGGACCTTTATTAAAGTTTGTCCAATCCAATCCAGCTGCGAAGTCAGGAACAATGCATACCTGACATTCTGTGCCTTAATCAAAGTGTTCGCTAGTTAACCAGAGATCTCGTGGTGTACGCACTGGAATTTTTGCGGAGGTGAACGTCACAGGAGCTTCTTTCAACGCGACCCTGCGTTGATTCATGAGGGGTGCAGTTGTTGTAATGATTCATTTTGTTACGAACTAAAGTTGTTGCTACTTCCCCCTTCTTACATTAATTCTTATTTTCTTGATTCTTTACATGTTTATCGCTTTATCGATAGAGCTTATAGGCTATGCCTTGATTTTCTGGTGATCAGTACATACAATTTCGAGGTCTGTGACTATGTATGGCTTATGATGCCCATCCTACATGGGAACTTGTGCGCCGGATATTATTTTGTCCTCAATAACACCACAGAAAAAAACAAACATCTTGTATGAGGCTTCGTGCGCGTGCGTGCCGCTATTCGATATATATCTAATCAGTATAACGGAAAGAATAATATAAGAATAATATAATATATATAATACATTAATATTAATTAATATATAATAATATATAATATATATATTATAATAATAATATAAGAATAACATTGTTACGTCCAAGCGCGTCAAAGGGACGCGGGGATCAAGAAGACAGGGGAAGGGGAGGACGAAGACTGTGCAGCGGCCATTCCTGTTCTTCGTAGCCTGCCGTTCCTGCTCTCGCACGCTTAAATAAACCCCTTTTCCCCGTGCTTGTAACAAACTGGTGGACGGTGCGGGGTACACCTCGTAACCACGGAGCCTACGCTGCTAGAACTTCGCCGAAGCCGTCGACTTGCCGGGCTTCCGCCACCCTCACCTGCCATGCCTGAATACGCCTGCCAGATTCCCGAAGGGTCTGACGCGGCTTCAAGGCCAACACCTAGTGTTCCGTGGCAATACTACCGGGTGCCACTCACATTCGGAGGAAAAGCCGGAGAAGATGTCGACGAGTGGCTCACGAACTACCGAAGGGTGAGCCGGTCTAACGGTTGGAACTCGACCGCACAATTGTCCAATGTTGTGTTTTCCCTCACCGACACAGCGCTCGTCTGGTATGAGAATCACGAAGACACGCTCACTTCATGGGAGCTTTTCGTCGAGGAGCTCAGAGCGTGTTTTGGAGACTCTAGCGCAAAAAAGAAACGCGCTGAACAGACGCTTTAGCAAAGAGCTCAGATTCCCGGCGAGACCTCTACGACTTATATCGAAGAAGTGCTAAAACTGTGTAAAATAGTCAACTCTCAAATGTCTGAAGATGACAAAGTTGGACATTTGTTGAAAGAAATAGCCGAAGATGTCTACAATTTTTTGATCGGCAAGGAAAGCTTGGATTCCGTGTCTGACGTCATTCGCCACTGCAGGACCTTTGAGACGCTGAAGATGCGACGGATAATACCGAAGTTTGGTCGCCTGGCTAATGTCACGACGGTGGCAAGTGTAGACCCGAGCTCGTGTGCTGACCTTCCATCCACTATACGGCAGATTGTTCGCGAAGAGTTGCTCCATCAGGAAGAGATGTACCGTTGCACACCCGGCATAATTGGCGCGTACTCACCACACGAGATGAGAAACATGGCCGTTTCGACATCATGGCAACCCACGGTTCACTCAGCGACCATCGAGTATAGGTCTACCCCACAAACGAGAGGTACCATGAGCTATCAAGGTCATGACTACGACCAACGACCCCACCGCACGCACGCCTCCCAGCGGCCGATGCCTAGCCATGATGAATGTCACCCACCTACTGTCTATGCAGTCGACAGCAACATGCGCGACTACATGGAAGAGCATCGCAATTTGAGGCATCTGCTGGTGTGTTTCCAATGCGGTGTCGTGGGCCACATAGCGAGGTTTTGCAATCGTCGCCCAAAAACGTGGAATGGTCAATCCGGATCTTCAACAATGTCCATACCTCCTACGAGGACAACTCAACAGCCGTACACCACCTCTTGGTCAGCTGGTGTCCCTTCTGGCAACGATTACTGGCAGAGAAGCTTCCAGAGCCACTCGCCGGCATCTGACAGGAGTTTGACGCTACCGCCAACTTCTCGTGCACCGCGTTTACGTCAATCTCCATCGCCAGTGCGCCACTCCGCCTTGCCTTCACACCCGGAAAATTGAGGTCGCTGAGGTCGAAACTGAGGTCGCTCGACACGTGCTATCGACAGAAATGCCCCCTACAGTTGCTATGATTAAGAACAAAATGCATGTACTTGCTGATGGTGTTCCTACAATGGCTTTAGTGGATACCGGAGCAACTGTATCCGTAATGAGTCTCGGTTTCAAAGGTCGGTTGGGGCGTGAAGTTGTATTTCGGTGGGACCAGGCTGCAACGTTTTGTGGAGTTAGCGGCGAGTCGTTGCGCCCTGTTTGTGTGTGCACTGCTGACGTATCCTTGGCTGGTGGAGTTTTCGCGACGGAGTTTGTAGTTATTCCCCGATCGACGCACGAAGTGATTTTGGGCATCGACTTTTCGCGACAGTGTGGTGCGACCGTCGATTGCCGCACGGGGGAAGTTTGCGTTGATGACCATGTTTCGTCCGGACTCTTAGAGGAGACTTGCAGTCAAGGTGAACTTGACTGCAGATACTGTTGTGCTTGCGTCCACCTCTGTGTGCGTGCCGGTTGTGTGTCGCGGTGAAGTTCCAGACTGTTTCGATGCCTCCGTAGAGCCAATGCATCTAAACTGTATGAAGAAGAACATTTTTGTCCCTCATTGTGTGGTATCCATCGGCAACGGGCGTGCTGGCTTGTGGACGGCCAACTGCTCGGCAGAACCCGTCCTGCTTCCAGACGGCTTGAAACTCGCCTACTTTTCAGAATACACGTCTTCGTCCGTAGCCGTACTAACAGATCCACCGTGTGAATCTGCTGATCTTCGCCACGTCTCAGACAAAAAGCTTCTGTCTATGATAAACAGGTCACTCAGCATCTGTCCGTGTTTGACTTTGCACAGCCGGACAAAGCGTTCTCGATTCCTGAGTCACGAACACGTCATACTATTGATACGGGATCTGCGCGCCCAATCAGACAAAAGCCTTATCGCGTGTCGCCTAACGAGCGGAAGATAATCGGGGAACAAGTGAGTGACATGATGAAAAATGGAATAATACAAGAGCCCTCGAGTCCTTGGGCAGCTCCGGTCATACTTGTCAGAAAGAAAGACGGTAACTGGAGATTTTGCGTAGATTATCGAAGATTAAACGCCGTGACTAAGAAGGATGTCTACCCCCTACCCCGGATTGATGATGCTATTGATTGCCTGCATTCGGCCTCTTAATTTTTGGAAGATCTCTTGTACGAAATCAGGAAACACAAAAATGCAAGAATGTCCCTCGCAACCCACTGTGCTGTCTACAGATGTTAGAGCGCACGATTCTACCTGATCACAAATGAAGGATCATCGTGCGCTGGCATGAGTCATTATTACCTCATTAATTGCGCTGTCATTATTCCTTGGGGTGACTCGGCAGATGGGTTCTCTCCATCTGATTTCGAAGTAGCGTGAGCAAATCTTTGTCGCTACAACTGCGTCCTGATGGATGCGTACACACGTAATGTTCAGGGCACTTTAATCAAATGCAGTCAGTCGAAATTATTATCTGGCCCGGCAAAAAAGCGAGAGAGCGGCGTCGAAACGCGAGTGTTTGCATTAAAATGTCCACAGGAAACGAAAGCATAAGCTCACGTTGTTTTTATACAATATACCATAAATGTGAAATGGTGGATTCTGCTAGCTGCCCATTGGCAACAAAGGCAACGGTGTTATCACCGTGGGCCTTATAATAAAATAGGCAGCATATGTTGCACATTGCCGACTGGCGTTTCCATTTTCTGGGATATGTTCTACATCACTGCTTATTTACAAAAAACGAGCGCGCTGATTGTTATCGCCACGCAGACGTGAGCAGATATTGGTATAGACCAAAAAGAGAAAGATCAAGAGACTAATAAAATTTTCTACGTAGAAGAATAACGAGTCACGTCAATGCGAACTGCCAAGACAAAAAGAAAGAAATGCGCGAATCGACATTGGAAGTGTTTCGAGACAGATACAAGAAACATTCTGCGAATGATACGCAAATCAAGTCACGGGGAGGAAAATATCTGTAGGCTATATTTCATGCAAAAGGAAATGGAAACCGGTACACGTTTCCTTTTTGACTGGGGCGTCAAAATATGGCTCTTAAGTCTCATACCGGCTTACAAAGTTTTTTTATATTGTGCGCAGCTGCCACATATCATTTTAGCTTCCTTACCCACTCTTTGACAGTGCATGATTTAAACTTGCTACTTTCTGTATTCCTTGAACTTAGAACGGCCATGCCGCCTGTCACAGAATGAGAGTCACGGAATGTCAAAGTCTGTAAACGCACTGAAAACGAATCTGAGTGTTTCAATTTAAGCCTCTGACGGCAGTTGACGTCTGCTTGTGTGCCTGTTCGCAAGAAAACATCGACTGATTCAAAGAATGATTCAAAGAATACGCACGAGTGATGAGTAGATCACTAATTTGGCTTTGCTTCTGCAGTGTTGAAAACACTGCGGAAAAGATTTTGTCAAAGCCAATGACACATGTTTTGTGTAAGCGCTCATCGTCAGGTAAGCGTTCATAGTCATGTTATTGGCAATACAAATTACACGATATTCAATGACTACATTAGCGATCTCTCTGTCACGGTTCTTCATGCCGTTTTTTTCCCGATTATTCGCGCTTCATAAAGTAACTCGTAGGCCTATTGCACTGGTCTTTTTCTTCCTTATTCATCACAGTGGATTTTATCTGATCAACGTTTGTCTGCGGGTTACGAGACCAAGTCGAAACCACTGCGCACCACATTGTTGAAAATACGATTAGTACGCTCAGCGGCATTGGCGTTGGCGTTCCTGTCTGATGTGATGGTCCTCCCTTCCAATCTGGTATTGAGTCCAGGAGTGATCACGGGTTTGTACTGAGCACCCTGTAACATCACAATTGACTCATACATGCTAAGCCTGATAAGAGTTTAGCGCGCTATTTCCGAGCGCCAGATAAATGTTATTTAAATCCTGAATTATTTAGTGGGCGATGGCCTTTGTAGCCGAACTGATGCCCGAAGCTGTACGTCAGCAGTAGACGTCGCACTGTCAAAACAAGTTGTACTTGAAGCATAAATGTCGTCCTTCGCATTATCGTTTTGTCGTCATCTACGTTTTTCGTCATTTAAGAGCACAACACTATCTTCACAGACGTTCTTTGGTATTCGCGTCAGGTTCACAGAGGGCACGGCATGCTTCGTATAGTGTTTTTCAAAGGGGTTTCTTTGTCTTCTGCTACGCCGCTTTTGTGCCCTGCAAAAGAGTAGAAAAATATTTTTCATATATATTGCCGTTGGCGTAAATACATTGGAGAAATGTAATTTAGACCGCGTGAAATATGCTTCTGCGATGTGGTTAGTGTTTCTCAATATACCGCGAAAACAAATTTAAGCACGACAACTATGACGTAGTGCTTTATCACATCAGTTTCTACAGCCAAGCAACAGGCTATATGCTCACCAGTTACTTGCGTTTATTTAGCTTAAACCTTAGGCAACCTCTTATCACCCTCTCATTAAATGATGGTGACAGTTATATCTCGGGAAAATAGTATGGCCACACAGACGGTAGCGCAGGAATTTTCCGCTGAAAAGTCTCTCATTAAGGCCATAACTCTCAAGGATCATATAATGCGCACATCTAGTTATTAAAAGCAGGGACTTGTAAAGATCATGGAATTGGCGTTGACGCATGGCATTGTTTAAAATGCTGTGTACAAATACTGATTAGCAAGGGAAAGAAAGAAAGAAAGAAAGAATGAATGAATGAATGAATGAATGAATGAATGAATGAATGAATGAATGAATGAATGAATGAATGAATGAATGAATGAATGAATGTGCATTGTTTAGTTCCGCAAGGGCCAGGTATGGCCAAAGAGCGCCATGACTGATAATGTTGTGTTAAGCGCTGATTTGTGAGTTGCGATGGTGGGATGTAACATGGCTGTAAAGTGGCCTAAAATCAATCCGTATCATGGAAGCGTAAAATGATATATAGTGTAAAATTATGAAAGTGATACATATAGTTTATGGATATAGTATGCATGATAAGTCATCATGGAGCTAAAATACAAGAATATGGAATAGGCATGTATACCTCCGGGAGGCCTTTGAGCCCAAAGGCTGGAAGGTAGGTGCTTTCTTTTAATTCAGTTACCGAAGCAGAAACCTCAGTTAACAGGCCGTGCTACGGATTTCCTGGTGATATGACATGAAAACTATGTACATCTTTTACAAATTTGAACACCGATTGATATTTAAAGAGCGGTTCTGTACCTATGATCATTAGAGGATTAAGTGGAATTTGTTGTCTGTATGGTATTGGAAAATGCTTTTTACTATTAGCGTTTAATTCAGGACATTACAGCAGGATGTGAAGCACGGTAAGTGGCTCACCACATTTATCACACATGGGTGGTTCGCCACCGGACATGCGGTATGCCTGTGTGCTGTATGTGTGTCCTATCCTGAGTCTGCAAAGTGTTACTTCTGTATGGCGGTTCTCTGATACCGGAGGCCAGTTGCCAAGATGCGGCTTGATAACATGTAGTTTATTTTCTGTTTCTCTATCCCACAAGCGCTGCCAGAAAGCCCTTAGCTTTTTTTCTTATTGAGGGCTTGAGGTCCATTACAGGGACAGTCGTGGAAGTGTTGGAAGCGTTCGCCTGGACGGATCTGGCTAGCTGGTCAGGCAACACGTTTCCGTCTATCTCTCGGTGCCCCGGCACCCAGCATACCACTATATGCTGCTTGGACGCATAGGTGGCTAGTAATGCTGAGTAAAGAGATACAATGATAGGGTTTTGATATTGTTTGACACTTTTCAAAGCGTTTACGAAGCTCAAAGAATCTGTGTATATAACTGCCTTTTGGATATCAACTTCTTTAATGTGCTTAACGGCGGCCGGTATCGCGTAGGCATCTGCTGTGAAAATACTTGTGCTAGGGTGCATAATACCGGAATCCGAAAAAGATGGACCGACCGCTGCGTAAGCCACACCAGAATAACACTTCGATGCGGCTGTAAAAAATTCAGGAGAGGAGTATTTGTGCGGTAATTCGAGGAAGTGCATTCGAATATGCGCGACAGGCGCGCGCTTTGTAACAGCTACGAAAGATGTGTCACAGTGTATAGGTTGCCACTGCCAGGGCGGGGGCCGTATAACAGGGGGCATAAGGTGGTATTCAAGCAGTGGAACCCTTGTTTCTTCAGCTCTGCCTCTAACACGCAGTGAGAAAGGCTTTGTCACTGTGGGCCGGTTGCGGAAAAGTTGAGAACTGAGCAAATAATTTATAGTGGAATACGCGGGGTGCTCACTGTTTGCATTAACTCTCAGAAAATACACGAAAGACGAATATGCTCTCTGCAGATGAAATGACCACTCATCCGATGCAACGTAAAGGCTTTCCACTGGGCTTGTTCTAAAGGCCCCTGTTGATAGGCGAATTCCTAAGTGGTGGACAGGGTCCAGCATCTTCAGAGCAGTTGGAGTAGCCGACTGGTAAACTATGGCTCCATAGTCTAGTCGTGTGCGTATGAGGCTTTTATATAAGTTCATGAGAGATTTTATATCACTGCCCCAGGTTGTGCGTGACAGCCCCTTTAAGGTGTTCATTGTTTTCATACATTCATTTTAAGATACTTTATGTGCTGTATAAAGGTTAATTGCGCGTCTAAGTTTATGCCTAAAAATTTATGTTCCCTATTTACAGGCAGATGCTCATCATGCAACACAATTTCAGGATCAGGTTGCAGGTCTCTTTTTCTAGAGAAAACGATACATGTGCTTTTTAGTGGGTTCAGTCTGAACCCGTTCTCATCAGCGCATTTGGAGACATTGTTAAGACCAAGCTGGACCTGTCGCTCACAGATTGCGAGTGAACTTGATTGAAATCGTATCTGCACATCGTCAACATATGTTGAATAGAAGATGTTCCGTGGTATGTGTAGACTAAGTGAATTAATTTTTACTGTAAAGAGCATGCACCTGAGCACCCCGCCCTGCGGCACTCCAGTTTCCTGTACAAATTAAGCGCCATTGTAAGGTAAGCGTTCATAGTCATGTTATTGGCAATACGAATTACACGATATTCAATGCCTACATTACCGATCTCTCTGTCATGGTTCTCCTTGCCATTTCTTCCCGATTATTCGCGCTTCATAAAGTAACTCGTATGCCTATTGCACGGGTCTTTTTTTTTCCTTATTCGTCACAGTGGATTTTAACTGATGTGCGTTCGTCTGCGGGTTAGGACACCAACTCTAAACCGCTGCGCAAATGTGAAATGTTGGATTCTGCTAGCTGCCAATTGGTAACAAGGGTAACGGTGTTATCACCATGGGCCTTATAATAAAATAGTCAGCATATGTTGCACATTGCCGACTGGCGTTTCCATTTTCTGGGATATGTTCTACATCACTGCTTATTTACAAAAAACGAGCGCGCTGATTGTTATCGCCACGCAGACGTGAGCAGATATTTGTATAGACCAAAAAGAGAAAGATCAAGAGACTAATAAAATTTTCTACGTAGAAGGAGAACGAGTGACGTCAATGCGAACTGCCAAGACAAAAAGAAAGAAATGCGCGCATCGACATTGGAAGTGTTTCGTGACAAATACAAGAAATATTCTGCGAATGATATGCAAATCAAGTCACGGGGAGGAAAATATCTGTAGGCTATATTTCATGAAAAAGGAAATGGAAACCGGTGCACGTTTCCATCTTGACTGGGGCCTCAAAATATGGCTGTTAAGTCTCATACCGGCTTACATATTTTTTTATATTCTGCGCAGCTGTCAGATTAAATTTCCGCTTCCTTACGCACTCTTTGAAAGTGCATGATTTAAACTTGCAGCTTGCTGCGTTCCTTGAGGATTGAAGTTTGAACAGTCATGCGGTCTGTCACAGAATGACAGTCACAGAATGTCACAGTCTCAGAACATGCTGCAAACGCAATCTGAGTGTTTCAGTTTGAAGCATTTGACGGCAGTTGACGTCTGCTTGTGTGTCTGTTCGCAAGAAAACATCGACTGATTCAAAGAATGGACGCACGAGTGATGTGTAGATCACTAATGTGGCTTTGCTTCTGCAGTGTTCAAAAGACTGCGGAAAATATTTTTTCAAAGCCAATGACACATGTTTTGTGTAAGCGCTCATTCTCAGGTAAGCGATCATAGTCATGTTACTGGTAATACGAATTACACGATATTCAATGACTACATTACCGATCTCTCTGTCGCGGTTCCTCATGCCGCTTTTTTCCGATTATTCGCACTTCATATGGTAACTCGTATGCCTATTGCACTGCTGTTTTTCTTCCTTATTCATCACAGTGGATTTTATCTGATCAACCTTCGTCTGCGAGTTACGACACCAACTCTCAACCGCTGGGCACCCCGTCGTTGAAAATACGATTAGTACGCTCAGCGGCATCAGCGTTGGTATTCCTTTCTGATTTGATAGTTCTCCCTTCCAATCTCGCATTGAGTCCAGGAGTAATCATGGGTTTGTACTGACCACCCTGTAACATCACAATTGACTCATATATGCTAAGCCTGATAAGAGTTGAGCCTGTTATTTTCGAGCGCCAGGTAAATGTTATTTAAGTGCTGAAATATTTAGTGGGCGATGGCCTTTGTGGCCGAGCTGCTGCCCGAAGCTGTACGTCAGCAGTCGATGTCGCACTACCAAAACAAGTTGTACTTGAAGCATAAAGGTCGTCTTTCGCGTTGTCGTGTTGTCGTCAGCTTGATTTTTTCTCGTTGAAGAGCACAACGCTATCCTCACAGTCGTTCTTTGGTATTCGCGTCAGCTTCACAGAGGGCACGGAATGCTTCGTATAGTGTTTTTTCAAAGGGGTTTCTTTGTCTTCTGCCACGCCACTTTTGTGCCCTGCAAAAGAGTTGAAAAATATTTTTAATATACATTGCCGTCGGCCCTAGTACATTGGCGTAAATGTCATTTAGACCGCGTGAAATATGCTTCTGCGATGTGGTTAGTGTTTCTCAATATACAGCGAAAACAAATTTAAAGGCGACAACTACGACGTAGTACTTTATGACATCAGTTTCTACAGCCAAGCAACAGGCTATATGCTCACCAGTTACTCGCGTTTATTTAGCTTTCTTATCACCTGTCATTAAATGATGGTCACAGTTATATCTCGGGAATATAGTATGGTCACACAGACGGTAGCGCACGAATTTTCCGCTGGAAAGTCTCATTAAAGCCATAACTCTTAAGGATCATATACAGCGGACATATAGTTTTTAAAGGCAGGGTCTTGTAAAAGGCATGGAATTTGGCGTTGGCGCATGGTACTCCTTAAAGCGCTTTGTACAAACACTGATTAGCAAGAGACGACCAGAGAAATGAAACTCTGAACCAAAAGTTGTCCTCACCTAATCTGCTCCAGGTGGTCAAAATCTCCGGAGTCCTCCACTACGGCGTGCCTCATAATCAGAAAGTGGTTTTGGCACGTAAAACCCCATAATTAATTAAATTAACCTAATCTGCTCCCTGCAAAAAAGAGACATTACTGTGGTAAAATACCATGGTTTAGGTGGGCAAAGCGTAAAAACATAAGTTACTGCAAATTGGAAAGCCCCCGACTTTTAAATATTTTTGGACGCTATCCTGGGCATTTGTTAGTGTAACGGTCTCATTACTGCTGCTTGAGATATTTTCTAGACTGAGTGAAAAGAGATGACTCGGTTGAACTTCACGCATGTACCACTCTGGGAATGCTAGACAGCTTCAGGGACACCTAGTTGAGAAGAATTATCCTAGGTGCGAGCCTCATAAGCTTGAGACAGTCAGCGCCTTGAAATTAGTGGATTCTCTGCAGGAACTTCCACTTGCCATTTTCTTGTGCAACATTGCTCCTTTTCGTATGCCAAAAGTACAACCTTTGAAGGAACACCGAGGCGTTTCGCATTGTTTAATTATTTGACACACACTACATCTGCTAAACTTCATGCTCACAGAAAATCACATAGCGGAGCTTGCCTATTTGTACTAAAACTTCCACCGTAGTTATACTGTCATCAAGCAAGATTGACTCGCAGTTCCTTTTTCTCGTACAGAAGTGTTGAAATTTTATGGACGTTACTTGGTGCTGATCGCCGTCCGTCATTCCCCGGGCTGCTTACTATAGTATTCGTGGTCCGCCGGCTTGAAGTGCACTGCGGTGCCTACAACAGAGTCACTGTATCCTTAAAAAATTTTGTACTGCCCGTTTATACACGTAGGTTTTTCCGCATTCCGGCGGAGTGTGATTTACAAGCGGTCAGGATGGTTAATGTGTCTCGCTGCTACCACTCATATTTCCCAAGATTGACCAGCTGGGAGATGGGCAAGTCGGAACAAATGACGTTTGAACGAAGAACAAAAAAAAAGAGAAAGGATGAAACGCGGGCGCAAGTAAGGAAAGACAAGAATGAAGCGCTGTCATTGACTGTAGGAGCATTTTTGTAGCCGCCTGTGTTTCCGTCGGAAGGAAAACCAGTCATATATACAAGAAATAAATGGCAGCATTTCTACCTTAAAGGTCTCAACTAGGCCTACAACGTCTACGCTACTGGCACAACAATCCGACGTTAAGCTGCTTCGGCTTCTTACGACCATTGCATCACACATGGCAGTACTGTTATCGGTCCCATATTCGCCACACAATCAAACCGTACGTGGTGGTCAACGTCAGAAGTTACAAACAACGCTTCGCAAAGTCTTCGCGTTTTCACATGGCCTATCCTGCTTTCGGAACAAACATGCATCGATATTTTGGGCCCGATTCCGCTATCCAAGAACAGTAATATATATGGATCACATGCACTGTTGCGGCCAGTTTAAGGGAAGTTTTCATTACATTTTTTTCCAACATACAGATGGAGCATTTGTCGTGCTGGGCCGCCTGAGAAGCCCTTCATACATAGAAATCTCCCTCTTGTTCAATGGCGGGTGGCACGGCAAAACGCAAGCCGAGTTAGGTTCGTAAATTTTTGCACTTTGAACTAAATTTTAAGTGTGGGAGAATAGAAATGGGGGCTAGATGGAATATATAGATTTTGGCGAGTTCTCTTCGTTACTTTGTGCTGTGTATAAAAATGGTTGAATTTCAATTGTATACTTGGCTTCGTCTACCGCGATCGACTGTAATCGGAATGCGAAAGTGCACGCGAGATAAGAGAATCTTGAATTCTGGCGCCTATCCTGGGAGCTAACAATAATCAGCCACTTTTTTAAAAGGTGAACTTCTTACTTAGCAAAATTATTTCCTCACAGATTAAAAACATTATTACCTATGTGGAAACCGACTCCATTTACAAGTGACTTGTAAATGAAGAAATAACTCTTCGTTGAAGAAATATGGAAGGCGTAGCCTATGATGCAAATTAGGATCAGATTGTTGCACCTGCAGTGCTCTAGCTGATGCACTATTTTTCGCAGAAACTTAGCCATCAGTCGCAGGATTTCTCTTCAACAGACACTACTTCAATAACTTAGACTATGTTAGAATATTCCATTCCACACAAAAGGATGACAAATCCAATATCTCATTGGTTACACACACACAGAGAACTCAATATAAGAAAAGCAGATAGGCTGGCCTAACCTGATATACTCTGGCCTTCAACTTAGCTCAGGGAAGAAGGTATAAGAATCAAACAAGGAATAATGTCGTAAAGTGATGAGGGGGGGATGGAGATGAAAATGTAATTGTACGACTGCTCTAGTCCAAGCCGTCCCCTAAGCAGGGATGCGTACACAGGCTGTTCGCGTAACATATTGCTTTCCTTAAAATCTCCATTTGACTCTAGTGCTCGGAACATAGTTCATAATAGCCGTCGTAGCTGCTTTTGCCCGCGCCGGCAAGACTGAACGTGCCTGTAAGGCGCGGCAAATGTCCCTGACAAGCTGTTTTCTGCAGCTGCCGGCAGGCGGCAACACAAGTTTATGCTAGAGTCGTCGCTGCAGCACCTCGCATCCCCATAAGCGAAGGCAAATCATCATCATCATCATCATAATCATCATCATTTAGTGTCCCTTAAGGGTCTTGGGTTTGGGCAATAAATAAGGGGAGGGTAGCGAAAGAAGAATATATGCGCCGCCATGTTATTAATCAATGAAATATCACAAACATGCAGGCATGTTATCGTAAATTTCAATGTCATCATAATTAAAAATGACGCAAAACAATGACAACATGTAATGTGTCTCCGTTTGTATTTAGAAAAAAAGTTATCTAGTGATATTACTGGCACAAGAACAAGAATATGTAGTGACATAAAACAACTATATTCATAGGCCATTTTTTATAACAACCAGGCAGTTAAGTGTGGTAAGTGTTATACGAAACGACATGGATTCCAAAATGCGGTCTCTGCAAAATTTGAACAACAGTGCAGCGGTAAGCACTAAACCTTTTTTCAAACATTCTTAGCGAAATATGCAGCACCCTGTGCATCACGGTGAAAGATTGCCTGATTTATCACTGAAATATATGTCCATTTCGAAAACTTCGGAAAGCTTCCAAGGCATTTAGTTGACGAGGATGGCTTCAGGTTTCACTCGCAAAGGTCGAGGTACTTGGCACTTTGAATGGCCATGTGCGAGAATTCTGGATTTGCCCCTTCTAGCGTAGCTTTACCGACTTTGTTTATTTTCTGACGTGTAAGAAACTTTGACCTCCCCATGGCCGCTCGAGTTTGACGCATTTTCCTCTGACGCACATTCTATCCTGAAGTTAATCCAATATGTCACCATGACGCTGAGCGCGAACTTTAGTCCGTCCCAGGAACTGCAAAGTATTTTGCGAGAAGAATTACCATTGCACTATGGGACTCGAACTCACAACCAACAGATTGGCTGTAGAGATTTGAAGCTCTCAATTAGTGTGCGATGCTGCAGCATCGAAGAATTTGATTTTGGACAGCACGATCGTGTCAGAAGCTCTCATGCGTTGCTTACACCCACTATGGATCTGTGTACTAGATATAGCTGGCATCGACACCATCTTCGTGGTGTAGCACGTCACCGCTTCAGTACTGGAGGTCGTCGATTAAGTTTCCTTCTAGACGTGATGATAATGAATGAGCCCGTTTGCTTTGTATTCATTAGCTCTACCTTATTTCATCTTTCCGCATCGTCTCACGCCTGGTATATGGTGCTGACGTCGTCTTGGTTTCTTCAAGGATGGGATAAGCCGTAATAATGGCGTGGCCCAAATATAATTTCCAGGAAAGCTAAACAAATGAAGCAGTTATAAGTTAAAGTTTTTTTTGTAGAGACCAGGGGCTAGACCGAATAGGTAACACGCGGCAAAACAAACAAGTCTTTCTACTTCACCGCCAACAGGCGTAACTTCCCCAAATGAATACGACTCACAATTCCTTTACTATTCAAGAGGAGATTGTTGGATCGCAACGGTGAATATTTCCTTTAAGAAACACAAAAGGAGGCAGTATACAACTTACTGGGCATAATATTTGACCAACAATTACAGCACTGCCTCATGTTTGTTTTTTAGTGGCTGGTGATAATGTGCATAGCTTTGGCCACTGCTGATATTCACAACGAACAGTGTTAATAATTGTAGAGCTAGTAATGCCCGCGATGGTTAGTACAGCAAAGGGAGACTTTGGCAAACGTATCAAACTTTTTAAGGCTTCAGACAGAAACAACCACCAAACATTCATTGTTCGTACCTAATTTGATAGCCTGCTATAGAACAAGCCATCAATATCTTATTAAACGTATTACGATACGTTTGAATGATTACGATTGAAGAGAAAATGCATGCAGTTTTGTTCACATTATGTAACCATACCGGTGAGGGCATTCAAAACACAAGCAGCAGTGTTGCTGCACAAGTGAGTAAATTTCGAATGCCCTTTGAACATTGCTTGAATTTCGATGTGGTGCGACTTTCGTTTTGGCTCTACCAGAAAGCCTCCACTCATGATTTCCACACTCCTTGGACGATTATTCGACGTTTGTCCACTTAGGCTTCGTCCGAAAACGTCGTGTTATATGTAACCTAATTACGGCCCCGTTATATATGTTCGTTACCGATTGCGACAAATATCAACGTGACAAACGACGAACTGCCCCTGCAGGCGTGCTGGCCTTTCTCAATACCAAGCATTCTTCCTGAGCAAACAGGCGTTGAAAGTGCGGGCCTGTTTTCGCATCGAACACACAAATAAATATAGGCAGTATCTTCAAAAAGGCGGCTGACAGATGGAATAGCACACTGTGGTATAAAGTTCGTAAACAGGGATAATGTGCCTCAGAAAGGCTCGCCAGCCTTTCTGAGACGCTTTATCTTTGCTTACAAACAGCACCAGAATAAACGCACAAGGAGATAGTCATGGCAATCACAACTCGCCTTTTTGTCTAGCTTTGTGTTTCCTGCTCGCTTGAGCCGTTGACACGCCTTGAAACACGAAGCCCAAAAATTCATTTTCTTCATCATACGCGATGAGTATGGATTTTATACTACGCGGATGCCGAAGCCAATCGTCTTGTTTAAGGCGTACTTGCGTCACTGCCATGTCGCTGCGCTGCGCCGTTGCGCTTTTTTATGCTTCAAAATTGTTCGCCGATAGTACCCTTTAGCATCCGTGGCTACCAGTTCACTGCTAAATCATTGAGAAACTATATTATGTGTGCATTTTACAACTCTAGAACCTAACAGCTTATTATACAGAGACCAAAATTCAATGGCGATTTAGCGGTAAATGCGAGACAAATCGTTTTACGCTCCACCTCTTTGGGGTTCCGGATCCGTGATTTAAACCGCGTTCATCACATTGTAAATTGTTCTTCCAGAGCTCACTCGATACCAACCCAGCTTCAAGGAGGAGTGAAGTTCAAATTACGGGGTTGTGGTCCAGTTTACCTGTATATATATAATGTTGCAAGCGTGGACCTAGGTGGCTAAGTTGAAGTGAAGAAACACAAAGAATAATAGCAGTGTTGGCACGAACTTGAGAAAACATGACTTCCTAACGAGTGGAGCATTGCCAAGATTATCTTTATGCTGAAGAATTGAGCAGAAGATTATCTTTCTGCCAAGACACCGCAAAATCTCGTGAAGGTGATAGTATTAACAAAAGCGATCGCTCCAGAATATTGCCCATGCACAGAACTCCCCGTATCACTGCAACGTACATCATCGTGGCTGATCACTGTCAGAGTACAAGTTCGTCACCAAAATCCACTGCGCGTTCCTTACTACGATGCACAGTTCTGTCTTGTGAGATGACCAAACCTCGGTTACACTGATTTTCATAAAACGTGGGCTCTGCATGATATTTCTTGCGTGTTGAGTTATACAGCGTTCCCACGTAGCTTCTCCATCGCATCAATGACCTTTAAATTGAGACCTTGTATCTTACCAAAGATGCCCTTCAATTATCCCTCTCTATCATGTCATTGAAACGTCACTCAAAGCTGTACGATGTGTGTAATTTACCAGTCTGCTCTGTGCCGAGGAACTGTGCCGAGGAACGCATATGTCGCTTTGCAAAAGACAGGTGCACTTGTCGAAAGGATAGCTCCTGCTTTCATATTTGTGATGTTCCGGCGAAGAAGAAGAAGACAGAAGAGACAAGAACAGGTGGAGGAAGAGAAAGAAGTGATCAAGATGGACACCTGTAAATAAATGAGTGTATTTTAACTCGTACTTTATATTTGGCGCAGCCGACCATGTGGCTTGAAGTGACGTTGGCAAGAAGAACAGATGGTCAGACGACCGTGAAGACCTACCAGCTTGACGGCGAAGATCCAGTGCTTCTTCAGGAATCAGCGACTTCATCGGAACTGCTTCACATCATCGCCGAGAAGAGTCAACTGAACGAAGCGGCCCTCGTTGAGAAAGGTGTGGTAAGAATCGATGCTTCTATGTCTGAATTTGAGGTTATGTTTCCGGGACATTCAAGGATAGATTCCAAGAACGAGACTGAGCACACGCATAACGCCTTGTTGCAAGCGCTGTTTCAGCAGCAGACCACGCAGTATGAGCAACAGCGACTGATTTTCGAAGCAGTTAGCGACTCACTAAGAGCACAGAAACCACATCAAGAAGAGTTCAAGCCCGATAGTTTCGATGGGGTGTCTAATGCCGCCAACTTGTGGCTCAGATTTTATGAATATGCATGTGCGCAAAACCACTGGACGTCATTGGACGACAAAGTGTGTAACATGCGTCGTTTTTTATCTGGCAATGCCAGAAAATGGTGGGACATGCGAATTGCAAGTCAATGCCGTGATTCATGGCAGAAGTGGAAAGATAGTTTTCTTTCTGCTTTTGAGCGAAATCCGGTTGACAGATGGGACGACGCATTAGCTTTCAGACACAGAGAAGGGACAGTCATGGATTATTTTTTCGAGAAGAGACGTTTACTCTACATTGCCGACCCTAATCTACCGGACTCTGCAATCCTTCCCCTGGTAATTCAAGGCATGACTAACGAATCGCAAAGAGAGGTTTGTGTACACCGTCCAACCTCCACGGATGACTTACTTGCTTGCCTTAAGTATGTGTCCAGTGATTTTCTGATTCACAGCCCCATCAAAAGGCATAGTACTCTACCACTGAGCATTGACGCACATGGCGAAGCGGTAGAATATTTTAATACCGAGTCCGACCAATGTGACACGATGGAAAATGTATACCTTCTGAAGTCAAATCTCCTATTTGTTAAAATGATGGTAAATGGAAAAAGTCTGGACTCCCTGGTTGATACTGGAGCATCTGTAAGCCTGGTAAATCAGGAAATCATCCAACCGAGCAAGGTGTATGAAGGAAGAATAGTTAGTGTTCAAAGCTATGATGGAAAAACTAGAAGGTTGCAACACTGGGCAGAAGTAGAGGTTGAATTTGGTGGCCATCACCTAAAAGTAGATGCCCTTGTCATGCAGGGTGTTGATTTCCTGTTTCTTTTATCTCGGCCTGATATGAAGCGATTGAAGATGAATATTTCTTGGAGAGACGAAGTGACTATTGACGGATCATTTAAGCCTAACTTGCGTGGAATTGAAAATTCCCATCGAAGAGTTAGAAATGCTGATGAGATACTGACAAATTTTCCCGAACTTATTTGTGTTGAGACGTACCCGCCAGCAGCAGATGTCTTCGAGGTACCGTTTAAGCTTCGTGACGTCACAGTAGTGCGTAAAAAGCCGTACAGTCTTTCCCTCGATAAAAAGACCTGGCTAAAGGCCGAACTGCAGCAAATGCTAAATGCCGGTATTATAAGGCCATCAACATCCACTTTCACGTCACCAGTCACTATAGTACCGAAAGACGATGGCTCATTTCGCCTTTGCACAGATTACCGGCAGATCAACGGCCAGACTGATTTGTTTCCTTTTCCCATGCCCCGAATAGACGAGATCAGCAATGAAACTGGTGGATCAAATGTTTTCTCTCGGATCGACCTCTGTAAAGGATACTGGCAGGTGCCACTACAAGAAGATTACAAGCAGTACACTGCTTTTGTAACACCTTTCGATGTGTACGAGTACAACCGCTTACCATTCGGTTGGAAGAATTCTGGAGCTTGGTTTCAGAAAATGATGAATGGCATTCTTGATGAGTTCCTGGGAAAGTTTTGTAACGTATACATTGACGACATCATCATATACTCACGTACAAGAGAAGAACATGAAAAACACCTCTCGTGCGTGTTAGAAGCCCTCAGCAAGTCAAAGTTAAAGATTAACAAGAACAAGAGTGAATTTTTTCAGACAAATGTTGTCTTTCTAGGAAGAGTTTTTGACGGCAAGACTAAAACAACCAAAGAGGAGTCTATACAAAGGATGAAGAAGCTCGTCAAGCCATATGACCTACACTCACTCCGTGTTTTCCTCGGACTCGCCGGTCATTTTCGTGCGTTCATTAAGGATTACGCTGCAAAGACAAGATGCCTCACCAAGCTGACGCAAAAGGATGTGCCATTTATCTGGAGTGAAGAGTGCGAGAAAGCGTACGAATACCTTGTTGAAGCTATATCGTCGGATCCTGTGCTTGTGCTACCTGACTTCAACAAGCCTTTCGAGCTGTGTACGGACGCTTCACAATATGGTACAGGGGCCGTTCTATATCAACGAGACACAAAGGAACAGCAATGACGCCAGCTCAAGGTGATTGGCTATTATTCTTCTACGTTCTCAAAAGCTCAAGAACATTATAGGACCACAGAAAAAGAGGCTCTGGCTGTTGTGATGGCACTCCGGTACTCCAGAAGCTACATAGAGGGTCGTCATTTCCGGCTTTTCACTGACAACCGAGCGTTAACCTACCTCTTGGGATTAACCCAGCCCAAGGGCAGAGTGGCACGTTGGATCAGTGAAATACAACAGTTCACTTTCGATGTAAGCCATCGACCTGGGGATAAGCTTCCTGACGCAGATGCTCTTTCCAGGCTTCACATCACAGAAGTGAGAACATCTGATCATGAACATGTTTGCAGATTGTGGGAAGGCACCGAAGACCTGACTTGCAATAATGGCAAATTTTGTGTGCCAGGAACTTTGGTGAAAAAGGTTTTGAAGCTGTACCATGACAGCCCAGAGTCAGGAGGGCATGATGGATTCTGGAAAACTTATTGGAAGATAAAAAGTCGATTCATCTGGAAAAATATGAAGGAAGATATCAAGAACTACGTGCAAACATGTCACCAGTGCCAAATTAACAAGGCCAAGTATCGTCCAAGAGGGAATCAAATGGTCATCGCTAATCATTCCCAAGTCCCATTTGAAGTAATTCATCTAGATTTTGCCGAACTAAAAAAGCGAGGAGAGGGAGTCAGTAAGACTCAGGCATTCCTTGTCGCAATAGATGAATGCACACGCATGGCAGCTGCAAAGCCAGGAAAAGAAGACGCCAATTCTGTTTTGACGTTACTGGAGCGGAATATGTTCAAGAACACCAAGGTAGTGGTCTCTGACAATGGGCCAGCTTTCCGCAGTAAGAAGCTTCAAGAATGGGCCCGTGATAGAGGAATTGCCCTGAGATTTGCCACACCCTACCATCCAGAAGGAAACGGCCTAGCTGAGAGGCTCATTCGGGATTTGAAAACGTTCATCGCAATTTACCATGATTTCAATGGAGGATGGAAGTGTGCCTTGGAAGCAGCAGTCAGGCACCACAATCATTCTCATACCATGGGATTAGGATGCACGCCTAACTTTGCTGCATCAGGCGAAGCAACTTGGCTACCGGCCGACTACGACCTTGGAATCGTTGGGAAAGTAGATCTGCAGGAAAGGCGCAAGACGGAAGAGGAGCTCGCACGCTACAGATCAACAATGAAGAGGCACTTCGATCTGCGACATAGCCCAAAGATGCCTGTAATAGAACCTGGAGATACAGTTTTAGTCCGGAGGAGTTTAGATGGACCGAAGTCCAAATTTTCTGGGCCCTACACAGTGATAAAGACCGTCAAGCAACAAGGAATCTTGAAATCGCTACACTATTTGGGACCGGAAGGAAAAACTGAAATAGCAACTGTGGGAAATGTCATACCCTATCATCCCAGGAGGGATGAAAACCGAAGTCCGGGAGGAAGTAATATAAAGTACGAGTTAAAATACACTCATTTATTTACAGGTGTCCATCTTGATCACTTCTTTCTCTTCCTCCACCTGTTCTTGTCTCTTCTGTCTTCTTCTTCTTCGCCGGAACATCACAATATTGTTCTTATTTAGTTCATCGTCTTGAATTTCCATCTCCTGTATTCGCCGTGTTTTCCATGAAAATAACCCGTATTACAAGAATGTCTTACTAGTGCAAGTATCATGAAGGTTCAAAGCCTTGTCGGACGCCAACAATATATTCTCACCAAAAGAAGAAGGATCTAAAACCTATCGCTGCTTTCTTTAAACAGTATACTACTACAACTGAAATTATTCTTAGAATCACAGGGTGCACACGTCAGCTAAATCTCAGCTAAGCTTACAACAGCTGCACCCGTTCATGATACTTCATGCTGCTGAAGTGAATAAACGTTGTTTCCATTTGTACAGCATATTTAGAAGTGCAAGGTATGAGTATTACCGGGAACTTAGGAGTCTTATGTTTTAAAACACGTTAGCACGCCTAATACCTGAAAAAAAAATAAGAAAACTACGCCTGAATATTTTATATCGAAGTTAAAATGTTGTGATTTCGTTTTAATGCGAAAACATTTTAAGCCTATTGAGCGAAGATTCGTCGCAGACTACGTGACCGAAAGATGGAACCAAAAATGGCCGATGGCGCAAAGATTTTCAGGGAGGTTACCGTAAACAAATTAAAATAAATTAAAGAAAGTGTGGTACATTTCGCTCTGGGTGGGAATCGGATCCGGGCCTGCGGGGTGCGAGGCGAGCACATTTCTCAGACGTCGCCACGGCTACACGGGTCTGGCTGATTAAAGGTGTGCCTTTTGCGTGCGGCAGTGGGCCCCGTGACGGCGCAGACAATGGATCGACGTGGTTCCACACTATGAGTGTACGAAATGAGCATGTTTATGGCGTTCCAAGGTCTACGAACGGTGCCATGCTTTCGCATTCTCACACATAAGCAGTCTTAAGTGTATCTGCCGAATTTGTTTAAATATTTACAGGAATATCACGAAAAATGAACACCAAACTTTCAATACCTCTTTGTTTCTGCACCGACTTTCGTTAAAAATTAAAGAAGTGACATGGTTCGCCAGTTTCTTTTAGTGCGTGTCAGGCCTCGAGACAACGCATGAAACCTTGAACACAATAGAGCTAGGTAATTTGTGCCGTTGAACTCAAGAACACCGACTGATAGGGATGCTAAAAATGAATTAATCTTTGGGAGGGTTCGGATTCGCCACGGAAGCCTTGTCCACAATGGGTTGAAGGAAAGTTCCTGGAAGCTTATGTGTTCTTCAGCACATGACGTATGCAGCACGTGTACGACGGGGGGAGGATTTGTTCCTTTAGATCTAGCGTATGACGTATTTTCCCAAGAAATTTCAGTAAACAAATAAACTTGGAATCGCCGCTGCACCTGGACTCGTTCCAGATAAAGAAAACACGTCACACGCTCAATCAAAATGAGGGAACCCTCCTACTGTCATACGGGCGCTGTCTGAACACGAAAGTTCAACCATGGTGCTGATTGATTACTTGACATTTTCATGTTCGGGAGCAAAACGATATAAAGAAAAAATGAACCATTTATATTCGCGCACACTTCAAGCTATTCTGAAGCGCCGCTGATCCCTTCAGGAGCGTCTTGGTGTTCACAGGTAAGCAGATGCACAACGCCATGATGAGACTCTAAAATTATGTATACCAGCGCGTGTTATCATCCTCCGTCTTAAAAGCGGCGCTCAAGGCATATCCCCACTATCTTCAGTGTTTAAGCTGAAAATTTCGTTACGGTCTCGATCTCAACAAAGCAATTATATGAGTGCCTAACTGCTACTCGGTCTTCTACACCGTAAAAATATCATGAAAGGCAATATTTTCATCCGCCCGACAGTACTATTGTCTGCGGTAGCTTCAGGTGGATGACAATGTGCTCGTTGGTAAAACTTCCTCTGCATTGCGGATTTTCTCCGAAATGCTTTGATACAAACATGGCAACACCTATATGCGATAAGAAGTGTGGACATATCTCTTTGAGGTCGCGTGGATGGTCTGAATATGTAATATTGACTCCGCCAGCGTTAGCAGCTTGATGTAAGAGCTTCCTTCCTTCTGATCAATCTCACAACTGCACTCATGTTATTTAGTTAGCAACCGCAGCCTAGCATGTATACATGTTTTAGACAAAGCCAATACTACAAGAAAAATGAAAGCCAAGTCTCCAAGAAAAATCCCCTTGCCAAAAATGTTGGCATCAGTGATGTTCCTTGTTTGCCACTGTTATTCCTTCCATGCCTGAAAGCTTCTGTGGAATTCTTTAATAGAAAACTTTGTTAACTTACAGGCCATCATTGTGCACTACCTTGTAGAGGCTGAAGTACGCCAATCACCAGCACATTTGCGTGCTGCGACGAACGGACTCTGACAACTAAAAAAAACAGCATGAGATCGGCGTCTGCATGGACCCTCATTGTTGTAGCTGTCGTCCAACTTATACCTGGGTAAGTAGGAGTTTCCTGTCGCGTATGAGCTACAGTGCTTCAAATGTATTGTATGCGCCACATAACAGTGCTATTATAGAAAATGCAAGAAGGCTTACCCTAATAATTATCCATCAGATCTCTTCGTGCAAGCTCGTATACATCTTACACCTTCTCTTGCGGTTGTATTGAATGTATATTTATTATGGCACCTGATCCTTATTTAGCACATTCTTGGATTTAAACAATGTTCATTTCTGAAGATAGCCCCAGCTTAAGTGTCAATAAGGCACTAGTAAAAGAAAAACAATCAATCAGAACGGCAACCAGTTCTCAACCTTTAGTGTGAACAGTACCTGTAAGCTAGAAAATGCGTCAGTCACGTTGGATACTCCATGCCGATTTCCTTAAAGCAGGTCACATAGCAGCGCTTATTCATTAAATCAGTTCCGCGGAAGCACGCAAGGTGGAGAAAAGTACATAAAAGGGAAAAATTGACATCCACCTGAATCATAGCGTGAAGCTACAAAGGAAACCCATACGAGTTTCTCAGAAAGAAAGGCTCGCAGTTGAATAAAAATTCGCCCTGGACTGGGATTCGAGCCAGGGACGAAAGTCTTTACGGGGCGTACGCTCTACCATCTGTGCTAACCTCTACCTTGCGGGCTTCCGCTGAAGTGATTTGCCATAATCAGTGTCCCACTGCCTGCGGTCCTAGTTAGCTGAGATAGTAGAGTGGCCGCCCCGGAAAGGCATTGGTCCGGGTTCGAGTCCCGGACCAGGATAAATTTTTCTTCAAGTGCAAATGTTTCTTTCTGAGGAACCCGTAGGGGTTTCCTTGTAGCTTTGTGCTACGATTCGGGTGAATGCCAATTGTTCTCTTGCAGAGCAGCGTTAAGCGAGAAAGTTACTTGGCCAGGCACAAGTAGGATTGAAACTTTGATCAAAACGATGTCAACGTAACCGATACAATCACAATACTAAAGCCGTTCTGCGAAAGAGAAAAAAAATTGGCGTTGACAAACAACACAAAATTTGTGTTGTTGGCACCGACAAACAAATTGGCCACAATTTTCGAACTAGCACAGCTCCCTCCCTGCCCTGTTGATGCCCCTGTGCGGCGGCACTCTTAATTAGACAAAGCGACTTCCTCATTGCGCTACCCCTGCTTTCTGCTAGTCTTCGCGTTTGCAAAAGAAACGTGCAAAAAAAAGGATCTCCTGTGGCACATGAGTACTGTTTTGTGTCAGTAATGGTGCCAAGCACCCTATCATTTGACGATTGGCCGGTGACATTCTTTCACAAACCTCTTCTTGCCGTAGCAATATTGTATTGACGAAAGTACTTTTTATCTAGGGAAAGAAAAATACTCAGGTTGGGCAGCTGCGTTGGGTAGAGAAGTTTGGGATAAGGAAAGTGAACTGGTTTGTCCAACCCCTGACAGTCTTAAGGAGCGCGAAAATGCTTGTTCACGTCCAAATAGAAGCTGATTGAAATCCAGAGAAGCGGAAGTAACACTTGGACTAACGATCGAAATGCAACACAAGAATTTAAATGCTACAGTGTAGCGTAAAATAACGACGTTGTTTGAACTGGAGAGAATGGCGTTATAAATATATTTAACATTTGCTTTAAAAACAGTTGTCCCTCTAACACATGAATAGCGATGGTAAGAGCTCACCGCCTTTTTCTGAGCATGTCGGCTGCCATATAGAAATAGCACAATTTCATTACCTATGAATTACCTATTACGTATGCCTTCGTTGCAATTTTAGCCAGAGAACACACCTTCTTTGTGGACACATTGTGAAACGACAGGTTCTAAGTCGTTGTAGTACAGCCACAACCACACGAACATAGAAAGCATGGGAGACAAGACAAAGCGCACGTATCATGACAGATAAGCCCAAACAAACGCATAAACATCTCAAGCAGGGACATTGCAGGCCATGCTCATATATATATATAGCTAGAGATAACTAGAGTATACAGCATCGTAAGGTAGAATATTGACAGGCATGACACAATATTGAACCTTTTTACCTGATAATGGTATCAAACATATTGTGACACATGCATTACCAAGAGGTACTATGTCTTTAGCTTCTGTATAACCAAGCGCGTTGTTTCAGACTTTCTTCCGTAACAATAGCTTTATGACAAGGAAGTCCGACACGGCTATGGATGACACGAATGAGGCCGACTGGAAGACGCAACAGCGTAGCCTTAATCAGTCACACCAGGAACAACGTCTAGCCCGTGTCCCACTTGGGTAGCGCTGGCGATACGGCTTTGGAGGTCTGCATGGCGCACTTTACATCTTCCTTCTTCGTTAAAGACGGAGCCACACTGCTGGCCCAAGGCGTCGTGAGAATGAAGGGCTCGTGATATGGCTTGAGGCGATCAACGTGCACAGTTTCGCGGCCTCGGCGACGCAAGTCCGTAGGGGGCGTCAGAGGTTCAATGACGCCGTTCACCGGAGAAGTTTGTTGTAGGACCCAGTAGGGTCCGTGGTGTCTGGAGACAAACTTGGAGGAGGCATCTGGGGTCAAAGTAGGAGGCACCCACGACTAAACAAGAGCGTCAGGCGAAAACTAATGGTGGGGGCGCGCGTTGTCATGACGAAATTTCTGTAGCGCTTGTTCTTCCGTTGTAAGTGAGCGCGCTGGTTGTCGACATTACGCTGCATACGGGGTGGCTCCGGAAACCGGTGTAGCTTCTGACCATTCGGGATGGCTTTTTTCCCATCAAATCTAACCACGTCCATGTACACGTTTATGTACCTGCCATGTGGTTGAATAAATTCGAACACAAGTCAACTCAATTCATTTCAATTCAGAATAGTATTAATGGGAGATAACGGCTCTCGGCCACATAGGAGAAAGAAGGGAGAAAAGCCCGTCGTTGCTCAAAGTGCCGTATTGTGGGCGTACATGTACGTGACATAGGGAAGGACGAGGTTGGTATGGTTGGAGGGGATATACATCAAAAGCATGTCGCTAAGAGTTTGACAAAAACGATCAATCAAGTCGTTTGTTTGTGGGTAACATGCGGCGGAACCGCGATGAATAGCGTGGCATTCAGGGATACGTTCTTGAATGACATCGGCGAGAAAAATGCGCCCTCGGTCGTTCAGAAGTTCGCGGGCAGCGCCGTGACGTAGAACGAAGCGTTAAAGCAGGAAGGAGGCAACGTCACGAGCCGTCGCCGCTGGCAAAGCGGCCGTTTCTGCATATCTGGTGAGGTGATATATAGCCAAAATGACCCAGCGATTGCGAGCAGCTGTGTATGGCAGAGGCCCGTAAAGGTCTATCCCAACCCGGTGAGAGGATCGCGTAGGTCACGGCAAAGGTTGCATTGGTTTGGAAGAGCGGCAAGTATCAGGCTTTCGGCGTTGTCATTCTGTTCATCAGGGAATGCACTTTTGCACAAAGGTGTATATACCGCACCAATAAAACCTATGACGTTGTCTCGTGTAGGTCTTAAAGATACCAGCGTGTGCGCACTGAAGATCGGCGTGAAAAGCGGCGCATACATCAGCGTGGAGATACCGGGGCATTACTAGCAGCCATTTGCGGCCGTCGGAACAGTAGTTACGGCAATAGACGATTACGTCGCGGATGGCGAAATACGAAGCTTCTCAGTGTAGCGCTCGGGATGGTGGATGTGCAGACGTATCAAAGAGGTAATATATCAAAGATGAATATATAAAAATGAAGAGAGGTAAGATATCAAAGATATCATTCCTTGCGCTGCTCCAAGGCCATGTCGACAAAAGCTGATAGAGGAAGTGGGTCGTCTAGGACGTGGACACTGATAATGTCGGCGTGGATAGGCGAGCGCGAAAGAGCAGCAGCATCGGCGTGCTTCTTGCCTAAACGGTAGACAATCCGGATGTCGTACTCTTCGAGTGTCAGTGCGCACCAGGCTAGGCGGCCGCAGGAACCATTAAGGGACGACAACCAGCAACGTGCGTTGTGATCGGTAACGACATCGAAGGACAGGCCGTACAAATATGGACGAAATTTTGTTATGGCCCGGATGGTCGCTATAGATTCTTTTTGCGTGACTGAATCAATCACTTCAGCTTTCGTTAAGTGCGGCTTGCTTACGCAACAACATATTCTTGGTGGCCGGACTTTCGCTGAGCGATGTCTTCCTTTCGCTTGGAGCGGATCTTCACACCATGCCGTGAGTTTTAGGACGCACAATATGGGCGTTTGACAGTACCCAAGCAACCATTGTTGCGTGGAGGCTATCAGAGCTGTTCAAAAATAATTTCGTGCCGTCGCGACGATTCAACCTTTTTTTTGTTTTCTTCTAAATTCTTATATGTTTCAATATCATTATTTGTCACGTTGCGCCACACTGTATCTTTACCGATCTTCTCAACGTGCGATTACCCGCTGCTTTCTTTTCGTAAACCAGTACATTAATTTATAACACAAACATGACCATGAGCCATGCCTTTGTTTATTGTGCTTCTTACGGCTCCCTTTCCATTCCAGTGAAGTTGCCAGTAACTAGCATAAAAGATTGCCCGTGGCTTAGCTCGGCTATGCCAATACACGTAGTGAAAGCTAAGGCATAGCATGGTTAGCCTTGGTTAAACTTGATTGCTAGTCCAGGTTAGTCTGGTTGTCTACCTATGTTGCGGCGTTTAGCCAATCGTTCTGCGCGCTATTCGTCTGCTTTCTGGGCGATTCGTTTCCTCTTCATCTCGTCCCGATGTCGATTCCAGGCAATGCCTCCTTTACTAGATGCCTGCCGCGTGAGCCGAGAAGCTGGTTCTCGCCTCTGTCCTCTTTACTCTTCCCCGCCCGGTTTAACCCGGGTCGGATGCGAGTGCTAGCTGCGGTGGCCGCTGCAAACCTTAATCACGTAGCCCAGCCTCCAAAATTTTAGCGGTGTCTGTTGCGATCCCGGAGGCAGGACCACAATCTCTGGTCAAGCGATTGGTCGAGCGCGCGACAGCCTAGTAATCGTCACTTCCTCTGCAACAGGAAGTGGGTCGGCTGCGAGCGCCGTCTCTCCGCGAGTACCCTCAACAACGGGAACCTCCGCTCCAACCGGAAGACTAGCGACGCGGCAGGCATCTAGTAAAGGAGGCATTGTTCCAGGCCTCTTCCTGCTTATCAGAACTGTCGCCGTCCATACTGCCGCCTCAACTGTGGTTGCATCGCATGCGAGTTCTCCTTTTCAATACTCCGACATGTTATCAGGCATGCGACGCAGCTGGCGAAGCGAGCGGAGGTGAGCGCAACGACGAGGAACGCAGTGTGACGTCATACCAAACGTGCACGGAATAGCGCGTCGCTGCGCAGCGGTGGAATACCTGTGGTTCGGTGATACTAGTACCGCATGCGCAGTAGTGACGAGGGAGCGAGAGAGAGAGAAAAGAAATTGGCAGTGGCTTAGCGCAGTTATGCCAGGATATACGTAGCGTAAAGGTGCGGTTATGCTTTCCAGTCTTTTGCGCCGGCTGGGAGCGGCTCGACTCACCTTAACCGGCGTGAACGCGGAGGAACGTGGATGGCGAGGGCAGTACCTCTGTCTCATCTTTCGGCGCGTTGACTCTTTGGTGCTTCTACAATAACATCAATATTACCTTTGTCATATTCTCAGATGCGTTTAGTGTGCCTGGTTGTCTGAGTAGAACGACCATAAATTGACATGCGCAAGGCATCGTGATCGCTCGTACCAGGCATGCGAGCCAATGCTGACGCAATGAGATGGAAAGACGTCAGCACGTTGTGAAAATGCAGAAGTGGTGGTCGTTACTAAGCTGAAACAATTGAAATAAAAGGAACGCTAAGAAAATCTGTAGCTTCGGCCGACTGAGCAGAGCGAGAATAACATGACCAGTTTATATATGAGAAATCTTTGAAGAGGGAAATTGACAAACGGATATTAGGCAGGAATTTCAATTAGGAACGCAACTGCCGTCAAAACGCCTGGTAAGGGAAGAAAGGCATGAATAGACAACTTTCTTGAGCACAAGAAAAACAATAACCTTCGTAGTAAGTGAAAAAATGAAGACCTCTGAAAGGGAATCTGATTGTACCTGCTCTGACACTGTTTTTGATGTCGCTAAGAACTTTTTTCACTTTTTCAGGTCCCAATCTAATGACGTTGCGAGTGGAAGCCAACAGCCGGCCTTACCAGCGGGCAGGTGAGCATAATGACATGGTTACGAAGCGACACCTTGGCGTTTGGAGAGTACAAAGGTAGCATTTTACAAGTGAAACAGTTGCATATGAGAACCTGCCACGCTGTTCAACATAAATGTATCAGGATGTACTATTGATAAAAGGGTCACCATACGTGCCCTAAGATACGCTTCTGTCACTTAATAACGGCAGAAAAAAACAAACTCCATGCAGAAAATGAACTATTTCCAGGGCCACTGCCTTCACGTCCTTTGTTTCGTCATGTCTCCTCTCTTGGTTTTAACATAAAGCTTGCTGCACTTAATTTGTTTCACCTAAATGTCGATGTTTTATTTTTTTTGTACAACGTGTAATGAAACAGAACCACTGTGTTGCGAAGTGTTGCTGCACGGAGTTTATCACGTGGAAGACGCTATGAGGGCGATAATATTAAAGACAGCGTCATGATTACAAAAAAATCGTATGACTTTCCTAAAAAATTGTAGCCGAACTTGCGGCTCAGTACTGGAAGGTTGATCTTAGCGCTTTATAAATTAAGAAATGATTTTGTTCATCTACTCCCGAGCTATGTTATTAATGGGAAGGTCTCGTTTATGGAAGTTTGAATCAGTTCAAAATTAAAGCTTTACATATAGAACACCTGATTTATGGTGAACCGAACGCTCTATTTCTCCTTCCTATTCGCTCATGTGTGATATCAACAATTATGAACCGCTGGATGCAACTGCGTTTATTTAGAGCGCTCATTTATACATACGGCGCTTACTCTAGGTGTTTTTCTAAAATTAGATAGCACAATACTTTTCCCTTTCTTCACATTTTATTTCGCCTTGACTTCTGGATTAATTTTCATAAGTGCGAGAATTTTTGTGCGTTGGCACTCGCTTGCATAACGATCCCAATTACTCACTACCTTGGTGGTCTGCTTTACAAATGAAAAACAGTTGTACACATTTGTCTGAATGGAGCAGAAACCTTCGATGGATATCTATGGACGCGGTAGCAGATAGTTGGCGTATTTCGGGAGTTTCAAAATTTTGTCATTTTTAAGCCTGTGCAATATTTGCTGATTAAGTCCTTATCGCGCTCTGATAGTATTTACGTCCTCCTAGCATCTCTTAGCTGATTATCTGGTGTTCACATAAACCAAGAAAGTTGATTTCACGTACATTCGTCCATTAGTCATTCTTGCGCTTGATTAACCTTCATCATATCACCCACTAAATCTTACTGGAATTACCTTAGTGGCATCTTTGATTTCGGATAGGGTATTGTCTTTCAATACGTCCTCATACAGTGTGCCAAAATATATTGACCTTCGGGTGAACAATTATGATCATTGCACCCTCTTGGATAATATGATAATTCATAGCCAGAACAGCTGAACATTTCGGCGGACGTTGTGGCACCGCATTTACAAAATTGGTTCAGTTGGCACAGCAGATCTAGCAAATAGGTATGTTTTACGCTCAATTTAGATTAAGAGGACCATAATTGCAAAGTTTAAAGTTAATTATACAGGAGGAAATCTGTGAATCTGGTGAATAGCCCCCACATGTTACTGGCCACCACCAAGAACAAAGTGTTGCGAAATGAAAGTAGTGTTCAAAATTTCTGAATATTCTACGTTTTATAATGACGCTAAGCCCTTCCTTGAAGTACCCACTATACAACCGCGAAATACAGCCGCCCGTGTTGCCTTTATGTGTCTTCCTTTTGTGTGTGTTAACTTGCGGCAAAAAACATGTCTTTTAGCAAGCACCAACCATGCCAACAAGCAGTTCTGTCGCAATAATAGCAAACAGGTAAAAGCGCTCCGCGATGTGACAGTATGCATCGTGGATACAGATGATGCTTCAAGTACTTAAGTTTATTTAGATACAAAACTCTTGAGGTCTACTAATGCGTCAAAGTTGTTTCCCCAGTTATTAGCGCAAAGATTGCACTAATATAAAGTATTCTTCATCGTATAATGGCGTTGAACCCTGGATCATAATAGAGACATCAGCAGTGCCTCAAATAGTTGCGGTAAAAAAAGCATGCGCTGCCTTATTTTCTTTGTGCATCCTCCACGAGGACGTTTTATGAATAAAAAAGTCCAATGAATCAAAAAACGCAGTAAGCAACTCGACATATACGACACAACAGACCTTATACAAGTGGCGTACGCTTGCTTCATGTTGGTGTACAAGCTAAATTCAAAAGTTTATTGCGCTCATGTACGTAAAGCTGTAACGCTAACAGCTATGTGCTGCATCAGCTATGCCATTTCGCGTAGCGGCATCTAGCGAATGACGGTTGCAATGAGTGCGTACTAGGCCTCAACTGCGGAAACCAGTAAACGTAGGCGTAGCTAAGAACGGCACAAGACATGCGCGCGACGTAGAGATGTGGGGGCTCGTGAAAATACAAATGCCAAGGAATAGGGATAGCGAAGAGGGGGGGGGGGCGGATGAGATGAAGAGGGTGAGTAGTCGCGGTGAATTTTTTTTGTGTGGGAAATTACCTTAAGAATATTTTCAAAACTTACCCGTTGAAGCGCGATAAAACAAAAATGTGTGAACGTCGCCATTCATGCATTTTTCTCAACAAAAAGTTTTATGCCATGCATTCTTTCAACCAGTTCACATTTTTATGTCAAGCAACACAGAGTTTCCTCAGTGTTGCACATTTTGTCGCAAGATATTGAGCGCGAGCATTTACCGTTGCTCACAAAGGAACTCAGTGCCCTCCCACTCAGTGAAGGTTGACCAGCGAAGCGGTGTATGTGGGCCCCTTAATGGCGAACTGCACCTCCAGCACAGGTCGGCCCGGTATTGCCCTATGTTCAGGATCGGCCCACATATGGAGAGCGTAATTAAGGAAAATTCCGCAGTGGGCGAGTTGGTTCGACATAATTAACACTGTTGCGCAAAGAGACGCAGGGACAGGGCGTGAGCGATAAAAGAACACAGACTGGTGTCATGTGTTGTATTCTCGCTTATGTCCTGTCCCGTCGTTTCTTTGCGCAACAGTGTTAAATATGGTGAGGGCTTAACGCCGCCTGCTTCACCTACGGGTCCACCCGGCATTGCACTATCGCCGGGATCGGCCCGCTTATGGGGAGTGCTTAACGCCTGCTTCACCTCCGCCACGAGTCGGCCAGGTATTGCACCACCTTCGGGATTTTATGTCTACACTACGACACGATCCTGGGGAAACTAGCTCTTAACAGTGTCGCTGCAACATTCACGCAGAAACACTTCTGGGAGTTGTCTGAGTATGCGTAAGCCTTGGGTCACTTGCTCACCTTCACGCAGCTCAGTGTCGTCCTAAATCTCATGAAACTTGATTCCGTCAGTATAAACGACAGCGATGCGGCGACACGAATTGTTGCAGACGGCGGCGCAAGGTGAATGGGTGAGGGAAGCGAACTACCGAAGGCGGCATTGCAAGCGATCATTATAAGCTGTTATCGCATTTTGCTGCCTTATCCATCCATTTAGTGCTTTGAACCATTATCAACGCTGTCCAACTGTACTTCAGCGGCGGCTGCATATGCCATGGCTGCGCGGGCCCCTATCTTGAAAGCAATCTGCCATGGGGACGCTGTACGCAGAGTGCTGATAGCTTCGTGCACGCTGTGTTCTCGCCGCTTAGTTAGCGCTGAAGTGAGAAGCTGCACGAAGGTCAACTCACTCGTTGCTGCGGGCTCAATCTTGAAAGGAATCATCACACTTGACGGACGGACGGTACGGACAAACGGACGGACGGATGGACGGACGGACAAACGTTCGTTCTCGTTGGGTAGATATGGAAATGCTTACGCATTGGAATTAAGGAAGAACACGTTTAGCGTAGCTTACACCGAGGTGGAATACAAGCGATAATAAAGAGCTAACACATTTCGCCAGTGATACATTAAACTTCTTTTTGCAAATTTACGATTAACGTAAATTGCTATTGATGGCCTCACCTAGCTTTCTATGGTTTTCAAGTCCATTCTTTACGGAACGGGCACCATGGGGTTTTTTAAAGCGAAAGCTTTATTGGTCGCGAACTCCGAGGAGGCACATCACATCACAACGCGTGCCTCGCCGTGGATATTTTTCTCTCTCTCGCTGTCACTACTGCGCATGCGCCACTAGTAGCACCGACCCACAGGTGTTCCGCCGCTACGCAGCGCCGCGTTTTTCCTCCGCTGCCGTTTGGTATGACGCCTCAGCGCGTTCCTCGTCGTGGCGCTCGCGTCCGCTCGCTTCGCCAGGTGCGTCACATGCCTGATAACTTGTCGGAGCGTTGATAAGAAGGGCTCGCATGCGTCGCAACCACACTTGAGGCGGTTGTATGGACGGCGACAATTCTGATAAGCAGGAGGAGGCCTGGAATAGACATCGGAACGACAGGAAGACCAAACGAATTGCCCAGGAAACAGACGAACAGCGCGCCGAACGACTGGCTAAATACAGCAACATAGGTAGACAAGCAGACTAACCTGGACTTGCAATCAAGATTAAGCAAGACTAACCATGCTATATAGGCCTTAGCTTTCGCTATGTGTATCCTGGCCTAGCCGAGCTAAGCCACTGCGAATTTTTTTGCTTCCACTTGATCTTAAACCATCCGGAGCCTTCGTGCTAACATTTTTCCGGTGGCGGGCTCTGTGGCTGCGCGTCTGGAGGCAAGGTTTTCGCTCGCAAGACGGAGGAGTCTCGTATGTGCGCATTGCGTGTGAAGCGGATCTACGTAAAATCGGTAACTAAAGACAGCTAGGAAAGCGCATTCGGTCCATTTTTATCTTTTTTATGGTCACACCCAGCGACGTTGTTACCCCTAAATTTAGTGATTGTATTACCTTTCTACACTGCAATGCTCAATCTGCGCGTACTAAATATAGCCAGATCACTACGCTTTTGAATGCGCTTTGTTTTCATTTTCAAGTTATGATGATTACCTAGACATGGCATGATTCTGAAAACGAAGTAATGCGACTGCCTTGTCGCGACTAATGCGACTGCAACAGACCATATCGATGCGGCTGGGGCGTGTTGCATGTAGCTTGTGTCAGAGCGCTTATCATGCATCTTGCTCGACGACTTTTCCATAGCTACCGAAGATTATGATGTTTTCACACTGCAGTGTGGAAAATACGTGTTTGTCGTTGTAAACCGCCCACCAGATGGAAACACCAACACTTTTTTTCCTTTTTTTTTGAAAAATTACTCAGTATTGCGTCAGTGAACGAACTGCACCTTACTATGGGGGGACATTTATACATCAATGTTTTTATGCCAGACACCAAAATCTTGTGAATTGCGAATGGTTGTCGAGTCATTTCACTCTACTAATGTTACTACGGAACCTACACGCATGGGCCATCTCTCTGTTAATTCGATAGATGTATTTATAACGAATTTTTCTGAACATTGTACATATTCGGGAATGATTGTCACTAGTTTAGGTGACCATTTATCAATTTATGTGTTCTGGCGTTTTAATCACTGCTTTAAAGATACACGTCACGCTGAGACACTTCTTGTGCAGGAAATCAATGGCAAAATATTAGGGAAATTTTGCGCGGAAATTGAAAATATAAACTGGAGCTCCTTGCTTAAAGTAAGTGATGCAAACAACGCTTACAATACGTTTATTAGCATTCCGAAGGAAGCATATACTTGTTGTTTTACGTTTAAATAAGTAAGAAGGTCCACCAAAAAATGGAAGCCGCGGCTTACGAATGAGTGTCTCAAAATAATTCGTGAGAAAATTCATTATATCCTAAATTCGGGAAAACGAAGGCCACTAATTCTGCAGCATTCAAGAAATGCCGCAATTGTGTAACTAAACTTTTGAAAAACACAAAACGTACATATATTAGACATCGGTTAAATCAAGCAAACGGTCAAAGCGACTCAGTCTGGCCTGAAATAACAAGCTTTTAAGACCAGACCATGAAGGTGAGCTGGAAGTTACTGTGGGTGGCAAGTTGTTAAGGGGCGAGGAGCTAGCAAAGAGCTTTAATGACTGCTTTACTTCTCTGGCCTCAAGCGATTGCAGCAAAACAGAAATTGGGTTATTGAGTGTACTACCCAATAAAAATTCAGTCTTTTTTTTTTGCCAACGTCCCCGGAAGAGGTTTTCTTAGCTTTTCTGTCCCTGAAACACAGCAAAGTGAAGGGCTGCAAATAGCACCCATTAAATTTGTGCTCGATCTTTGTTACCTGTCCTCACTCTTATATTGAATATTGCTTTATATGCTGGAGTCTTTCTCGAAGCAATGCAACATGCCTAAGTTGGTGTACTGTTAAAATCCGGGAACGAGAAGGAATTTTCAAATTACAGACTAGTTTCAGTATTGCTTGTAAATTCAAAAGAATTAAAAGAATGATCTCTAAAAGGTTACATCATTTTGCGAGAAACATTCTATCATATCCAAACAACAGTCTGATTTTCGAAAAGGAATGTCGACAGTGCTTGTTATACTTTCACCAAAGGAATTCATTCTAAACGGTTTTGAATATAAAAATGTAACAATTGGAATTTTTATTGACTGTTAGAAAGCGTTCGACCATATTAACCATTTAATTTTATTAGCACTTGTACAGCCATATTTAAGACATAGAAAGCAGTGCGTCTCAATTAAATCCCACCTATCAACTCTTCAAAAATATTATAAGAAGTTCCGCAAAGCAGCGTTCTTAGACCAACATTGTTCAACATCCACATAAACGACATCGTTCATATAAGCGAAAAAAAAACAGACTTCATAATTTATGCCGATGACAGCAGTTTGTTTTTCTAGTCGCCAAGTCTGGCCAACCTTTCAAACCTGGCAAATGACACCCTGAGTATTTTACTTCAATAGAGCAAAATTAACTGCTTGGAAGTAAATACTACGAAAACAAGAGCTACTCTGTTTGCTCCACCACAAAAAAAATGATAGGAACATAATCTTAAAGCTTGGTGCAGAGTGGGTAGAGCTTGTAAAAACAGCAATGACTTTAGGAGTAAATTTAATGAGCATTCATTGTGGGACGATCACGTCGCCCGAGTTTCAATGTCTGGCCAGGGTTTGTGGCATACTATGCAAATTCAGGCAGGTTTTACCCCCTAAAATTGAATTTTTATTCTACAACAACCTTCTTGCTCCTCATATTAATTACTACAACCTTGCAGGGGGAACCACTTTCTAAACGAATCTTCATAAACTACCAGTGCTGCAGGAAAAAAGCCGTTCGCAATATTATGAATGCCTCTTACGATGCTAATACAACTGCAATATTTCGCTCTCCTAATGTGATTCCCGTACAACACTCGGGCGAAACAAACCGCGTTTTAAAGTTCCAAAACAGTCTTCTATACAACAACGCAATTTTTTTAGATCTATGGAAATTAATTTTCCCCACACATGTACCGTAATATATGAGGCAAAAGTATCCTTGGCTACTGCCATATTCAAGAACAAATTACGATTTCGCTAGATTAAGATATCGCATACAGAAGTTACTAAACTCCTTGCAGAATGTTGATATAACCCTAAATAATATTTCTATGTGAACGTTGACAGTACAACTTTGAGAACACGGTGCATTTGCATGGAACCGGTGACATAAACGCTTGTGCAATTTGATTGAAATGTTTTACATGACGATATTTTGCTTATATATCTTGACGAGGATCCTTTGTACGAAAGCATGTTATTGTACTAAATCATGCCATTGCGTGAGTGGCTGTATAAGTTAAATGGCAATTTTCAGAAATCTGAATGTTGTAACAATGTTTCAAGAACAATGCTTCCAGGAAATGCCATATATGTACTTATGTTTCTTTCCATCGGTGTATACGTGCATTGACAATCTATAGCAGGGAGTTTCCTGGTATGCGTGTGTGCATATGTATAGTATATGTACTCTGAATGTATGTATGAATCTATGCCTGTTGCCAAGAAAAGGGGCTAGAACATAGGCAAGCTACAGTTTTGCAGCTTTTGATTCTTGCCCTAGCGTTCTTTTTCTGTTGTAAAAAAGAATGCTCAAATGTACGGAAATGAAATGAAATTAAACTTCAACGGAGTGACTCGCAGAGATATTTCAAAGTAATCTTCTATAGAAGGCTGTTGGTCTATTAAAATTGGGAAGGAAGCTTTCTGCATCACATACCATCCAACCACGGAAATTACGCAGAAATTCATCCACTAATTACTGGTCCTTTTTCCCGTTATATTCGTCTCGACTATTTGGAATGCCGACGTCTTTCTCGTAACGGACCTGCAACATCAAATTGACGATAGAATGACGCCCACTGTGCCCTAAGGAAAGGCGACGAGAATTAAGAAATTAAATAACTCCAAGCATGAAGTTGCTTCCAGCGCCAGCTTGCCTCTTCGTGGAAGTAACAAAATAAATAATTTTTTTGTCGGCGTATGACGATTCTGAAAGGCACAGCAAACCTCTAAATAAGGAGAAATTTTGGGATACGTATTCCACAATGTCGATCTGTTCCTGTAAGCAGCAAAAATATATTTATTGGACTCTTGCAAACAGTTTGTCTTATAAGTTGAGCAGATATTCCCCATGTTTAGGAATTCTCGGAAAAAGTGGGCCGTAATGATCATTTCTGCACATTTTCAACCATTTCATATATTTTGAATCTCTAGCCCGAGGTTGCACTCACTGCAGTGCTTCGTGACAAAACATACATGCCAGTAACTTCAAATACGTGCTGGAAATGTGCTTGATGTACTTTTCAAGATGAGCCGGGAAAACAACTTCGACCATTTATTTTATAGCTCAAGGGTACTACTTCCGCGACAGGAAAAGATGTCATTTAACAGGTGGCAATACATCGCATTGATGCTACCGTAATGAAATAAGTACGTTTACAACTATCCTACTTCCTACCGTCGGGCTCCCGGGCCTACCCCGACAAGCATCAAGATGGCCAGGCCAGATAAAGTGTTCCGCATCTGGCAGTTGAACTGCAGCTGTTTCACTGCGCTGGAAGCTTCCCTGCAGCAATACCTCCGCAGCCACTACGCCAAGCTCCACGTAATCTTACTGCAAGAAACTCGCACACACACCACCGCGTTCATTGGTTAGCATTGGTTACCCGGCCCCTTAGGAGGTCGCGGTACCGCCACGCTTGTCGCTAAAAAGCTGACCTGCCTCTCGTACGACCATGGCATGTCCGACGTGGACAACGTCATGAGGAAGATTCACCCAAGCGATGCGTCGTGACAAAGTGTGTACATCCTCAACGTGTACAGCAGCCCCAGACAAAAAAGTGAACGTTTCCGACGCCTATTCCAGAAAGCAATCCGTCTTGCAGGCTCAAACATGCTCGTGATTGCTGGCCGCTTAACGCTGTGCATCACGCCTGGGCTTATGTGTTTGACACCCCAAGGGTACCACGCCGTGGCAGCATGCTAACGACCTAGGTCTCACCCTAGTGACGGACGAGGCGTACCCCATCCGCATCGGCTCGTACACGCACGGATACACTATCCCGGATCTCTGCTTCGTGAAGAACACAGCCTATGTCCACTGGTACAATTTCGCGGAGGATCTTGGCAGCGACGACCTTATACTAGCCGTGTACTTACCCACCGTCGTCAGGAAACCCAAGTCGTACATGGGGTCAAGTGGGACCTCTTTCGCAAGACTCGCGCCGCACGACTCCCTTCCGACACTGCCCCAAACCTCGAGACCTGGATGGCTCAGCTCAAGGCCGACGTCGGTGAGGCCATGAAGACAGTCAGTACGGATATGCCCACTCTGAGGATGGACAGCCGCCTCGACCACTTGCTCGAGGCCAGTGCCTACTGACCCGATGGAAGAGCCAGCGTCCCAACGATAGGTTTCACAAACGCACTGCAGAACTTAACAAGGCCACAGCGGAACACTACAGCACCCTATCCGAACAGCAGTATGACGAGATATGTAAATCGGTCCAGGGGCAGGTGCGCAATGAAAAGACTTGGAACCTCCTCAAACACCTGCTCTACGAAACCAACACCGGCACGGACCCGATAAACTCACTTACCATAAATCTTCACCAAGCCGAAGGCACCGCATCGCCGGATGATGTCGCCAAAACCCTTGTGCAAAAGTACCTACCGATACTCACAGGCCCACAGGCCCTACATCCCGATTGCACCGGTACCGACAACACCTTCCTCGGCGCCGACTTTTCTGTCGAGACTTGCGGCGGGCTCTCCACGAACTCAAAGGCGATTCCGCCCCGTGCCTCGACGGTCTAACCAGCAATATTCTGTGAAAGTTAGAAGACCCCTTGGTCGTGTATCTCATAAACGCCATCAATGACGTGTGAGGGTGGTGCGAGTTACCCTACGCCTGGAAATTCGTCTCCACGATCTTCAGTCCAAAACCGGGCAAGGCGCCTGATGCCGATAAACTTCGCCCCATCTGACTCATGCCGTGCGTGGTTGAGTTGGCCGAGCATGTCGTACACAGCTGAGTTGGCCGGTATCTCGGAGACCAAGACTATTTCCCAGTTCGCATGATCGACTGAAACACCAGATCATAGACGCCGGGGCAACTTGGATCACCCGCGCGATACTCGGCCTCGTTTTGGAGAAGTCGTTTGATAACATCGAGCACTCGGCAATACTTAAGGCGAACGTGGAACTAGGTCTTGGGCGCCGGTTCTACGAGTTCATTCGCTCTTTCCTAACCCGTCGCAAGGCCATGCTCCTTGCCGGAGACCTCGCGTTGGAAGAAATCTAACTCGGACACGTAGCACCCCCCAGGGCTCCGTTCTCTCGCCGACGCTGTTCAACCTGGCGATGATCGGGCTCACCGAACGCCTCTCAAAGGTAGAAGGTTTCAGTCATACGGTATACGCGGACGACATCACCATCTGGTACTGCGCGGGGTCGGACGGTTTTATCGAATCCGCTCTGCCGGAGGCAATCGTAACCACCGAGCCCTACCTCGACCACACGGGCCTCAAGTGATCCTCCGCCAAATCGGAGCTGCTTCTGTACTGTCCAACACGACAATGCAACAGGTCCAAGGGGTGAAAACCCCCGACCAAGCGCAACATCACCGTCCGCACCAGAGACGGTCGCCCCGCCCCCAGAGTCTACTGCATCCGAGTCCTGGGAATGATAATCGGGGCGGGCGGATCAAACATTCGAATGGCCCACAAGCTGACGAAAAAGACGGACAACGCGCTATGACTCATGCACAGAGTCGCCAACTGTCCCCACGGCCTCAAAGAAGACAATCTGCTACCTCTCGTACATGCGTTCATCCTATGTCACTTTGCCCATGTCGCAGCAATGCACAAGTTGAAACAATCGGAGCGTGACAACCTCAATCCGAAAGGTAGTGAAGCGAGCCCTAGGGCTCCTGATCACTACGGCGACGCATCCACTCCTTGAGATCGGGGTGCACAATACGCTCGAAGAGATTGCTGAGGCTCAGGAGAAAGTGCAGGGGATACGACTGACAACCACTACGACGGGCCGCTACATCTTGCGCGAGCTCGGGTACTTCCTACCGACCACCCTGATCCACCGGAGTTTACGCCGGTTCCCCGCAAGTTTCGCGACCTGGTCCCGATCGTACATCCTTAACACAATTGAGGCAGGCGCCTAGCCCGGGCGACCGCATTCCTCAAGCGCATGGACAAGAAAGCGGACGACGTCGCGTTCGCGGATGCCACCACCTACCGCGGCAACCGAGCCTTCGCCGCGGTCGCGGTCTCGTCATCGTAGCGGGGCCTAAACGGCACCACAGTACTCACACACGAGCCCGAGGTGGCGGAGCAAGTGGCCATAACCCTGGCAATACTCGACTACAAGCGAGAGGTAATATTCAGCGTACGAAAGAGGAGGAGTTGTCTCCGACCAGGTGTGGTGCGTCCTCCACGGCGCTAATACGAGTACTCTCAAGCACTACACCGTCACCTGATTTCCCGCTCACCTGGGTCGGATCCCGGGCCCCACGCCCAGCCTCAACGAGACAGCCCACGACGCTGCGCGCGCGCTTACTGGCCGCGCCATCAGCCCCGGGCAACCGCGTCTCGACGAGTTGGAGGCGAACAAGGACGCCTCTGTAAAGTGCAGTGAAATCACCTAGCCTTTTACCTGGGACGACGTCTCTTTCCGCCCCCTCACCCCAAACTAAACTGGCCGCAGGCGCTTATGCTACGCTGGTTACAAACACATGACAACCCTGCCACGTTACACATAATCTACGCAGACGTCTACCCCGATGACGCGTGCTCCTCGTGCGGCGACCCGGCGACACTCGCACACATGCTCTGGGATTGCAGAAACGCTCCACCTGATTCTACCTCGGACAAGTGGGATAAGACGCTGCGAATCCAGCTACTACAAGACCAGCGATGGGCCGTCCAGCAGGACCGCGTAGTGGCCGCCAGGTACTCCCTGTCGGTCCCTGAGTGGGAGACTCCCGCTGCGCGCTGATTCGCGTCCTGCAGTACCTCAAATAAAATTTATCCACTCCAATCTGCGACTATTGCTGCCTAATGTGTGGACTCGAAAGAGTAGACAGAAGAAAAGGACTTCCTCAGGACTCATCAATACTAATACTGCTGTTTAAGAATATCTTTGCAATTGCAAACATTCGCGGTTCCTTGACATAACTATGCTTGTTTGTTCGAAAATAAAATAGATAGCTCTTGCAATAATTGATAGGCGTCGTCCTCTTTAGCCAGAAAGCATTTGAATATATCGTAATCATTTCGCGAACGGTTTAAATAGCTGTCCTTTAATAAATGAGAGCTAAACACATAATCAAGCAGACTATCTTTTATTATATCCTATTGATTACAAGAAACGACTGTGTACTCCTCCAGGCGATCGTTACAAGAAATTACAGCTACGGTTATTTTGTGTTCTACAGCCAACCAGATCCAAAGCCTCTGTTTCTCACTCCATACATTGACAACTGTTCTTACTACGAAGCAAGAGAGAAGAGCAAAATACCGTATGCCCAGAGCTTTGGAGTTACTGCTTACTCTGGTTACATCACTGTGAACAAAACTGCTAAAAGCAATCTCTTCTTTCTCCTGAGTGAAGTAGAGGTACGTAAGTCTTTTGGATTTTTCCCTATTCTACACTAGCGTGCCATGTCGAATAAATTCGGGAAATATATAATACTTCTCATGAGAGTGGACACAATTAGTAAAATTATTTTTATTAGCTCGCTACAATTATATGATTTCAAACATTCAGCCTTAGTGAGCACACATCAAATATTGCTACTCTACATTTGTCACTTGCTCAAATTAGTGGCATTAAACAGCGATCTCTGCATTTAGTGCGTTGCCATATCTCTTCCTGACAGACACATGTACCATTCCCCAGTAGGAAAGGGCGCTGAAATGATGGCACGGATAAGGTGTTATCAAAAAGTTTTGAAGCTGGCGCTGTTTTGAAGAAATTAGTATATTCATGTGCATTCAAACTAGGATGTCGGGACGAAATGTTTTTCTTTCTGGTTTTAGTTTCGTTCCACTGAAAAAAAATTCCGTTCCCGTTCTGCTCTGTAACGTAAAAAAATACTTAACGGTTCACAACAGTTCTGGTTCGCATGCGACATGTTCCAAACAAAGTAATGATAAAAATATAGTAATTATTTATCTCGATAACTGAACTGTGGATTGTGAGATTATACTGAGTGCCTTGAGTCCAGGCACCGAGCGCGATCTCGAAAGCCGCACGTCACCGAATGTACTCGGTGAAATGAGACGCCTCTGTTCCGACAAAACGAACCTAAACGAACGTAAAGGAGTGATAAAAGTTCGGTAACAAATCACTGTACTCGCAGAAAACGAAACGATAAGTTCTTCTGCTTGCCAGTTCTGGGTTTTGCTACTAGACCGATTAGCTAGCGGACCGAACGGGAGGCTTAGGTCAGTGGAGCGCTCGACCGGCTATCACTCGCACAATCCCTGGCCGAGATGCACGCTAATGCGGACGTCACCTGACGCCGCTTGTTTCGGAATGCCGACTTTTCCCTTCAACCGAAAACCGGTAAAAAATAATTCGGTTTTACACGGAAAGAAAATAGTAAATAACATTTTGGTTACGTTTTCATCCCAATAAAAATTATCATTTTCTTTGTTTTTTTTTTCCCGTTGTGTTCAGAAACACTGCTATTGAGGCTTCCGTCACCAAAGTAATTGAGGGCAATGAGCTACCAAGCTTGATTCACGCTTTCGAGTAACTGTAAGCTGAAACAGCAATGTACATTGTAGAACAAATTAAGGCAGGATATCTCTGAAGTTGTGGTACTCTTAAAATTCCTGTTTAGCAAACATGACCCCACAACTGCTTCACTTCAATGTCGGAATAAGATGTTCTACCTACATGAATAAAGAAAAAGGTAATTAATGATTCTTTTTGTGCACGTATTCAGATATTTCTATTGTTATGCGGTCCAAAAACAAGAAAGGGGCTGACAGATGGAATGGCACACTGTGATATAAAGTTTGTAAACAGGGATGAAGTGCCTCAGACAGGCAGCCTGTCTGAGGCACTTCATCCCTGTTTACAAACTTTATATCACATTGTTATGCGGGTAATTTCTGCGTCTTCCATTATTCCATTTGATAAAGCGGAAGACGGTATTTGTAGGAGGTTATTTCAACAACATTTGACCAACTTAAAGAAGACAGGTGCTATATGAACTGGGTGCGATAGAATATTCGGTGAAAATGCGATTCGTACTTTCGTACGTAACGAAGACGTTAAGAGAGACTCTAACACGCACATTCATTTCTAGGGCAACTCATCTGATGCACCCCTCTTACTATGGACTCAAGGTGGCCCGGGTTTGTCAGCATTCTTTGGTCTGTTTCTTGAAAACGGCCCCGTGGATTTTATTGGTCTGTACCCAAATTACACTCCAATATTACAACGCAGAATTAATACCTTACAAAAGAACATGAGCGTCCTCTACCTGGATCTTCCGGTGGGGGCTGGCTTCAGCTTCACAGAAGACCAAGAAAACGGTTACCCAACAAACCTCGAGGCCATAGTAGAACATGTAAAGGAATTTTTGACACAATTCATGAAAGTGTTCTCTGAATATGCAAATCGGGACTTCTATCTCGCCGGAGAGTCATATGCAGGTCAGTATTTTTCGTTTCTCTCGTCGCAGTCCTACGTTGCAAATAGGGGATAAATATATAGGTTGCAATATGAAGGACTAAAGTTGCCCTGACAGATCCACTTTACAGAACCACTCTGTAAAAAATTTCACAGAGTGGTTAAAATGGTTGGTCTCGCAGAGTGGTTGTTGAAATGCGTGCCGATTAGCATGAACCATGAACCAAGCCCACGTGGTAGAGCCTGCAGATTTATGTCAGTTTTCAGAGGGAGAACCATTTATTATGTAACCATTATGCAGTGCGAGAAATTGTATATGCGACGCCTTCACGAGGCAACCAGGCAAAATGGTGCATAGCGAAACAAGACACGCTGCTGATTTCAGTGATGACATGTTCTTACAAAGCAAAGGGAAATTTTATTTAGCAATAAGGCGTGTTGAAGAGAAACATAAGATGCAGCGTACTCGTCCTATAGAAGGCGCGAAAGCGCCACAATACCTGAGACAGGCGGACCGAATTTCGGCCACGAACGCGTTTCGCCTTCTATCGATCGCCAATAGACGTCGCCAATAACATCCCAATAGATGTCAGCGCTGTGGAGCCCCGACAACCACTTTTCAGGCCACGGTTGAGTGCCAACACCAACATAATGATATCAATCTTCCAAACACCCCCACCCCAGCCTCTCTACAGTGGGAGGCCCTCTTGCGCCATAGTGTTCCAAGGCGCAGTGGTCTCCAAAGGGCAGTGGTCATCAGTCATTGGAACCCTGGATAAGGGGCTCCGACCACCATAACTGAACCAATAAACGTTGTTCCTCTCAGTCTCTCTATGTCTCCACAGTCAGGTGCAAATAGTGTGCGCGTTCACTTTCTATATGTAAATTGTCGATATGCAACGTGGATAACGCTCCAAGTTTGTTAAAGCGATGTCTCAGGTGAGGACATTCGTTAGGGTCTTCCGAGTTTTTAGGCACGCATCCATGGCCTAATGATTTGAGGGTCGGGAACCTGTGCTTAGGGAATCAAGTATCAAACATTAAACTTATGTTTTTACTGAACGACAGCATCCTATTGGTGTCGATGTGTCTATATGAAGTACACTTGCAACAAGTTGAGAGCACTGAGAAATGGACACCGAAGGGGGGAACAGGCTTAAAAAGCCTCCCTTCAGAAGGAAAGAGAATGGCATCATGGAGAGTTGTTTTCTGATGGTTGGCTAGTTTGACATAATTTATTTCCACAGTTCATTTCGAAGTTTACTAAATTTACCACTGCTAAAAGGCCCTCGCTACGCTGATTGGTTCCGGAATGATTTCAGCGGTCAATCTTGCCCAAAATCCCTCGCCGCAATCTAATAAACTGAGTCAAGGAACACGATACTCTGCAAGTGTCGGGGAACAAGTTTTAGCTCGGCATTTCGCAGTTGTTTCAAGCGGCTTTGCCCACTGAAGGGTGATACTGAATAATGCAGAACGATATAAGAGACGACATGAACCCTGTAATGCCCAGGTTAAGTTCCAGATCAACAATCACTTTAAAAATTTCGAAAAGATCGCTTGCCTTTATTTCTGACCATTGGCAGTATCTGCACCAAAAATGCAACTTTATTTGAGTTAGTACATGATTAGCATACTAATTCATACTTAATTTGTTTTCCTGAAAAATTCATGGCTGAATCTTCACTTCGGCATATTGGGAACAAAACTACGGGCTTTGCGCTAAGCTTCCTGGGCTTAGGTCGGCCTTTCGAGGCGTCAAACTAAGCGTAGCACATACAATGTGTTGGGCGATACAGGGTTAAACACGAGGATAATGTCATGAACGACGATCTAACCAGAAAAATGCATAAGCTGGATTCAAACGGGGAGAACTGCTAGAAACGTGTGGAGAGAAATCTCCTCTCGGGAGTGTAGGCGCCTACTTGGCAGATGACGCTAGTGGTAAAATACGGTGCAGTCTCCTCGCTTTCTCAGCATTTAAGAGCTGATATCAGCTCTAACGCTTTGAAGGACGATCAGTGTGAATTACTTTGAATTTTATTGACAAGACGTTCCAAGTCACTAGATGTCGAACGCCGCCATTGTGACATGTGCATAGCCAGAGGAATCGGAGCGATCATTACGAAGCAGTCCGTGCAGTACGAGATCGCCATGAGCACATAACCTCGACCCTGAAAGCATTGCAAGATGCAATGTACAACATAGAAAAAAATTAGGGCTGCACACAGTTCGGTTGCTCTGGCAACCCACTCCTTTCTTTTTTTTTAGTTTCCGCTAATTTTTGGAAGATGTGTTGTACGAAACCAGCAAACACAAAAATGCAAGAATGTCCCTCTCAACCCACTGTGCTGTCTAGAGATGTTAGACCGCACGATTCTACCTGATCACAAATGAAGGATCATAGTGCGCAGGCATGAGTCATTATTACCTCATTCATTGCGCTGTCATTATTCCCTGGGGTGACTCGGCAAATGGGTTCTCTCCATCTCATTTTGAAGTAGCGTGAGCAAATCTTTGTCGCTACAACTGCGTCCTGATGGATGCGTACACACGTAATGTTCAGGGCACTTTAATCAAATGCAGTCAGTCGAACTTAAAATCTGGCCCTGCAAAAAAGCGAGAGCGTGGCGTCGAAACGCGAGTGTTTGTATTAAAATGTCCACAGGAAACGAAAGCATAAGCTCACGTTGTTTTTATACAATATACCATAAATGTGAAATGTTGGATTCTGCTAGCTGCGCATTGGCAACAAAGGCAACGGTGTTATCACCGTGGGCCTTATAATAAAACAGTCAACATATGTTGCACATTGCCGACTGGCGTTTCAATTTTCTGGGATATGTTCTACCTCACTGCTTGTTTACAAAAACGAGCGCACTGATTGTTATCGCCACGCAGACGCGAGCAGATATTGGTATAGACAAAAAAAGAAAAAGATCAAGAGATTAATAAAGTTTTCTACGTAGAAGAAGAGCGACTGACGTCAATGCGAACTGCCAAGACAAAAAGAAAGAAATGCGCGCATCGACAATGGAAGCGTTTTGAGACAGATACAAGAAATATTCTGCGAATGATATGCAAATCAAGTCACGGAGAGGTAAATATATGTAGGCTATATTTCCTGCAAAGGGAAATGGGAACCAATACACGTTTCCTGTTTGACTGGGGCGTCAAAATATGGCTCTTAAGTCTCCTACCGGCTTACACATTTTTTATATTGTGCGCAATTGCCAGATTAAATTTCGGCTTCTTTACCCACTCGTTAAAGTGCATGATTTAAACTTGCTACTTTCTGTATTCCTTGAATTTAGAACTGCCATGCTGCCTGTCACAGAATGAGAGTCACGGAGTGTCACAGTCTGTAAACGCACTGAATACGAATCTGAGTGTTTCAGTTTAAACCTCTGACGGCAGTTGACGTCCGCTTGTGTGCCTGCTCGCAAGAAAACATCCACTGATTCAAAGAATGGACGCACGAGTGATGTGTAGATCACTAATTTGGCTTTGCTTTTGCAGTGTTGAAAACACTGCGGGAAAGATTTTGTCAAAGCCAATGACACATGTTTTGTGTAAGCGCTCATTGTCAGGTAAGCGTTCATAGTCATGTTATTGGCAATACAAATACACGATATTCAATGACTACATTACCGATCTCTCTGTCACGGTTCTTCATGCCGTTTTTTTCCCGATTATTCGCGCTTCATAAAGTAACTCATAGGCCTATTGCACTGGTCTTTTTCTTCCTTATTCATCACAGTGGATTTTAACTGATCAACGTTTCTCTGCGGGTTACGACACCAACTCTGAACCACTGCGCATCACATCGTTGAAAATACGATTAGTACGCTCAGCGGCATTGGCGTTGGCGTTCCTGTCTGATGTGATGGTCCTGCCTTTCAATCTGGTATTGAGTCCACAAGTGATCACGGGTTTGTACTGAGCACCCTGTAACATCACAATTGACTCATACATGCTAAGCCTGATAAGAGTTGAGCGCGCTATTTCCGAGCGCCAGATAAATGTTATTTAAATCCTGAATTATTTAGTAGGCGATGGCCTTTGTAGTTGAACTGATGCCCGAAGCTGTACGTCAGCAGTGGACGTCGCACTGTCAAAACAAGTTGTACTTGAAGCATAAAGGTCGTCCTTCGCGTTATCGTTTTGTCGTCACCTTGATTTTTCATCGTTGAAGAGCACAGCGCTATCCTCACAGACGTTCTTTGGTATTCGCGTCAGGTTCACAGAGGGCACGGCATGCTTCGTACATTGTTCTTCAAAGGGGTTTCTTTGTCTTCTGCCACGCCGCTTTTGTGCCCTGCAAAAGAGTTGAAAAATATTTTTGTTATATGTCGCCATCGGCCTAAGTACATTGGCGCAAATGTCATTTAGACCGCGTGAAATATGCTTCTGCGATGTGGTTAGTGTTTCTCAATATACCGCGAAAACAAATTTAAACACGACAACTATGACGTAGTGTTTATCACATCAGTTTCTACAGCCAAGCAACAGGCTATATGCTCACCAGTTACTTGCGTTTATTTAGCTTAAACCTTAGGCAACCTCTTATCACCCTGTCATTAAATGATGGTCACAGTTATATCTCGGGAAAATAGTACGGCCACACAGACGGTAGCGCACGAATTTTCCGCTGAAAGTCTCTCATTAAGGCCATAACTATCAAGGATCATATAATGCGCACATCTAGTTATTAAAAGTAGGGACTTGTAAAGATCATGGAATTGGTGTTGACGCATGGCATTCTTTAAAATGCTGTGTACAAAGACTGACTAGCAAGGGAATGAACGAATGAATGAATGAATGAATGAATGAATGAATGAATGAATGAATGAATGAATGAATGAATGAATGAATGAATGAATGAATGAATGAATGAATGAATGAAAGATTGAATGTGTATTGTTTAGTTCCGCAAGGGCCAGGTATGGCCAAAGAGCGCCATGACTGATAATGTTGTGTTAAGCGCGGATTTGTGAGTTGCGATGGTGGGATGTAACATGGCTGTAAAGTGGCCTAAAATCAATCCGTATCATGGAAGCGTAAAATGATATGTAGTATAAAATTATGATAGTGATATATATAGTTTATGGATATAGTACGCAGGATAAGTCATCATGGAGCTAAAATGCAAGAATATGGAATAGGCACCTATGCCTCCGGGAGGCCTTTGAGCCCAAAGGCTGGAAGGTAGGTGCTCTCTTTTAATGCAGTTACCGAAGAAGAAACCTCAGTTAACAGGCCGTGCTACGGATTTCCTGGTGATATGACATGAAAACTATGTACATCTTTTACAAATTTGAACACCGATTGATATTTAAAGAGCGGTTCTGTACCTATGATCATTAGAGGATGAAGTGGAATTTGTTGCCGGTGTGGTAATGGAAAATGCTTTTTCCTATTAGCGTCTAATTCAGGGAATTGCAGCAGGATGTGAAGCACGGTAAGTGGCACACCACATTTATCACACATGGGTGGATCGCCACCGTAGAAGAGATATGCGTGTGTGCTGTATGTGTGTCTTATCCTGAGTCTGCAAAGTACTACTTCTGTATGGCGGTTCTTTGATACCGGCGGCCAGTTGCCAAGATGCGGCTTGATAACATGTAGTTTATTTTCTGTTTCTCTATCCCACAAGAGCTGCCAGAAAGCCCTTAGCTTTTTTTTCTTATTGAGGGCTTGAGGTCCATTACAGGGACAGTCGTGGAAGTGTTGGAAGCGTTCGCGTGGACGGATCTGGCTAGCTGGTCAGGCAACACGTTTCCGTCTATCTCTCGGTGCCCCGGCACCCAGCATACCACGATATGCTGCTTGGACGCATAGGTGGCTAGTAATGCTGAGTAAAGAGATACCATGATAGGGATTTGATATTTTTTGACACTTTTCAAAGCGTTTACGACGCTCAAGGAATCTGTGTATATAACTGCCTTTTGGATATTAACTTCTTTAATGTGTTTAACGGCGGCTAAAATCGCACAGGCCTCTGCTGTGAAAATACTCATGCTAGAGTGCACAACACCGGAATCCGAAAAAGATGGACCGACCGCTGCGTAAGACACGCGAGAATAACACTTCGATGCGTCTGTAAAAAATTCAGGAGAGGAGTATTTGTGCGGTAATTCGAGGAAGTGCATTCGAATGTGCACGACAGGCCCGCGCTTTGTAACAGCTACGAAAGATTGTATCACAGTGTATAGGTTGCCACTGCCAGGGCGGGGGCCATATAACAGGGGGCATAAGGTGGTATTCAAGCAGTGGAACCCTTGTTTCTTCAGCTCTGTCTCTAACATGCAATGAGAAAGGCTTTGTCACTGTGGGCCGGTTGCGGAAAAGTTGAGAACTGAGCAAATAATTTATAGTGGAATACGCTGGGTGCTCACTGTTTGCATTAACTCTCAGAAAATACATGAAAGACGAATCTCTGCACATGAAGTGACCTCTTATCCGATTCAACGTAAAGGCTTTCGACTGGGCTTGTTCTAAAGGCCCCTGTTGATAGGCGAATTCCTAAGTGGTGGACAGGGTCTAGCATCTTCAGAGCAGTTGGAGTAGCCGACTGGTAAACTATGGCTCCATAGTCTAGTCGTGTGCGTATGAGGCTTTTATATAAGTTCATGAGAGATTTTATATCACTGCCCCAGGTTGTGCGTGACAGCCCCTTTAAGATGTTCATTGTTTTCATACATTCATTTTTAAGATACTTTATGTGCTGTATGAAGGTTAATTGCGCGTCGAAGTTTATGCCTAAAAATTTATGTTCCCTATTTACAGGCAGATGCTCATCATGCAACACAATTTCAGGATCTGGTTGCAGGCCTCTTTTTCTAGAGAAAACGATACATGTGCTTTTTAGTGGGTTCAGTCTGAACCCGTTCTCATCAGCGCATTTGGAGACATTGTTAAGACCAAGCTGGACCTGTCGCTCACAGATTGCGAGTGAACTTGATTGAAATCCTATCTGCACATCGTCAGCATATATTGAATAGAAGATGTTACGTGGTATGTGTAGACGAAGTGAATTAATTTTTACTATAAACAGCGTGCAGCTGAGCACCCCGCCCTGCGGCACTCCAGTTTCCTGTACAAATGTACAGGTAAGCGTCATTGTCAGGTAAGCGTTCATAGTCATGTTATTGGCAATACGAATTACACGATATTCAATGCCTACATTACCGATCTCTATGTCACGGTTCTTCTTGCCATTTTTTTCGATTATTCGCGCTTCATAAAGTAACTCCTATGCCTATTGCACGGGTCTTTTTTTTCCTTATTCATCACAGTGAATTTTAACTGATCTGCGTTCGTCTGCGGGTTAGGACACCAACTCTAAACCGCTGCGCAAATGTGAAATGTTGTATTCTGCTAGCTGCCCATTGGTAACAAGGGTAACGGTGTTATCACCGTGGGCCTTATAATAAAATAGTCAGCATATGTTGCGCATTGCCGACGGGCGTTTCCATTTTCTGGGATATGTTCGACATCACTGCTTATTTACAAAAAACGAGCGCACTGATTGTTATTGCCATGCAGACGTGAGCAGATATTGGTATAGTCAAAAAAGAGAAAGATCAAGAGGCTAATAAAATTTTCTACGTAGAAGGAGAACGAGTGACGTCAATGCGAACTGCCAAGACAAAAAGAAAGAAATGCGCGCATTGACATTGGAAGTGTTTCGAGACAGATACAAGAAATATTATGCGAATGATATGCAAATCAAGTCACGAGGAGGAAAATATCTGTAGGCTATATTTCATGAAAAAGGAAATGGAAACCGGTACACCTTTCCTTCTTGACTGGGGCCTCAAAATATGGCTCTTAAGTCTCATCCCGGCTTACATATTTTTTTATATTCTTCGCAGCTGTCAGATTAAATTACCGCTTCCTTACGCACTCTTTGAAAGTGCATAATTTAAACTTGCAGCTTGCTGCATTCCTTGAAAATTGAAGTTTGAACAGTCATGCAGTCTGTCACAGAATGACAGTCACAGAATGTCAGTCTGAGAACGCGCTGCAAACGCAATCTGAGTGTTTCATTTTGAAGCATTTGACGGCAGTTGACGTCTGCTTGTGTGCCTGTTCGCAAGAAAACATCGACTGATTCAAAGAATGGGCGCACGAGTGATGTGTAGATCACTAATGTGGCTTTGCTTCTGCAGTGTTCAAAACACTGCGGAAAAGATTTTTTCAAAGCCAATGACACATGCTTTGTGTAAGCGCTCATTGTCAGGTAAGCGTTCATAGTCATGTTATTGGCAATACGAATTACACGATATTCAATGACCACATTACCGATCTCTCTGACGCGGTTCTTCATGCCGTTTTTTTTCGCGATTATTCGCGCTTCATAAAGGAACTCGTATGCCTATTGCACTGGTCTTTTTCTTCCTTATTCATCACAGTGGATTTTAACTGATCAACGTTCGTCTGCGGGTTACGACACCAACTCTAAACCGCTGCGCACCATGTCGTTGAAAATACGATTAGTACGCTCAGTTGCATTAGCGTTGGCATTTCTTTCCGATGTCATGGTCCTCCCTTCCAATCTGGTATTGAGTCCAGGAGTGATCACGGGTTTGTACTGAGGACCCTGTAACATCACAATAAACTGATATATGCTAAGCCTGATAAGAGTTGAGCGTGTTATTTCCGAGCGCCAGATAAATGTTATTTCAATGCTGGATGATTTAGTGGGCGATGGCCTTTGTAGCCGAGCTGATGCCCGAAGCTGTACATCAGCAGTCGATGTCGCACTGCCAAAACAAGTTGTACTTGAAGCATAAAGGTCGTCCTTCGCGTTGTCGTGTTGTCGTCAGCTTGATTTTTTTTTCGTTGAAGAGCACAGCGCTATCCTCACAGTCGTTCTTTGGTATTCGCGTCAGGTTCACAGAGGGCACGGCATGCTTCGTACATTGTTCTTCAAAGGGGTTTCTCTGTCTTCTGCCACGCCGCTTTTGTGCCCTGCAAAAGAGTTGAAAAATATTTTTGTTATATGTCGCCATCGGCCTAAGTACATTGGCGTAAATGTCATTTAGACCGCGTGAAATATGCTTCTGCGATGTGGTTAGTGTTTCTCAATATACAGCGAAAACAAATTTAAAGGCGACAACTATGACGTAGTACTTTATGACAGTTTCTACAGCCAAGCAACAGGCTATATGCTCACCAGTTACTCGCGTTTATTTAGCTTAAACCTTAGGCAACCTCTTATCACCCTGTCATTAAATGATGGTCACAGTCGGACGGTGCGCCTGCGCTAAAACCTTGGTCCCGTGACTACCTCAGCAGCAACGCCCCGAAGACAACGCACGCTATAAAAGAGGCCACACAGACTGCATTGCACAGTTCGGCAGCGGTGCACGCACAGCACGGACCTGATCATCATTTATTCTTTGCCCTCGCAGTGCTACAGATCGCACCAGGTTATCAAGGCCCATCTTCGCCGAAGACTGCCACGCGTTCATCGGACGGTGCGCCTGCGCTAAAACCTTGGTCCCGTGACTACCTCAGCAGCAACGCCCCGAAGACAACGCACGCTATAAAAGAGGCCACACAGACTGCATTGCACAGTTCGGCAGCGGTGCACGCACAGCACGGACCTGATCATCATTTATTCTTTGCCCTCGCAGGTGAGGAATTTTGTGCCACAGATTTTGTAAATACTTGTAGTGCACTGCTGCCGAACAATCTACTGTTGTTGCCTGTGCTATATTGTGCATGTGCTTTTATGTCTAATGGCGGGAAAAGATGCTGGAAAGAACACTGTAAAAGGGAGCGGCGTGCCTTCGGAACAGGACACGACAAAAGATATGCGTGAGATGACAAGGGCTCTCGAGAATTTGAGGCGTGATTTCCGGGAAGAAATGCGGGAGCTAAAGAAAAGTGTGTCTTACTGCACTGATATTTGCAATGATGTCAAAGATACCACTAATGAAATCAAAAACTTGAGGCTTGAAATGCAGGAATTGCTTAAACAGAACATTGAACTGAAAGGCGAAAACGCCCGATTATCACGAAGATGTGAAGAGCTTGTGCAATACCAGCGCCTCAATAACCTCGAGATTAAGGGCGTCCCGGATGGAAAGGACCCACTTGCAGTAATAAGAAAAATAGGCGAAAGTGTAGGGGTAACCATTGACACCATGGTTGACATTGACACGTGTCACTATGTGCGTACATTCAATGCTGATGTCAAGAACATAGTTGTTCGCTTTGTCAGACGAAATCAGCGAAATGAGTTGTTATCAAAGTGCAGAAAAAAGAAGATAGACAGCTCTATGCTTGGTCTTGAAGGAACAACCCCGGTTTTTGTGAACGAACACTTGACTCCAAAAAACAAGGCACTGCTTTCAGATGCGATTAAAAGGAAAAAGGCTGCCAAATGGAAATTTGCCTGGACGACTGGAGGCAAGGTGCTTGTACGTAAAGATGAAGACTCCGACATAATTCACATTGCTCATGAAGGAGACTTAGATAAAATCAATTGTTGAAGACTAAATTGAATGTGATTTAATTGCCTTTCCTGTTCATGATGATGAACCCAGAGGAGAACAGCAGATACTACACAGTTGACGCTTTTAATCGTGAATTTTCTTGTGGAAAGTTTTTTTTCTGCATTACATGCAAACTGTAGAAGCTTTCGACCAAAGGCAGATGACATTTCTGTTTTTTTGCATTCGTTATCAGTTGACTTCGATATTCTAATCTTTACTGAAACATGGCTTTCAGATAACGACACAAAACCAAACTTTCCAGGCTATCGGTCTGAATATCTTTGTCGTAGGCAAAAAAAGGGTGGAGGGCTGGCTATCTACTTTAAGAATACCTTTACTTATGAAGTGTTTAGTGATTTCTCGGTAATGAATGCCGATTGTGAATGTTTGTGCTTGCGTATCGACAAAATAGTGGTGGTCGCTCTTTACCGCCCTCCGCTAGGGCACAAAGGTCGTTTCGTAGAGTTTGTGGACTTACTCTTGGCTTCCCCTGTCTTTTCAAACGCATCTTGCATTATTATGGGGGACATCAATATCGACTTAAGTTCCAATGATGCTTACGTGGAAAATTTTGAGACACTGTTATCTACGTAGGGCTTCGCAAACCATATAAATAAACCTACAAGACTTACAAAACAAACTGCCACTGTTTTGGATGTTTGCATAACAAACTTCAGTCCACGAGACATCTCGAGCGGAATATTTTCATATGCTCTTAGTGATCATCTGCCAGTCTTTTTGCTTTTTTCAATCGCTAAGCACTATGACAAGCCCTATATAAACAGAGAAGGTAGACGAGCCATAAACCTTCCAAGACAAAAAGAATTTTTCCACTTGGTCAGTCTGATTGACTGGAGTGACGTTTACAATGACGAAAATGCAGACAGCGCTTACGAGAAATTCTTTTCTTTACTACACGCTTCATACAATGCCGCATTTCCTGTATTACAGCCGACCTGTCGTAATAGAAGAAAACACAAAAAACGTTGGATTAATTCAGAGCTTTATCACCGTATCAAAATAAAAAATAAGTTATTCCATGATTTTATCCGTTCACGGGATCCAAATACATTCACAGAGTTTAAGAAGTATCGGAATGCTTTAACGACGGAGTTAAGAAAAGCAAAACAGTACTACTATCAGAATCTTTTTGAGAGCATATATAATAATCAGCGACGAATATGGGAGGTTGTAAACTCGCTCACTTCAAGAACAAAAACTAGGGATAGGATTACGCAGCTCGTACTTGATGGTAAAACACTCATCGGTGAACAACTAGCTAATACAATGAACACACATTTTGTGGATGCTGGCTCCTACAATACCATGAGCGAAACTGTCAGCGACGACAGTATGCCACTAGACACCATATTGAATCATTCTCTTTTCCTGAAACCTACTGATCCTAGTGAAATTCCAAGTATAATTGGCAAGCTAAAGAATAATACATCTCCAGGCGTGGATGAACTTCGTTCAAATGAAATAAAATTAATATCGCCTTTAATATGTGAAGTTCTTAGCTACATAATTAACCTCACTCTAACAACAGGCGTATTTCCTAAGCTATTAAAAATCGCCAAAGTCACCGCAATTTTCAAAGGAGGTGATACAAACAATTTAACTACCGACCTATTTCAGTACTTCCTACAATATCTAAAATATTTGAATGCGTCATTCATGAGAGGCTAGTTTCATTTCTAGAAAAGCATCAGGTCATAACCCAATGTCAATATGGCTTTCGCAAGCATCGATCGACAGAACACGCTCTCGTACACATCAAAGACAGGATAATTGAAAACATGGAATGTAGAAAATATACACTAGGTTTGTTTTTAGACATTCAGAAAGCTTTTGATTCCATACAGTTTGATTTATTACTTAACAAATTATCAAGATACGGTGTCCGAGGTATTGTACTAGATCTTCTAGATGGCTATCTGAATGATCGTTATCAGTTGGTGAAAATTAATGATGCGGTATCAACACTCGCGAAGCTAAAACAAGGAGTACCACAAGGATCCATATTGGGCCCATTACTATTTCTTGTCTATATCAATGACATTGTCAAAATTGATAGTTCCGCTGAAACCATAATGTATGCTGATGATACCAATGTCTTTTTCTCTTCGCATAACTTACTGACCCTTGAATCCTCTGTAAATGACTACCTTGTGCATCTTTCGAACTGGTTAAGCAGAAACAAGTTAAGATTAAATGCCTCTAAAACAACATATGTCATATTTCGTCCTCCCAACAAACCTCTACACCACAAACTTAACGTGAAATTTGAAAACACCCTTATAAAACAAGTTCAGACACAAAAATTTCTCGGGGTTTGGTTTCAGGAAGACTTGAGCTGGTCAGTGCACGTTAGAAACCTAAGTGTAGATCTTGCCCGCACAGTTGGATGTCTATATAGGATATCTGCGCTCATACCGCTCTGGCTAAAAAAGAACATTTATTATTCACTTTTTTATTCCAAATTAACCTATGGCTTAATGGTTTGTGGCACTACTACGCAATACAATTATACTAAACTAATTACTTTGCAGAAGAAAATTCTGCGCTGTTTGAATCTTATTGTGGTAATCCACAAGACTTAAGAACCGCTCCACTGTTTAAGAAACACGGTATCCTAAAGGCAGACCAGTTATATTATTTAAAAGCGCTGCAACTAATGCATCAGAAGAAACTATACGGAATTATGGACTCTGCAAATGCTGAATACCTTTTGAGGCACCGAAAACACCGAACACCAAAAATCCGAACAAATTATGGAAGGCAAACAATGGCGTATCAAATACCTGCGATCTTAAACAAATTTGAAGGCAAGCTAAACTTTGAATGCAAATTAAAAGCATCTAAAAGCCAACTTAGGGAGATATTGTTATCCTGCCAATTTAACTATAGCCAAAATTGAAGTGTTTTTTCATATTTTACTGTCTTCTCGTAAAGGATACTTAAACTATATATAACACAAAATGACTAGTAATTGCTCCTATCTTACTTTTGTGTCGTTTCAAGCAACATTATTCAGTTTCACTGACAGTTATATTTTATTTGTATGCTTTTGTACAACAGCTGTTTGTGCTGATTCATTCAAGTAATTTGCTTAGCGTCCTATTATGTATCATTGTATTGTTTCATTGTATCATTATGTATCATTGTATTATCCTATTATGTATCATTGTATGATTTGTTATGTGTCATTTGTGTGCAACAGTATATGCACTACATTTGTGTATAGGTGTCAAATACTGCGTTTCTTTTACTTTATTTCCTTTGTTTCTAAGATTTGTGTTGTATCTGTAACCGCTGTAGACTGTTTGGGGTCAGAGGCCTCGTCAGGCTCCATTAGCCTTTAGCTTCTGTCCCTACATCAGGCTCTGCTTTCGTCTAATGTTGAAATAAAAATAAAATAAATATCTCGGGAATATAGTATGGCCACACAGATGGTAGCGCACGAATTTTCCGCTGGAAAGTCTCATTAAAGCCATAACTCTTAAGGATCATATACAGCGGACATATAGTTTTTAAATGCAGGGTCTTGTAAAAGGCATGGAATTTGGCGTTGGCGCATGGTATTCTTTAAAGCGCTTTGTACAAAGACTGATTAGCAAGAGACGACCAGAGAAATGAAACTCTGAACGAAAAGTTGTCCTCACCTAATCTGCTCCAGGTGGTCAAAATCTCCGGAGTCCTCCACTACGGCGTGCCTCATAATCAGAAAGTGGGTTTGGCACGTAAAACCCCATAATTAATTAAATCAACCTAATCTGCTCCCTGCAAAAAAGAAAGACATTACTGTGGTAAAATACCATGGTTTAGGTGGGCAAAGCGTAAAAACATAAGTTACTGCAAATTGGAAAGTCCCCGACTTTTAAATATTTTTGGACGCTATCCTGGGTATTTGTTATTGTAACGGTCTCATTACTGCTGCTTGAGATATTTTCTAGACTGAGTGAAAAGAGATGACTTGGTTGAACTTCACGCATGTACCACTCTGGTAATGCTAGACAGCTTCAGGGACACCTAGTTGAGAAGAATTATCCGAGGTGCGAGCCTCATAAGCTTGAGACAGTCAGCGCCTTGAAATTAGTGGATTCTGTGCAGGAACTTCCCCTTGCCATTTTTTTGCGCAACATTGCTCCTTTTCGTATGCCAAAAGTACAACCTTTGAAGGAACACCGAGGCGTTTCGCATTGTTTAATTATTTGACACACACTACATCTCCTAAAGTTCGTGCTCACAGAAAATCACATAGCGGAGCTTGCCTATTTGTACTAAAATTTCCACCGCAGTTATACTGTCATCAAGCAAGATTGATTCGCAGTTCCTTTTTCTCGTGCAGAAGTGTTGAAATTTTATGGACGTTACTTGGTGCTGATCGCCGGCCGTCATTCTCCGGGCTGCTTACTATAGTATTCGTGGTCCGCCGGCTTGAAGTGCACTGCGGTGCCTACAACAGAGTCACTGTATCCTTAAAAAATTTTATACTGCCCCTTTATACACGTAGGTTTTTCCGCATTCCGGCGGAGTGTGATTTACAAGCGGTCAGGATGGTTAATGTGTCTCGCTGCTACCACTCATATTTCCCAAGATTGACCAGCTGGGAGACGGGCAAGTCGGAACAAATGACGTTTGAACGAAGAACAAAACAAAAAAGGGAAAGGATGAAACGCGGTCGCAAGTAAGGAAAGACAAGAATGAAGCGCTGTCATTGACTGTAGGAGCATTTTCTTAGCCGCCTGTGTTTCCGTCGGAATGAAAACCAGTCATATATACAAGAAATAAATGGCAGCATTTCTACCTTAAAGGTCTCAACTAGGCCTACAACGTCTACGCTACTGGCACAACAATCCGACGTTAAGCTGCTTCGGCTTCTTACGACCATTGCATATCACATGGCAGTACTGTTATCGGTCCCATATTCGCCACACAATCAAACCGTACGTGGTGGTCAACGTCAGAAGTTACAAACAACGCTTCGCAAAGTCTTCGCATTTTCACATGGCCTATACTGCTTTCGGAACAAACATGCATCGATATTTTGGGCCCGATTCTGCTATCCAAGAACAGTAATATATATGGATCACATGCACTGTTGCGGCCAGTTTAAGGGAAGTTTTCATTACATTTTTTTCCAACATACAGATGGAGCATTTGTCGTGCTGGGCCGCCTGAGAAGACCTTCATACACAGAAATCTCCCTCTTGTTCAATGGCGGGTGGCACGGCAAAACGCAAGCCGAGTTAGGTTCGTAAATTTTTGCCCTTTGAACTAAATTTTAAGTGTGGGAGAATAGAAATGGGGGCTAGATGGAATATATAGATTTTGGCGAGTTCTCTTCGTTACTTTGTGCTGTGTATAAAAATGGTTAAATTTCAATTGTACACTTGGCTTCGTCTACCACGATCGACTGTAATCGGAATGCGAAAGTGCCCGCGAGATAAGAGAATCTTGAATTCTGGCGCCTATCCTGGGAGCTAACAATAATAAGCCACCTTTTAAAAGGTCAACTTTTTACTTAGCAAAATTATTTCTGCACTGAATAAAAACATTAATAACTATGTGGAAATCGACTCCATAGCTGTGACTTGTAAATGAAGAAATAACTCTTCGTTGAAGAAATATGGAAGGCGTAGCCTATGATGCAAATTATGATCAGATTGTTGCACCTGCAGTGCTCTAGCTGATGCACTATTTTTCGCAGAAATTTAGCCGTCACTCGCAGGATTTCTCTTCAACAGACACTACTTCATTAATTTAGACTATGTTAGGATATTCCAATCCACACAAAAGGATGACAAATCCAATATCTGATTGGTTACACACAGAGAGAGAACTCAATAATTTAAAAGCAGATAGGCTGGCCTAACCTGGTATACTCTGGCCTTAAACTTAGCTCAGGGAAGAAGGTATAAGAATTAAACAAGGAATAATGTCGTAAAGTGATGAGGGGAGGATGGAGATGAATATGTAATTGTACGACTGCTCTAGTACTTAATAATATTGCTTTCCTTAAAAACTCCAGTTGAGTCTAGTGCTCGGAACATAGTTCATAATAGCCGTCGTAGCTCCTTTTGCCCGCGCCGGCAACACTGCCCGCGCCTGTAACACGCGGCAAATGTCCCTGACAAGCTGTTTTCTGCAGCTGCCGGCTGGCGGCAACACAAGTTTATGCTAGAGTCGTCGCTGCAGCACCTCGCATCCCCATAAGCGAAGGCAAATCATCATCATCATCATCATCATCATCATTATCATCATCATCATCATCATCATTTAGTGTCCCTTAAGGGCCTTGGGTTTGGGCATTACATAAGGGGAGGGTAGTGAAATAAGAATATATGCGGGGCGATGGTATTAATCAATGAAATATCACAAACATGCAGGCATGTTATCATTGCAAATTTCAATGTCACCATAATGAAATATGACGCAAAACAACGACAACATGTGATGTGTCTGCGTTTGCATTTAGAAAAAAGTTATCTAGTGATATTAAAAGCACAAGAACAAGAATATATAGTGACATAAAAGTACTATATTGAAAGGCTATTTTTTATAAAAACCAGGCAATTAAATGTGGTAAGTGTTATACCAAACGACGTAGATTCCAAAATGCGGTCTTTGCAAAATTTGAGCAAGAACAGTGCAGCGGTAAGCACTAAACCTTTTTTCAAACATTCTAAGCAAAATATGCAGCCCCTTGTGCATCACAGTGTAAGGTTGCCTGGTTTATCACTGATATATATGTCCATTTAGAAAACTTCGGAAAGCTTCCGAGGCAGTTAGTTGACGAGGATGGCCCCAGGTTTCACTCGCAAAGGTCGAGGTACTCGGCGCTGTGAATGGCCATGTGCGAGAATTCTGGATTTGCCCCTTCTAGCGTGGCTTTACCGACATCGTTCATTTGCTGATGTGTAACAAACTTTGACCTCCCCATGGTCGCTCGAGCTTGACGCATTTTCCTCTGACGCACATTCTCACGACGATTTTCCTCTGACGCACATCTTGAAGTTAATCCAATATGTCACCATGACGCTGAGCGCGAACTTTCATCCGTCCCAGGAACTGCAATATCTTTTGCGAGAAGAAGAATTATCATTGCACTACGGGACTCGAACTGACGACCAACAGATTGGCTGTAGAGATATGAAGCTCTCAATTAGTGTGCGATGCTATAGCAGGGAAGAATTTGATTTTGGACAGCACGATCGTGTCAGAAGCTCTCATGCGTTGCTTACACCCAATAGGCATCTGTGTACTAGATATAGCTGGCATCGACACCATCTTCGTGTTGTAGCACGTCGCCGCTTCAGTACGTACTTCAGTCGAATAAGTTTCCTTAAAGACGTGATGTTAATGAATAAGCCCGTTTGCTTTGTATTCATTAGCTCTACCTTATGTCATCTTTCGGCATCGTCTCACGCCTGGTATATGGTGCTGACGTCGTCTTGTTTTCTTCAAGGATGGCATAAGCCGTAATAATGGCGCGGCCCAAATATAATTTCCAGAAAAGCTAAACAAATGAAGCAGCTATAAGGTAAAGTTTTTTTTTGTAGAAACCAGGGGCTGGACCGAATAGGTAACACGCGGCAAAACAATCAAGTCTTTCTACTTCACCGCCAACAGGCGGAACTTCCCCAAATGAATACGACTCACAATTCCTTTATTATTCAAGAGGAGATTGTTGGATCGCAACGGTGAATATTTCCTTTAAAAAACACAAAAGGAAGCAGTCTACGGCTTACTGGGCATTATATTTGACCATCAATTACATCACTGCCTCATGTTTGTTTTTTACTGGCTGGTGATATTGTGCATAGCTTTGGCCACTGCGGATGTTCACAACGAACAGTGTTAATAATTGTAGAGATAGTAATGCCCGCGATGGTTAGTACAGCAAAGGGAGACTTTGGCAAACGTATCAAACTCTTTAAGGCTTCAGACAGAAACAACCACCGAACGTTCATTGTTCGTACTTAAATAATAGCCGGCTATAGAACAAGCCATCAATATCTGATTGAACGTAGTACGATACGTTTGAATGAATACGATTGAAGGGAAAATGCATGCAGTTTTGTTCACATTATGTAACCATACCGGTGAGGGCATTCAAAACACACGCAGCAGTGTTGTTGCATAAGTGAGTAAATTACGAATGCCCTTTGAACATTGCTTGAACCTCGATGTGGTGTGACTTTCTTTTTGGCTCTACCAGAAAGCCTCCACTGATGATTTCCACACTCCTTGGACGATTATTCTACGTTTGTCCACTTAGGCTTCGTCCGAAAACTTCGTGTTATATTAACCTATTTACGGCCCCGTTATATATGTTTGTTACCAATTGCGACAGATATCAACGTGACAAACGACGAACTGCCCCTGCAGGCATGCTGGCCTTTGTCAACACCGAGCATTCTTCCTGAGCAAGCAGGCGTTGAAAGTGCGGGCCTGTTTTCGTATCGAACAAACAAATAAATATAGGCAGTAGTTTCAAGAAGGGGGCTGACAGATAGAATAGGACACTGTGCTATAAAGTTTGTAAACAGGGATAATGTGCCTCAGAAAGGCTGGCCAGCCTTTCTGAGACGCCTTATCCGTGCTTACAACCAGCACCAGAATAAACGCACACGGAGATAGCATGGCAATCACAACGCGCCTTTTTGTCTACTTTTGTGTTTCCTGCTCGCTTGAGCCGCTGACACGCCATGAAAGACGAAGCCAAAAAAATTCATTTTCTTCATCATACGCGATGAGTATGGATTTTAGGCTACGCGGATACCGTAGCGAATCATTTTGTTTAAGGCGTACTTGCGTCACTGCCATGTCGCTGCGCCGTTGCGCTTTTTTATGCTTCAAAATTGTTCGCCGATAGTAGTCTTTAGCATCAGTGGCTACCAGTTCAATGCTAAATCATTGAGAAACTATTTCATGTCTGCATTTCACAACTCTAGAACCTAACAGCTTATTATACACAGACCGAAATTCAATGGCGATTTAGCGGTAAATGCGAGACAAATGCGTTAGCGTTTTACGCTCCACCTCTTTGGGGTTCCGGATCCGTGATTTAAACCGCGTTCATCACATTGTAAATTGTTCTACCGGAGCTCACTCGATACCAACCCAGCTTCTAGGAGGAGTGAAGTTCAAATGACGGGGTTCTGGTCCAGTTTACCTGTATATATGTAATGTTCCAAGCGTGGACCTAGGTGGCTAAGTTGAAGTGAAGAAACACAAAGAATAATAGCAGTGTTGGGACGAACTTGAGAAAACATGTCTTTCGAACGAGTGGAGCATAGCCAAGATTATCTTTATGCTGAAGAATTGAGCAGAAGATTATCTTTCTGCCAAGACACCGCAAAATCTCGTGAAGGCGATAGTATTACCAAAAAAGCGATCGCTCGAGAATATTGCCCATGCACAGAACTCCCCTTATCACTGCCATGTACATCATCGTGGCTGATCGCCGTCAGAGTACAAGTTCGTCGCCAAAATCCACTGCGCGTTCCTTACTACGATGCACAGTTCTGTCTTGTGAGATGACCAAACCTCGGTTACACTGATTTTCATAAAACGTGGGCTCTGCATGATATTTTTTGCGTGATGTGTTATGCAGCGTTCCCACGTAGCTTCTCCATCGCATCGATGACCTTTAAATTGAGACCTTGTACCTAACCAAAGATGCCCTTCAATTATCCCTCTCTATCATGTCATTGAAACGTCACTCAAAGCTGTACGTTGTGTGTAATCTACCAGTCTGTTTTACCAAGGGCGTCTTTCACGAAAGAAGTCAAATTTATGGAAAAACATTCTGCTGCTACATGCAGGCCTCTTCCGTTCTTGTAGGCGTCAGCTGGAGTAACTGTACGTTTAAAAAAGTTACCCTTTCGTTGATCATAATGCCGTTGAGCAATACTCAAGCTGTTCTACTGCTTCAAACATTTCTGTACTGCGAATGAATTGAGCGTGAGTCACCCACGGAGCTTCGTCTATCACGGTAAAATGTAGCGAAATTTCACTAGTGGAACTGAAAGAAGAAGAATGTTGAAAATTGGCTGCCAGAGTGCGCGATCACAATGATTAGCCACGTTTTGCTAACAAACCCACTGCGTTCGGCAACATAATTTGCACACATATCCCACGGAAATATTTCATTATAATGACAATCTCCATGAGACGTTCTAAACAATGGTTCTCGTACCTTCCGACATACGCAGCCATCAAGAAAATGTCCGAGCCAGACAGCCGTAATTTTAACGCGATAGCGTTAAGGAGCTCGTGTTGCAGAAAAGCCGGTGTCGTCGGCGTTGGCCATGAGCGATAAATCCCAGCAGGCATTTACATGAATAAAAAACAACTTGCAAGATGGACTGGGTGGGAATCAAACCAGGGTCTCCGGAGTGTGAGACGGAGACACTACCACTCAGCCACGAGTTCGATGCTTCAAAGCGGTACAAAAGCGCCTCTAGTGAATGCGGTGTTGCCTTAGAAACGAGCTGTTTCTAATGCGGGAGACACATGGTGCGATTTTCCGTGCGATCGGTCGTACGACTATTCGCATCGGCTGCCGCACTCAACGGTTTCCCAACAGAATCCGCCGCATGCGGCGTCGCATCGCACGCCGCGCATGCGACCGACCCGCTGAATATTGTCATGCGTCTGCCGCGTCGGTCGGACGGCCGCAGCCAATGACAGCGCGGCATCGAGCCCACGACCTCCGACAGCCCTGCTGCTCAAGGGACGCCATTTTTTTATTTCTTTGGCAGAAGCGGCGCTAGTCGGCCCAAAAAGAAAAATGAACGCCGCCGAAGTTCGTGCGAACGAAAATGAAGTTTTAATTTCATTGGTTCGCGGGCACCGCGCGCTGTGGGACCAGGCAAGCGTGGATTACCGGAACACAACACTTCGCACCGCAAGCTGGATTGCCGTCGCGAAGAGCTTAGGACTAGCAGGGACGAACGGTGAGTGCTCAGTGTTTAACTACCAAACATCTATTCTGTAGCCCAGCAACGAGGTCAATTTATGTGCATGCGCGCGCGCGCGCGTGTGTGGTGTAACCGCGCAGATAATTGTCATTTCATCGCCATGTGTCGTGAAAGTTGGCTGTCTGTTTCTGGCGTTTCGCAAACCCGTCCGTTCGTTTTGAAGGACCATTCTGTAGCTTAGACCGTTAATTTAGTTGATGTTGCAGATAAGCCTATTAATAAGCCGGTTATTATTATTATTATTCCGCGCGAATGTATCGTACTCTTTTCACGGCCTATATGATTCCGGCGGAGCTCCGCTCCGACTACTGGCGAAGCGCTAAAAGGAACGGCCTAACGGCATGGGAGTGGAATTGTTAAATTATTCCGGCCAAATACCGAAAAAGGTAGCGGTCACATACACTCACTGAAAGAATGTTCACATTGCAAAGTAATATCAAATGCAGAGCTTGCCACAAGCTTATGCAGAACATGAAGCTCGCAAACATGCTACATTCTCTAATGGTTTTGCCAGAAACCCTATAATTATGTTCATCGGAGCTTTAGTACAGGGCAGATGCATCAGTTGTAATTTTGTGTTCATTCTGTGCTCAGGAAAACTTCAGTAGCAGGTCAAATAGACAACTTATTGAATAGCATGTCAACATTTAGGTGCTGGTATTACTATGGCACTACTATGTGATTTGATTTAGAGAAAATGTATCAACTGTGCCTTTTCTCTGCAGATGACATAGTAAAAATAAGCAAAAGATGGCGCAACCTGCGGGACACATTCGCCAAGAAGCTGAGGGACGCCAAAAAGAAGAGTGGAGCAGCAGCTGGGGAGCCCACATCCTCGTGGAAGCATTTCAAAGACATGCTTTTTCTGCGAGACACTCTGGAGCCGCGGCCGTGAGTAAACAAATCTTCACTGAACGCATCATCTTTAATGCATTATGGCTCTAAACAGGACGGGTGGTCACATGAACTTCGAAAAGAATTGGAGCAGTCAACATAGGCAAACCTGCAAGTGTTTGCGTTTTAGCTTACGGACATGGAAAAAAAAAGTGGGGGAGGTTGCCCTGAGCACACCTTGTCTTTTTTTTGGGGGGGGGGGGATGAATGCGCCTTATTAACTCATATACTGATATTTATATACTTAGAGGAGCAGCAAGCTCGGCTGCCCTTGTATTAAGAAATGCATCTTAATTTTAAGCCCATGCTTGACCTGATATGCCCGGCATGAATGCCTAAAGTCATCACATTTTGTTCATCATGCCAGGCACCATTTAGAGCAAGGTTCAAGGCTTCAAGTTGTATTTGTTGTCAGGGATTGCTTGCTTGGTGCAAGCAATCCCCAAGCATCAACATAATCTGCCATTATCTTTACTGCAGGACGAAGGCTGATCTTACCCGTGCTGCACTAGGCGGTTACAACTTGCAGCTGCAAACTGCCTAATTTCATCTCATTACCTCATTACCTCATTCTCTGCTTTCCTTGACTGCGCCTTTCTCTTGCCACCCATTCTGTAAGTCTATGCCCTACGCATTGCATGGCCTGCCTAACTGCAGTTTTTATCTTAAACTAGAATATTGGCTATTCAGCTTACTCTCCGATTTACACCACGCTCTTCCTGTCTTTTTATGTTACACCTACTAACAGTTTTCATTCCATCACTCTTTGCACAGCCCTTAACTTCAGCTTCATTGTTAACCTCAACATTCTTACTCGATATGTGTGCACCAGTAGAATGCAATGACTGTACACTTTTTTTAACAATCCCAGTCAGGATTTCATAATGTCTGTCGTATGCATTCCAACCCATGCTTACATGCTGTAAATTTCCTTCTCATGATCGGGGTTCCCATTGAGTAATTGACTTAGATTTACATTTTCTCGGTTTAAAGTCGTAACTCATTTGTTGCAATTCATCCCCAGTGTTGTGGAATGTCATCTACAAACCGAAAGTTGAGATATTTGCCGTTGATCTTTTAAGCCTTCCCAGTGTAAAGCTTGAATACTTACTCTATGCATGCAGTGAATGGCATGGCACTGTCTCCTTGTCTGACCTTCTTGATTGGCAATTTTGTACTTGTGCAAGAATAAGGTAGCTGTATAATATTTTTAAATGCTTCTTAAGAATTTCACGTATGTCTCCAGTACTCCTTGATTATGCAATGCTTCCGTCTAGTGCCTTGCATTGCCATAAAAGGGCAGTACAGGTACCATCACAATTTCTTCATTTGCATTTTTACAATTTCAGCAGAATTGGTAGGCATGAGTTATCGAAACAAGTCAGTCAACATGTTCAGCTGTTGCCCTGGCGAAGACAAATCTATATGACAAAAAGGCATTATGTATCAAACAGTTCACTCAACGCCCAAATTGCAAAGCAACAAAGTGAAATTTAAACTGTGTTCTTTTGCAGAACGACAACCAACCTCGACTTGGATGAAGATTCGGCGCAAGAAATTCTGAGCCAATGTTCAGAAAGCCCTTCCCAAATACTCCTGCCCATGATTCACGCAGATCACACCGACACAGACACCACACAAACAAACACTATTAATTATGCCCCATCTACTTCTACTTATCTTTCAGGCTCTGCAGCTCATTCCTCTTCACAATCTTTCCCTTCTTTGCCTTCTCCTCAAGATGTTTCTACTGCCTTTTCACACAATTCGCCAACCTCTTCTCTAGAAAAAACACGAAAAACTAAGCGCAAGAAAGATGACACAGACAGACTTCTGGATGACATAAACAAAGAGCTAGACACAAAGATATCAAACAACGAACACTTTTTATTATCCCTCAATGGTCAAATGAGCAGGGTGCCTGACCATCTTTTGGGTTTGTGCAAGATACATATCATCGATATCCTGAACCACTATGAGGCAGGAATTGTCCCAACTAGCTTGGTGCCACTCAGGCCACCTCAAGAAGAGGCTATGTAGCCTGTACAAAGAACTTTGTATTTATATTTTGTAAACAAAAAGGGGGTTCTCTACCGCGGACTCAGCTAGCTAACCACGCACTTGGTTACAAAACTAGCTCTGGCCGAGAGCGGCCCGCGAATGTGCCACTGTGGGCCAGAAAACGCGATGCAAAGTAAAGCTCACGCGTACACTCGCCCCAAGCGGCTCCCACGCAACAAGGGCGCCTCGCGAACTTGGGGGAGCAAGCATACACACAACCTTTCTCTTTGAAATGCCACTTTACTCTCTCTGCGACACAGGCTACTGTACACCGCCAGGGTCGTAAAACGCGGGACTCGAGGCGGAGGGAGATGCCTGCGGTCAGCGAAGGGGGGGTCGAACCAGGGGTGGCGGCGAGGCTGCAGGCATGCAGCCCGCCGCTTGTGGGACTGTCTCCTCAATGTCCTCTAGGCACCTCGATTTCCGAGAATAACAGGGTCTTGTAGTGAAGGCGCAGTGTTCGTTGCTTACACTCGACCATCCTGCACGATCTCGTCCCGAGAGAGTCTCATCATTCTCACTCGCTTCCGCACTCGCTGTCCGACGCCAATTTAAACTGTTTCATCTGGCTTACATGGGCGCTCGTGACATGGTCTGGCCGCGTCGACACCTTCGATATTGGTAGGTTCGAGATGCGATATGTGTCTGCAGGCAGCACCTCTGTAACAATGCGCGGGCCTCTGTGTTTAGGTTGTGTCTTCGTGGGCTGTCCTGTGTCCTTAACTGTTTGTGGCCACGGAGGCGGCGGTAGTTGATCACCCTCTTGTATGCGAAATCCTTTCTTCTGTGCGAGAAGAACAGGGCTGCTGTACTGGAAACTACTGTCACGGATTAATCCACATGACTTCAGCTCATCAGTAATGTCCTTCAGTACCCGCTTTTCATAGTAAGAGCTGCGGCATGGTGGCTGGAAAACCGGCTTGCTTCCAGGGAGCTCCATTATTTTCATTTCAGCGATGCCGGTGCACCCCTGTTCTTCGATTTGCACTGCACAACAATTATTATGCTTGTTAAGCAACACGCAAGGCTGTGTTTTCTCCTCTCCATAGACGATCGAGCCAACATTATTATCACTTCGGGTTATTAATTGCAGCGCATGGGCCTCCTCATTGGTGGTCACTAAAACTTGCTTTGGCATGTTGCAAGGAGCGGGTGTACACTTGAGTATTTGACTTTGCTTCATGGGCAACTTGACGTCGCTGTAGTTCGCAACCGGGTCACTGAAAACATCAGGTTCATCAAGGGAAGGCGTTCCCGGCACAGACAGAATCGTCCGAGGGGCAGCCTCAACTCTTTCGCGACACTTGACGACCTCTCTCGGTCTTTCCAATTCTGCAACAAGACCTGCCAGCTGTTGTGCTTCCCTTTGGTTTAGTAAATGGGCACACGCACCACTACGGACCAGAAGCAAATCGGGCAAGTCAATCACGTCCGTACCAATGATGACGTTCGGTCCAACAAAGGCGTCGTCGCTGACTATGTAAAAGTGAACGGCGGGAAGATCAACATCATCGACGCGCACCCTTAAGTATAGTTCACCGAGGGATGACCGCTGTCCACCCACACCGCGTATGGCCGCTCCCAGAGGTGCCGTAAGCTCCCTGCTCAGCTGTACGGCACGCGTCTGCTTTATCAAGCTCACATCGGCACCCGTATCGAGAAGAGCGGGCATCCATACGCCGTCAATACAAACGCTTTTGTACACCCTCTTTGAAGGCGTGGTGCGTACAATATTGGTCACGTTCTCTGAGCTGCTCTGATTCGGACAAAATTTCGCGCTGTGCCCATCGTAATTGCACTTCGTGCAGTGAAGTGGGCGCCGTGGCTCAGAACACTGACGCGACAGGTGGCCCGTATTTTGGCAGTTGTAACAACGTACTCTGTCCGCATGTCGCACTCCTTCTCGCACGGTACTGCTTCGTAGAGCGTCGTCTACTTCTGTTGACGAAGGAAATGACTGGTGGCCACTGCTCGGTCGGCTTCGGCTGCCGAATCTTTGTGCCGATGGGTATTGCTTCTCGCGGCTTTCTGTAAAATTTTCATACGCTTTGATAGCTCGAAGCAACTCGTCCACACTTCTGTAGCTTCTGTCCCGCAGCGCTAAACTCATTTCAGTCGACCAGAGGCATCTGACAATCTCGGTAATTGTGTCCGGCAGACTTAGCTTGACCCTGGTGCACATTCGTTCCTTTTCTCTGACGTACTTCGTCACCTCCTCGTCACGACTCTGAATTCGTTCGGCCATTCTCCTCCATAAGTCCGGCATGCTTTCTTCAGTCACGAAGGCTGATTTAAATGCAGTTTCGAACTCTTGCCACGACTGATGCCTTGTTGCTGACGAGATTAGCCAATCCTTAGCGGGGCCCTGCAGCTTGAGGTGAATTGCAGTTAGGCGTTGTTGTTCAGACCAGTTGGCTAAGTCCGCAACGCGTGAAAATGTTTGCAGCCAATCTTCAGCACTGATTTGGGCGCTGTCCCCGTTAAAGCTTGGGATTGCGCTAGAGGGGTCCGGACTCACATGAACAGATGTCGCTGTCGAGGGCCGCATTCATCCTCTCCATCATGCGGGCCATTGCAGTGAAGGCCTCGGTCCTGTCCCAAGTGAAGGCCATCTGTCCCAAGATGGCGTTGCTCGGGCCTGAATCCGGCTGGAACGACGGTGCTGAGGAAGCAGGAGTAGAGCCGCCGAGCTCCCGAATCTCCTCCTGTAGTCGCGAAAGCTGGGCGACCTTTTCTTGGAGCTGGTGTGGTGCGCCGCGATCATTGCGTTGCCTGTTGTGTCGTTGGAGCTCGGTGGCGCTTGTCACCTCCTCAGCAGCGCGCGACTGGGCAGCAAGACGTGTGTTGTACGGATGTTCGCCTTCCTGGCTCATTTTGACGGGCTTGTTCGGATTATCCCACTTCTGAGTGTAAACAAAGAGGGGGTTCTCTACCGCGGACTCAGCTAGCTAACCGTGCACTTGGTTACAAAACTAGCTCTGGCCGAGAGCGGCCCGCGAATGTGCCACTGTGGGCCAGAAAACGCGACGCAAAGTAAAGCTCACGCGTACACTCGCCCCAAGCGGCTCCCACGCAACAAGGGCGCCTCGCGAACTTGGGAGAGCAAGCATACACACAACCTTTCTCTTTGAAATGCCACTTTACTCTCTCTGCGACACAGGCTACTGTACACCGCCAGAGTCGTAAAACGCGGTACTCGAGGCGGAGGGAGATGCCTGCGGTCAGCGAAGGGGGGGTCGAACCAGGGGTGGCGGCGAGGCTGCAGGCATGCAGCCCGCCGCTTGTGGGGCCTGTCTCCTCAATGTCCTCTAGGCACCTCGATTTCCGAGAATAACAGGGTCTTGTAGTGAAGGCGCAGTGTTTGTTGCTTACAATTTGTAATTGAAATAAAGAGCATGTATGTAAAATAAAGTGCCTTTGTATTTGTATGTGACAAAGAAAAATTACGCCGAAATTCATCTCACGTTGACTCAATAATTACTGCAGCCACACAGCACTGATATCAATTCACAAGTTCCACAGATCGTTGTGGCACTTCGTGATCAACGTAGTGATTGGCCTCTGTAGAATGACGACTTGCATTTTCCCACAGAAAGCATGAGCAACTTTTCTATCAATGCCTTTCCAAAGTAGGAGTGTGGGATAGATAGCTTAGGGAACTAAATAGTCAGAAAAAGGAGACTAAAAAAATGGACTGCGACAAAGCTGCACATGGCTGGTACGTACCCAGACAGCATTTTAGCCATTTAAAATGTTTGATGCGACTGGAAAGTGCCTTTCTACAACTGCAACCTTCAGACCCACCTTACTTTTGTTTTTGCATTTCTCAATGGTGCAATAGAACTGAGAAGAGGCATCATTTGAAAACTTTCCACCGGTTCAGGTCGCTGCTGGCCAACTTGTTGCGAGATCATTTCACACTTTGCCAGATTTCATTGCATGCTTTCGTTTGCCAGCAAAGCATGACAGGCTGCTGTGCTTGCAGTATTTACAGTTTTATGCATTTCAGTATTCACAGCCCTAGTCCTTTCCATTCATCAATGCATTTATTTCAACTATTTGACAGATGGTAGCAGTGAATAAAAGCTGCCATTTGGCAGCTTGACGAGCCCGCTGCCCATTACAAGGGTTCACAGAAACACAGCTTTATTAAAAATTTCATCAGATTACATCATTAAACAAGGTTGCAAATACAATGGAGACATCATGTATATGAAATTATGCTCTCGCGTTAACTTTCACATGAAACTTGCTTGAAGTACAAAAACAAATTGAAATTGATAGAATCCGTGATTTAGAAGACTTGGCAACATATAGCACAAGTGTTGCATTCCAGAGTTGTAAACTTGTAGTTGGTACCAACTACAGTTTGCCTCTCCATGTCTCAAAACTCTTATTTTCTTCTCTAAAGAAAGCGCTGTCAAATTTAAATTGCACACTTAACCTATAGTGTGGTGAAAAACGCTGTAGTGGGCCATCCTCTCCAGCACTTTCTAGTGGGTCAACCTCCAGTGGTGTGCTCGAGGAACACCGCCCATGCCGAGTTCGTGCCCTACTATGACGGTCGGCCCAAACACTGGTGATAAACACCTTTACAAGAGATGGCGAGTGCTTTGGCTTACAAAATCAATCCTGGAACTTTGATCCCGTACCGTACGCTCAGCCATGCCTGAAGACGCATCCCAGAAAGCGCCTCCCCAGTCGGTCGTGCGCTGGTGTGCCTGCCTCACCACAGGGACTTTGCCATTTTCAGCGGCATGGAAGACACTGGCGTGGAGGACTGGCCGATGTCATACGAGACGATAAGTGCCCACAACAAATGGGGCAATCCCACCAAACTGAGCAACGTGCTCTTCTATCTTGCGGTTGTGGCCAGTCTTTGACACAACCATGAGACCGATTTTTTAATGCGGTCCTTGTCCAACACCTGTGTAGTGGCTGTGTTTGGCCACCTTGCTGTGCGCAATCTGCATTGAAGGTCGCGTTTGGAAGAATGTGCACAGCAGCCGGGTGAATCATTTATGAGCTGCATTGCAGATGTCCTGGACTTCTGCAACAGAGTCGCTGCAGCAATGGTGGAGTCCAACAAAACCTGAAGTGTCATGAAAGAAATAGAGGATGATACTTTCAACGCTACTTGCAAAGAATCCTTAGTCCGTTACTAACATCATCACTCTAAGCCAAAGCTACGAGGAGCTCCACAGGCAGCGCTCATTGACACGTTGCCCTTCATTGTGCAATGAACACATTGCTGGTTTGGCTACCACCTCTGATCAATCAGCTCTGCTAGCAGAAATGAAAGCGTTTGTCAGGAAGTTGCACGCCAGCTCTCTTTGATGACCATCGCTCAGCCGCTGCACATAAAGCAGCCTACCTCAAATCTTGTGCTTCCGCTCCATCACGCAATCGAGCAAGAAATTGACGAGATCTTGCCAGACCAGCGCCAACATCTTCCTGCGGCTGCACCACTAAGCTACGCTGTAGTTGTTCCGACGCCCCAACAGGTCGCGGTAAATGCACCACTCGGCTATGCTGAAGTCGTTGCAAGGACCCAACCTCTATCTCCGGGTATACCTATCCGTTATACCAACGTCGTGGCTAGGTCTCGATTGCAGCCTGCCATGCAGTCATAAGCAGCTGCCTCGTACTATGCATCCTCTGGGCATGGATGGGACCTGCCCCAGCAAAAACCGGTGGTGTACTCCCGACAACTGACCAATTTGCTTTGCGTGCGGCTATGCCAGTCATTTTGCACACTTTTGTAACCATGTACAGCAGCAGGCAGCAGCGTAGCGCCACACCACCAGTGACAAGCCGGCCAACCATCTGTGTTACGACTCCCCGTCGGCTATGTCGCCGACACTGTGCCCAATGCCAACTACCTGTCATTCACTGTCACCAATTCGGCCTCAACCCCTAACTCGGGAGGAGTAAAACTAATCGTCACAGTCGTAGAGGCAAGGGCTGAAGCACTGTTGAAATGTGAAAGTCCTCAATGCAGACCCCCAAACATTTTTGTTTTGTTGACATTCGCAACTCGCGCATATGCACTTGTGGAAACAGGAGCCACCGTATGTGTTATGGACACTAAGCTTTGTAGCTTACTTCAGAAAGTTACGGTGCCCCTTTCTTGGCTGTCCCTCTGTAAAGTTAGTACTCAGCACATGAACTCCTTGGCGGCTTGCACTGCTTGTTATTGACAACATTCTATACAACAGAGAATTCATCCTTCCCCCGTGCTCTCATGACATCCTTGGCTAGGATTTGCTCTCACGCCACAATGCCATTAGCCAACGGCATTGTGCACAGGCCAAAACAGAACTCTCGCCACTGTTAGATTTACTGCTCACTGAGAAATCTTCAGTTTCGAGGAAACTACTCGTCCAAGACGCCACCACCTACGTTCCTCCTAATGCATCAATGGCCGTGTCCATGTACTGCAGCAGAATTTCAGATGCTCTTGCACTACCGTCTCCACTTATCCACTTGACAACTCGGAAAGGTCTGCTGCTACGTTTTGCGGCAGAGGCCATCACACAGGGCTACAGTACCATTTTAATTTGCAAGCCATTCCCATACCATGTTATCGGGCTCCGCAGGGAATGTCTTATACCAATGTAGAAGTACTCAACGACGTACAAGTTATGGACATGCCCGACGACAATTACTCTGCTATTTACACAGCGCTCAGTGCAGTTTTACATCTGACATCGCCCAGTGGTATGTTTGGTCGTTGTATTGTCGATGGCCTTAACTGGTCCAGCATTTGTAGCTTTTGTGCCTCTTAGAAGAATTTTTTTCTTTCGATGTTGGGCACTGTTCCCTGGGCCGGACGTGAAGCGTTACGCACTGTACCGACACTGGCTCAAAAAACTACCACTTCGGCAACATCTGTATCGTGCATCTCCTGCAGAACGTCGTGTCATCAATGAACAAGTTAGTGACATGCTTTGCCGCGAGGTAATTTGATCTAGGAGTCCATGGCCATCCTCCATCGTCCATGTAATGAAGATGGTTCCATGCGGTTCTGTGTGGACTACCAGCACCTCAACAAGATCACTTGCAAGGACGTCCATCCTCTCCTGCACATAGATGTGACTGACAGTCATTACTGACTGACTGACAGTCAGTCATTACTGACTGACTGACAGAATTATTTTCATCTCTTGCTTTGCCATCAGTACCAATGGCAGGCGCCGATCGGCTGAAGACAGCTTTTGTCACACCCGACGGCTTATATGAATTTAATGCAATGCCTTTTGGACTATGTAATGCGCCCGCCACTTTTGAGTGCAGAATGGACACAGTTCTGCACGGCTTGAAGTGGCACACATGCTTCTGCTAGCTTGATGATGATATTGTGCTCTTCAGACGCTTCGTACGCAATTTTGCCAGCATCATATAGCCCCTGACCACGATGTAGGAAGATGACAGGTCGGCCCAAAGGTGCAGCGGAGCAGCCACGTAGAAAAGTTGTTCCAAGTTCGCCTTCCCTATACCAGTAGGCGTAAATCTGTGGGGTAGCACTTCAGTCTGCTCTACCATGAGGCCATGTTTGACATCGAAATGTCTTTGTTCCTGTTTTGGGAAACTATTCGCAATCCTTGACAATTTTCCTTGACCGTGTGAATTTATGAGGTGCAAGCAACCATAGAAGCGATGGAGAAAAAGTGTTTCGCCCCACGATGCACGGCAGGGTACAAGTTGTGTGCCGGAAAACTTTCGTACTCTGTGCAGAAAGAAGAGCGGCTTTGGGTATGGAGGAATACCATACTATACACTGCAATCTACTGACCATCTCTGCAAACGATACTTCAAGGCACATTTGGTGAACAAAACCTGGAAAGCTGTCTATAGTGGTAATGTCTTGCTTTGCACAACCCAGAAAGCGCCGCTCTCCAGATATACAGTGCCCACTATATTTCCAGACTGCCCAAGCTATCAGTCGAAAGAGAAAAAAAAATGGTGAATAAGGCCAGCTGAGAAGCATGACAACACCGCACCTTTCAAGAAGCGCCGTAAGCAAAGCAAGGAACCCACTGACTCGGTTTTGCAAAGCGATGTTGCGGATGAGATCAAGGGTGGCACAAGTACTTCGGACATGCTGTGGCATGATTCTGCCTTGGTACCCTTGGCAGAAGTGTGAACTTTTGATTAACTGTTTGAGCGCCTAGCCCGTGTTCTGCTTCTATCCACAACTTGGCGCTTTCACAAACTACACGTTGACGAGCTTCGTAATGTTGTGTTCTCTGAATTGCGCCAACTTCAAGAATCGCAGTGCACCGCTGACACAAGCCAGATAGTGACACGGAAACTTGCTGAAATTGAGCGACGCAAAAGTGAAGGTTGTCCTGATGGGAAGCCAGGCTCCTTGGAACTGCTGGTAGTCAGCCAATAGGTATCAACCACCGAAGACATCACAAGCCTACTTGGAAACTTAGAGAGGCTCCACCTTTGCAGTGGTGAACCAACGACTTAGCAGCAACGGGCTCCTTACTTCGTGATCGTCCGAGAGAGACGAGGCCTTCACAAGGCTTTGTCTTTTGCCAACATCTTTTTTCGCCGTCACGAGTTATCAGCTCCTGCAGAGGTCGACACAGACGCCAGTGGTGCTGGCCTTGGCAAAGTTCTTGCCCAGCGCAAACAAGGGTTTCCTGAATATGTTGTGGCTTATGTAAGTCATACGCTTACGAAAGCTAAGACAAATTACCCTGCGAGAGAAAAATAATGCCTGGCCATCATCTAAGCTCTAAGTTCCGGCCTTATTTGTATGGCCGTCCATTTGATGTAGTTACAGACCACCTTGCACTACGCGGGCTGTTGTTCTTGAAAAATACCTCGCGCCATTTTGCCCAATGGGCACTATGCCTGCAGGACTAGAATATCTGCATGCTGTACCACAACAGACGCCCCTGCACATTAAGGAAGAGCTCTGCACTATGGACAATTTTATTTACCTGAGTGGCATGGGTGGTTCACCTGGCGTGGGTGGTTGTACTACTCAGTGGAGCAGCCACTTCGGCCATATCTGTACTCCAAGCAACCGAAGAGTGCTATCAGGACCCCATAGATATTCTCATGAAATGTTTTGGAGATGAAAGTATAATTGTTCAAGAGCACATTAGAAGCCTTTGAGATCCGGTACAGTCTCGTCATCTTTGAATGTCAGGCAACTTCGAGATCTCTATGACCAAGTCTCAGTCAAACTCTTGGCACAAGCCTACACCCACGGGACTCTATTGTGAGTCTTGCTGTCAGAATTGGCGCTTAAATTTCACGAGCTTGGCAAGCCAACGACAGCATCCTAAGTGGTATCAACGGATCAAGCAGAGACTGACTCAGTGCTTCGGATGACGAAAGCAGAGAAAGTTACAAAGTCTTTTGGAGTACTTCGATTAACTTCAGTGTTGAGAAACAGTGCCAGCATATGTGCTTCTGAAAACACCAAAAGTTGTCCAGAAAAATAGACATCGCGATCTGTGCAGCATCGCATGATAGACAGTGAAGTGACACTACAACAGTTCGAGAAAGCAATAACTAACAAGGACGGTTGCTATCACGTTCTACTTCCTTGGAAGAAAACGGAGGACTTGGCAGACAATTTATCTGCGGCTACTAAATGCCTTGGCATTTTGATGCACAAGCTCAACAAAGACCACTCACTTTTAGAAAGGTACCACGACACCAAGACTGCAACTTCAGATCACGGCGTCTTGCCAGGAAACACGCCCTGCAGTGCTGTTGAAGTACTGCAAGTATATGTCCCTGACATATCGTGCCATGTGACTGAAGTTGTGTGCCGTGGTGCGGGCCACCTGCATGGGTGGTTGTACAAGTAATTGCCGCCACTGGCCGCTTTGTCGTTGACCCGATGAGCTTACTGAATCCGCATAACCGGGCCAACAATAAAAGTCATCACTCCCTGTGCGCACGTCTATCAGGAAGTTGTGAAGCACGCACAGTGCCTTCACCACCTGCTCAGCATTTCCTGGGCTTTCCCCCATTGGTCTTCCGAGGATCCTCCACCGGGTCACCAGGATTCCAAAAGCATTCTCGACACACCTTCTGCATGATGCACAAAAAGAAGGTTCGCGGTAAATAATGAGCCTTCAGTTCTTACAAAGCAGTGTGGTAAGCATTTTAACTTGCCTAGCTCTGCTGAGGCGGTAATTGAATACCCTTTTGCTGGCCTCCAATCCTCGACCTGGGTATGGCCTCAAAAAATCGGTTCTCAGCTGGAAGGCCTCATCCCCGATAAAGACACAAGGAGCTGGCAAGGCTGTGTTCGGTAGTGGAAGGTCCCGGGGAAGTTGCAGCTTGCTTTTGTCCAGTAACTGCCCGAATATGGACTGCTCAAGCACTCCCCCGTCGCTCTGCTTGCCGTATGCACCCACGTCAACAACAACGAACTTGTAGTTGCTGTCAACCACAGCAAGAAGCACAATGGAATAAGTGCCCTGCAATAAACAAGCAATCACAAGAGTGTACCAGAATGTTGCGGAGAGCATGCACAAGAATATATTTACAAAGCAAGTAGCAGCATAACACACCAACAAGTGTACAACCAGCTCATGCAGTCAGAAACTGCTCCCTGTATTGTCACCATCCAAGCACTGAGCTAAGCACCAATGCCTCCTTTACTAGATTCCTGTCGCGTCGCTAGTCTTCCCATTGGAGCAGAGGTTCCCGTAGTTCAGGGTAGTCGCAGAGAGACGGCGCTCGCAGCCTGCCCACTTTCTGTTGCGGAGGAAGTGACGATTACTAGGCTGGCATGCGCTCGACCAATGGCTTGATGAGAGACCATGAGTACAGCCTCCGGGATCGCAAAAGATGCCGTTAAAATCTCATAGGCAGGGCTGTGTGATTTAGGTTTGCAGCGGGCACCACAGCTAGCGCACGCAGCCGACCCGGGTGGGGAAGAGTAAAGAGGAGAGGGGCAGGAACCAGCTTCTCAGCTCACGCGGCAGGCATATATAGTAAAGGAGGCATTGTAAGCACCTACACATTACAAATCAGAGCCACTGTTGCCAAAGGCCCAGACAGTACAAGAAAAAGAAAAGAGGAATGAAGCATGCCAAGTCAAATAGCTGTGTGTTATCTGTAACTGTTTGTTTGGGTAGTGAGGAGCTACGGGTCTCTGGTATGGGGAACCATTGCTGGATAGGCGGCGCGTCGAAAAGAGTGCATTGCACGCCGCCCTGGCGACGAAACGCGGCATATTCCAGCCACACAACCAGACGACACACACACATACGCAGCCGTATTGTTCGTATGTTTCCGTTTTCGCGCCGCTTCAAGTGGACAGTTTTTGTAAAGAAGCTAGCGCCATCAAGTGAAGAAATGACGAAAGAAGCTTTTTAAGCTTTATATATTTTTCACAGTGCGTCGCGGCGAGCACGTGTGTTTCTTTAACGGTTGCGTCGTGTATCGATGCCATGCTTGCGTGGCTGTCTGCCTCGAAATCTAGCAGTTATGGCTCCGGTCGTACTGCGCTATGGTTTCGTAAGTATTAGTTGGCCTGAAGATATTCCATATTTCTCTGGCTAGACATAAAAAATTCTGATCTTACTTCGCCACAGCAGTCAATGGAGAAGAAAGCTTTATCGCATCAGCTGACTCACGCAAGCAAAGGTTTGAGTGCTCCGCTGCTTGATCCGTAACAATCCTGGCTACATTAAACACTAATTACATAAATTTGCCGGATGCATCTCAGCGCCGAGTCCTCATCCGCATGCGCATGTTTATAAACAGATAGGTGGCTTAGTCGCGCTTGCGCCTGCACTATGCGCATACAACTCGTATTACAAGGCAGCTTCCCTCCCACATAATTCTTGGCAATGAATGGATAATTTTTACCTTTCGTATCGTTCACTTGGTGCGGTGGCGTTGGAAGGGGCTTGGCAGTGGCATTGCGAAGGAAAAATGTTACATATGCCGGATGGTGCATGCTATTGCTCATTTTGTTTCCGACGAAATACCGACTGCAGATTCTGCTGTTTAGTACTGTCTGCCATGGCTGACCGTCTTCACTATCGAATAAACCAAGGATACACGCGAAATTTGATTTAGAAACCAGCCTGACACAGCTTGACAGGGCAACAAGACGGGAGCTTACTCCGCTCGCCTGACTGCTTGGATCCAACGCCGCCTCCGTTCTTGTTCGTAGGGTTTAGATGGAAAGACGCAGAAGGATACACCCTCCCTCATCCCGACTTAGTTGTGGCACTTGTATACGCAACAGTATCGTCGGCGCCCTTTTGTTTTCCTTCGACTTTAAGGGCACACAACGCAATTTTTGTCCGCGGGGGAGGCTGCATTGTGCACGTTCTGACCACCAGGGCGGCGCTGCAGGCGCCGTGAAAACTTTAGCGCTGGTTCCCCATTGTGCGTGTGGAATGTGCTAAAGGATGTAGAAACTTCCACAAGAAAAAAATGAGCACGGAGATTAGTGAAAGTACTACAACTCATGGCCTTTGAGGAAGAAAGGTTGGATTTTTTTCTGACACTTCTTTCCGATTTCTACATTTACACCTTATCTAAGCTTTATTTAAAGCATTCCTTGCACATTGCAAGCTGGCTCATTCCCTGTTGTGTTCCTGGTGTTGTTATTCAAGGCAGAAGATAAGCAGTTGCAGACTAGTTAATCCCACAAGCTTCTTTTTTTCGTTGCAAACCAACTGGCCTGACCCATTGCTTCAGGTTACCTGTTGTATATTGCAAACTATACTCACCTTGTAGTTGAAGTACATGCTTCCTGATTTGGCAGGGCACTTGATGTGCACATGCTTGCCGTCAACAGCTCCAAGGCAGTTTGGAAACTGCCAGGTATGCCCAAAGCCCTCCGCAATCTTCAGCCACGTGGCAGTCTCGGGTTTCTGTATGCGACAAAAAAAAAGGAACATGAAGCAGTTTTCACAGCTAATGGTAGTACTTTGTCAGTGTACTGCAAGCTGAGAAATGCCATTTTCAGATTCACCAGGTGTGTCAGGTGACTGATAACACAATACGGAATGCTCTTATGGGCATGTTGCACAAGCTAACAATGCAATACCTTAAAGCCACAGCTGCTGGTGAGTGTATTATGTGGCCCAATTTACAGCACTCTTAAGAATCAGCATCACGATTGCTTCACCTAATACAGTAATTGCAGTGAATAAAGCTATGTTTTCAGTGTTGTAATACTTGTGTCACAGGGGCACCCACGAACTCCCTTAATGTAATAGAGCGTGAAACTTCCCAAGAAAGTTGTGCCCCAAGTTAACCCTTTCTTTACCACGCTTACAGAAATTGATCGATCTTATCGGCAGTTTCCTACGCATTGTTAAACATTTCCACTGAAATACTACTAGTGACATGATGCACGATCTGAAATGACGACCTCACTTTTACTATTCCTCACATTTGACAATCTTTTTGGCAGGTTAAGGAGTGTAGAAAAAAAAAGTAATTCAGTTGTGCCTCGAACACTGCTTTTTGCAGTGCCTGGGGATAACCAGCTCCCGGCAGACGTTGCAGTGATCGAAAACCTGTCATAATAGTGTGTGTGAGCAACTCTTACCTAATGAGCTTTGAAAACAATTTAACAATTCCTCTCTTGAATAGCTTTGAATGGTTAGACTGAAAAGGCAGCAACACATTTGGGAAACATGCGGGACGTAATCAGAAAAACATCAGCGTACCTAAATATCCTAAGCATGTGCTCGACTAATTTTTGTTTAAGCTTGCTGTCAAAGTTTGCTAGAAAGATATTGCGAAGCAGTGGTGCTATACATGACCCGATGCAAACTCCCTTTTTGGGTACATAAAACTTACTAATGAGTGTTGAAGACAAATACTTGCCTAGCGACTTTAAAAGGCTTCTACACTTACACTACATGTCGCCTGGAAGGGCAGTTCACCAGATTTCTCAACAAGTCTCTAAGTGCGACATGTTCATATTGAGAATTGAGTAGAACCGTCCTTTATGTCAATGGAAAAGGCTACCATGGCTTCTGACAATTCTTGTCAGAGTTCGTCTACCAGGGTCATGAAACTGCTGATGTTGAAAGGGTCACCCGGAAAAAGTGTTCACCTTGCACTGTAGGTGTCTTTCAACAGTTCTTTGCCACGCCCCCTCTTCAACCTTTTTAATGAGTACTAATGTTCTAAGCGTACAGTTCGGTTTGTGTTTCCAGAAATAAATGCCTAAAGTTTGTCTCCATCGCATTTCTTTACTGCCTTCCTCAGCTTGTCTAGGTTTGTTATGACCACTGTTAGATATGGAGCTGTTTCCTGCGATTACTTCGAGTTCCCCAAACCACGTCGAGTCGCAGCACAGCTAATTGAGGAATGCCGAAGCAGGAAAGCACATTCCAGAGGAGCGGCCGAGCAAACAAGTTTAAGGCAACAAGTTCACGTGCCAACAAGTTCGTGCGCCGCCGGGATTAGCAGGTGGGCCTCGGACAATGGAGCATGAGCAGCCCTCCCCTTCTCTTCGTTAGAAGAAGTGCATTGCCAGTCTGCGAGGCAAGACCGCAGAGAGCCGCCAGGTGTGACACCGCGACACGGGTGCCTACCATTGGCTGAAAGTGGCGTCATCGGAGCGGACTCTCCCATTGGTCAAACATGACGTGACTTACAGTGCTCGAAGGGTTTATAAGAAGCCTTCCAGAGAGACCTGAGCATGCTGGGACATGCCCTGATTCCCTGATTCACCTCTCTCGAACTTCTTGCCGCGGGCCGCAGCGTCCGAGTTGCTGCCGGCCCGTAATGACTGTACAAATGTTACTTGTCGCTCACCTCCTTGTAAATAATGTAAAATAAATCCTCCCAAGTTGGGTTTTCATCCCGGAGTCCGTCCCTCAACCCCTACACCACAAGGTCGAATTGCCTTTTTTGTAAGTACAACTAGGGCTTGAACATTGAAAGTGATTGCCTGCAACAGATTTAACAGAGAATACCAACCGGCATGTAGAGCGGCTGCAGTCTGCTCCATAGTGCCCGGCATGTGACCCGGACAGCCATGCGTGCCGTTGATATGCCCACTCTGAACGAAAGGGCGATATCTTGCATGGCATCACCAGACGATAGGTACCTGCAACAGGGGTGAGAATGGCAACTTTAAAAGCTTGTAGCAGACAATTTCAAAATTGTTATTGCTTAAGAACAAAATTTAAAAGAAGCCTCTTAAATTCGTTTCTGACAATTCTCAGACAGTGGTGTCTTGGCTCCTTTTCAATATCACAATCTCTTAGAAAACAGCTTGACACATGCACATATTGCCGTCTTGTGCTAATTGCAGTTTCTGTTGGTAGAGGCCGCTCGTGCTCTCAGTCATACATACAGTGGCCAGTCTGGCCCATGGACGCTTTGTCACAGGTAAAGTGAATTTTATAAAGTATACCAACAGTACATTTTACAAACTTGGAATGTTTCTTTCCGCAAACAGGTTTCTTAATTCTTTGTGATACATGGCTGCACAACCTTGATACGTAAAGTTTAGAATCAGCTCTAATGACACCATGCGCACATTGTGCAAATGATCGCTCTAATTGTGTCAGTTTGCGTGTTCGGTCAGAGTCAGTCGCCATTTGTCCCCATTAGTGTGTGCTGCTCATAGCGCAATAACAATGAATGTGCACCAACCAGCCCAATTCATCGCTCTGTTGCTTCATACAATTGTGTCACACAACCAATGGGATGACAAGGATGTGTGCCCGTTTTTGCTGCATCTGTCACGCTCCGCACAACACGATTCTTTTGAATAATTCGTATTATTTCATCTCTTAATCTGCCCATCATGATGGTTCCTCTGCGCCTGCTCCTTAAGTTTCTTTTATGAGCCAAGGGTCTGACATAAGTTAGTTGACGGTAGTGCCTTGTCCTGTATCCTCTATTGTTGTCCTGCTTGTACTAAAATTTAATACTCATAACAACCATCTATCCTGTCAATGCATTACTTTTTTTCTTCCTTTTAGTACTTGCAAATAGACGTTCCGATAATGTAATTGAATGGAAATCGCAGTGGCAAAGTGACATAAAGCTTTTATTACAAATGCAACACCTTACACAAATGCGGTATACATTACCTTAGTGTCATGGCCAGTCGTTCAGCAGGGAGTATTGGCTCTCTGACGACGTGCTTTCTCTGGAGGTCTTCCTTCAAGAGGCTCAGCAGAAAATCGAACTGATGCGGCGTCATACGGTAATACTTTTTGAAGTATTCAATGTCGCCATTACGCATCCTTTGCATCTGAGGAAGAGATGCGCATTCGGTGTCTCTTTAGTGATTACAGCAAGTTGTGTTACCGAAACAGTGCTTCAAGATATATCTTTAGCTCAGGAGCTATTGTAATTACATGAAAATGGAGAAAACGTTTTTCTAGACATAGAGTGCACAGAACTTTATGAGGTCTGTTGTAAAATGAGAAATTCACTTATTTACTAAGTTTTCTTACTTCGGTCATCAATCTCTTTACAAATAGTCTTGAAAATTCCCAAATTGCACAGAAACACTAGTCCTAAGTTTTAATCTGTAATTTAGCAGAATACAAAGCTATGACAATGTATTAAATGCACGTGAACATCTCAAATGTACAAAAGGAACGTATTATATACGCACCACCATCAAACAATACTACTAATTTGCAGGACTTTTGCGAAACACCCGTAAGCATCGTAAGAATTTTTCGTAAGCTGTACTGTTACAGGTTAGAGCGTTCTGACATCTGTTTTCGCTGTAGCGTTGCGATTTGTAAACATCGTGTCTAAGTTAGTTATACTTGCCAATTTTTCCATGTATGATGACGTACATCCAAATTGTGCTTCCTCTGTCGTCTAGAATTTCACGTTGCCTTTCAAACGCAACTTTAGTAGAATCGGTCTAGCGGTTGTTTTCCGGGAGCATTTCTGCATTTTACAAGTATCTTGCTAGGGAAATCCTAATTGGTCTAGTGCTGAAGCTTCCTTAATGTCAAGGTCACATCCTCAACTATAAAGTAACATTTCCCAGGCATGCAGCAGTGATGGGATTTAGCTATTCAGTCACCATCGCGTTGTACAATTTATTCATTAAAAGTGAAAAATAGTTATCCTTCAGAACGCCACTCACCGTCGTAAAATATTCGCTTTCCGTGTGCCGGTCTCTCCATGACGGCCGCACCCACCACTTTCGCTTTGCTTTCCTCTTCTTCTGAATCAGAAGAACCTTCTTTTTAAGAAGAAGCAGTCTTCTGCGGCGGTCGAGGTGTATCATTGCGAGAATAGCACGAAGCCAACAAGAAGAAGCCAACACACCAACGCTACTCGCCAAGCATCGAGCCCGCGCGTGCTGCGACTAGACCGCAGTTGCCAGCACTTCTATGTGAATCCGTCCAACTTTAGGGCATAGTTATGTCGCATTCACAAACTATTATTTATTCTGGCGAACCATGACATACTAGATTATAATTCACAAGAAGAAACCATAATTCTTGTGTTCAACATAAAAATACACGAGTTTATTAGTCTTGTTTCTGACGTTAACACGGCGAACACCGAAATTTGTCAAGCAACAATGAAAGAGTAAAAATGTGGGCGGAGTTCAGCGGCAAAGCTATTCGTACCCATGTGTCTCGAATCGCCGCATGCGGCAAGACGCACACGACGCGCCGTACGACCGATCGCACGGAAAATCGCACCATGTGTCTCGCGCATAAGGCTCAGGCGTGCGTCGCTTGCTCAGGCGCACCTTTCGTTGCCGCGCCGAACGCTGCGTTGCTCGACGCTCACCGCGTCCGTTGCGGGGCGCGTAGTCGCTGTGCCGTAGCCCATTGTCTTACGCCCCTTGGCGGGTCGACGGGAACGCTGTCGCGTTCCACTCTTGAAGGCGAAGCTTAAGCGTCCTCCAATTTTTTTATGCCATGTTTCGCGTCGCTTCAACCCTACTGCTACAGATTTAAATATAGAGTACTGGAATAGTCTTCAAGCCATGCACGGTCATCCAAAAAAAGGGCGGTACCGTTAAGAATGAACTGACTGTTATTCAAATCCACCATTCGCTTACCTCTGTTTGTGACACTTCTTATAACCCACCACCACTATGCCGAATACTGTAAAACGTGTATAGGGAGCCCTGGTCCAGTAAGAGGTTTCGAAAGCCTGAAATAAAGTTGTGGCTAAAGCGCACGTTCATTATTACGCCGGTGTGCAAAAGTAGTCTATTGATCTAGTGCACTAGCGTTGCTAGTGCAAGTATCTTGAAGGGTCAAAGCCAACAACATAATCTGGCCAAAAAAAAAAAGAAGGATCTAAAACCTATCACTGCTTCCTTTAAACAGTATACTACTTTAACTGAAATTATTCTTAGATCACAGGGTGCATACGTCAGCTAAATCTCAGCTAAGCTTACAACAGCTGCACCCGTTCATGATACTCCATGCTGCTGAAGTGAATAAACGTTGTTTCCATTTGTACAGCATATTTAGAAGTGCAAGGTGTAAGTATACCGGGAACTTAGGAGTCTTAAGTTTTAAAACATGTTAGCGTCCCTAATACTTGAAAAATATAAGAAAACTACGCCTGAATATTTTATATCGAAGTTAAAATGTTGCGATTTAGTTTTAATGCGAAAACATTATAAGCCTATGACGTATGCAGCCTATGAGTATGTAAGCCTATGACGTATGCAGCGCGTGTACGACGGGGGGAGGATTTGTTCCTTTAGATCTAGCGTATGACGTATTTTCTCAAGAATTGTCCGTCAACAAATAAACTTGGAATCGCCGCAGCACCTGGCCTCGTTCCAGATACAGAAAACACGTCACACGCTCAATCAAAATGAGGGAACCCTCCTACTGTCATACGGGCGCTGTCTGAACACGAAAGTTCAACCATGGTGCTGATTGATTACTTGACATTTTCATGTTCGGGACCAAAACGATATAAAGAAGAAATTAACCATATATATATTCGCGCACACTTCAAGCTATTCTGAAGCGCCGCTGATCCCTTCAGGAGCGTCTTGGTATTAACAGGTAAGCAAATGTACAACGCCATGATGAGACTGTCTAAAATTATGTATACCAGTGCGTGTTATCATTAGCCGTCTTAAAAGCGGCGCTCAAGGCATATCCCCACTATCTTCAGTGTTTAAGCTGAAAATATCGTTACGCTCTCGATCTCAACAAAGAAATTCTATGAGTGCCTAACTGCTACTCGGTCTTCTACACCGTAACAATATCATAAAAGGCAATATTTTCATCCACCCGACAGTACTATTGTCTGCTCTAGGTTCAGGTGGACGACAATGTGCTCGTTCGTAAAACTTCCTCTGCATTGCGGATTTTCGCCGAAATGCTTTGATACAAACATGGCAACACCTATATGCGATAAGAAGTGCGGACATATCTTTTTGAGGTCGCGTGGACGGCCTGAATATGTAATATTGACTCCGCCAGCATTAGCAGCTTGATGTTAGAGCTTCCTTCCTTCTGATCAATCTTACAACTGCACTCATGTTATTTAGTTAGCAACCGCACCCTAGCATGTATACATGTTTTAGATAAAACCAATACTACAAAAAAAATGAAAGCCAAGTCTCCAAGAAAAATCCCCTTGCCAAAAATGTTGGCATCAGTGATGTTCCTTGTTTGCCACTGTTGTTCCTTCCATGCCTGAAGGCTTCTGTGGAATCCTTTAATAGAAAACTTTGTTAACTTACAGGCCATCATTGTGCACTACCTTGTAGAGGCTGAAGTACGCCAATCACCAGCACATTTGCGTGCTGCGACGAACGGACTCTGACAACTAAAAAAAAAAAACAGCATGAGATCGGCGTCTGCATGGACCCTCATTGTTGTAGCTGTCGTCCAACTTATACCTGGGTAAGTAGGAGTTTCCTGTCGCGTATGAGCTACAGTGCTTCAAATTTATTGTATGCGCCACATAACAGTGCTATTATAGAAAATGCAAGAAGGCTTACCCTAATAATTATCCATCAGATCTCTTCGTGCAAGCTCGTATACATCTTACACCTTCTCTTGCGGTTGTATTGAATGTATATTCATTATGGCACCTGATCCTTATTTAGCACATTCTTGGATTTAACCAATGTTCATTTCTGAAGATAGCCCCAGCTTAAGTGTGAATAAGGCACTAGTAAAAGAAAAACAGTCAATCAGAACGGCAACCAGTTCTCAACCTGTAGTGTGAACAGTACCTGTAAGCTAGAAAATGCGTCAGTCACGTTGGATACTCCATGCCGATTTCCTTAAAGCAGGTCACATAGCAGCGCTTATTCATTAAATCAGTTCCGCGGAAGCACGCAAGGTGGAGACAAGTACATAAAAGGGAAAAATTGACATCCACCTGAATCATAGCACGAAGCTACAAAGGAAACCCATACGAGTTTCTCAGAAAGAAAGGCTCGCAGTTGAATAAAAATTCGCCCTGGACTGGGATTCGAGCCAGGGACGAAAGTCTTTACGGGGCGTACGCTCTACCTTCTGTGCTAACCTCTACCTTGCGGGCTTCCGCTGAAGTGATTTGCCATAATCAGTGTCCCACTGCCTGGGGTCCTAGTTAGCTGAGATAGTAGAGCGGCCGCCCCGGAAAGGCATTGGTCCGGGTTCGAGTCCCGGACCAGGACAAATTTTTCTTCAAGTGCAAATGTTTCTTTCTGAGGAACCCGTAGGGGTTTCCTTGTAGCTTTGTGCTACGATTCGGGTGAATGCCAATTGTGCTCTTGCAGAGCAGCGTTAAGCGAGAAAGTTACTTGGCCAGGCACAAGTAGGATTGAAACTTTGATCAAAACGATGTCAACGTAACCGATACAATCACAATACTAAAGCCGTTCTGCGAAAGAGAAAAAAAATTGGCGTTGACAAACAACACAAAATTTGTGTTGTTGGCACCGACAAACAAATTGGCCACAATTTTCGAACTAGCACAGCTCCCTGCCTGCCCTGTTGATGCCCCTGTGCGGCGGCACTCCTAATTAGACAAAGCGACTTCCTCATTGCGCTACCCCTGCTTTCTGCTAGTCTCGCGTTTGCAAAAGAAACGTGCAAAAAAAGGATCTCCTGTGGCACATGAGTACTGTTTTGTGTCAGTAATGGTGCCAAGCACCCTATCACTTGACGATTGGCCGGTGACATTTTTTCACAAACCTCTTCTTGCCGTAGCAATATTGTATTGACGAAAGTACTTTTTATCTAGGGAAAGCAAAATACTTGGGTTGGGCAGCTGCGTTGGGTAGAGAAGTTTGGGATAAGAAAAGTGGACTGGTTTGTCCAACCCCTGACAGTCTTAAGGAGCGCGAAAATGCTTGTTCACGTCCAAATTGAAGCTGATTGAAATCTAGAGAAGCGGAAGTAACACTTGGACTAACGATCGAAATGCAACACAAGAATTTAAATGCTACAGTGTAGCGTAAAATAACGACGTTGTTTGAACTGGAGAGAATGGCGTTATAAATATATTTAACATTTGCTTTAAAAAACAGTTGTCCCTCTAACACATGAATAGCGATGGTAACAGCTCACCGCCTTTTTCTGAGCATGTCGGCTGCCATATAGAAATAGCACAATTTCATTACCTATGAATTACGTATTACGTATGCCTTCGTTGCAATTTTAGCCACAGAACACACCTTCTTTGTGGACACATTGTGAAACGACAGGTTCTAAGTCGTTGTAGTACAGCCACAACCACACGAACATAGAAAGCATGGGAGACAAGACAAAGCCACGTATCATGACAGATAAGCACAAACAAACGCATAAACATCTCAAGCAGGGACATTGCAGGCCATGCTCATATATATATATATATATATATATATATATATATATATATATATATATATATATAGAGAGAGAGAGAGAGAGAGAGATAACTAGAGTATACAGCATCGTAAGGTAGAATATTGCCAGGCATGACACGATATTGAACCTCTTTACCTGATAATGGTATCAAACATTTTGTGACACATGCATTAACAAGAGCTACTATGTCTTTAGCTTCTATATAACCAAGCGCGTTGTTTCAGACTTTCTTCCATAACAATAGCTTTATGACAAAGAAGTCCGACACGGCTATGGATGAGACGAATGACGCCGACTGGAAGACGCAACAGTGTAGCCTTAATCAGTCACACCAGGAACAACGTCTAGCCCGTGTCCCACTTGCGTAATGCTGGCGATACGGCTTTGGAGGTCTGCATGGCGCACTTTACATCTTCCTTCTTCGTTAAAGACGGAGCCACACTGCTGGCCTAAGGTGTCGTGAAAACAAATGGGTCGTGATATGGCATATTTAACAGGGATAAGCGGGCTAGTTGGTGGTCGTTATTGGAATGCATCATGTAACCGCACAAAAACAAGGGACAAAGAAGGAACACACAGGACAGGCGCGCCTGTCTTGTGTGTTCCTTCTTTGTCCCTTGTTTTTGTGCGGTTACATGATGCAATCGTGATATGGCTTGAGGCGATTTACGTGCACAGTTTCGCGGCCTCGGCGACGCAAGTCCGAAGGGGGCGTCAGAGGTTCAATGACGCCGTTCACCGGAGACGTTTGTTGTAGGACCCTGTAGGGTCCATGGTATCTGGAGACAAACTTGGAGGAGGCATCTAGTGTCAAAGTTGGAGGCACCCACGACCAAACAAGTGCGTCAGGCGAAAACTAATGGAGGGGGCGCGCGTTGTCATGACGAAATTTCTGTAGCGCTTGTTCTTGCGTTGTAAGGGAGCGTGCTGGTTGTCGACATTACGCTGTATACGGGGCGGCTCCGGAAACCGGTGTAGCTTCTGACAATTCGGGATGGCTTTTTCCCATCAAACCTAACCACGTCCATGTGCACTTTTATGTATCTGCCATGTGGTTGAATAAATTCAAACACAAGTCAGCTCAATTCAATTCAATTCAGAATAGTGTTAATGGGAGATAACGGCTCTCGGCCGTATAGCAGAAAGAAGGGAGAAAATCCCGTCTTGCTCAAAGTGCCGTATTGTGGGCGTACATGTACGTGACATAGGGAAGGACGGGGTTGGTGTGGTTGGAGGGGATATACGTCGAAAGCATGTCGCCAAGAGTTTGACAAAAGCGATCAATCAAGTTGTTTGTTTGTGGGTAATATGCGGCGGAACCGCGATGAATAACGTGGCATTCAGTGATAAGTTCTTGAATGACATCGGCGAGAAAAATGCGCCCTCGGTCGTTCAGAAGTTCGCGGGCAGCGCCGTGACGTAGAACGAAGCGTTAAAGCAGGAAGGAGGCAACGTCACGAGCCGTCGCCGCTGGCAGAGCGGCCGTTTCTGCATATCTGGTGAGGTGATATATAGCCAAAATGACTTAGCGATTGCGAGCAGCTGTGTATGGCAGAGGCCCGTAAAGGTCTATCCCAACCCGGTGAAAGGGTTGCGTAGGGCACGGCAAAGGTTGCATTGGTCCGGAAGAGCGGCAAGAATCAGGCTTTCGGCGTTGTCATTCTGTTCATCAGGGAATGTACTTTTGCACAAAGGTGTATATACCGCGCCAATAAAACCTATGACGTTGTCTCGTGTAGGTCTTAAAGATACCAGCGTGTGCGCACTGAAGATCGGCGTGAAAAGCGGCGCATACATCAGCGTGGAGATACCGGGGCATTACTAGCAGCCATTTGCGGCCGTCGGAACAGTAGTTACGGCAATAGACGATAACGTCGCGGATGGCGAAATACGAAGCTTCTCAGGGTAGCGCTCGGGATGGTGGATGTGCAGACGTATCAGAGAGGTAATATATCAAAGATGAAGAGAGGTAATATATCAACGAGTTCATTCCTTGCGCTGCTCCAAAGCCATGTCGACAGAAGCTGATAGAGGAAGTGGGTCGTCTAGGACATGGACACTGACAATGTCGGCGTGGACAGGCGAGCGCGAAAGAGCATCAGCATCGGCGTGCTTCTTGCCTGAACGGTAGACAATCCGGATGTCGTACTCTTCGAGCGTCAGTGTGCACCAGGCTAGGTGGCCGCAGGAACCATTAAGGGACGACAACCAGCGACGTGCGTTGTGATCGGTAACGACATCAAAGTACAGGCCGTAAAAGTTAGGACGAAACTTTGTTATGGCCCGGATGGTCGCTAAAGATTCTTTTTGCGCGACTGAATCAATCGCTTCAGCTTTCGTTAAGTGCGGCTTGCTTAAGCAACAACATATTCGTGGTGGCCGGGCTTTCGCTGGGCGAGCACAGCGTCAAGACCAACGCCGCTAGCATCCGTATGGGCTTCCGTGGGAGCAAGCAGTTGGATCGAAATGGCGCAGTATTGGCGATGTTGTGAGCACGCGACACAATGTCGCAGAGTCCTCATCGCAAGCCGGTGGCCACGTGGAAAGATTGTGGTCTCAGCGAAGAAGCTCTGTCAGTGGTGCCATATTCGAAGTGAAATTTCGAATAAAGTGGCGGAAGTACGAACAGAGAGCAATGAAACTGCGCAAATCATTCAGAGACGTGGGCCTCGGGAATTGGTTAACAGCACGTACCTTAGCAGCATGAGGAAGAACGCCGTCTTACGACACAACAGGTCAGAGAATGGCCAGCTTGCGTGCCCCAAAGTGACATTTCTTCCAGTGTAGTGGAGGCCAGCGTCACTGAGACATCGTAAAACCTGCTCCAAGCGATGATGAGTAGGAAAATCTGTGACAAGCAATATTACATGATCCAAATAACACAAACACGTGTTCCATTTGAGGCCTCTGAGAATGGTATCTATCATGCGCTCAACTGTCGCAGGCGCGTTGCAAAGGCGGAATGGCATCAGATGGATGGATGGATGGATGTTATGAACGTCCCCCTTGGAACGCGGCAGTGGCTTACGCCACTAAGCTCTTGCTATTGTACTCCCTAATTTCCTGCTTAGTTTTAACAAAAAAAAAAACACTATAAACTCCCACAACCAAATGATTTGATCCCCTATTGCGAATTTTGCTTTTGTACGTCTCCGCTTACTGTCGTTTCCCTACTTTTGTTCCACCAATCCTCCAACCGCCTCTTACTAATCCCTACTGCGCACATATTTACTTTTCCACTGCTCTCGCTGAACCCAAAGGCTTCAAGGAGGCCCGTGGTGCCCAAATTGACTGCTGGGCAGACCTCTTCACATTCTAATAAAACATGCTCCATAGTTTCCCTAGCTTTACCGCAGCAAGGATATGTTTCTTCTTCCTTCTTATATTTCACTTTTAGTTGCGGGTTCTAAGGCATCCCAATATCGCTTCGAGAAGTAATGAGCTTCCCTTTGAGTTATCATAAATTGTGTCTTTCCTGATTTCGTTGTTTCGTCTTAAGTAGTTACTCATGGCAGGTTTGTTTTCCATTGATGCCACCCATGATCCCTGACTTTCCGCTTTTCGTTTTTTGTTGCTGTGTTGCCCACCCTACAGGCCGCGTACTTGCTGGTAAGCTATCTAGTTCTTTTCCTCCACTGGGAATCAATGTTTTTCCTGTTCAGATGCCTCAAAACTCTCCCAGCCCATTTATTTTCTTCCTTATTCCTCAGTCGTTCTTAATACTCAATTTTACTGCGAGCTTCCCTCACTTCAAAACTAGTCCAGCCCATATCACCCTGCAAAGCTTCACTTGTAGTCTTCCCGTGAGCGCCCGCCGCGAGGCGTCCCACTAACCTTTGGTTCTCATCTAGTCCTGATTGTGTCCCTGATTTAAAGCAAACAACGGCATTTTCTTTGCGTGACGGCTGCAGCCAGGCCAATATTATGAATGAGGCAATGTCGAACTATGTGCATCGGAAATTGCCGAAGCAGAAGAAGAGAAGGGAAGTGCCAGAGAGACGCCTTCTAAGGGGGCGCAACGGTGAAAGAACGGCATCAAGAGGTACTCAAGTTAGTGCCATAGTTCTGCTAGGTGCCAAGGATCCGCATCGTCAAAAGGTCACCACTTACAAGGTACATTGCCAGGAGTGTTTCGAGAAAAAGAAAAAGACCGATGTGTTGTGGAATGTGTGGACGTGGTGGCGAAGGCTTCGGTAAGCGATAGATTCGGACCTAATGTTGATAGGACTGCTAAGTATCTGGTTGAGAACAATCTGCGTGTGGTTCAAGCAGACAAGAAATGATTTCTGGTTGTTGTACCAAATGATTGTTATTGAGAAAAGGCTTTCCTAGCGGTGAACAAGTGCTTTAAGAAATGTGATGTGAATGTAGAAAACGTAAAAAAGAAGGCGGTGGAGCTAGTGAAAATAATGTTACCAAGAAAAGCTCACGTCGCATGTAAAGAACTCAAATGTAATGATGTTGGATATAATTTTTACTTGAAAAACACAAGCAAGGAATTCCGTTTAGGCAAGTGGTGTGCAAGCGAGAGTTTTGGAAGGTTCTGGTCGCGGGGCTCCTGCAGAAAATGTTGGATTCCTTGAAGTACACGCTCCGTACTTACTGAAACACTCTGAAGGCCTTGTGAATTCTCTGGCATCAGATAGTACAAATTGCAGCTGGCGATTAAGCATAGATGTTCAAGATCTCTACTATTCCTCGTCGTGTGGGCCCCTACTGTGCAGTGTTAATGATTGCATAACAAATGAGAACGACGAGGTGACATTCCGCAACAAGTGCGGAATGGCTGCTCACTCCTGTCTTGAACTTGTGCATTTTTATTTAGAAAATACACACGTAGGATTCTGTGATGAAACGTATATGCAGGCAGTGGGTGTCGGCATCGGGTCAAAGGTAGCTCCCATCCTTAGTAGCATTTTTATGGCAAGCATAGACAGAGAGCTGGCAAAAGGTTTAAAAGGCGTAGTATTTAACTTATACAGATATGGTAGATGACTTCTTGATTTTGGGTTGTCATGTAGACAAGGATGCTTTGAGGAATAGGGCAGTAAAAGCCTTTAAATATCTGGGCAAGGCTTGACGTTTACTTCGGAAGTACGGGTAGACAATGAGCTGCAGTTCCTTGATGTCAAGTGAGAATTTCTACCGGGAAATGTGTGTTGGTCATTCTCGCCCCGAGCTGGAAAACCGGTAATTGGCTATACCGCAAGCAATTTCAGGCTTGTGAAGAATGGTATAGTCATTTCATATTTCAGGGCAGCATTGTTGAAGCCATGTTACCACACTGTAAACATTGCCTTTCTTGAGCAAGTTGATCGGTTGACAAAGGCGCGGTACCCGCTCGCTGTGATGCTTGCGTCATGCGCTAGACTAATGAAAAACCTTCAGCAGGATAAAGAGCTATGCATAAGGAATCAAAGGCAGAAAGATTTAGCTTCCAAGGTTTCAGTGATTACATATGTCCATGGCCTTTCACACAGACTTAGAAAGGTGGCTGCGAGTTATGAAGTAAAAGTGGTGTTTTCAGCTAAAAATAATATAGGTAGTGTGCGTGCCAAGGCAAAAAAAATGGCTGTGGCTTAGGTAAGGTTAAGCCCAGGATGCGAAGCATACTAGCCTTTATTTTAGTTGTTGAACCACTGTTTAGCCTGGTGAACTGCTGTTGCTTGGCTATATTTGGTTCGGCTAGACGAAGAAACAACTCATGCATTACTTCTTCGCCTTCAAGAGTGGAACGCGACAGCGTTCCCGTCGACCCGCCAAGGGGTGTAAGACAATGGGCTACAGGGCAGCGACTACGCGCCCCGCATTGGACGCGGTGAGCGTCGAGCAAAGCAGCGTTCGGCGCGGCAACGAAATGTGCGCCTGAGCAAGAGACGCACGCCTTAGAAACAGCGCGTTTCTAAGGCAACACCGCATTCTCTAGAGGCGCTTTTGTACCGCTTTGAAGCGTTGTACTCGTGGCTCAGTGGTAGCGTCTCCGTCCCACACTCCGGAGACCCTGGTTCGATTCCCACCCAGCCCGTCTTGCAAGAGTTGAGCCAAAGCCACTTCTCCTCTGTCGTGACGTCACGGTGTCACGTGATTTCATGGTCACCGCCGCGCCTGAGGAGCTGGGTTGAGCCCTCGTAATATGCTTCGCATAAAAGTAAGTTCTAAAGTAAGGATGATGCAAAGAAAGGATGCAGTATTAAACATCCGCCTAAGAACCGACATGACGATTGCGCGAAGAACATTGTGTACCAGATTACTACGACGTGTGGCCATGTGTACGTAGGGAGACTGCGAGATGCATTAACACGAGACTAAGGGAGCACTTGTCTAGTCTGAAAGGTCGCCCTAGTACGCATTTGGCAATGCATTGTCAAGAACATGCGTGCTCACCTTATCTTAGAAGCACCGTCATATTGTTTAGGCATAGAAGTCAAACCGCGAGAGAAATTGTGGAAGCTCACGGGATTGCAAAACTAAAGAAAAAAATGCATCAGTCATCCTTCCGTTTCATTGTTAGATAAAAAGAATTCGCTCCTGTCATCATATATTTAACGCATTTTCGTCTTAAGTGCTTGTTTTATACATTTAGCAGTTTTTTGTTGACTGGGTAGCACTGATCCGCGGCATTTTATCCCCAGTGTTATATGCGGTACTGGCGTGTTCTGTTGACTGTATCGCGCGGATCTGTGGGTATTTAAGCAGGTGGTTTTTCGAAAATAAAACTAGTTGTTCGAAAGCGCTCGTCCTTGTTTCGCTCCTGTTCTTCGTCCGCTGTTTATTTTGTGCACAGAGAGTTTTTTAAAAATTAATCTTTTCCAACTAGGCCGACTCGCAGTTATGCTTCAGGATTGATGACGTATTTTTTGGGCTCCTCTAGGACATTTCTAAACAAGGTACTGCCCTAAACAAAGGCACAATGGTGACTGATGACAGCCCAGTTCTAGCATTCTAGCGCCTTTACAGAAAGATGAGGCCTTGGCGCTCTCTTTTAAAAAGAAACTTATGTTTCCTTGTATATCCAGAAGAAACGTTTGTGAATTCCGTGTGGTGAATGGTGGGAAAAAGATTGTTCAAAAATAAGTTGTTGAGATGTGAGGAAATTATATGGTTGAATACTGGACATTTAACGTGAGTGAGAGAAATAGGGCCATATAAATTTGGATAAAATATATTGTTTATATCATCTATACAAAGAAAAGATGCTACCTAATTTCCGCTCTTTTATAACGTAGCTGCCTATACGAGATTTCGAGAAGATGTAGTGCATATACTTTAGTGCTTTGCAGAAGTTTTATGCGACGCCATTAAATGATTAATATCACTTGAGGAGGAAAGCTTGAGATTGCTAATAAGCGCTCGGACAAAAGGTTGGTCAAGAATGTAGGATCCATGCGAACGAGTTTAACTTCAGAGTATGGTGCATGAGTGCCAATCGAGTTGGGAGGAAATGCTTGCGCAAACATCTCATTCAATAATCAGGCGCAAGAAACTTTCGTTCACCCAACTTGTTGTTCAGGGTGTGGTGCCTATGGTACACTTGGGCTTCAGAATATTCCAGTAATATTTAAGATTGTTTATTTCTTCACATCAATAGGAATGTCTACTTATAAAGTGTGAATTTTACTGTTAATAATAATATAATATTTGGGGTTTTACGTGCCAAAACCACTTTCTGATTATGAGGCACGCCGTAGTGGAGGACTCCGGAAATTTTGACCACCTGGGGTTCTTTAACGTGCGCCTAAATCTAAGCACACGGGTGTTTTCGCATTTCGCCCCCATCGAAATGCGGCCGCCGTGGCCGGGATTCGATCCCGCGACCTCGTGCTCAGCAGCCCAACACCATAGCCACTGAGCAACCACGGCGGGTAATTTTACTGTTTTCAAACTATGAACAGATATTTGTGCTGCGCATGCCGAAGCAGATGACTTATCTGTATAACGGAAGGATTTTGCGCCATGGAACAGCCTGCGTTGCTTATTCGATGAGCGTTTTGGTTACTGATTGTACGATGTGGTGCGAGAAGATTCTAAGACTGTTTTTCGTGGTATTTACCAATATATAAAGTTGGTTGCTTTTACTTTGAAGGATGACGACACTTCTTGTACGGATAGCAAGTGAAAGTTAAGAGTGTATCGTAGCGTCCAGAAGCCAAACAAGCTGCGCCGGGGCAGTGGGGATAAAACTACTGTTTCATTGCACGCGTATACATATATAGGATTTCGAAAGGGATGTGTCTTTTTGTCAATAACAGATAAGTTGTTTGAGTAGAATCCTGAACACATGGCGCATGCGGTTTGACGTACGATGCGCTTGCGTGGCACACGTGTAGCACTCGAGCCTAAGATACGATGAATCTTCCTCTGTTCGAAAAACAAAACAATAAACGGGAAAAGAACATTAATAACATTTTCAGGTACTTTGGTTCAAAGCACTTGCGCGAAGTTTTGGTCGCAGGCCAGATGTTGTGGCGTTCGACGTTGTCTGATTAACCTCCTTGGGACTGGTGTCGACGAGACACTTATTGGGGCACTGGAATTCGCGGGAATAGACGGGGCTGTGCATACTGTGTAACGAGGTGTCGACCCGTTTCTTTTCCCTTGTTTCCCTCGAAGTCATCGTCGTCGCCTTCCTTGAGGTTGCGTCGGAAGGGCTCCCGGGTCAGTGGCCGATGCTGCCGGTTGCGCCTCAAGACTGGGCCGTTTTCTGTGATGACTGTATACGACCTGGGGTGACCACCAGGCTTGAGAACCTTCGCTTTCGTCGCCCATGCACCTTTCTTCATCCGGACCGTATCTCCCGGGCTCAGGCGCGCCGCGCCATTCGTACCCTAGAGTGGCCTGACTGAAGGCGTCGGAGCACCTTGTGACAGTTACTAGGGTTGCCTTGAAAGTCTGGAATAATTGTGCGCAGCCGTCTTCCCATCAGCAGCTCCACGGGCGATGCGCCGCACTCGAGTGGAGTGGTCCTGACCGCACGATGTCCCGGCCAGAAATCTTCTTTCGTTTCAGTCGTTTTCTTGAATTATCCTAATTATCTGAATATCCCTTTCTGCCAACCCATTAAAACGTGGGTATTCCGGAATAGACACAACATGCCTCAAATCATACAGTTGTGAGAGCAACGCAAATGCAAGACATGAAAATTGAAGGCCATTGTGAGAACAAACTTCTATGGAAATGCCATGCATAGCAAAGATCGCACTTGTTACGTCGACTACTGTTTTGGTCATGGTGTCTTTCAGCAGTTAAACTGATGAAAACTTCGACAGGGCGTCGTAAAGGCCCAAGTACGACCTCCCACCCTATTAAAAAAAATGTCAATGCCGACGCGGCACCATCCGGCACGGAGCGCATCTGCAGCGGCTGTCGAGGTTGGCTATATGCATACTTTCTGCAGATGGAACATGTCTGGACGAACAATATTATGTCCGAGTTCATTCCTGGCCAAAAAAAGCTAGTATTGCCCTGGCATTGTTCATGTTTGTTCCCAAAGGCCCTTGGTGAATTCTTTCCTGTCTCGCGTTTAATGCTTGCTGGAATAACCACTTCGTATTCTTTGAGCAGAACTCTGTTCCCGTGTGATAACTCGCCTTCGAATCACTTACACGGCCCCTCCAAGCATTTTCCAGCTTCTAAACCCCGCAGCACGTTTCTTGGCTGTTCGTCATACGCCGTTTACGCAGCCAGTCGCCGCTATGTACTCTCACTAACAAGTTAGGAAACTGTACTCACGGCATGTACCTTTACATCGTTGCTGTCGAGGTCGCAGGCCGTTGTCTTGGTTGTGGCATGTGACAGCATGTCAGCCAGGAGGAGCTGCTTACCTGGAACAAATTTTTATGGAACGTCATAATGCAGCAATCTCAGAAAAAATGTTTGGAACCGCGGAGGTATGTCACCAATCGCCTTCTGGGAGATTCTTATATGTTTCGATATCACTATTTATCATGTTGCGCTGCACTGTATCTTTATCTGTCTTCTCAACGTGCGATTTCCCGCTGCTTATTTTTCGTAAACCAATACATTAATTCATAACACAAACATGACGATGTGCCATGCCTTTATTTAATGTGCTGCTTACCGCTCCCTTTCCATTCCAGTGAACTGGCCAGTATCTAGCATAAAAAATTGGCAGTGGCTTAGCTCGGCTTTGTCAGGATACACGCAGCGAAAGCTAAGGTATAGCATGGTTAGCCTTCGTTATCTCGACTGCAAGTACAGGTTAGTCTGGTTGTCAAGCTATGTTGCCACGTTTAGCCAGTCGTTCTGCGCGCTGTTCGTGTGTCTCCTGGGCGATTCGCTTCCTCTTCATCTCGTCCCGATGTCGATTCCAGGCCTCCTCCTGCTTATCAGAATTGTCGCCGTCCATAGTGCCGCCTCAACTGCGTTTGCGGCGCACGCGAGCACTCATTTTCAATCCTCCGACATGATATCAGGCATGCGACGCAACTGGCGAAGCGAGCGGAGGCGAACGCAACGACGAGGAACGCGTGTGACGTCATGTGCCTCCTCGGAGCACCGCCACGGCGAACTCGCAATTTCGTGGTCAATAAAGCTTTCTCTCTAAATGTTCATAGACCAAGTAAAGCGTCATGACACACCCGGGAGCGGACGAGCGTCTCAGTGCGCGTTTTCTGCAGAAAACGAGCACTGAGACGTTCAGTGAGCATGCTACTCACCGAACATCGTAGTCCTGACGCCGTATCAGAAGTCTTCCTCGCGTCGGTGCTCGCTGCATACCCGAGATATAGGCGGTGGCTGTTTACCGGTTCCAAGTTTCGCGAGCCAAGCTTTAAGCAGGTTCTTGTCTTGCAGCTACGTGTGAACAAGGCTGACACCAGGCTGCGTTGCTTACGTCCGGCACTGCAGCCCCGAGCCGTAGCCTGCTATGCTGCATGCATCCAAAAGCAACCACTACCTATTATAGCGCTTTGAAATGCTGTCAAGCAGATACACAAGGCGCGAAAACCTCGCCACTCAATCAGAACCGAAGGGTCGCGGGGTCGAATCCCGGCCACGGCGGCCGCATTTCGATGGGGGCGAAATGCGAAAACACCCGTGTACTTAGATTTAGGTGCACGTTAAAGAACCCCAGGTGGTCGAAATTTCCGGAGTCCTCCGCTACGGCGTGCCTCATAATCAGAAAGTGGTTTTGGCACGTAAAACCCCATAATTTAATAATTTAATCAGAACCGAAGCGCAGATGGGACCTTAAACTTTCGTTCTCAGCTCGCTTCGGCGCTTCCGAAGCAGCTGACGCGGGCGCTGTGTCCACGCGATCCGTCATGCAACGACACGCCGACGGTGGCACCAGCTTTTCCAGTGGTGGAGCTCACAGCCAATATAGGATTGCGATAGGTTAAATTGTGTTTTTGTCAATAACAGATAAGTGTTGGAGTAGACTCCTGAGCACATGGCGCATGCGGTTTGTCATAGGATGCGCTTGCGTGGCACACGTCTAACGCTCGGCGCTACATAGTGTACGAGGTCTGTTAGAAAAGTATCCGACCTTTCGCCAGAAAAAAAAAAGAAACTGGCACAACTGGAGCGATGCAAACCTAGTCACCCTCAATGTAGTCTCCTTGGGACTCCACACACTTCTCCCAGCGGTACCGCCATTGTTGGATGCATTCCGAGAAGGCCTCTTTTGGAATGGGATTTACTCAGCTGTCTTTGCAGCCATAATCTCCTCTCTTGTCTGAAATCGCGGTCCTTTCAATCGCCTCTTGATTTTCGGAAAGAGCCAGAAGTCGCAGGGGACCATATCAGGAGAGTAAGGAGCCTGTTCTACAGGAGGAGCCTGGTTTTTCGCCAAATAGAGGTCTCAACCAAGTGCGAGGAATGTGCAGGAGCGTTGTCGCGAATAATGCGCCAATTTCCTGTTGACAACAACTCCGGTTTCTTCCGCCGAAAAGCAACACGTAGGCGATGGAGGACATCCCTGTAGTACTCTTTGGTGACTGTTTGACCCTGTGCTGCGTACTCTTGGTGTACCGCACCGCGGGAGCCAAAGAAAGCATTCAGCATCACTTTGACATTGCTGCGCACATAGCGGGCCTTCTTTGGTCTTGGTGACGTGGAATACTTCCACTGTGACGACTAGGATTTGGTTTCCGGGTCGTACCCGTACACCCAAGACTCGTCACCAGTGATTATGGTGTTCATGAAGTCGAGGTCACTGTTTGTGGAATCCAGCATGGCCTGTGAGACTTCAACACAAAGTTGCTTTTGCTCCACCATGAGCAGCTTCGGCACGAATTTTGCCGCAACTCTCTTAATGGCCAAATCTTCGGTCATAATGGAATGTGCAGAGAAAGTGCTGATGCCCACCTCTTCCGCAATTTCTCGGATAGTCACACGACGGTCCCGCATCACCACAGCGTTCACTTCAGCAATCACCTGGTCATTCCGGCATGTTGATGGCCGACCGGAGCATGGCTCGCTCTCCACCGATGTGCGGCCGTCTTTAAACCGGTTTTACCACTCCTTTTTGTGCGTGCTGCTCATAGCATCGCCACCGAAAGCGGTCTGAATCTTCCGAATGGTTTTCACTTGGGGGTCGCCCAGTTTCTGGCAAAATTTGATGCAGTAGCGCTGCTCCAGCCGCTCCGCCCTTTTCCTCGCAATAAAAAACCGGCGTGATCACTGCGCACTACCTCACTCAAATGCTGTTTCCCAGTGACTGATGCTATCGGCAGGCGGGAAAAGATTCGCGCATGCACGCGAAGGTTCAAGGTCACCTGATGCAAGCGCGCTTGCTTCACATCCAACAGGTGTTCGCAAAAAAATAAGGTCGGATACTTCTCAAACAGACCTCGTACATAGTGTAACACTTGGCGTTCGGCGCTATTTATGTATTGACACGTGGACTCGTTTATCTTTTACGGGTGAGTGCTTTTATTCCTGTAATTCTTTTAGCAAATATCTTTCTGAGTAAATTTTACTGCCTATACCGGACTAATTATCTTTCCTATAAGGCTGCATTTATTTTCCTAGCTCAATTACACCAACGACGGGAAACTTACGTGATTTCAATGTGTGGTAAAGTTACGTGTCTGCCACCCCCATTTTGTTAAGCCCCCTCTATCTGTTCATTCTTAGAAGTCCGAAAAGTCTGGTTCGATGCTTCTTGTTTTGTCACCGTTTGCTGGTGATCACCGAATAACCCCAGCCACTGTTTTACCTTAGCGTTCAGAACACTATTTCCTAACAGTGATACGCGCTGCTCGGAATGTGCTACAAAACACCATCGAACAGCGCCTGCAGGTGGTAGTACAGAGGTGTCATTCTTTATCAAGTGTTCAGTTTCTCTGAGAAGTAAGCTGGCCATGTGTTGCTAGAAGTGTGACATAGTATGAAAGCTTTACGGATAAAAAGCCTGGAGGATGCGCTCCATAATGTCGTACGCTGTGCACTTTATCATAAGGTGGCTTCAGCAGCCCGGTAAGACGCATTCCTTTGTTTCTCCATCGACCTTTGGAGCGGTACATAGGGTAAAAATAACTATTGGTCTCGCGAAGTACCCGAGAGCTGAGAGCATGCCATAGTCAAGCAGAGCTTTCAGTAGCTGCTCCGTATTTCCACCTTGAGGCTTCAAAAGAAGCATGCCATTGTAGAATTTTATTGTAGCTTTTATCATTGTAGGCCTCATTAACGCGGTATTAGATGCTAGAATAATGTTCTCAGTACGTAATGCATGAAAGGTTGTAGCTGATGTAAATAACTGTTATTAAAGCTTCAAAGATCATGGTTCGGTTTTCGCGTTTGTCTAGCCAAAGAAATGATCAGTGACAGATTTTTGCTTCCTCTAGTTTTCAGTACCCCCTGATAGCCTTCATAGAGTCATTTACACGTAGTAAGCTTCTCTGGATTGCTGCACAACCTAAAGTGACGGACCCGTACACTGCATTTCGGTAACTTATGCTTCACACGAGCTTGCGCTTGCAACGTTGGGCTGAGTACTTGGGATAGCTTCAAATGTGGAACCTCGAGGTGTGGTAGAATAGCATCTAGTTATGGTTGGCCCTTTTCTATTCTTAAGTGCATTTAAATTCTCCGGGATATCTGCCATCATTTGCTAATAGCAAACTTGTAATATGAAAGTGATGACATACAATCACACGTTACGTCCACAAACAAAAATCTGTTTGGCTCGAAATGCGGAGCATCGATTGCGACAGCAAATTATGAGAAAGCTATGCATGAAGTAACGTCTGTCATCTGCATAAACACGAGTAAACATTCGCTTGCCAGCTAAATTGACAAGCACGTTGTCACGCGCACAGGCAGACACGAACACATCCCACTCAATTATCGAGGACACTCACTGTCAGAGAGATGGCGTGATAAAAAGCGGTAGCAGCGGCGAGCGAATTATCAATCGTACTGCCTTTCATTTCAGCGCCAACTAGGCGCGTGAGAATGCAGCGTAAGTCGAGCCATGAGTTCTCACAGGCCCGCTAGCCGTCAAGCCCACCCCAGGTTAAAGAGTTATAGCTCAGCCAGCGGACCAGTGAGCCCAGCGGACCAGCGTGGACGTCATTGCTCATGCGTGGTACAACATGCGCAGTGGTGTCTACGCTCGCCCGTTGAGCTATAACTGCCTATTGCCTCCAAAATAGGACGCTGGCAGCTGCCCTCCGCAACCGCTGCTGGAGTAGCTGAGGAAATGCGCACAAACCTGCCCCCTCCTTCCCTACCTACATCCTAGCGAGCTCACAGCTCCCTGCTCCTCCCCTTGCGCGTGTGCAATAACGCCGCGCTCCTCCCCAACTTCCTCCCTTGCGAACACATCAAGCCACCATCCTAGGCTCTCCCTCGCATGCTTTAGCTTGCACCTAAACCATATGTAATCCCCCTTCGACTTTATGCAGTAACATCACGGAGACGCCGACGGTGTTGGACACCACGACGGCTGCAAATTCGCCGGGAGTGTCCACATACTTGCTTACGCAATAAATGCGCCACTAAAATTACTAGTTTGCAAGCGTGTGGACAACCGACCAGCTTTTTTTTATTTTTCATGTCACCTCGTTCCCTTCGCAGCCCAAGTGGCTGGCGTGAGCACCACTGTGGTCAGCCAGCCGTTTGGCTGGCTCAAGCTATTTATTTCAGTTCAAGTTTATTTGCATCTATACCTGTACAGATGACAGTAGTACAGACAAAAAGTCAAATGAATTCGGCTTGACAAGGGTCTGTACCCCTACAGAAATGGCATTGTGCACAATAAAGAGAACATAAACATACAATAATGGATAAACGAGAAAAAAAAAGTGAACATTAGTGAACATTGCATAACAGAAATGCATATGGGTAAAAAAAAAACGTAGAATGCTGCAAGAAATTATATTACAGAAAGCGAATACTGCACTACTCTTTGCTTTCCATCAGTTTCTAAACAAAGAATAGAATGCTCCAGTACTTTAGAACCTGCTGCTACAAAGCTTTCCTTACATTAGAGCGTTTCCTTGTTGTTCAGTCATCGTTCTCGAACTCGCCACCGGCGGTAGTGATGGTCGTCTGCCACATGCTTACGAAGGAGTTTTGTAAGCACGGGCCCTGATTAGGAAGTATATCTATGAGGCGCAACTTCTATTGTGGCTGGCGCATCCTAGTGGTGCCGTGTAAAGGGGCAATACAGGACATCTCATCACGCTAAAGTACGTGCACAACGACAAGAAACTGGGCGCCTTAGCTTTAAGTGTAACGTTTACCTTGAGAGAATGGCACATACAATATTGTAAGCCGTGGCAATGAGATGAGAAGGCGCACAAGCGGAGCTAGATTATCTCTAGTGGAGTAGTCGAAGCCAATTTGTGAAATACAGAGAAACGTTGCCAGACGAGTGGCTATGCCACCATTCAAAGGTTCAGTTCGGCTATATTCAATGGTAGCTAAGTGATCACGTAGGCATCAAGAACACCGCCCAAAAATTATCGAGCGGCACCTTTAAGAGGGCCGTATCAGCAGAATTGTGACAGCATACGCAGAAAAGAAAAATAGGTAGAGAAACAAAACAATGCCAGGACAAAGAAGGACACAGGGATGGAAACATTACGCCGAGTTACGGGAAAAACAATTCGAAAGCAACGCTGATATTTTCATTAAGATAAATACACGACGAGAGGGAAGCATTTGTGTGCCTGGCTGGTAATGTGTCAAGAGGCTTTGCGGTGAAAGCTCCATACTTTTTTGTGCGTCGTCTCATTTTGCATCGCGCAACCAGTTATAATGACTCGGTATGAATAATCTGCTCACAAGAAGACATTTGTCCTATTTTAGGTCACAAGAATCGCAACCTCTATTTCTGACGCCTTATATCGATGCCTGTGATTATGAAACTGCAAAAAATTTGAGCAAAGTGCCACTTTTCGAAATGATGGCGAACGTATCAGCTTACTCTGGACTGATCACAGTAAATAGCACGTACAACAGCAGCCTCTTCTTCCTTTTCTTGGTCGCAGAGGTAAATACCTTCAATTTTTACGAGTCACGTCTTTCATTGCCACCTCTCACCATATTAGGATTACGTGTCTGGTTTGCGCTGTCACATCACCGTTTCATGTTTTTTCCCCAATTACACTGCTCATTTGAGAGAAAACGGTTGTGGGTAGGGGCGAGTACTCAGTCAAGTGACAAGAACAATACAAAACAAGCTCCGCCTATATTTAGGTAATATTGTTAGCATTATTGACAAAAAATTGTGTGGTCTTACATGTGAAAAACCCCTATTGTTTATAATGGAATGTTAGAGCGCGGCAACCGACGGAGACAAAGGAGGCACGCAAAGTACACAGGCACAGCGCTCACTTTCAACAAAAATAATTATTTTGCTGTTGCGCAGCTAGCTTTAAAGCCAACACTTGGCAAAAAAAAAAAACCAACCAACAAGAAGATCACACATGCGCACAGAACCTGCTCGTACCGCTATCGCACCCTGGAAATTGAATCAAGGTAGGTCAGCTCATTTTCACACGAGGCTATCGAGGGACAACTGATACCGTTATTTCCCGCAAAGGAAATTGCGACAGCCTCGACAATTTTTCTGTTAAGGCTTGATTTTCTCCTAAATTTCCCGTCTCTGCCTTTTTCAAAAAATCTTTTACCAAAACAGCTCGCTTAAACAAGACTTACTTTCAGAGCCTTCGTACATGTCGTCGCGTCTTGATCATCGGTTTAAAGTGTTCATTCCTTTCTGTCGCACAAATGTTTTCTCTGACTCATTTCTGCCGAAAACCAGTGCCGAGTGGAACCGCCTTCCCCCCTCCATCGCCTGCATCGAGGAGGCATCATCTTTCAAGACTGCAATAACTGATTATCTTTTGAATTTATCACCTTAATACTAATAATTGTTTGAGCATGTATTTTTTATTATTATTGTACCCACCCCCCTCTGTAACGCCCTTTTGGGCCCTGAGGGTACTGTAAATAAATAAATAAATAAATAAATACAATCTTGCATTTGCCGAAAACAGGTTTGAACCCACAGTCGCGACAGTGCCATGCCTAGATGACCTTGAATAGTGTAAACATGGTTGTGGCGTTCCTTGAGCGAATCGTTATTGCGTCGGGCGGTTTGCCCGGTGAAGAGTTTACCACATGAGGTAGGTGTCTAATATACGATACACTGGGCACACTGTGTGAAGCGCTGTCTGTGATTAATGCTCTTTGGAAGACAACGCTAGTTTGCTTACTCCGAGACGCGAGTTTTCTAAGCGCGAAAGAAGCAACATCAACATTTGCACTCCGGCAAACTTTCGTAAGGTTGTGTGAGATTCCATGAAAATACGGAATAACTGCCTTTGTTACGTTGTCTCGACTTTGCCCTTCTGTGATCTGTGTCCTTTCGCTACCAGCTCTTTTAACTTTCTTGAGTACGCCTTTCGCGACACTAACCTGCAAACAAGGCGCATCCAGCTGCGCTGAGGCGGGATACCTGCGACCGAAAGCTTTCTTCCGCCTTACGCACACAGGATTTCTTCAAGACGTTTGAAAGGCAAGAGGCACCAATACTTCTTCTCACGAATTTAGAGTGCACAGACCCAAATGGAAGTAAATGCCTGTTCGCCCTTGTCTCAAGCAACAAGCACACATTTTGTGTCAAAAACTGAAGGTGCCAGTCTCAAAACCGAATGTTATTTTCTTCAAAAAGCTCAGGCGTCGAAGTTCGGGTACCGAGTTCAACCAACAAGCCCAACTCTGCCCTATCCTATATGTGAGGCACGCCGTAGTGGGTGACTCCGGATATATTTTGACCACCTGGATTTCTTTAATGTGCAGCCGATGCACGGTGCCCGAGGCATTTATTTTTCATTGCACCTCCGCAGAGGTTATACAGTTATACGTATACAGTTATCCGCAGACAGTTATACGTCCCGAACATGTCCCTGGTGTAGCAACCACACAGCGACACTCGCGCACATAACACACGAATGCACCGACCGTCCAGGCGACGCAATTTCGCCACGAGTCACAACACACACACTCACTACGTGGTCTTGGGAGGCGAGACTCTCCGAACTGGACCTGGGAAGCCAACTGGCGACCCTCGACCAGGCCCGGCGAGCCGCGATCGCCAGTGGAGCCCTGTCAGAGGGAACCACCCAGGAATAAACCGCGCAACGTTTTCTGCAATAATAAAGTTTCTCCTCCTCCTCCTCCTCCTCCTCCGCAGAAATACGACCTCAAGGGCAGCAGCAAATGCCATGGCTGCTATACAACCACAATGGGTTGTATAGAGCCAAAATCTCGAATATTATTGGTTTAAAAGGCAAATTGAAGTGGAAAGCTTGAACTAACGGCAGTACCAGATTTCTTCTAACGCCTTCAGCAAGAGTGCGTTGTGTGGTTTTCTAATATACTGCACAGAGTATAACTCAGAAGACTAAAAGAAAAAACAATGATCCGAAGCAGCAAATGCAGTGCGTACGGAGATGCAGAATTCAGAGTAACAATAGAGAAAAACAGGGAAGGAGCATGAACTCACATACCAACACCAGAAAGCCAGCCTCCAGTGCCACCACTTTATATTTTCTCGTGCTAGTCCGCTAGTCTGCTCGTGCTTGTTAGCCCCGGCCTCTCTCTCGAGGCCGGGGCTAGCAAGCACGAGCCAGCGTCACGCTCGTCACGTAGCGCCGCAGCCAATGGGAAGTTAGGTGCCGTTTCGCTGCGCCAGACGCCGCTGGCTTTTTATCTCAATGGGCCATTTGATGCTTTCGCATCACAAATAATTACGCAGTACATAGCGTGATCAAAGCCACTTAATGGGTTTTTATGACGAGATAACACTATTTCCGTCACAGTTCATGCCCTCTTTCAAGAAAAATTATGAAGCTATTTACTTCTCGTAATTAGACCGATAATTAGCGCACAGTAATATTTCTGGTGATGGAGGAGGACTGATGACTTAACACCATAGGTCTCATAGTCATATATTGTATTAGTGTTTTTGACAGCTTGGCTAACGTTATCAAGGACACACTGCACATGAATTTATCTCTATCTTGACAAAGCATTTGATTAATTCGTTAACCTTCACTATGCTATCTGGCTTTTAACCAATGTTCGCTGCTGTGATGTCACGCTAAGCTACTTCGACAAAGACAGTCCGCGTGCATCTGCTGTCATACTATTTTATTTTTTAATTAGTGTTGCTTTAATTATGCCCCATAAATGAAGGCAGTTCTCTTTCAGACACCCAGGCAATCGATCAGGTTTTCTTTAGTACTGACGAAATATCCGAATGAACTTCTGAAATTTCTTTTTCGCAAATAATCTTATTCAACTCATTTCAGAAATTTGAATTTTCTGGTTTCCCTGTTAAAAATAAGGGAGCGCTAAGCTTATTGTGTAATGAATATTTTTAGTTGGTCCCATGTAATTTCTTATCTCCTCATCAAGAAAAGGGAACAGTCCACGCCTCCCCAAATCCAAAAAGTCAGATTGTACCTAACGACCATCTCGTGCTTCTCTAGGGGAACACGAGCGACGCACCTATCCTGCTGTGGACACAAGGCGGCCCAGGCCAGTCGTCGCTGTTTGGTCAATTCCTGCAAAATGGGCCTATTGCGTTCGACGCAAATCCGAACATCTCAGTAAGGACCAATACGCTGCAAAAAAACATGAGCGTCATTTACCTGGATGTACCAGTTGGGGCCGGTTTCAGCTTCGCGGATAGCCTGGACGGCTACTCGACCAGCTTGGAAGACATCACACGGGACGTGATGGAATTTCTTAGGCAATTTCTCGAGCTCTTCAGCGAATTGAAAAATCGGGATTTCTACCTCGCTGGAGAATCTTACGCAGGTTTGTACGGCTTTCTTTTTTTTTTCGCAGCGCATACCAGTACAGAGAAGAAAATGCATGCAGGTAGAACAAACTGCTAAGTGGTATCTCGAACAAACATTGATTGCTTCCATTTGCTATGGCTCTTTTTATACGTCGGCATTGCGGAATGTTCTTTGGTAGCCAAGCTTCGCAACCGTTTCTTCCGCTCACAGCCTCAGGAGCGTACAGTGTTCTACTGACAAACACTTGGTCAGATGTTTGATAGCTCACTGTTCTGACGTAATGCAATGGTGACGCCATAAAATACATCAGTTCTACGCTCAGATTAGCGTTATGTAAGCAACACACTATAGCCAGGGGTCACCTACTGATGTATTACTAATATTAAGTAATACATAAACGATGGAGCACGCAGATAAATATTCACTTACCTCGACTTGATAGTCATGACCACCACACACAGGTGCGACTTATAATAGGGCTCGAATACGCATGTTAGAGTGTAATAAATCTCCTTAAAGAATATATATTTTGTTCTGTAGTTTCATATCTGTAATGCATAAAATATCTCGCTAATTAGCGCCTCTTTCGCGGTCCAGCCACGCTCTTATAGAAGTTTACACCCTTTGGCGTATACCTTGTCCCACAACAAGGACCACCATTGGCCTTGCTTGCGTTTGCTTTCTTGAAAACTCCGCGCTCGCTACTTTCCTATCGCGAATGCTATGTCACGCTGATAACCCACATGCCATTCGTGACTTCGAAGTGCCGGTATCGCAGCAATAAAGCAAGGAAACTCTGGCAAGACAGAAGACGATTATCGTTATGGAACAATATACTTTTCAAAGTTGAGCGTGCAACTGGTACTTACTATATGAATATGTGTTACATCGCAGTTAATGTTGTGAATTATGTTGTTGCTTAGCGTAGTGACATTATGAACATGATAACATCATATAAATGAACTTGCTGTTGAGCAATGGCATATTTAGCATGGATTCTGGTTTCAAAGCTTCCTAGATAATCACAAGAAGATATGTTGATTAGTTTTCTAACTGATGAGGCACTGCAATTGCCGCTACAAATACATGCAGATAGAAGCTGGAGATAATGACGTACATATTTGAGGCTACCGCCATTTAGTTATGTGTTAAACGTAAACGTTTTAATAAATTCGTTTAGCATATGGAATCCTTGACACCTGTCTAGCATTGTTGCTAGGAGAACACAAAATACTAGTAAATGAGGAAGAAAAGTACGTAAGAATTACAACGGTTCGGTATCGCAGGCGAAGGCCAAAACTATACCTGCACCGCTGTTCTAAACATATACCCGTATGATGCCACACTAGCGTAGTTCAGTGCTTTCTCTGATCATTACTGTGCCTTTAGTGGCCACTGTGGCACAGGCTTAGGAAAAGTTTCAGCAGCACGTCCGAATATAGGCACGCTTATATTTCTGAACTGCTTATGTGTACCTGTGCGAGACAAGTACACTCGCATTACTGTAAAGCGACAGCGACACCGTGCGAATAATTATGCGGTAAAACAGCAGGCAACCAAGCACTTATATCGTAAAACAACAGCGAGAAAGACAAGTATGGATTTCATTAGTTACACAGACATTATTTAGGCTCAGAGAAGTTTATATTAGGGCAGTCATGGCCCTTATAATACAAGTTTGACCGCGTGGCATCTATTCAAGGTTCGTCAAGCATCCACGAATCGCACACACACAAAAAAAATAACTGAAAAGAACGTGCCACCATTCAAAGGAATTAACAGATACCTTTTCTCCTGAGCATTCTTCCTCCTCACTAAATCCATTGGGTAAGTCGGCCTATATTTTTTCTTTTTAAATATTACTGAAAACTAACCGAGGTGAGGCTGATTATCTGCATAGAGAGTAGATGAAGACAAGGAGTATAATAAATCACCCCGATAGGGAAACACGCGACGTGTAATGGGCTTGAGAGAGGGCTAGTTGGTGTTTCATGTTAATGTGAATTGCAGCAGAAACTGGGATAACGAAAGGAAACGACGAATACAAGCACATCACCACTGTAACCATGGCCAAGTCGTTGATTGTCCGCCTCCAATGCGAGAGGTCGCGGGCGCAACACCACGCGGCCGCCGTTTACCCGCCGGTTATCCGAATGGGCACAAGCGTCCCCCAGCCCGATACTCGGATTTCTTTAAGGGTCAATCGTCCTGGGAAAGGAGCCAGTGCCATGCAAATCCCATCGACACTTGCGGGCGCAACCAAAGCCTGAAATAAAGGAGGTTTGGGTCACTCTCACGGCGGACATATACATCCCATGTGGTTTCGCAATGCCCCCTGGTCGGGGGCGGAAACCCGTTTCCAAGCGTCGAAGTCCAATGAGGGCCGAGTATCTACCAGGATGCCACTTGTGCTTGTTTTAACGGTACGTACTTGGCGGCTGCATTAGCCTGTCTCCCACAGACACTGCGGATGCTCTTCAACAAGGCCATCTTTGGCTGTACAAAGAGCGACCAGAGTCCGTGCATAGCGGCCCCATGATTATACAACCCCGTATCTCCCGCATTCGAGGCGGATGCTATACAACTAGGCAATCGCTGCGGTTCTAAAATGGAGCGTGGTTGTTTCATGTCGCCAATTTTCCAATGAGTGGGTGTCCTTACAAACTATTGGAGCTTCTGTAGTTTCCGAACACCAGGCCGGTACCGTGCTTGTATCTAATTTACCGCTAGGTACCCGGCGGCAGGATTCGTCTGTCTCTCGCAGCAGTGGCGAATGGTCGACCATTTCACCAAAGCTGTGGGAGAGTTCGGGGGGCGGCGACAAGGGGCGCCTATAGACCCTCGAAAATCTCTATATGGCCCCCTTTCGAGATAAACCATATAAATAACTGCGCGCCAGATGGTGGTTAATCTCTACCTATTAGGTTACAGTGGGTTTCTGGCGACCCTTAAATTAGAACTCAGTTCCTCCCACTTCGTGAATCAATTATTCATGAAAACTGCGGTCATTAGCCTATCAACCTGTTGTTTTAACAGTTCGCAATAGTATTTCCCTTAGCGTAGATATGGTGTTGCAGGTGCCACAAAGAAGAGAATCAGGAGGACTGTAAGAATAAGTTGCCACCAAAGTGTATTGCGTGTACACTGTTCCTGGGGTGAAGAAAGGAGCCCGCAAAGTTTGAAAATACGATGTGACTATTTTCCAGTCTGGACGGGATAGAAGCTCTTGACTATTACAACACTCCAAGGGTAGCTCCTTCTCGTGAAATTCCCTAAATCATTTTCTTGGACTAACTCTGTTACAATTTTCTTAAGCGGTTCCCTAACGAAAGGCACTTCGCCTTTCACGTAGAATGACCTTTCCTTCATTCAGGCTTCGGGCATAACTGTGATTCCACATAGATATAATCGCCGTAGAATTAAAGGAATTATTGCACTATTTTATCATCCCGAACCCAAGTGGTTGGTTCTTTTTCTGATGATTTGTAAGAGCGGTGTGAGTTAGTAAGGATTCATTTACAGTTGTATACATATCATAATAGGTGAGCGTGGCGGACAGGCCATGAAATTCGCAAAGCTTCGCCTCCATCCCCAAATTCACCTCAATGTTGATTTACTCTTTTACAGCAAGGTACTCTGTTGCCATCGCCCACCAGCTGCTAACAGATACGAAAAACCTACCCCTTCAACTTAAAGGAATAATTGGGGGAAATGGATTTCTTGGCCCCATACTGGACACGGTCAATTCGTCGGAATTTCGCTACCAAACCTCAATGCTGGACGACAATGGACGCATGCAGTTTGACATGAGGTTCCAGTACATGAAGAACTTGTCAATGACAGAAAACGCTACTCAAGTTCCGGCTATATTATTCAGTACGATTTTCGCTGACCCTACGCAGCAACGACCCAGCTGTTTTCAAAATCTTACCTTATACAATGACCATGCGAGCCCTCTGTACACTGAGAGACCATACTATATGCTTGCGTGCTTTTTCTTCTTAAACTCATCTTTGGAGTTAAGGAGGCAAATTCACGTCGGAGACAATGCTATTTTTCGCTTCTCTGAGCTAACCCTTCTTACTAAGCTTGCGCCCGACGTTTTGAGAGATATCAGTAATCTCACGCAGCGTGTGTTGAACGAAACAAGGGTTTTGTTCTACACTGGTCAACTGGATGCACTTTTCCCTTCGGTCAACCAGCGAGCCTATTTTTCTACCCTGCAATGGGCACACACTGACCAATATCGCCAAGCCCCACGAAAACCTTGGAGCCCAGCCGGTCGGAGCCCGTACATGGGTTTCGCTGGCTACATGAAGCAAGCAGCGAACTTTACGGACGTTGTTCTGCTTGGAATGAGCCACTACGGTGCCGCAGAAAAACCAGATGAAGCTTACTACTTGACTACAGAATTCGTAGCAAACCAACTTGGAGCTATTTGAGCACCAAACGCAGCTAAAGCAGGAGTTCCTTCAGCTCCCGACACAGTTCAAACATAAGATGTTTCAGACGTTTCAGTAAAATATCAGCAAAATAAATATCAATAAAGTATAGCCACACTTGTAAGTCAGTCAATTATCATTTGTAGTGCATTCTCATTGCCACTGGTTTGCATTTGTTCGTTCGTTCTTTCGGTGACAGAAACATGACACAACGCTTGCTTTAAACTATCACGACGAATCAATCAATCAATCAATCAATCAATCAATCAATCAATCAATCAATCAATCATGTTTATTTAACGTGTCCATAGACAATCGTAAGGTCTGGGTGTTGGCGCACTGTAAAAAAATACAAATACATGTAAAGGAAAAAGAAACATGAAATAGAAAATGACAATTATGAAAAGGAACAGCATACAGTCAACAGAAGCCAAGGTGAATTCACGACAGAAAGGCGGAGAAAGAAAACAAACACTAGCAATGCGTGAGAGTCAATAAATATAAATTAATCAGTTAAGCCTTTACATTGTGTGCCCCCCCCCCTCCAAAAAAAACAGCAACGCGAGGTTTTAATACTGGCGCACAGGCGCATACAAAATATAAGGTACAGCTTTAAAAATACACAAAGGCAGAGAAAAGTGGATGTATAGAAAACTCATTTAGCATAATATTCGTAAAGAACAAAGAACGTGGAAAGTTGCTAAAGGAAACTCTTATGAGTCGACAGAGGTGAGGTGAACCGAAAATATAGCGAAGATTAGTAAGCAAGTAAAATAAAAAAAACACTGCACAGTTAAATGCACAAACGTAAGGGAAAGTGAATAAAGAAAGGAAATACGATTCATGCCCAATATAAGCAAATGCTACGCATCAAGAACTATATATGTACGAGAAAAAGAAGAAAAGAAAAATATAGCAGCTGTAACTTGAGTCATTTCGTCAGGCAAGCTTACAATTTTCTAAATCACCTGACCAATGCGCGCGCGTACGTATACCGAGGAAAACCAGCAGATGAGATTACCAAGCAGTGAACATAACGACAAAAGGGACTCATAAAAACATTTCGCTCAAGCACTCCGTATAGATGGTTAACCAGCGAAGTTGAAACGTGCGGTCCCAGTGTTTATCACTGGGTTAATCCCGATGGTTCACCAAAAAACGGCTTGGCAGGCTGCCGGATCGTCGGTACGCAGTTGCTGCTTAGGCTAGGCTGCACGAGACTGTTCATTTGTCCGGGCTGCAGCACTGGTATGGCGCAGACGATCCCATTTCCGGTTCTGCTCGCGCGTTGCTGATCGAAAGCTGCCTGCTCCTAAAGAGTACGTATGACGCAGGGCCTACGAAATTCGGACCCGGAGAGAAGCTGCTGCGCGCGCGTTCGGCTGCGATGGAGAGCAGCGACGTCACTACTGGCGCTGCTAATGCAACACCACCTAGATAGCACAAGGCTGTTCACTAAGATCCTTGGCGTCATGTCAGCTGGCCCGACTTCCATAGAATCTAATGAGGATGCTCCCAAATAGGCAACAATGATTTTGACGTCACTCCTTTCATCCCGCCAACCGTGTCAATGGAAATTTCGGGCCAGGTAGCCTGACGTCATGGATCGGAGTAAACAGGCCTTGTACTGCCTAAGTTTTGTTGGCAAATCCTGCGCCTCTATATCTCTTTTTTTGCGCATGCGCATGGGGTTGCGCCAGGGGAGTTTTCGGCGTACAGGCGAACGACAGACAGACGGACAAACGGACGGACGAATCCGCTAGCCATATAGAGCTTCGCTGTAAATATCCGAATCCGCGAAATAGGTATCATACAGATTTCGAATTCTTTACAGAGCAGAATGTTTGCAGCCAGAGACAAGGAGGTACGAAGATCGAATAATAATAATAATAATAATAATAATAATATTAATAATAATAATAATAATAATAATAATGGCCATCAAAAAGCCAAAACAACATAAACAGGCCGGTTTAAGACTCAGTTGGCTTGTAGGACCGTGCCTATGAATATGATACACATTGCGAAGAAGAAAAAAAAAACAAATTGATGAGACATGTGGAATACATAAAATGAATGAAAATGAACGGAGAAGAACAAGATATTATTTGTTTATGTACTTAAAACGAAGGAAGTTGAAGTAAATATTACGATGCAAAAATAGTTCTGGAAATTCTGGCATAGATTATTAGTTATTATTAAGTATTCAACTTCACAAAGTAATATAGTCAAAGCAAAAGTGTCAATGAGAATATTGTAAACCATCCTGAAAAATTCCCGGCCCATCTTCCTCTCGCTCTATACGACCTACGTAAAAGATTTTTCCAAGCCTGAAAGAAAGCGATTGATAACGCTAAGCAAAAAATCAGAAGTAAGCAAATGGAGGACAAATATTGACTGCAATTTTCCAATAATTAACTCAACAGACGACGATAAAATCGTGTTTTCATCTTATTTTGAGCCGCTATTACTCATGTAGATAGTGTAGCCCCGTGTGAAGCAGCAGCGCCTGCCCACCGCCTCCTCTGTTGCATTGGCCAAGGATTCCTCTATCCGTTTGGTGCACATTACGCGTCGTACTCGTTCTCGTGACCATCCACAAGGAATAACACAGTTGTCATTTTCGCGGAATCAACAGGGCTATATCCATCTTTACGCTCTAAAATTGAAAACAGCGTAAAGAAACGTACAAGCCTATCTTAACTGCTGTTATCAGTGTGTTACTTAACAAACTAGCCCAAGGTATTCCATACTTTTGCGTTTCGGTCTACTTGCTAGCCCGATAGACCGTTTTGTGCCAATTATATTCGAATCTCGAGTACCGAGCGAATCTGTTAAATTGACTTTTCATTGGTATTTGTAAAGAACGCCCTTGCTTCTTAGTGGACATTTACAAACAGAGACCGTGTGACCAAGTTGAGCTTATTTTCTATAGGAACCGCTTCGCTTAACACAAACTTGTGGCACTCGATCATGTACAGGCCGCACATGCCTGCCGTGTTACCACCACGACGGCATGGTGATGGCTCTACGACAACGATGGGCTAATGTCAAAGGCACGAGGAGAATGAGACGGCACTGAATAACTACAACAACGTAGCTACGACTGCACGACGGAAGGACGATCACAGCACGACGACCAAAGGGTAAAGACACCCGAGTGACGACGGATTGGCAATAGCCTGAAGTAAGTGCCGGAATCATGTTTAGTGTAGACCATACCTTTATGACGACGACTGCGGAACGGTGGTAGCAAGGTGGTGAAATGAAAGTATGAAAATGGCGCCATTGCAGTGGCATGACGATGCTAAACTGATTAGGATGGTGGGACGACCAAGGCATGACGACAATGATATGACGAAGGTGGAAGGACGACGACGGAGTGAGGACAAAGACAGGACGAAAATAGTATGACGGCAGTGGAGCCCCTACGACAGGACGCCGTAGATGGAATAGCCACAACGGCATGATGGCGACTCTCTAACGACGACGCAATGTCGATAATGGCATCACGACTACAGTAGGGCGATGACATGGCAACGATGACGGCATGAAGGTGGCGAGGTGGCAACGCAGTGACGGCGACATAGTGAAGACGACAAAATAACGACGACGATGAAAACGAAGGAATGATCAGAATGGCATGAAGGTGATGAAACTACGACAATAAAATGATGACGAAGGCATCACAGTTATAGTCTGCTTGTGTTGGAGTTCCCGTCCTCACTTGTGTGGGTCCCCTGCACGTACCGCAGTATGTCTGACGTATGTTCAGCCTTTGTCCGATAAAGGCCATTGGTGCAATACTGTAGCCAGGATCGAGCACGGATGACAACGGTACGATGATGGCGGCGTGATGACGATGACTATATGTCGACGACGGTGTGTGAACAATGACGTCACGAGGAGGGAGTGATAGTGCTGGGAGTACTGTGCGATGTGTAACCCTATAGGTACTATAGGTACTGCTATTACTGCTGCAGCAGCAGCAGTAGTAGCAGCACCATTAGCGAGAAAATGGACGAACGATGGTAAGAAAGTTCCGCTTATCGCAACAAAATGCCACTGTCAGCATCCTAAGCATTCAGTGTTTATTTTAAATATTCACGTAAAACAAGCGGAAATACATCGAAAGAATTTCTGGAGGGCTTCGACCTAGAATTTGGTTTAGGTCGCACAAGTCATAAAACCAGTACCAGTAGCCGTGCTCAAGAATGTTTCCCTAACATCACTAAGCAGTGTGTGTAACTAAAGTGTCATCAACATATGCCTTGCCGCCTTCTGTTTTTGTTGCTTTCTCTGAGTGTTGCTCTCAGTAAAAACGCTCAGTCAGGAAATGTTTCAGACTATACACATGTCCGTGGGCGTCAAATGAATCTGTATATAAAAGATTATATAAAAGATAAAAGATTGACCGTATCAATGGCTTCTGTCCTGCATACAGAAGCCATTGATACGGCCTACCATTCCTTATGATAAATATATCACGCTGCGTCTCAGCCACATTCCTTTTCTCATTCATTCTGTGATTTTCCATTCGAGTACACCACCTAAAAACGCTATTATTTATTCCGCACCTGAATCACGTATTCTCATCAATAAAAATTTGACATTGAAGAACTGGTTATTGTCCTTTTCCTGCCGATGGTGGTCATTCTTTTTGTCGTGTTGCACTGTACTGATCCTTCTGCCCCCGCATTTATTACGCATCGCTATAGTACATGATTTCTCTGTCGTCGCTAAGTGGTTTCGTAGGTACTTTGTATGCAAGACATTCATCTTGCTGCGTGCTTTCAGGAAAAAAATTTTCTATATTGAATGCGTCGAATTTTGGTTGTACAACTATAACATTGTACATTATTAGCACGGACGTTGTTTATTTTATGCCAAGTAACTATGCAAAGAAGTGCGAAGTGACAAAGCTAAGTTAACGCCAAGTTTTTATGCATTTTTTGAAAATTTTATAGGAATGTACTTGCGTGTCTGTTCATGTGCGCACGTTCAGTGAAGAAATCGGATGTTGATATTCTTGATATAGTCACAGAAATGAAAGTGGAAGAAGCGTTTGCTGACTGGTGGTGTTTGTAATTGCTTGAGCCACTAACAAATTCGCGATGTGCTTCCTAATAATACGAATTCACATTACCCGGATATCAGGTTCGATCCAATCTTCCCAAATGACGCGAAACTACTACCTTACGGCATCTTAAACGTCATGTTACAGCCACCTCAGCACTCTGGGAACAAATATTATCATTGCAACAGATGCATCACAGTGCGAGGAAGAGACTGGCATTGGAATATTTTGTCCTGCACTCGACTGGTGTTTTTCTTTAAGATTGCCTGATTGTGTGCATGTTTTTCTGGCCGGGTTTTTAGCAGTAATTCTAGCTTTACGTAAATTGGACCAAATTACTACAACCGCTGCTATTCTTACTGACTTCCTTTCCGTATGCTCTTCCCTTACCGCTACTAATGATTCACCCATGCTAAAGATCTTCGATTTGCTAGTTCCTGCCCATATGCAATGTGCTAAATCCATAGATAGTCACAAATTTATGCTCCATAATAATTTGCAATAATCCACCCATTTCTTGGCCAATCCCCCATCGTGAGTTGGAGCCACACACGTGCAGACAACAACAACAACAACAACAACAACGACGACGACGATGACGACGACGACGACAACGACAACAACAAATTAATTGGTGACGAGGTAATGACCGCAACGTCGTGACGACGGACTGACGACAATGTGGGGCAACGCTAGATTGACCACCATGGTATGACGATGGTGGAGTAACGTGGACGGCAAGACGACGAGAGTATGGTTATTCTGGAATAATGACGGTACGGCGACAGCATGAAGACGTCGGAATGACGAAGACTTGATGACGACTGCACGAACAAACTTAGGTAATCACAACATAGCGACGACGGCAGATCGAGTATGGCTAACATGATGACGATACAGTCGCTACGTTCCTGTGATGACGATGTTTGCATTCAGACGACGTGAAGCTTGATATATATATATATATATATATATATATATATATATATATATATGTCTACAGGGAGTTCCAGCGAACATTTTCAAAATTCTTCTAAAGCTGTCTGTGGCCGATATCAGAATTATAGTTCGTGAGCTGGTCTACTCGAAGCGTTGCACAATACTTGCACACATAATTGAGAAGCAAAATAGACTAATTATTAACAATTCACTAATTATGTTTTACCTAATTATATTATGGCCCATATTGCAGTTTACAAATTGAAGCCGGGGAGTGCACAAGGCGGATCCACTCGGAAGGAATTTTCAAGATGACCCCAGTTACGAGATATACATTCCAGGACTTTGCGGGTAAATGCATTGGCGTTCCAGGTAATTCGTTAACAAAACTTCGTTTCATGGACAGAAGCACACAAGGAACTGGAACGGCAATGCATTTCTCCGCAAAGTTCGGGAATTTTTATCTCGAAATTAGTGTCGTCCCGAGAATTCGTTCCAAGTGGAGCCGCCTTGCAAAGTCCATTGCTAGAATTTGTAAATTGCAATATGGGTCATAAGATAATTAGCGAAAAGTTAATAAGTGAATTGTTGTTAATTAATCGATTTTGCATTTATATTTCATGTGCAAGTAGAGTCGGTCACTTCGAGAGACCGGCTCACAAACTAGAATTGAGCTATCTGCCACAGGCAAGCTTTAAAAAGTTTTTAAAGTGTGCACTGAAACACCTTGTGTGTGTGTGTGTGTGTGTGTATATATATATATATTGTTACGGGGGTTAAAAACGGTCAGCCAAGAGGGGAGATTTCGTACGTGACGTCAGTTACTTGGCACAAGACACGGTAAGGGCCGGAGTAGCGTGAAAGTAACTTCTCCGAGAGGCCAACGCGTGGCGACGGCGACCAAAAGAGAACCAGGGCACCCGGTGTGTAATGGACCTCACGATGGCGGGCGTCATATAAGCGCCGCTGATTGTCCTACGACTCCACAAGTTGACGTCGGGCAATGTGACGTGCTTCTTGTGCTTTGAGGATGGCTTCACGGGCGTACTCGGATGTCGAATTCAGACTAGCAGGCAGAGCGGTGTCGAAAGGTAACGTAGGGTGGCGGCCAAACAAGAGGAAACAAGAGGCGAGACGAATTAAAGGCGAAAGTAACGAACGACAACGCAACGTCCCAGTTGCGATGGTCATCGAAGACATACATGGACAGCATGTCAGTGAGGGTGCGGTGAAGGCGCTAGGTTAGACCGTTCGTTTGTGGATGGTAAGCAGTAGCAAGTTTGTGTTTAGTCGCGCACGAGTGTAGAATGTCATTGACAACTTTAGAAAGTAGCGGCCTCGGTCGGTGAGGAGCTGTCGAGGGGAGCCGTGGTGAAGGATGACGTTTTCTAGGAGGAAGCTTGCGACATTGGTTGCACAGCTTGTCGGGAAGAGCCCGTGTGATTGCATATCAGGTGGCGTAGTCTGTTGCTACAGCAATACACTTGTTTCCCGAAGCAGACGTAGGAAAAGGGCCTAAAAGATGAACACCTACATGGAAGAATGGTTCTGATGGTACGTCAAGTGGTTGAAGGCGACCAGCAGGGAGTCTCGTCGGCTTTTTGCGTTGTTGACAAAGATCACAAGCAGCGACATAACGGCTGACTTCACGGTATAGACCAGGCCAAAAGATGTGCCGATGAACGCGGTCATAAGTCCGGGACACGCCAAGGTGACGTGCAGTCGGTACATCATGAAGCTGGGCGAGAGCAGTCTGACGCAGATGCTCAGGCACAACGAAGAGTGGGGCAGGGCCGTCCAGGCGCATGCTAGAGCGGTACAGTATACCATCTTGAAGTTCAAACATGTGAAGGGAAGGATCGGGCGTCGTTGAAGTGAGCCGTTGAACGAGGTGTTGCAAGGAGGCGTCCCGACGTTGTTCGGCTCCAATGTCGCGAAAAGCAGCCAGAGAGAGAACGGTGACAGGTATGCCAGCCGAAGAAATGGCAGGGGGGTCTACAGGATGGCGCGACAAGCAGTCCGCATCTTGATGTAACCAGCCGGTCTTGTGTACAACTGAATATTTGTATTCTTGGAGGCGCAGAGCCTAGCGGCCAAGGCGCCCTGAAGGATCTTTGACAGACGGAAGCGAACACAGAGCGTGGTGATCAGTGATGACTGTGAATTGGTGGCCGTAAAAATAGGGGCGGAATTTACCCGCTGCCCAAACGAGAGCCAGACACTCGCGTTCGGTGATAGAATAATTGCTATCCGCAGAGGAAAGAAGGCGGCTGGCGCAGGCAATAACACGTTCTCGCTCTTTTTGTTTCTGTGCCCAGATAGCTCCAATACAGTGGCCACTGGCATCGGTACTGACTTCTGTTGGAGCTGACACATCAAAGTGAGGGAGAATAGGCGGGACGTTAGCAGCCCAATCAGCTCGGTGAAAGCACCAGCTTGCTCAGGGCCCCAAATGAATGCAACGTCTTTCTTGAGGAGCTAATTGAGAGGGCGCGCAACGTTCGCAAAATTTCGGACAAACCAGCGGAAGTAGGAGCAAAGGCCCAAGAAGCGGCGAACCTCCTTGGCACATGTTGGCACGGGGATGTCTTTGACTGCCCGTACTTTATCGTGATTACGGCGTGCACCAGAAGAATCGACGAGATGCCCGAGTAGAGAAATTTCACGATGACCGGAGTGGCACTTGGACGAATTTAGTTGTAGCCGGAGTCGGAGTTGAGTCGGAGAAAAAACGATCACGTCGTCCAGGTAACAGAGGCAGATGGACCGCTTGGAACCGTGTAGGAGGGCGTCCATCATTCGTTCAAATGTGGCCGGGGTATTACATAAACTGAAAGGCATCACTTTGAACTGATACAGGCCATCGGGAGAAAAACCTGCCTTCTCGCGGTCCATGTCATCGACGGCAATTTGCCAGTAGCCGGAGTGAAGGTCGATAGACGAAAAATATTGTGCTCCATGCAGGCAATCTAGGGCATCGTCAATGCGTGGTAGCGGATAGACGTCTTTCTTTGTTACCTTCTTGAGGTGTCGATAATCGACGCAAAATCGCCAACTGTTGTCCTTCTGTTTGACTAGTACAACAGGGGATGCCCATGGGCTGCAAGAAGGTTCGATGATGTCTCGAGAAAGCATCTTGTCAACTTCGTGTTGGATGATATGTCTTTCAGTTGGGGAGACGCAGTAGGGTCACCGATGGATCGGGCTCTCATCACCGGTATTTATTCGGTGTCTTACGACAGATGTTTATCCTAGAGGGCGTTCTCCAAGGTCGAATATGTCCCAGTATGAGGCAAGGAGGCAACGTAGTTCTTGAGCAAGCTGGGGAGGAAGGTCGGGAACAATAATTTTTGTTAGGGCATTCAAGTCTGAAGGGACAGGGGGCGAAGCAAGAGTTGAACACAAGGAGCTGTCACAAGTTAAAGCCGAAACGTGGTAGTCTCTGGCTGGCGTTATTTGAGCCAGGGATATTCCGCGCGGGAGTACTTGTGTACAGACTCCAAAGTTCACATGCGGAAGGCAGGGCGTGTTGTAAGAAATGGTGACGACGGTGTGAGGTAAAGCGACGTTATGCGAGAACAGGACATCCGGATTAGGAGATACGATGTAGTCACCGTCAGGTACAGGTGGAACGTGGGAGACACCTACGTAGCTAACGGCACGGTGAGGGAGGCGAATATGCTCTGTGGAACATAGCCGTATCGGAGCACTATCGGGAGGGTCAATAGCAGCAGGTAGAGCGAGTTGAAAAGACCAGCAGAACAGTCTATCAAAGCAGAATGTGTAGAAAGAAAGTCAAAGCCCAGGATGAGGTTGCGAGGGCCAGTGCTCTAGTACATAACATAAAACAGAAGTATGATGTCCGGCGACACTCACGCGAGCCGGACACATGCCAGTTACGGCTAGTGGTGCACCGCCGGTGGCATGGTCCACAGGCGAAGAGGCAGGAGTGAGGACATTCTTGAGACGATTCCGAAGCTGAGCATTCATCACAGATACGTGCGCGCCAGTGTCAATCATAGCCGTAACAGGTACGCCATCCACGTTCACATTAATGAGCTTCCGATGCGCGGGCAAGATCAAAAGAGGATTCTTGCGTCGGGTCGGTTTTACAGCATCGCCTCCAGGTGCTGCACCCGTTAGTTTTCCGGAAGGGTGCGCCGGAAGGAGCTAGGGGGTGGTGATCAGCGAGATGGGGGCGATCTGGAGAAGCGGCGACGTGGCGAAGGAGAGCGGCTAGAACGGGTAGGAAGAGAAGTGTCGCCAGCATTTGCTGGCTGCATTTGCGGGGCGAACCGAGGAGCAGCATGAGGGCCGTGGGATGGGTGGTAGGACCAGGGGGTCGAATTCCACGAAGACCGGCAGTGGCGTGAAATATGGCCGATACAACCACAAGTGAAGCATATAGGCCTGCCAACTGGAGTACGCCATTCGGCCGGGTTGCGGTACCGCGTTGGGGCATTCAGGTTGCGGGTGCGTATGACAGTACTGGACGGAGTGTAGTCAGGCCGATTAAGTGAGCAGACGTTGGTCAAGCCAACGTCGGCCAATTCTTGGCGCCCGACGGACTGTATCAATGAGATGGTCGCCTGGCAATTGTCGGGGCCATGGGTTGGGGTCGTGACAGGAGATTCGGCTTCTATTTCACGTCGTTTGACATGGAGGATGTCTTCAGAAGCGGTTGGGTGTGGGCGGACTTCGGAGGTCTTTGCAGGTGGACGTAGCAGCCGTGCTGGGAAGGCGGGGAAATGGCTGGGCAATGCGGCGACTCTTGACTTCTTCAAACCGCCGGCATTCGGTAATGATGGCTTGCACAGTGGAAGAATTCTCGAAGACAAGGAGATGGAAGGCATCATCTATTATGCCCTTAATGACATGTGCAACCTTATCAGGTTCAGACATTTTCGGATCCACATTGCGGCACAGAGCGAGCACGTCCTGGGTGCACGTGAGATAGGATTCAGTGCACGTCTGGACACGGGAAGCGAGGTCTTTTTGGGCGACGCGCTCACGTCCAACAGGCTTGCCAAAGAAAACTTTGAGTTTCCGTTTACAAATGTCCCAGCTGGTAAGTTCCTCCTCGTGGGTCTGAAACCAGACGCGTGCCATGCCCACGATGTAAAATATCAGATTATCGAGCATGATGGTCCCATTGGTTGCTGGTGCTCACCCGCTCATATAGTTGAAGCCAGTCTTCAACATCAGTGTCGTCGGTGCCATAAAAGGTTCCTGGGTCGCGGGGTTGTGCTAGAATGACCATGGGCGTGGGTGCCGACGGGCCCGAAAATTCTTCGCCTTGAGCTGGCATTGTAGACGCAGCCAAGGAGCGCCCGCTGCGTAAATCCGTCTTGATAATGATCCCGCAACCTCCACCAAAAATGTTACGGGGTTAAAAACAGTCAGATGTGGATTTACAGAATATTTATAATAATTAGCGCAGGTGACAAGATGGTAGACAGCGTGCGAATACCAGAGAATCGTCTGGTCTCCAATATACAATATACAATATATATATATATATATATATATATATATATATATATATATATATATATATATATATATATATATATATATATATTGTATAATAATCTAGTTTACATGACACTGATCGGTAAAGATCGGCACAAGCCCGATACAATTTTTCAAGCCGCTGTTGCCCTATAGATCGCAAAGTACCTTTACGGCATGAATTACACATCTCATTGCGCATACCACATGAAACAGCTCATTTTGCCCGGTCCATTCTGGCACTTACTGCGGATATGTGATGGGCCACTGCGCAGGTGGCTGTCCGTAGGCAAATGTCAGCCTTGGTTTGTGTGCGACTGACGCTATCAGCGACGACAGCCCGATGTACTTAGAAAAATAGAGAAGCGTCACTCTACTGGAGCGTACCAGCGCGGACACGGATAATCTGAAATGCCGCACGAGGTGTGAATTCGCATCCAGAAAATACCAAAGTCGAATGGTCCTTGCTGTGCAAAGGGCACCATCATCGTGCACACGGCACGTATGGATGTAAATTGCACAACTGCCGGTTTACATACTGATGACACAGACCCACGATGCGTGCGACATGTGGCCGCTTGTCGTAGCTGGATTTACAATGGCAGAACGGTCGCTATACACAGCTGAACGTTGTCCCACACCATCCGATGCTGCTAAACACTAAGCTACGCATGTCGCATCATGTTGTTATTGTCTCAATTAAGGAATTCGTGCTAACTGCTGTGAAAGGTCACGACGTGGTCAATATGTAGCGAGTGGCGTCTAGGCGAAGTGAGAATGTGGTCGGTTGAAGTGCCGCGTCGATATCACGACGAACACCTCAGTCTCATTGCAAGCACCCTTTGCTGCACGCTTGTGATGTACAGGTTGACTAATCGTACGTTCTTCTTCCGTGAGCAGTGCTGCGTCAGCATTTGATACACAGGAGCTATCTTCGTTTTTGTAGAAAGTCGCGTTCTGCTATGATTCGGCCTATCTTGGTAGATAACAAATAAAATGTTTAGAAGTAGCAAAACAGCCTAAACATAAGTGTCATCCTGTTGAAATATTTGCCAGTGCCTTCCTTTCCTAGCCTGTGCCCTTTAGACTATTCTTGCGCATTATCCATTAGGAAGGTTTTGCAATCCCATGTTTCCTGCACAATAATGCACCGCCACCTTGTACTGAAATTTCAACAGTCTATACGAACAGTTGCATTTCCAGAAATAAGCATACCTATTGTTGGCATTTTGACACGTCTGAGTTCTTCGGATAAGTGACTATCTTTCCAACAAACGAAATACGCACTGTATCCCATATGTGGCAGAAAAAAATATTTGGAAAGTTTTCATTACATTTCGCCCTTGAAATACGCCAAAGATGCTACACGAGCGTCCCTTCGGAAAATAATTATTTCATAAAATTTAACACGAGAGATGTGGGTTGAATGAACGGGATATGATGCGAATACCAGTGTACGCTTGCTTCTGATGCTTACTTCTGATAAAAACTAAAGTAACATGGTTCGCTCGTTTCTTAGAACGTGTCAGGCATCAAGACTAACGTATGAAACCGTGAACACACTAAAGCAAGATTATGGGTGACGTCCACCTCAAGAACTTCAAAACAATTAAACGACAAACAGAAACCAATAGGAATGCTAAATATGAGTAATGCTTTAAGTTAGTTCGGCTTCGCTGCGGTAGCTTTTTTCACAGTGGGTTGAAGGAAAGTTCACGGAATTTATGTATTCTTTTGAACGTGACTTAAGCAGCGCATGTACGACGGGAGTAAGGTTCCCTCGCTTCGACTGAGCGTGTTTTTTTTCAAGAATTATCAGCCAAGAAAGAAGCTTTAGAACATGGCTGTATCTGGAATTGTTGGAGATACATAAAACACGTCACACGCTCAATGCAAGAGAGGAAACCCTCCCACCATTGTACGCGCGCTGCTTACGTCACGGGCTGAAGAATACATAAGCTTCCATGAACTTTCTTTCAACCCATTGTAAACAAGGCTCCCATAACGGTGTTGAAACGTCTTGAAGATTTATTCATTTTTAGCGTTTCTTTTGGTTGGCGTCGGTCGTTTTATTGTTTATGTTTCATCTCGACCAGACGGGATTCCGTCGAAGCCCCGACTTCTATGAATTTTGACAGACAAGAAAGTGCAGCCACAGCACCCTTTGATTCCTCACTTGACATTTTCATGTTCAGGACCAAACCGATATAAAGAACAAACTAACCATTTATATTCACACACACTTCATGCTATTCCGAAGGGCTGCGGATCCCTTCACGAGCGTCTTGGTGTTAACAGGTAGGCAAATATATAACGCCATTATGTGACTGTATAAAATTAAGTATACAATGCGTGGTATCATTAACCGTCTTAAACGCGGTGCTCGAGGCATATCCTGACTATCTTCAGCGTTTAAGCTGAAAATTTTGCTCACCGGAAATATTCTAATAATGGCAAATGTGCTTTATCAATTGGCTGTAACTTTTTGTGAAACAATCAGGATATTTCTTTATCTCTAAAAAGCGTACGTCTCTTTAATGACCTACCACGGAAGTGCCATTAGAATTTCGTGTTTGATAATGAGGCATGCTTAGCGTGGCAAAAACATTTTTGTTACTAGACAAGAAAAAAATATTTTTGGATGGAGGCGATGCTGCTTGCTATATTGACTTACCTTGCAAAATATTTACCTCTTCAAGATGTTCCGGATTAGCATGCACGTTATTAAGTTATAAGCATAATGCAATTTGTTTGGATAGTTGTGTTGCTGCTATAAAACCAACGGTATACGTTTTGTGGAGTAAAACTTGTCAATGGAAATGGTACAAATAATAGAAAAGAAACATATAAACAATAATAATGAAAAAGAAACTGAACTGATCTATACATGGCCTAAGTTTTAATTACGGAAAATTGATTTGTAATCCCGTACCTCAAATACAACTACAAATGCAAGGGCGAACATGACAACGAACACACATAGCGCATGCTTCCAACTATTTATTTCGAACAACGTAATTTTTTTATTTGGACCTCTTGTGCATGTCAACCAGGGTGTGACATCTTGTCAAGCATTGCGTACGCATTTTGGGGTGCACAGATAAAGGTAACACTTAAATCTGCGGCTGTCACTTTTATGGCACCTTAGCTGAAAGTGGCTGTGGAAGCATTGCCAGTTCACTGCATAGGCGTGTCAAATCGAGTCATAGCTACGAACCGCATGTCATCTGCGGCAAATATAGGTGGCTCAACTGTTGCAAGAGAGGGAAATTCGAATGTGGTTCTACAGTCAAGTGTTCCTGTTAACAGTGGGCGCCTCTCTGCACCCTCTTAAACCAACCGAGTGACCAGAGTTATTCACAATGTTGGGCCACTAGACATGTGCTCATGGTTGCGATGCCATTGTAGTCGTGCCATGGTCCTCCTTCCAGCTTGGTCATTTGGCTCTCGTCATGTAGCCATCGACCCACCTTCCATGCCGACCCAGTCGTCCAACTTCTCTAATAGCTTGTCTCTTTAGATATGAACTCGTGATGCCGACGTGGTCGTTGCATCGTCATCATTTCAGCTTTGTCATCCAATACGCGTCATGTGTTTTCGTCATGCCATCGTCTTCATTCAGTCGTCATGTATTCGCTGTCATACCTTCGTTGTGAGGCCGTCATGATCGTTCCATCGCTATCCTTTCAGCTTCGTCACTCGCCTCTCCCGATGCCGTCGGTGACGACGAAGTGACGTCGCGACGAAGATAGTTGCATGTAGTCGAAGCAAAGGAAGTCCCAAATGACTATTACTGATTTTAAATTACCTTGACTCCAGACCTACTATGTGCCACGCGGCCATTTGCATGTATTCGCGGGCTTCTTCCGCGCTCCAAAAGATACCTTTATGTAGCATGTATTGAGCAACAGAAATTTGTATCGGGAGTTTTTATGTTGCATTACAATTTTCTCGTTGACACTCATCTAATTACAATATTTGAAAAGTTGAAATATTAATGAACAATAATTATGTAATCAAACGGAATGCAAGAAATATTCGGAGTATCTCCAAGCGATGGCAAACCACATTACCTTGGTTCTGTCGAGCTACGAGACATTTGCATATGTTAAAATATTGGTGCATGATAGTTGGGACACTCTCTATATGTACTCTGAGCACATGCGCGCTTTAATATTGACCCATATTTCTGAAATGAGATTTTAAATCACAAGAATACAAAACTTTGTGAAGTTCTAAGTGGGCGCAGGACTTCCCGAGCATTACAAGAAAGATAACTCCCTATATGAGAACACTATAAACGGCTTACTTCCAGTACTCCTATTTTCTATCACCGCGGCTTTTATAAGGAATCTGGTCTGGTTACTTGAGTGTCTTGCATTTACTGTGGTGTATTCAAGAAGGGCGTATAACCAAAATTCAGAACACTGTAGCGACAAAAAAAGCTTCGTTGTCCTTCTAAATTTTCTATGGTGTTATTGAAGCTGCCCATTGAGACAGCGACAAATCTGCCCCAATTAAATATGGCCTCATTATAGGGGGACGTCATACGGTAAATTCTTACAACAGTCGACGAAAGGGTTCATGTTTCTGAATATGAAAGCTTGCTTCTCTTTATTATGTTTTACTGGACAGGTGAGCCCGCACAACTAAAAGAACTTATTCGGAGCAGTAATGTTATCAAGTGGCCAGCATATGATTCAACACAACCTTTAATAGAATTCCGATGTGATTCCTACATGATAATAGTTTGAGACAAAGAAATACTTGCATACTCGATTGTAAAAAAATTGTGATCGTATGGCTCGCGAAATAGCTTATATACAGGAGTTTCATTCCCGCAGAAGTAAAGAAACGGCACATGGGATATGTCAAAATTAGGATTTCCAAAATGCCCTGACAACCGTGGTCTACACGAATGAAAACTAAAAATGCGGTAGTGCTGCTTAGAAGTCGTTATAGTCATTACTTACCCAGAGAAATTGAATGAAGTTATAATGACAGCATTTCGCATCTTTCGTTTGATTGTATGGAAATTACAAGAGCAGCAGGAAGAAAAGTACTCTTTTACCGTTTATGTAGACTATCTCAAATGAACTTCAGCTGGGCTGCGTATCAGCCAGCTTATAATGCTTACGTACGGGTACTTAAATCACTTAAGTCAAACTTCATGTGCGCAGTACTCCCATGTCCGCTCAAAAAAAATGTTAAAAAAGGGTTAAGGACACAGGTATTGTCTTTGTGACAATTTTAACAGAAGAAGATTGTGCCATCAATAGTGGTTCTTGACCCAACTCTTGACTGAACAAGAAATAGAACTTGCTATTGACTATCTACCAATATTGAAGATCATGCGCCCTACATAAATGTCAGGCGAACATTGCATAGCCCCAAATCCCTACTTTGCCCGTATCACTCGACATTTTAAGAGCTGGATTTTGGCTGGATACCCTTTCTCCGATGCTGACTACAAGTCACACAATGTTAATTGTGGGAGATTAACGAAGGAGGATACCAAATCTCGTGGTTCGCAGCCCATCTAGATAGTTCAATTAACCTGCTATGATGTAATCCTAACTAGCAGGTCCACCGGAGAGCGCGCGATTTGCCGCACCGCGATGTCGCTGGTAGCCAGGCTTGGAACGAGGTCAGCATCCACAAATATCCATTATGTACTTTCCAGTAAATTGTTTCCAATTATCGACTAGGCAGGAGGACATTTCTACCCCCTCACCCCAAGTTGAACATACCTCAGGCTACCACACTCAGACTCCTACAAACCCATTCGTACCCCACTCCTCGGTCCCTTAACGAGTTAGATCCTGAACACTCACAGTCATGCCCCAAATGTGGTCATGACTAATGCTCTTTTGACCACATGCTCTGGCTGCGCCCAGCCCTTAACGCCTCTCTACCCATCACGAAAGAACAATGGCAGGAATCTCTCAAGAGCAGCAATCTCCACATTCAACTCCAGGCTGTCGAGAGGGCCCACGACATTGCGGCGGGACTTGATCTCCCGGTCCCATCGTGGGCGGAGCCACCGACTCGATCTTCGGGAGCCTTCGGTTTTGGCTCCCCAAGATTTCAGTCCCTCAGGACTCAAATAAATTTCTTGTCATGTCATGTCTATTACACAGACCTAATACACAGTCTAATGCTTAATATAAATGTGTAACGAAGGTATTCTGGCAGCGGTTGTGGCAACAGGAACACAGACTGACCAGCGTTCTTTGTATCCGCAGGCTTCTATCGTCGTCTTCGATTCCCCGTGACCAACGTACCGCTATCTGCTACCACGTGTGTCCACCCGGCCTACAGCAGCTGCGCCATTCAAGAATCTCCGGTGCTATCGGAACCAGCGTTGCGCTTGCGCCACCAGCCCACCGTGAGAAAAGGATATAAGGAGGCGCAGCGGTACCGGCACCTTATTCTGGCAGCGGTTGTGGCAACAGGAACACAGACTGACCAGCGTTCTTTGTATCCGCAGGCTTCTATCGTCGTCTTCGATTCCCCGTGACCAACGTACCGCTATCTGCTACCACGTGTGTCCACCCGGCCTACAGCAGCTGCGCCATTCAAGAATCTCCGGTGCTATCGGAACCAGCGTTGCGCTTGCGCCACCAGCCCACCGTGAGAAAAGGATATAAGGAGGCGCAGCGGTACCGGCACCTTATTCTGGCAGCGGTTGTGGCAACAGGAACACAGACTGACCAGCGTTCTTTGTATCCGCAGGTTAGTCATATGCGTATGTATCGTTGTCATTTGTGATTCCAATATTGCTGCAGCCGCTGCCAAACATTGCTGCTGAACTTGTGTTAACTTGTACTGCCAAGCTTGCGTCGTCTCGTGCGGCCTTCCGGGTGTGGTCGGTGAACAATGCCTACAAATGCGGAGCTTGCCAAAAGAATTGATGACATTGAATCTAAGCTTGGAAACGTAAGCGAAAAACTCTTGATGACATTTTTGGGAAATTTCTGCTGAGGGCGAGCAATTCGGGCATAGACGTCGTAGAACTTAAGCAAAGAACTGATAGTTTGGAAACTAGCGTGGAATTTCTAAGCAAACTCGTCGAAAAGCTGAGCACCGAAAACAAAGAGCTGAAATCCGAAAACAAAGCTTTACAAGCAAACAACAACACTCTCACAAAGAAGGTTGGCGAACTGGAGCAATATTCCCGATTAAACAACGTCGAGATTAAGGGCATCCCTTGTACGCAAGGAGAGGACTGTGTGACAGTCATACAAACTATTGGCAACAAAATTGGCTGCCCAGTAACCGCCAGTGACCTCGACGTTGTTCATCGTGTTCCTACTAAAACAGAACATAAGAACATCATCGCTCGCTTCTGCTCGAGAACGAAGAAAGCCGAGTTCGTCGCGAAAGCACGAAAAGCTAGACTCTGCCTGAGTGATATTGGCCTCACAACAGCAAAAGAGAACCCTGTCTTCGTTAATGAACATTTAACACTTGAAAACAAAGCTCTCTTTTCCAAAGCCTTGGGTCTGAAAAAAACGAAGAACTGGAGATTTCTGTGGACAGAAAACTGTCAAATCAAGGCCCGGAAAACAACTGAAAGCCGTGTCTTTCGCATCGCAACCGAATCCGACCTTTCAGTAATAACCTAACTCTAATCCACCTTTGCGCCACGCCTGTCCCGTAGGCAAATCTCACAATTTCGACCTATCTCACAGTTAACCAGTTAAACAATCTTCTTTCAAATCATCAGCGATCTGTCTTGCACTTGAATGCGCGCAGTCTGCGCAAGCACTTCGATGAATTCTCCGATCTCGTTTCTTCATTCACCTTCCCATTTTCAATCATCGGAGTATCTGAAACTTGGTTGAGCGACCATGATAAACACCTTTTCTGTTTTTCTAGTTTTGTTCCTGAATACTCCAATCGTCCGTTCAGCAACCATGGCGGCGCAGCGCTGTACATCTATTCAGATATTACTTACAACCGAAGAAACGATCTTAAACTTAATGTAACTAATTGCGAAGACGTTTGGATTGAACTTAAAAATGACTTCCTCAACGTAGACAACAAAGACCTAATAATTGGTTGCATATATCGTTCACCCTCGTCATCAGCAATAGACTTCTGTACTGCTCTCCATAAAGTCATGGGACTACTAGCAGATGAAAACAAAAATGTAATAATTATAGGTGACATCAACATTAACCTCGCTGATAGTACGTCTACTAATGCTTTACATTATTCTGATTGTTTTAACAGCTTTGGTTATGAATGTTTAATTAAGATACCGACACGATGTGCTAACCACCCCATAGGTACATTAATTGACCATGCATTATCAAATTTAGCATATCCACCAGACGCAGGTGTTATGATGACCGACATAACTGATCACTATCCTATATTTCTAAATTTTCACTACACTCATGGTTCCGAAAAAATCACGTACACGAAGTTTATATTAGACAAACAATCATTCCTTGACGCCGTGTCAAACCTTGACTGGTCCCCCATCTTTTCTACAAATGATCCACAAAAAGCATTTGCACTGTTTATCTCTATGCTTAAGTCATGTGTTGATCGTCATTCCGTTCAAGTTAAATGCAAGAAGAAGTACGCATCCCCTCAAAATCCATGGATAACAGATAAGCTCTTAGCTTTAATGCGCAAAAAGGATAATCTTTATAAGAAAACCAAACGACAACCATTTAACAAGAATTTAGCAATCCGGTACAAAAAGTTGTCTAACCAACTTTCTGCCACATTGAAAAAAGCTAGAAAAACATGGTACGAAAGGAAAATTTTGGAATGCGATAAAAACGTAAAAAAGAAATGGGAAATTGTTAACTCCTTCTTAAACAGGGCAAATAATCGCGAAGCTATAACAGAAATTGCATATCAGGGTATGGTATACAAGACCGCCAAAGAAATAGCTGATGCGTTTGCTGATTTCTTCTTTAGCAGCGAGCTACGGCCACCTGCGCATGACAATCCCGTGCCCCAGCGCCTGCCACATTCTTTCTTTTTATTTCCAACTACATCTCAGGAAGTTCTAAACATTATAAACAACATGAAAATAACCGGCGCCGGCATCGATAAATTACATCCTTCCCATATAAAATTAATTGCACCCCTAATAAGTGATGTCCTTGCAGACATAATCAACGTCATGTTTAAATCAGGCAGTTTCCCACAAGAGCTAAAACAAGGGAAGATCACCCCAATTTTTAAGAAAGGTGACCGCTCTTTAATTTCCAATTATCGCCCCATCTGTGTATTACCATTCTTTAGTAAGGTAATCGAAAAGCTAATAGAAAAACGTTTAACTAATTACCTTACAAAATTTAACATTCTCTCACCATTCCAATACGGCTTTCGCTCTGGTTACTCGACCGAACTGGCTCTCATTGCTCTAACCGATCAACTAAAACTAGCTATCGATGAAGGGAATTATGCAGCGTCAGTGTTTGTAGATTTAAGCAAAGCGTTTGAGAAAATAAATCACCG